>NW_024104351.1:0-1200360 GCF_003945595.2 Pipra filicauda
GTTGTAATTTAGCATTTTGCAAAAAAGCCCCTCTTTTCCCATATTTATTTATGAAATTGAAAAAACTTTCATTTGAAAGTGTTCTGTATGATAAATCTCTGATTCTTTTTCATTATAATTCACTGTAATTTAGATACGGATTTTTTATTCAGATATATTTACATGAAATGACTTTTTCAAAATTTTTTAAGCTACTATCCGTATTCAAAAAGTTTTATTCTATTGAAGCTTGTTTTTAGAGAAGCTGTAAGCATCCTGAATGAAAAAAAACCCAGAAAACCAAACTTTGGATCTTCACTAGTTGGTAATTTTTTTATAAATTTGACTTGACTTTCAGAGCTTCTGATGAACATCATTACACTAAACTGCCTGGATACAAAGCTCTATAGGACATAATATTAAAAGGGATTTCGTTGTTGGTATAGTTGTATGTTCAAACCATCTTTTATGGAAATCTGGACATGCTTAACACCTCTCTCACTACAGGCAACTAAAAGAGTGTGTTTCCAGCTATAAAACACTAACAATAATCTAGGCTTGTTCTCTAGCTGTTGTTTTTTCTGTGGGTTTTTTATGACCTGGGAAGTTCTGTATTTAAATACATCAGGAGAAAAAGCTACAAATGCTGTAATATTAATTCAGCATATCTCTGCATACCAACATATTTGAACTCCTCTTCCTCAAGTCTCATTTAAGCAGCTTGAATTGCTAGGCCTGGGAGAGAAATAGCTGCTCAACATCAGCTCCCACTCCTCTTTTAACAAAGGATTTGATAGATTTTTTTTGCTGCTCGTGTCAGACAGTTAACAGGAGAGTTGGTAAAGATAAAGAGGTCTCGAAAAGGATCTTGAGGTATTAATGGAGTCTGTGAGAACTTAAAGGAGAGCAGGCAAGCTTCAAAAATGATAGAAAGAAGGAAATTTCCCTACCATTTACAGGAATGGCTGTGGCGTACTTTGTTAATATCCAAGCAGCCACTGAAAATTACTGAGCTGAGAGTAAAACCATAGCAAACGGATCACATTCTTCAAAGGCAAGATGGGGAAGACATTTATTTCTGACTTTTTAAGTCTTTCTCACCAAAAGAACTCTGGGATATTGTTGCACAGTTTTGCTGTTCTGACAGGATAACCATCATCATGCTGCAATTTTTATTTCATAATCCACTGAAATCTGGAAATTCCTCCTGGAGACTTCAATATGGTTTGCATCCAGGCTCCTACTGATGGTGAATTCAGTGTGTTTTGACACGTGCAGATTATGACATCATTTAACTGGTTCATAAATTTCACAGTGTTTAGAAGCATGTGGCTAAATTGCCAAGTTTTCATCTGTTAGCAGTGCTTACATAATATAAAACCTTACAGTCTATTGGGATCTGACCTGAAACCACAGATTCCTAAAATTATTGAGAAATTTAAAAAGTCACAAGTACTTGGAAGTTAGTGTAGTGTTTCTGGTCTGTTTAAAGCTTATCAAATATCCTTACTCAGTGCAGTTAATGCCTTAGGTGCATTGAACTACCCTGAAAACAATATTTTTTTTCCAAATTCACTCTTCTCTGAAGTTATTTAAAGTGACATCAAAGCCTTGCACTATAAAGGAATCAATTTAAATGACTTCAAAAACAGTAAAGTTTGATTGAGACTTTAATTGAAAGTTTAGTCTCCTCCTCTCACTAATACCAAATTATTTCCTATTAAAAAGACTTCTTTTTAAAGACTTCACTTTATAAAACAAAGTAAGAGCAAAAGGATATATATACTCAGAATTTTTAAAGCATTTTTTATCAGGAGAAACGGGGGAGCAAGCAGCAAGCTACAGTCACAAATATCTCTACAGTTATCTATCTATTAGGCTAGTCACGAAACACATCCTGCTCATCCACAGTCCAAAGCCATGCTGCAAGGGCTGGCTGATAAAGGAAAACAGGTGGAGCATGAAGGCTTTCATATTCACCATTCTCTTGGAGTGCCACTGTCCCATGGCAGCTCTTGGGAAGAACTTTCGGCCTACAAGAATGTTTCACATCACTTTTGCACTCTTCAGCCTTTTGTTTTCACATTGAAAATTCTTCAGCTCCTGCCTAGTTTGCCTTCCAGAACTGGTATTCTCACAAGCTTGAATGGAGCTAGGGTTCTTCCAAACTGCTTTTTGTAAATATATATCAAATATATATAGCAAAATCTGTCTGCCTACCTTTATTATTTATCACCATTACCAATTTCCTTTTAAAGTCTTGTAACTGTAATGCACTTTTCTTTCCTTGTTTAACTATGCAAAATTGATTCCATTGTAAGACAATTAAAGAGCACTTTCCTTTCAAGGAAGCAAGATTTAATAGTTGCATTAACAGGTCATCATGGCAGAATAATTTGATTCTTAATTGTGCAAGGAATAAGCACTTTGAGGATAGAATCAGCATACAGGCAAAGGTGTTAACTGTGAATAAGAATAGAAAGAAGTTTAATGTCAAATAGAATAAAAAAGAACAAAGGAATTGTTGTAAGATGATTAATAACATAGTAGGCTATCTAACTTTGAGATATCTACTGTTAGTAACAATGAATTAGAAGGTAAGTAGAAGGCTGTAGAAATCACAATTTTTAAGAGAATCTTCTTTCATGAAGATTTTTTCTTGTTTCCAAGTGAAGACTAAAAGAAAATTACTAATTGGTATTGCTGCAGTGTTTCACAGGTTAACTACAACTTCATATAATTTCCAGAAAAACAATTTGTTCTGTAGATAAGATTCATATATAATAAGCTGTAGATGGAATTGTACTATGGTAAAAAAGCATGAGTTCAATGACTTTCTGTCATGTTGATACAGAAATAAGAATTCTATAACTTATTCTTCCTAATTTTTTTCTTAGTATAAAAACTGTGTATAGTCTATTTTTCTCTGCTAATTATCCAGCTATGATCACTGTTGAGGTAGGATTCTGAACACAATAGAGCTACAATCTCACCTTTGCAACCACCTTGCTTTAATTTATACTCACGTGTTTGCAATTATACTGGTCCTTGGACAAACCAATGTATTCTGAAGGCATCTGACACCAGTACCCTGCAAGACTTGTGAAACTCCAGTCACAGCACAGTCTTACAAAATCTGAAGGACTGTACTAAGTTTAGACTAGGCATCTACACCACCAGCAGGCTCCAGAGCCAGGGGGAATCTGCTAGGTTCACCCAAAAGCTGTTGGCTGCCTAGGCAGATTTTTTGCAGGCTGCCTGTAAGAAGGTTGCAAAAATGAGATGGATGCTTTCACTTTGTGAGAATACTCTTGGACTCTGTCTTGGTTTCAGCAAGACAATGAAGCAACTGTCACAGTTATGTCAAAGACACAGAGAAAAAGAACTAAAAACACTGAACTTTGCAATCAGGGGAGAAGTCAGGAATTTTTATTGCACTTTTAAGCAAAAAAAAGCAAATTATCAAGTATTTAATTAAAATAAAAGCAAACCCAAATATTTTCTCTTCTTTATGTCCTCTCTCTGTATCTTTGTTCTTAGCTTCTGTCTTGTGGCTTATTCTTAACTTGAGTGAAAAAATCTAAACAAAAATGAAAGCTTTGGCCTCAGAGGGTGTTTTGGTGCTCATTCAACCATGACAGCCTGTAAAATTCCAGCAGCAAGAGAGAAGGAGTAATTAAAACAAAATACACATGTACACATGTACAGGATCTATTGTTTTCCTAGTATAATTCCACAGTTTTTCTACAGACAGATCTTTTTGTAAGCACAGCTCCCTACAGCTGTCTATTTATTAAGATACGGGCTCTTTTGAACACTGTGATAAAATATAACTCAAAAAGGATCTTCATCCATGTTCAAGGAGGCTCAGGGGAGCAAAATCTCTTCAGTATTTCTAATACTTACTGTGGAGGGACGCTGTTGACAGATCTGACAGAGAGATCTAAAAATCCAAAAGCTTTTTTTTTTCATTATTGTTATATATTTTGGTCTACTGGATAATTAAAGAGACCTTTCTATGATCACTGACTACTTTTACTGTGTTCTCCCAGCAGCAAGAGAATGGTTAAAGTATTTTGGACAGTCTTGACACTATATACTGAAGCATCACATGAATTTTAGGCATTGATACATTACTTACTATGCCAACTTTAGCTGCTCTTAACCTGTATTGAAATTTCATACCCTACTCTAAAAGTCTTTAAATTTTTGCATGTAGTCACCTCACCTGCCTTTAAGGCATAAAATATGATAACTGATTTAAATTAGTCAGCTATTCTCCCTTTGTAATGAATCAACATTACTCCTAAAGGAAAGTTTAATCTTGAATGTCTGTAGAGTCCCTGAATATCTGGAAGTCTCTTTTGGCTATGTAAAGGAAGGAATTCAACTGTATATTCTTAATGTCCAGCAAAGATCTGATTGCTGAATCCTTTCTTTGCTTTGCAATTGAAGAATCTTTCCTGTTCATGTTCAATATTTTGTGTGTTAAAATATTTGTAGTATTCACAGTGAATGAGCCACGTCTACTGATCTAATACAGCAAGAACAAAATCACAAATTCTTCTCAGCAGAGGTATGTCTGGGCTCAGGCAACAAGCAAACGTTTAGAGCTGACTGTCCCTATCACTAGTGCTATGCTGATACGGAGAGACATGTTCCTAATACCTTCTTTATGCCTAATGAACTGAAATGACAGTAGGGATGTCAGATGCTATGACTTACATGAAGAGCTAAAGTTACATGCTATTTAACCTCTGAATGGGACACTATGTAGTGGTATTCCCTTCAGCTGCTTTTTTTCATGAAATAAAACCATGCTTGTTCAGTTACAATGACAATTTTTAAAGGAATAATATGTCCCTGTCTGCCTTCCTCAGCTCCTCATTGACGAGTTTCAAGCAGGGATCTTCAAGAAATATAAGTTTTATAAGAATAGGCACCTACAAAAAAGGGTAAGTTTTTAGTGATTTGATGCTTAATGGAAATCACTGCAGTGCCTACAAAAAACAGCTCAAGTTTTTAGCTTCTGCTTCCTGTAGCTTCCATGTCTTTCTATGCCAGATCTGTTTTCCATTGTGTGTTGCCATTGCCACTTTAGCTTACTACCTCCTTTTTTTTTCTGCCTCATAGGATCCTCAGCCCACATACTATATGCCTGTAAATTTGTGTCTGTGATTCTTTCTAGAGTAGCTTCCTACGAGAATAAATTTTTAAGTTCTTGCTGATGTGAGAATCACAGTTTAGCACACTGCATTCCTTACTTATCCCACTGAAAGCTCAACCATTGCAATTGTTTGCCTCTAGTCTCCAATTTATTTCTAACAAAGCTGCAATAAGTGAAAAATTGTTCTCTAAACAAGTCTACTACTGTAGTGACTTTCTGCATAGTTCAATTCATAAAATACTATTTTTTGCTTATTTTAATAAGATCAGTTGTAAAGTTATTATTGGGACTAGATCACGCAGGCTTAAACTTGGGCAAAAATTCATATTAATACAAATTGTCCAAATGAAACAGAGTTCAAGGAAGTACATATGATTGTTTCTGTAGCATTCAGTCTTAATTACTGCAACCAAATGTAATCTTATTGATGAAGATTAAAAAACAAACCATGATTTTCCAAGTCAGAAGGCCTTGAAACTGCATATCAGTTTTGGATCTCATATACAGGGCAGCAGCACAACATTGTTTAGGTCCACTTGCAATATCTGTAATTACAAGTATAAAAATTCAGCTGTCAAACAAATTAAACTAAGCCTTGCTGCATTAAGCATATTATTTAATCTCCCCAATCTGTTTGCCACCCATTGTGATAGAACTACGTTAATGCATTAAATTAAGTGATCTTATTTTATAGCTTGCATACAAATCAATGAAGTGAGTGAATACTAACTAACCTAAGCCCTAACTAAAGAGCAATGCTACACTGATAGTTATTTTATCTTGATATTTGAAAGTTACTTTTTTAATTATTATTGGAGGTCAGACTTTCATAATCAACCAGAATATGCAGCTACTTGCATTATTAAAATGCCATATCTTGTATTAGCAGTCTCTGCTAAGTGTACCTATAATAGAAACAGAAAGTTGTGCAGTCTTTTAGTATGACTGCTAAAGATTATCTAAGAAATATTATTTCTTCTTATCTTATGTTTTCTCAAACAGCGTAGTACACCTGATTTGTATTTGAACAGAAAGAGAGCAGTAATTACTAGTTCAATCAGTGGTCCCTCAGTACTGCTTGTAAATTTTGTTTGAATGCAGAGATAAAACTAGTTTTAAAAATTTCACCACACAAATAGTAAGTTAGATGTTTTTCTTGTTTCAAAAGGAAGGTTAAATGAGCATGCCGTTTCTTAAATATCCTGCTCCTCCAAATGTGTTAGTTAAAGAATCTGACTGTCTCAGAGCTTATCTCCAAGGTGGAAGCTTACTTTCCATCCTGTTTAAGCAAAAGTGTTTAGGTGTCCACTGAATTTTTTTAATAGCCTTTTGATTTGAGTAAAGCCATTCTGTTGATATTAAATGAATATATATTTTGCTAAATTGTTCACAGACTTTCTACCCTCCTAGAGATTTATACCTTTGGAAATGGCATATAAAATGGGTCAGATGAAAATACTTTAGCCCTGTACAAAAATAACAAAACCAAATTAAGACAGCATGATATGTGGGATCCCCTATGTTACAGATACATTCTTCATTGGGTTGCACAAACTTTAGGGATTATGATGAATGCAGCACTTTTTCAGTTTTTGTGGGTTTCAGACTCTCAAGAGAAGACAACATAAATTATACAGTTATACAGTTCACTTTTACAAGTATTTGTCTACATCTTCTACAGGCAGAAATATGTGAGAGTACAAATGAAAATAGGACTCTCTTCTGAAATCTAATGCTTAGCTACTGTCCTGTTCTGGAAATCCCTTAGTTTCTGGTTATGGCACATATCCTGAGTATGATGCAGAAGTCAGTTATGTAGCAAAAAAAATCACTTCAGTTTTAACCCTTTCTGGCAGTGCCAGTGCCATGAGGTTTCCCCATAATTTTTCTCATGATTTTACAAGCTCGGTACCTACTTCTTAGTACAAGATTGCCAAAGGTCACTCTATAATTACATTTTGAGGGAATCTATGTGAAGTCAGTAAAATTATGTTAGGAGTCTTGTCCACTCCACTCCTCTTGGTCTGTATGCACTTCATCTCCATGTGCTTTTCTATATGCCAAGTTCCTAAAGGATCTTTTAAGGCCCCGTTGAGCTGAAGGAACTCTGCTGAGTTGGCTGAACAAAATGGGAGGATAGACATCTGTAAAGGTGAATCAAAAGACCACAGTCCTTCCTTTTCCATGACTTTAAAAAAGAATATTAATATTTTTACTAGGAAAAAAAGTCATCTTTTTAGTAGTGTGAAGGCTACAGAATATAAATCAATAGTTTTACTGGTATTCCAATTCTTTTGCAAGTTTCAATAGCAAATAGTTATTTTTACACAAAAACACCCCTTAGTCTTCCTCGATTTACAGTGATAAACTGACATACTATATATCTTCCAGAGTAAACTACAGTGTTTCCTCAGGTTATCATTTTCTTGTCTCCTGTGAGAACTGAAGTTTCCTTTAATCTACATTTTTTCACTGTTCAATCATATTTCCTTTACATGTTAACTCTAGTTCTGCCTAAGTAAGTATCTTAGAGTTGAACTGAATACAAAGAAATTTAGTATTATATCTTTAATTAACAAAATCTAGATAACTAAGTTTTGAAAACAGACTGCTTCTGAATTTCATACCTATTTTTATTAAATGATGATTGAAAACATTGTACACTATTACTCACAAGATAAGATTTGGTTTTATTTCTAATTGTCCTAGTCTGGTTGGATTGGTAAGAAAATACACTAATTCTACACTAACTTCCCTGTTGAATCTGTTTTTCCTGTGACCGTAGTTGGTGAGTAATCTCTCCCTGTCCTTATCTCAACCCACTAGCTTTTCCTTATATTTTTTTCTACCCTACCGAGCTGGCGAGGGGGGGGTGGGTGACAGAATGGATCTGGTAAGTACCCAGTGTCCACCCAGGGTCAGCCACCACATTAATGAACTCTGAGAGGACAGTAGTGGAGCATATCTAATTGTTACTTGTTCAAGAAACCTTACCAAAAGGAATGAGGATCAGTTCTGGGATTTGGCTATTGCAATCGGTATCTGGTCATGGGAAAGTCAGGTCACTACAGAGTGAATCCTCCCTCTCTGGCTCCCCTCAGGGTGCAGGTTACCCAGCTGGCAGCCCCACTTCTAGTGACAGGGCATGGATTCCCCTTTGGCTGGCAAAAGAAGGAGTGAATTGTCCTTCAGAATGTGAAGGTGAAGAGACAGCATAGCTCCCTGCCCACTAAGGGGTGTTAGCAATTTACCTGTGAGTAAGGAGGTAAGGTGTTTATTGGTTCTCCAGGACACTATCTTCCTCTTCTGGAGGAATGCAGGCAGGAGTCTGAGATAATCTTCTGTGAAGGTCTCTTTTTCTCCATACATCAGAAATAGTCATGGGACACAGAACAGGGTTAGCCTTTATCAAATTGGCTTTTCTTTTGGAACTGTGATTTTAAAACAATCCAGCTGCCAGGCTTAAGTGTCACTCTGTCAGTTTGCCTTTCTGGCTCCCACATAGGTTTTCTTCAGTGCTTCTAGGGCTAACAGAAAGGGATAGAGGGTGTCACTGACATATAATTTTTTGTTTTTGAAACAAAAGAGAAAACAAGAGAAAGCTGTAAGCAATGAGTGTGTGTGACAGTATGCATAGGACAATGACACAGTTTAATTGTCTGTCTATTACAGGATCTCCAGTTTTCCCCTCATTTTCCATAATGCTAAGTATGTCTGACAAGGACTGATAGACACTATAAAATGTCCTAAGCTTCTGCTTGAGGTTTCTAATAGCAAATAATTTAATTCAAAATGAAATTTTTTGTCAAAATACAGTGAGCATTTCCCACATGCTTTTATTACATTGCACAGGGAAATCAGTATTCTATTTATTGTATTAATTAAAGAACATGTCCTTCCACCATGCCACTGTGTTTTAGTAAAGTATGTGAGAAGATGTTTTTTGGGGGTGGATGGGGGAGAGGGTACATTATCATCTCAGAAAGCAAGCAGTTTGTGATTTTCCTGATGATATCTATTTATTTGAAAACTCTATGAAAACATGTCAAATCTATTTCATGAGATGGGATTTAAACAGTAGCTAATGTTAAATTATTAAGCTACTTTTTGGAATAGCCCATTCCTTATACCCTATATGGTTTTTTTGAGCCACTATGTAGTCTAAGCATTAGTCTTTTACCTACCAAATAACTGAAAAGAAAATTGGACCTAGCATAGGCTAGTAAAATTACCTGTCTTGTCTTATGCCTTGTTATTTTCTTTCTAAACTAATTCCAGTATGAAATGAGAAGTGAATATGGACAGATGTAGAGTCTTGGCACAGTACCCTCCTAGGAAGGTACAGGAGCAATGCTTTGTTTTCCTTCAGAAAGGGAGAGCACTGTGCTGTGACAGCAGTGCCATTGTTTTTAGGGTCATCATACTGACTCTGTATCAGCCAAGTGACTGTGAGTCCTAGAGTGCTGCCATCTACCCGATTACCAGCACAGCACAATTTCCACTAACACAACTCTGAACGTGTCAGAGGCTGTAAGGCCAAGGGAGCAAACTAAAAATTCTAGCTGTTAATTGAAGGAGAAATTTTTTATTATGCTATCCAAACAGTTACAGCATTGGTTCTCAGCAGACTTTTTCATCTGGCATGAAATGTCATGAATGCTGAAGAGAAAAATGAAAATGATTACTATTGGAGTATTCTGTAGCTGCATGCGAGGTGAATTATTGAGCTGTAGAGGACAGATGATACAGAGAAACTTGCAGAGGCACTGAATATTTAACCATGATTAAGAGATCTAAGGTAAATTTGTCACTATCTGCTTTCACCGTTATTGCCATTTATCTCCATGTCCCCTTACCTCTCAACCTGTCATAAAGTTGTATAAATGGCATGAAGAGAACTACTATATAACCACCAATACTAGAATAAGTGAAGATATCTCAGTGCAGTAAAGTTATTAAAGTATATCATAAGCTAGTATTGTATTATATATAGAAGTATAACATTGAAAAAATATATAAAATATTTTGAAAATTTATAGAATAGTAATAAGTATAATCTGAGGCAGTATGCATTGTTTCCTTAGAAGAGACAACTGGAAAGTTATAAATGTAAGCAATAAAATTTCATGTGGTAAGTCTTTGTAGTCGCCTGGAGATTTTTGCTTCGTATTATTTTCAGGCTATCAAGATTGACAAAGCAAAATATGTTAAATAATGAAAAGCAACAACCACACAAAAATGAATAGAACTTGCCTTGTATTTTATTTGTACTGAAATGGGAGACAAACGTTTTAAGGAGTTTTGAAGTCTCTCTAATGTAGTAGGCTTTTGAATATCCATATAATACAGTATTCAAATAGCCTGACAAATCTTTGTTCTGCTGAAAGGCAGATTATGGTCCTGGATTTGATCCCTGACATCAATCTCTGAAAAACCAAGCTCCTCTTGGGCATGGTCAGAGTACACACTGCTGGTGTGAATACCAGTCCAGAGAGATAAGAGATTTAGGATCTCTTCTGATCTAGGTGTCTTGTCCCAATCTAAACATCAGTAAAAAATAATTAAAAAGGGAGTTACTTACATGAACTTATGTACCTGAGAGTTAAAAGTTTAAACTTTTAGACTACTCTGTTATTGTCAATATGAAGAAATAGATCCAACTTAAAGTAAGCATCTCAGACACACCACCAGAGAACATTAATTCTAGAGTAAAATGAAATTGTATGGCTTCTCTTATTCAAGAATTCAGATTAGATTGTCAAAACAGTCTCTTCTGCCTTTGAAACACACAAACTTCTTAATTTAATATTCTTTATTCAACCCTGCTCTATGAAGTCTAACTTGCAACTAATAAAACCTATCTTTGTATCAATCAGACAAAACATTTAACAAAATTGACAGGCAAAACAGAGATCTGCTTCAAACCTGGCCTTTCTCCTGCAGTCAGTCTTGTCCCTTTAACAAGCCTTTAACTGCCACAAAACTGTAGTGCAACTTATATATGATATTTCAAGTCAGTCAATGGATGTTTGAAGCAGTAGTAGTTTATCATTTAATATTGTGCTTGCTGTCCTTGCTCTACATACAGCTGAGGTCACCTTTCAGAGGAAACCACTATTAGTTAAGTGCTTCACTTTTGTGGTGCTCAACCTGAAATACTTGGTCAGGGCCAATGTGGATCATAAGTGTGTGCGTATGGAACATTGATGTCATAGGACCTATTCTACTTGATATCAGAAAAGTAATTATTGTACTTCAAATGGTATTAAACACACCACAATGTAAGCAGATATGTGGAATTTATTGTTTTCAGACTTATGACTACTTTTGGGGAATTGCAGAGTAATATACCAGCCTAACAGTAAATGCACACTTAAATTGCACTTAATTATGAAAATAGTTTCATATCTACCCACAATCCTCACTAGTTTTATAATAAAGAAGTAAGAAGATGTAAATACTTCATTCAAATCCAAGTGTTACACCAGTTTATGGAGTAATGTGTCACCCCATGTACTTTTAGAGACAGTATGACAACTCATTTTGGCATTAAACAATTCAATAAAAACCCTTCAGGATTTATCCTTGCACAAACTGGATATATTTGGAGATTTAATGCTTGTGAGTCCCTCATGATAAGTGAGGGACTTGCCCTATCAGACCTGAATAGCTAGTAAGTAGCTATAAAATCTTAATTAGCAAAATAAAGGTGACATTTCCTGCAGCACAGGAAACAGAACGACAAAAGATGATAATTAAAATAGACTGGACATCAGAACTTAGGCCATAATGCTTAGTCCCACATGTGTGCTCCAATGGCTGTAGACCCAGCTGGTGTGTTTACAGAATCAGTTAGATGTGGATTTACTGGGAAAAGTGAAGTGAGATAAAGGTGGGAGATATGGACATTCTGTAAAACCAACGTTGAAAACAATTTTTTCAGAAGACCATGAAAACAGAAAGGTTGAACCAGAGAAGTAAGTTAAAAAGTTTGGAGGTGAAACGGTATGAAAATGGAAGCATTCTTTGTCTACTTTTAAGGAAACAAAGGCAGTGATGAAGAAGAATCTGTCACAGCTTTGTGTTGAGAATTTTTTCTACCTTTCTGATCTGTATCCTGAGGCACTAAAAAATTTCTACATGCAGAAAACTGTTATAAAAACAGTAAACTTTTCTTTCATTATAACATATAATACAACAAATAACAATAATAAATAACAAATATAGCAATATTAAATAACAATAACAATTAAATAAAAATAACAATAATAAATAACAAATCTGGTGGCAGTGGTTAAGTGTTTTTAAAACTAAATGAGTAGGGTTGTAGGTTACATAGGTGCTACAAAAAGATGCAGGAAACACATGTATAAGTCAAATATAAGACAGAGAAGGCAGATATCACTTGAATAAGGCAGATATGTAGTAGATATGAATCCTCTGTACTTAAAGATTTCAGTCCTTTTTAGATGTGCGGTCTTGTCTATAGAGCAGTCCAACAAGCCCAAAGTTATTGAAAAGCTCCCAGTTAATGTATATTCCTTCTTTTTTTTTTTTTTTTTGGTACAGTTAAACCTGCCCTTTAGTGTAAACAAGTGGTTGTAAACTAGGATCACTTTCATATGCATGCAAATATCTTAAGGGTGGGTGTTAAGAGAATAGAGCCAGACTCTCTTTAATGGTGTCCAGTCATGTTCCACAGACCAGAGGGAGGAAAGTATATGTGTTTCTGTGATACCAGGTAATAGAAATGCAGTTGACTACAGCTGCAGCATAATATTTGACTGCATAATTACAAAACAGAGATCAACTACTATTTCAAGCTGTAGTGGATCAGAAGCAAAATATCTAGGTTAAACAAATTCCAAGAGATTATAATTTTTCTCAAGTTATGGGCCTATCTGAAAATGAAATCAATGTTGTCAGTGGTGGAAATAGGGAGTTTTTGGTAGCATTTGGCAAATGATGTTTTTCTAAAAGCCTGGTAATTTATGATTCACATTTTCTCCTTTATCTATAACTGGGGATGAAGAAATAAAAAAGGTTTTCTTTAGATCTGCCTACCATAATGTTCTCATTATTTCCTTTCTTTATTTTATTTTTGGGGAATAAGTGCTTCGCAGATTTTTATCAATGACTTCTTCATTCCTTTCTTGCCTTTAGGAGTGTCTTTAATCTCACCAGTTCCGCATGCATATTAAACTCATTTTATATGCAATCTTGGTGCACCGATCATGTTGCTCTGAACAGTTGCTGACATTCAGATAGCTCTGTTGCATCCAATGCCAGTTCAATTTGATTTTTTTTTGCTGGCTCAATGACAATAATGACAATAATTTTAATTATATTTTTGAAATGTTCATCTGTATATTGTTAGCCAAATATCTACCTTCCAGTTATGAAAGAAAAAAGTCCATCAGACCATCAGAAAAATGACGTCTCATCTGGAATACTAACAGCTAGATGCTTTTGTCAGAATAGGTGACAATATCAAGAAAAGGGTGACATTCTCCACTGGAGTTGATTCAATTCCCTTTACAAATAAGGAATATTTCTCTCTCTGTCCTTCCCTCCCCATCAAAAAGACCCAAAATAAATCCACTGTGTAATTAAGAACAAGGGCAGGAGTTAAACATAAAATCAAGGCTCCTTGTTCTTTCCCTGTGTACAAGAGGGGAAAAGAGGAATATTTGCCTTTACAAGTCGTGTGATGTGCATAATAATATCACTTGGGTTCTTTTTGTCTATGTAATAACCTTACACTCAGTCTTGATTCCTTTCCTTTTTCAGCTGCATCTATCCTTTTCTGACTTGACTACTAAGGCAAACTTTATAACAAATGTGGCAAACAAAAAGACTTTCTTGCAAAAAATTTTACCTGTACACATTTTTACTTTCTAGAAGTAAAAATGTTCTCTCTCCATACTTCTGACCCCTTTAGTTATTTCTAAATATTCTCAGGATGACTACTTGCCTTGGGACAAAGTCTAAAGTTATAGTAGCAAGTTTTTGACAATAGTCACTTCAGAACTCCCTTCCTAGATTTAATTTATACATTTTATTTTCTACTCTATCATTAACACTCTTTATGTAAAAGTTAAACTGTATACTGATATGTCAGTGTTAAAAAGGTCTACTTATACAAAATAATTAGATATAACAAAAAATAAAAGGAAAATTGAAACTAATCTTGCTTCTCTGATTGGTTCTGTGATGATTTACACACATTGAGAATCTCACTCAAAGTTTAAAAGGAAATCCACTGTGGATTAAAAAGACAGAGTAAACTTCACTGCAAAGGTTTTTGTAATAGCCTTTGTCTCACAATGGTGTTTCACTTGAAAGACTTTGATAACCAGTACTTTCTTCCAAGCTGGTTCTAACCCTTTCTTCAAGCTTACATGGTATTTTAGAAGTTTTGCATGGATTCTGCCTCTGAAAAGGTCAAGAGGGGAAATAGACTATGCAATTGGAGAACAACCTGTCATTACTGACCTTTTCAAGGAAGAAGAGAAGGAAACACTCTAAAACGATAGAGCTATTACTTTCCTTAAAAGATCACATGTCTAGAATCCAGCATCCAGACTGGCCAGGCCTGTGGGGTGTGCTCCAGTTAGACAGGTAAGATGGTAATGTTTTGGATCTACAGTTCTGCTATCAGCTTTCTTGGGAATTCTAACTGAAAAACTAAATACAAACCAATACATAAAATATAAAGTTAATATATAATGTTTTGATTTGGTTTCAGTTTTCCTTTGGTTGTGGGTTTTTTTCATCCTTTCTCATTGCTTATGATGTTGCAGTCACATAGTACAGGATTAGCATCTTCAGACTGCTGCCTGTTGCAGCATATGTTCATATCTCAGCCTTTTCCCCATCTTCAGGCAAGCAAGCATACACTTTCAAGTGATTTGGGCTATAACAGTGTTAATACACAATGAATTCTACCAAATCTTACAGCACTCCTGTTTGGTTTGAGTTGTTATCCATTTTCACATCTGATACAAACAGTGGATACTTTTGTAGTAATGAATGGCATACTAAAAACACATGTCAAATATATCAGGGTATTTTAGAAAGCAATTGCTATTCCAAGGGAATACAACTAAGTGAGGTTGGAAGAGGGTGAAAGGAGTAGGAGGCAGAAAGTATGAAGAAATTTGAAAGATATTTCCAAGAAATACATTTGGTCTCATTCAAATTAATAGTTTGTTAAGGGCACAATGCTGTAGGGGGAGGTATGGAACCAAATGAAAGTGATGATACATGAGATTAACAGCATAAAAGCAAATAGGATAAGTGTGCTTATGTGGTCTGTCCCAATTATGGAGGGTATTGTTATACTATAAACAATGTGACAACTTAGACATGTACAAATATCAGGTACCAAAATGATTTTTGAGGCATCTAGGTCAGTCAGTGTGGTAATATTGGCATATGTATGTAAGGAAGAATAATGGGGAGTTTGGAAAAATCAGAATATAAACAACTACGTTGAATATACTCAAAAATGTAATCTGCAGAAGTGATGAGCAAGTATGTTCTGAAGTCTTCAACTCCTATAGAGTGAAGATAATGAAAATATATTTTGTATTTATTAATATCAGATAAAATGAGGTGATTTTTTCTGTTCTGGAATTTGTATTTTGGGAGTTAGTCACTAAGCTAAATTAGATTCCTAAATTTACTTCTGGTTAAAATATAGCATTATGTCTGCCCCTAGTTTTATGATTCATTTAAGACATGTTGATTAGAATAAAACATTAGTCAAAAATATATACAGATACTTCATGTGAAGTATACACTGAAGTGAACCCAAATAGCATGGGTCTATTGTGCTTCTCTGCCTGTCTATGCCAGTGTGATTTTTTTGCAGTTTCTGCATGCAGTCATCACCCAAATCCCAGAGCCATTTCATGCTGTATTCACCTCCCTGCATTGCTTAAAGAAACACACTAGACAAAACAGTGATGGATGTCAGGCTTGCATGGGCAATGGTTGGTGCGCTATCTGCTCTCACAGCAAAGTCATGATTATCTAAAGGTAATGTTCCCATTACAGTGCTCGTCTTACTGAACATCATTTCAAGATTGTTTTGGCATGAGACATTGCATAATTTGAAATCACTGCTAAAAATAAGTTTCATTTCAATTTCAATTTCTTTCTGAATTCTGTAAAAACAAAACTAAGGGGAAATAGGACTGCGTGTTTGTCCACAGAGATTTCATCTTCAAGAGATCATTACAAAACTTGAATGGAGGAAAAAATTCTAAGCTAGAATACTTCACATTTCTAATAAAATCACATCAAGTAAGTAAACTTAAATCTGCACAATTAACTAAAGTGTGAACTGTGAAGGGGATGGTGCTGTGAAAGAGGAAATGTAAAATTATCCCCATTTTGTAAAAACAAATTATCCCTCTTTTGTAAGAACAAATACATTTATTATCATAATTCAGAAAAACATGCTGAGAAACATGGGGTTACTTGGGGCCTCTTCCATGCCGTAACAGCAGGGTTGGCTGAAGTCAGAAGCTGCACAGAACAAGGTCTGTTGCTCAAGACTTCTGTGTGCCAGACCTGTTAGTACGATGTACAGGCTGGGGCCTGCTGCGATCACATCTACATTTACATCTGCCTAACACCTGTCCTGTGTGACACTTATGGCAGGATCAAGGCCAGCCATGCTAACATGTCTGAGTTAGTTTTAATGCACTGCTGGAGGTTCAACAGGAGATACTATTCTTTCAGTATTGCCAGTTCTTAATAATTTAATCCAAGAAATAGACTATTTAGAAATCTTAAAATACAAATGAATTTGGAGAATAGATTCCTTCCATGGAAATAATGAAAACGATATATAAATAAACCCTAAGAATTCAGAAATCATAAAGTAAATCAAATGCAAAAGCTACTATTTTCTCTTATGACTTTTAAGATGGTTATAAGCCTTCTTATTACTTTTAAATGCTTAGAACTAGATGAAATATTGCTTTGAAACAATTCTCCAATGAAAACCCATGTTGAGAACTATCTGATGAGAGTGTATCCACAGTTCCATGGCTTATGTACAAGTAACTCCAATAAGCATTAGGAGAATCAATACAGCAATTGGATTTTTACCTTTATGAAAACTTTGATTACATTCTTTTATCATTTGGATTTATTTTATAGACGGTACTTTTTTCTTGTCAAATTCAGATATGTTATACCATAAAGTGTTTTTATTACATGAAAATCCCCTGTGATAGTCACTGTGCAGATACATGAATGTGGTTTAAACATTGTTTTGATATTTGAAAAACAAACCTAGTTACCATGCATTATTTTCCCAAAAAGATATATGGTGCTCTTATGACTTCATAAATTGAAAGGGGCACTGTCTATCTGAGGCATGGCAGTAAATGTCAGATGTTGCTATTAAACAAAGGTTGTCCTTTATGGACCTTGCAAGATGATGAAGATGGCTACAGGCAATCTGTGAGATGATTATTTTAAAGAAATTTTAGTTTATGTTTTTCATTAAATTAGTATTCTAAGCAACTTTTCCACTTTCCTGAGTCTTCTGTTTTTGGGATCTTTAGACTGAACACTTTTAGAATGTCATATGTCAACTTTGGCCATACATTTTTTAAATGTATCAACTCTGCAAGGTGTTCACCCATCAATTTATTCCAGCGTTTGCAATGTTCAGTAACAGAGGCCAAATTCAGAGTTTACTGTTACATTTTTGTATGCAAATTACTCACTAAAGAAAACTTGGCAAGGTGTATCTATTCTTCAAAGCATGAGGTTTAACTGCAGAGTTTGTGCTATGTAGAATGGCACTTAGTGGTAAGCCAGAGTTGGGTGGTGGGTGGGGAGACTATCTCTCTTAGTGATATTTTCCTTAGCCCATTGCTAAGCTGGAGCAATATAATAGAAGTAGAAGTGTGTTGTGTGAGGTACTTACCCAGGCATTTTAAAACACAAAATTAATTTTTAATGTTTACAGAAAATCTGTTTGTAATATTATTCACATATTAAGTCCATTATGATCTACCTGGAGACCATAGATCAACTGACATAGAACTGCCTAGCACATGAAGATTTAAGGCCCAGGAGTCATCTGACTTTGTGTATATAAAGTGTAAAACATCAGAATCTTAGTATGTGAACAGGAGTAGAAGGTTGGCATTTCTGCTAGCACTATTACTAGCACTATTGCTAGTGCTACAGTTAATAGGCAAAAAATTCTGCAGAAAGCTAATGGTGAAGCAAACTGTTAGGGCATAATAGTGAAGGAGGAAGTAAAAGAAGTCTAGTTTTTGTCTGTATTTACATGTAAAAATTGAAACTTTTTATAAGCAATGAACTGGAGTTTCAGATAAAGATTTTTAAAAAGTGTTATAAATACAATCAGTCTAGAAATGGGTAAACCAAAAAAAATCCAGTTTAATCTGAGGAGATTACTGGTTAGCTGTCACTTTTGGAAAGTGTGGACTGTCTTATACCAGATCTGTCACTAAGCTTCACTTCTAAGAAAATAGGGCACATTGTGTGTCTTGCTATTTTGTGTGCTAAATGTGACAACTCTCTTCCACAATTTTACTATTAGCTATTTCTGAAACATGTAATTTTTTTTCCACTGAAGTCCTTTTTTCTTCGCAGTCTATCAAATCCCTGTGCATAAATTTCAAAGCTGGGAATATAGCCAGACTTCTGGCAGATCATTCCAATGCAGTTCAATATGAAATTGCCATAGCAAATAATACAGCCTCAAGCCTTTAGTTCTCCTAATTGGGCCATATGAGATGGTAATACCCTTTTTGTCAGGGCTTATTATTTTAAAGTGTGAATATAAAGGGAAAGTCATCAGGATTCATTTTGATTTTATTTAATTTGTCTTGAGCATTGTCGGAGAGCAGTGACTAATTCAGTTTTACATCCTCAGGGAACAGACCTTACCATCTACATAAGCAAAAAGTAATTTTTCAGATACTTACGATATCAAGCACTAACAACTATGGGAAAGAAATGTGAATATAAAGGTGTTTGGAATTTATAAAGGATCTCTGATTTATATAACTAGTGTAATGAAAATTGCCTTATATTTCTAGGTAGTTACAACTAACTATGTAAAATAAAAGAATAGCTTTTACAAACCTACCATCTAATTTTAGATATAGAGTATTCAAAAGAGGAACAATATGCATTTTTCCTAAATGAATTAATGGGAATCTATATTCCACCAATGAATACTACGTGAATATTTGCAGTTGTCCTCTTGATCCTTTAAAACAACAGGTTTTAAATTAACCTGATATGTTAATTTGGTCATTAGACCTCATGTCTAATGAATACAGACCTACTGTATCTTTTCTTTAGTCTTTTTTGCCACTAAGTTAGAGTATGTGAGTGTATTTATTCTCTAAAATCTGATTTTTGTAGTACCTTACAAATTCTTGTCCCCGTTGGTACAGTGGAACTCTCTGATCGGGCGTGTTTTGGGGATGTAGGTTACAAACTGTTCTTGATGCAGCTCTTGCCCATGAGATGCTGCTCATCACAGTTGCAACATACTGGGCAAATTCTACTGGTGAATACAAAACAGATAGAGATTATTTCTTGGAAGCATCTTACATCTTGATAAATACTAACATGCCTTTGTCAATAATTATAATATTGTCCCAAAATTTCACAACAATATATTTCATTTTGAAATCGGTTGAAACTCAAATGTCATCTGACAATGTCAGCTTGTCCAAAAAAGGATTTCTAGTCTTTGTTTTTGCAAAGAAATAAGCTATTTCCTTCAATTCTTTTCTTATTAAAAAAATCTGATATATGTGGAAATAAAGTGCCAGGAAATGGTGCAAGACAATCATCGAGCCATGGACTGTGTATCAACTGATCAGAGAATAAAAAGAAAAGGCACAACATGAATGGAGAGAAATAGAGTAACAGAATGCTAGAATAAGGAGCCCTCCTGATCTTGCAGAGTGGGAAAATGAATAAGTCAGCAAAAACTGAGTGCTGCACAACTATTTTGTCATTCAGTCCAGGAGAAATAGAACTGTATATGAAGCAAAGTAATGCAGTGAGAATTTCAGCAATGAGGAACTGTCCATGGATTCCATGAAGCCGCTGTCACAGAGGCTGGGGTGAAGATACTGTCAGTGAAGTGTAGTGTGGATAATGGCTGTCAACAATCCAGAGTTGGGAGTGACAGTGGATATACAGCAGAGGTCAAAAGCAGAGTTTTGAGTTTCAGGCTAAAGGAGACAAAATTCAAAAGTGACAGGAAGCCTGTTATGTTGGCTAACATTTCCTACTTTTTAATCAAGCAGATGTGTTGGTGGTTGAAAGAATGATGTTCTAAAAGCAATCTTATTCTGTTTGAAAGAAGATGTACTGGAAAAAGAGGTTGCTTGTCATATAGCTGGGAACAGAAGCTGAGCCAGAGAAGTAGTAGCTGGGGAGGTATGAGACAAAGCATTGAAGAATTTCAGACCACAATCTTGGATTTTTATATTTCTCACTCTACAGAAAAAACAAAAAATTGATATACCTAAACAGCAATTTTTGTAACAGCGAATAAACTGAGTGAAGGCCTGCAGCATTCATTTTCTTCAAAGGAGATAGATGTGTGTAAAAATTGATGTGTTTCACAATTCAATACATAATAACGCTATAAGGAGTCCTTTAAACACTAGTCTGAGCTCCTGTCACAGTGACAAAATCGTATCAGGCTTGATTATAAAAATTTAATTCAAATAATTGTCTTCTATCTTCCATTAAGCAAAGGAAGAAAAAAAAGTCATTTGCAAAATGAGAACAGTAACAATCAAGCCTCAGTCAATGTCCAGATCTTTTGCAATGAAAAAATGATTTATCAGGGGATTTAAGGAATTTTTTGCAAGGCAGGATGTAAAGGCAGAATTTAAAAATTAGAGGCTTTGTTTTAATTTTAAAAAAAGTCTCTGGTCTAAAGGGAACTCGATATTGAAGAAAGTGGTTATTGTGTAATGTTTTTAAATTAAATTAATATTTTAGAATCTGAATACTTAATGTTACCTGTTCTTGCATCAGAAAGAACTTCATGGCATATATGAAAGGATCCATAGCTTTTCTGCAGGATCAGTGAGCACTGCACCTGGCACACATCCCCTAGCAAACTCTGATAGAAAGTCCCCCTTGAACTGCTACTGTCATAATCCAGGCTTCCCCACTCTGGCACTTAGGCTGGCACAAGAACATGAAGACTCAGGACCAGATGGCAGCAATTTTGCTAATTTGACGATATCCATCCTGCAACTCTGTATCTGTGACTGTATCCACTTTCACAAGGTGGTGCATTTCCCTGGAGATATTATCGCTGCTTCTGCCTTATGCTGGGTTAATGGCTGTCGTCAATACCTGGTCGCTACAGTGGCTAAGCTTCATTTTGTATCTACTATTGGAAAGATTTGCAGGACCAAGATTTACTAAAAAAATTAAATATCTATATTACCACTATTAGTAATAAAATTATTCTATGGATTATTAATTTATATGGCACTTTGCAAATTTGTTTTCCTGCCCAAGTAAAGGTATCCTGAAATGAAAATTACAGGAAAAAAACCAAACAGGTGATGTGGGCTAGGTGCCCTTTCCTTACCAATTGGGGAAGTTGAAAAGAGAACAATTAATCAAAGAATAGAGTTGGTACAGGTTTATATTTCACCTGTGAAACTACCTAGTAGCGGGCTTCTATCTATGTAATGCTTTAAAGAAGGACCTTAATGTCTATTGCAAATTTTAGAAAATGCTGCAGAGGCAATGGTGTAATGTGTTTGAAATTGGCTTTCAGACAAGGGAGGGGGAGGATGTTTTGTCCAACCAGTTGCATTCCAGCCTGTCACGTATCAGAGTGGGAGCCTTTGGCCCACAGTATTACCAGCTGTACAATAGGTGATAGGCATTCAGAGGAATAAGTAGCATCAGCAACATTTATGGTGGTTATTTTTCAGGCAGTATGAGGATGTACCATTTATAAATGTTATGGGAAATCTTTTTTCATGCTATGAAAATATTGACCATATTAATATAATTGTATTCTACAAAACCTTAAAAGACTGTTATGCTTGTTGAAATACAGAAACTTGCTGATGACTGGAATGTTCTGAGAATGTCAGCATGCACAAATTACTTTTAAACTATGATTCAGTATATTTTTAACTAAAAATTTACTACTAAAGCTATTTTTGTCCTTGTGAAGAAAGTGTACTTTTATCGATTTATGATTAAATTGTTTTTCATTCATAGCAGATAAACGACTACATATTAGAAAAACAAAAAGCCTTGAAAGCCATGCAATAATTTCAAATCCAGTGAGATATATAATTAATAACTTTTGTATTTTCATCACATTTAGCAGCATTCAGAAATGTATTTAGGCATATTGTTAAATTTTCTTTCTTTAATGCTCAACTAGAATTAGCATTATTTAATGATTTAACAGAACTATTCTTAGTGCTGTTTTATGTAATTGTATGTGTACTTGGAAAATCATCCAGAAAACCAGCACTGCATCTACAAAGAAATCATCAATTTAACCTAGTGCAAATTCTGGTCATTTAGTTTAATTGCTAAAGATACAAATCCTACTTGTATTTATAAATATGAATGGTGGATCATAGCATTCTGTTCAAATTTTATAATTTTAAAAAACCCTCGTATTTAAAAGAAATAACTGGGAAAGATTTCAGCAAGAAAGTATTATCAAAAAATCCCTGTGTGTTGTTTTGCAGGCCACTGTGACAACAGTCTATCTTCCTGTTGTGGTCCTGTGCTCATTGTTTTGTTAGAATCCAGTGATGATGTTATTACCAATATTAAGAATGTGGCGTCACTAACAGTCTGACTTACTAATTTTGTACTGCTTGAAGACAATGAGATCCTGTCACAATGTACTATGTAACAAATAGTGCTGAATTAGTGCTAATATTGTAATTGTATTTGTAATAATCTAGTAACAAACAATGATTCTTGCACAAAGAAGTGGTAGTGAGGGTCACTGGGAAGACAAGCGTATTCACTTCACCTGCTCGTAAAAAGGATGTATTAATGAACAATGGAAAAAATTTAATTTTGATGGAAATTTAACAAAGTTTGCAGAAGAAGGCCTATGCTCCTTGCAATACACCCTTGGCTACTATGCACTTAGGTGAAGCGCACCCTTTCTATTGTTTTTCCGCACAAAATTGGAATTTATTTATTGTACAATTTCTTGTGCTGTGTCAGCAACTTGTTGAAGAGAAATATGATTTTGTGAATGGGACCGACGAATCTCATTTTTCATTTCAGCACCCTCTGAGGTTCTCAAGTGAAACAGGGATGTAAATCTGGCAGATTCTCTTCTATTTTTATATAGAATGGCATGAATATAGAGGGGTTGAATATGAACAAGAAAAGTATCTCTCACTGTGTGGAAATAAAATTGCATTAAAAAGTTCAAACACTGAATCTTTCCTGATCCCTTTTTTTTGTTAATTAGCAGGCAAATTGTACTTCAAATAGCTCTTGCACCAGGGAGGCAATCTCTTCTCCACCTCTTAAACTTTACACATAGTAGGGCATTTGATGAAGCCTATGTAAACAAAATAACATTATTTTAATGGGTATTTATTTGTAAATGCTAGAATATTCCCAAAATGAAAGCACTGAATTGAGCTCTAATGATCTAAATATTCCATATCCCTCCCTTTATTACTGCAACAAACCAAAAGTAGCCTATCAAATATACGTTTCTTCCTATATATCCAAATTAGTTTGAAGATATCTGCAATAAGAGACTGTGAATGGAAATATTCTTAGATGATTTTATGTTCATATAACTCTCGCATGTATCACAAAGGCAGTAGTTTTTGAGCATAATATGAAAAATTATATTTTCATTTTGTTAAGTAGATATGTAGATATTCTAGGAGGCACTAGTCAGCCTTCGTTATCCACCATATTTATACTTAAGACAGTGACTGTTGATGATTCATCATCTTGAAAACCCCATGGAGAAGAGTGAATATGGATGTCAAAGTGGCAGGTGTTTAGACTCCAGGATTGCAACAGGAGGAAGTTGTACTTTAAAGCACCACCCTTTTTATGCCTTGAAACAGTAGTATGTGCAGCTATTACAATGATTTAGCATCCGTGTAAGCCTTTCTTGCAGTCACTGCATAACACAGTTTCTGGCTGTGAGTTGTTGCCTGAAGATCCAGGAGAAGAAAACTCTCCAAACAATGTTACATACAGATAAGATATAGAGTAGCTCTTTTAATGAAGGCCTTCTGGCCATGGAGTACAAAGGCATGTGCTCACATACAGAATTTTTACACTTTTATGTCTACTAATTATCATATATAATGGGGACATTCAATCCTAAGACCCCTTTTGCCCTGGTACCACTCTCAGAACTGCCCCACTGGAGTCGCTCCAAGGGTCTTGTGCCTTCTATCTTGTTTTGTCTACCCTATCACTTGTTATTCCAGTCCAGGTGCACATCCCAACAGAATGTTCTTGCTAAAAATCTATTGCCTTGAAAAGATGATTAAAAGACAGTTAAACAGTTAAACTGAAGCTTCAGGAAAAATAAGCTTGAAAAAATATTGTAGTATTGTAGTATTACTATTCTGTAGTCTATTTATTGAGGCTTCTCAACTTGCTTCTTAAAAACATGAATGTACATGGTCTATTGGAGCAAATGTAATGTAATGTGGGTTATGTTTTTTTCACTATTATTTTGAATTTGTTGCTCACTTTTACTAAGAAAAAAATATCAAGGACAAAATTGATGTTATACATTATTTCCTCATAAACGAATGGACATATAAAATGGCATTATCAAAGATGAGGAACTGGCACAGAGAGCTGGACCAGGGAAGCTAAGCAAGGAAAAGAAAACAGAGGTGGTTTGATAAAGGGAAAAGTGGTTTTATGAAGGATGTTATAGGAAACACTGACTTAACCGATATTATTGTAACTATCTATCTTCATCACTATCAGTGCAGATTTCCTTTTCTTAAATTAGAGATTCAAAAGCTGGTCCTGTCTCATCAGCATCCAAATTATTTCAGTTTTTAACTTTATGAAACATATATCCTAAGGTGACAGCAGACTGGCTGCAGTCTACTACTGCATACAGTTTCCTGTGAAGTCTATTGCAATGTCATAAGCTCCTGATCATCGTTGCCAGGCTTGATATTAAAGAGTTTGTGTCCCTTATTGTCATTCTCTTTCCTAGATAGGCTCTTCTAAAGAAAGCTGTGTGTCTGCAGCCACCCCTTCTCAGTGGTGGGATTATTCTCTTTGTCCATAAGTAAAAAACAAGAACAAGTCCTTTCTATTAAACTTTGGTGATTTCTCTTTTCATTGGAGAGAGAAAGGAAGGGAAACAATGCAGCAAAAAAAAAGAAACAAGACATCATGGGAAGCACTTGGCAAAGCATTGCTCATCCTCAGCAGCTGTGTATGCAATTGTACTAAAGATGCCATCAGCTTCATAAAAAAAGTAATAGACATTTTCTCCTTGTTACCAGCTAAAATTTATTTACAGGGAAGTAGCTGAAAGATACTGACAGTAGCAGCCATTTAGCATAGAGAGCAGATTTCTAGGGAACAGAGTTTTGGCACACAAAACACCTCACAATCAGTCATCTGGAAAATTGTCGCCAGCTGATATTTGCTTTTATCCCAATTGTGGTTTTGTTGGATTTTGGGGGTTTTTTTGGTTGTTTTCTTATTTGGTTAGTTTGTTGGGTTAAGGGTTTTTTATTTTTTTTTCATTAGATGTGTATAACTCATGATACAATATTCTCTTTGGAGTGTTTGAAATCTAAAATTCTTATCTGTAGAGAAATCAATATGTACACCAAGTCCCTCTGAATTTGCATGTGTACCTGTATGTAAGGCCCACATAAACTGTTTCTCAATGCACTGCCTACAGAAAAGATGAGAAGATTTCTTTGGCCTCCCATAGACTTGGAGAAGCTGGCTCAATTCAGATCCAGGTGAGGGCTTGAAAGAGTTCAGTGAGATGATTATAAGGCTAGTATCAGCTATCTGTGAGAAAGCATGAGTATTGAGAGAGGTTCCAGAAAAAATTTCATCTTTTAAAATATAGAGAACAGAAATTGGGGAATTTGATAACTGGGGAACCTCACGGTTCTACCTAGAAGGGTTTTGGAGTGGGTCTACCCTCTTGGAACACACTTTCGGGGATGTAACGATAGAAGCTGGAGGAGGGTGCTGGACTAGATGACCCTCACAGGTCCTTCATAACCAACAATTCTGTAGTTTGATCATTCTTTGAGTGCAAGAGAGAATAGATTTGCCAGGACATATATAAAAACCGGTACATATGTATTTGGGAAGTAGCTCTTTATTGTATGGGAAATTTCAAGTATGAGAAAGTATTTGAGTTCAGTCATCTGTCTTTGATTACTTTAACTTGCTCACTAGGTACTTCTTGTTCACTAGGTCCTTCTAATTGAGAAGTACCTTTAGGAGTGAGAATTTAAGATAAGTAGGAATGAACATTCATATTATCTGAGCAAAATGAGCAAGCTCATTTTGTTAAGCTTTACACTTGAGTGTGTTATTTGTGACACTGCATAGCGATTTCAACGGGAATGCAGGTGCCTAAGAGGGAGCAATATTTTTAGACACTGCTGATTTGTATTCTCTGCAACTTTCTTTGCCTTTGAAGACAGAAACATAAATGGCTTAAAGAAAGGAATTCATAAGGAAAGATATTTGTTTATTTCATTTTGGCTTTAGGATGCAATTTCATGTTGTGACACTCTTAATGTATTGAGTTCTGTGTAGTTTTGAGAGCTTTTTAGAAGGTAATTATAAAACCATTTTTGGGTAATTAATCTCTTTATTAGATTTTAACTGTAATCATGAGACTACACAGCATATTTTCTGCACTAAAATTTCCTTTTCATTGTAGAAACATGACATTTGCCAGCTTGACTGGAACAGCTTAGTGTAAACCTTCTTTCAGCAGTGAGCTTGAAAGATGTTTGCTTTACTGTGTCCTAAAGCATAGATGGCATGATACTCTTGAGTGTTTCAAATTCTAGTAAGGAATGAAAATATTCTGTTTTCTCCAGCATATATTACTCTTGTCTATTGATACTAATTTTTGTGATTTTTTTTTATATGCTAGCATAAGAAATTAACACTAACAAGTAGCATAATTTATGATTAGGAAAGCATTAGAACAACAAGCTACAATGGCAATGTACAAGAAAGCTCAGGAGCATAAAAGGTCTTCACCTCATTAACATAAAAACTAATTTAAAAAAAGGCTGAGTAAACATTCTTTTTTCATTAATTAAATGAATTATGATTATGAAATCAGGTTTATATTTCCTCTCTGATAATTTAGTGAAGAAGAGGGGTTCGTATAACCTGAATCTTGAATTGAATGTACACTGTGCTGGAATCAGAATAGCAGTGAGACTCATTCTGAAGACAAGCTTTAGCCGTTCCACAGAAAACTCCTCTGTCATTCTTACCATAGGGAAGTACCTGCTCAGCTAGAGCAATACAGATCTTCAAATATTTTTGTACTCAGCAAAATCTGGAGATGTATTATTAAGGGCAAAGCCATTGGGTCCTGACCCTGACCTGAACATAAATGTTTTGCTAGTATATAACATGGCCACTTCCTCATTGTACAACTAGGATTAATTAAATGGACATTCATACTCCTTAAGAGAAACAATCACCTTCTTATGCAGGGGCGCACTGTGAACCTTTACTCACTGTGATGTACTTTCTAACATTATTGACTTCTGTGAATAATTGCAGAGGTAAAGGTTCCTTGCTCCAGCACTTAAGTTATGTTAATTGCCTTTAGTTTCACTTTTGCCTACTGGAACTGAGATCTCAAATACCATAGAGAGGATGTTTTATGATTGGCCTTTACTCTGTTATAGTTGCTTATAAATGATCCTTTTAAGGAGAAGCATATATCCTTTATTTTACTACAAAATATCCCTGTCAGGTAATTATAACAAATATGCAGAAAAAAAGGACCAAGTTTATGAAGGAGAATCATTTATATACCTGGAGAAATACTAACACTAAAAGCCTATTATTTTAAGTGCTGAACCTTAACTCTAGTCAGATTTACAAAATAACAGGTAAATTCACATCTTTGACAGCTTTTACATGAAAACCTTTCTCCATGGTTTGTGAGCAACCTGGTGTGGAAATCATAACTTTAGCTTCCTTTGAGCTTTATTGATAAATTTAAAAATGTTTTAAAAATTCCATTTTTATGACCTAAACTCAGAAACTGTTTATGAAAACAGCTTCCCAGATTTTTACTTTAAGTACGTTTGTGAAGCTTCAATTTAACTATATTTTTGCTGGAAAAAACACTGACTCTGGTGCCTAAAGTTTTTTTTTTTCATCTGTTAATTGTCTAAATTTCTGTGTTTGATAATCTAGACAATTATTTCTAGTATTTCAGTGTGGTATTTCTGAGGATATGTTCCATAGTGTGGGAAACATACTTTTTTTCTTCAAGAACCTATTTCCATGGTATTATGCACTGTGGTACAAAGAAACATTTGTGAATGAACTTACTTAATTTAGTAAGTAGTTAGTCGAAATGTACATTGTGTATGTTCCCTTATCAGAGATATTTTTGGCATGAGCTTTACAGAAGAATCGTTCTGAAATTGAGGTGACTGTGACAAAATGACATAATAAAAGCTAAAGATTTCTAGCTGGATTTTAGTTGAAAGTCTCAAGAGGATTCAATAGCTGACTTACTAACAACAGCAAACTTCCTTAGCATCTAGTGACTAGCTGGTATCTGGCTGGTAAATGTGTATGTAGGTATTAAGAAATCCTCCATAGAGTATCTGTGGAAAAGACTTGTAAACCTGATGCATAACAAGACAATTTAGCAAACTGGAAAAAGATTAAAAATAATTAAGTGACATCTGTGTAAAATAGTAATCACTGTCAAAGAATCAGCGTGGCCCTTGAAGAAAATTCCTACTTTACAGAATTCTTGGTTTTTCTTGGTTTTTTATTTTAAGAGATCAGGAAATTCGATTTAATTCATATACTTGGATTTCAGACAGGTTTTTGCTAAATTCCATGATCAGAGGCTTTTAGGAAACTTAAGCAGAACTAATGGAGGAATTAGGAAATGTGCCTGCTTCTGTAAATGATTGAGGAAAAGATAATGAACAGAAAGCAGGAGTAACCTGTTGGATCTTTTGAAGAAGGTATGTGACAAATTGAATTCGGGGGTTAGCAATAGTGTATGTTCCCATACCTCATCATGGGTGGCATTTTGTACGTGTGTATAACACAAAGTACTTACTCCACACTGTCACAGACCTCAAGTGGAGTCATTCTTTTCATGTGTACTGACTTTTCTGAGGACAAGGAACAAGTAACCACTCTGCACTCATTCTGTTGTCATTAAAGAGATTACTCTTTAATGTGGTGGGAATGCTGTCTTCAGATTGCACCTCAATCTGGACTTCAGAAATTTTGTAGTGTCCGTTTGGCTCTGTAAAACAAGCCATGTAGATACGCAATCCTCTCTACCACTTGCATAGCATGTTCAGGCTGGTTGTGGACATACAGAGAAGGTTACAATAATTTGGAAACATATCACTACGATATGTTATCTTTCTACTGAGGGAAATTTAAGCATGTATAAATCCAAGTTAGAACACACATGTAAGCATAGCAAACTGTATTAAACCAGGTAATGGACATGATCTTATAGTTTAATTCACATCATCCCTACAGGGACCTGTAATCAACATGGCAAAAATATGCTGAATTGATCATCAGGCTAAATTTATACCTATATTTAAGAATTGTCTAACACTGGATAGCAATCTGAATTTGGGTACCATTTTAGGGTACTATCTGTGAAGTTGACTAGAAATCATTAATCCATTTCATTAATCATTAATCCACCTTTGAATGTTGTAAAGAATCATTATGATTCAAGAGGTCTTGAAAAACAAGAGGGTGAACTTGTCTGGTGCCATCTCAAAATAAAGTGAGGGTGAGTGGGCGTTGTTGTTTCCATTCAAATTGCAATTATCATCTGAAATTAAATATCCAGACTGTAGCAACTTCTAAGAAAGACTGAGATTTTAAAAAGTACTGACACTCTAATGAGAGTAGTTGTAAGTATAAACAAGAGCATTAATATTACATTTTTCTCTTAACAGAGAAGGGTGTGAAATGTTTTCTTTTGTTAATATTTTCATTTTCTTTTTACTTCTCCTGCAGTGTCAAAGTTGAACTATTTATGGCAAAATAACTGTGATGCTGCAGTGTGATGTCTAAACTACCATTGACCTAAGTCAGTAAGTCCGCTGATCAAAGCAGAGAATCATGAGAACAACATTCATACAGCCAGGAGGAAGATAGTCATCTTCAGCAAAGCTTACCAGCTTGGTTTCAGCAATATGCCAGTGCGATAATACTGCTCTCATAGACCCTTCTTGGGGATCTGCATCCTCTGCATCTCCTAAAAATTCTGGACCTTGGGTTATTACTGTGCAAGAGTTCATCTTGACTACTTGTGATGCATTCCTTATGGTGGAGAAATATGTCAAATAAACAAGATTTTCCACTTTATGAAACCATTGGTCTTAATGGACCATTGCAGTGCTTGGAGAATACAACTACAAGAAAATTGTATAGAGGAGAAAATATCCTTGAAAAGTGTTTATCAGCATGCTCTATGAGTGCATTAGATGCACAGCCTTCATGCAAGCAATCTCAGCAATTAGAATTAAGTGTTTGCCCTATTATTTGTCCCTTTATAAGCTGATGCTACTGGTATAACATTTACCTGATTTCCATAAATTTCATTTAGGTCCTTGGCATATAACTGACATTAACTAAGTTTAGCTGTTTATATTGTAAACACCTACATTTGTTCTAACAGTACTTTATGATAAATTACACAAGATTTTAATATAAGAATAATTGTAATTCAGATTTGCCTATTTCTCCATATTGTCAGCCAACACCTAGTTCACATAGATATCTTTATTATAGATTTCTGAAGTTAGGAAAAGTTAGACTGAATTCTGTATATTTTTCAAGAGCAAGTTGGTTGTGTTCTTAAGCTTCTATTGATCAATAGACATATGAAACAGACTTCATTTGCTTATAACTACGGCAATTTTTGACAACAGAAGGATTCATTTATAGTTATGAGAGAACTACCTTCAAATGGTCTTCTTTGTGTCATACACATACTTTTTCCTTTTGAACTAAAACTTCTGTGCTTTATTGCCTTATTTTTGATACATTTTTTTGTTTGGATCTATTTTATGAAATCACCGAAGCATTGGCCGCTGTGCTCTGGTAAGAAAATCACAATGACTTTCCTACAATTAAAGGCAATAAATCAGTAAAACATCTTGGTGCAATAATTGCTGTTATTTTAAAAGGAAACCTGAATCCTACCAAACTCCTGCAAATGAAATTTAATCAAAGACAAAAGATGAAACAAAATCCCCAGAGTAATAAATCCTAACATAACATTAAATCATTTAAGAAGTGATTTAAAGTATGGAGGTTAAAAATTAATTTCTAATACAATAATGAGTTAACAGCTTATATTTATTGAAATAATAGTTTATTGACATACAGTAGCTGAAACGTGGAATGAATAATATTGCTAACCAGAATATATTTTAGTAATCAAAAAACATCCCATCGTGTCATGTCAGGCCACCTATAGTGATGCTGAGATGGGGCTTTGGTCTCTGCCTGCACAGCCAGGGCACTGTTGACTCATAAAATCATAGATTCTTAGAACCATTAAAGTTGGAAAAGACCTCCATGATCATCAAGTCCAACCTTTGACCAAATACCATCATGCCCAGTAAATCATATTGTGAAATGCCACGTCTACTTTTTTGAATGCTTCCAGGGATGGTGACTCCACCACTTCCCTGGGAAACCTATTGCAATGTTTACCCACTCTTTCAGTGAACAAATTTTTCCTGATATTCAACCTGAACCTCCCCTTGTACAAACTGAGGCCATTTCTCCTTGTTCTACCACTGGTTGCCTGGGAGAAGAAACCAACCATCACCTTGCTACAGCCTCCGGTCAGTTAATTTTAGAGAGCAAGAAGGTCTCCCCTGAGCCTTCATTTCTCCAGACAGTACAATGCCAGTACCCTCAACAGCTCCTCCTAAGACTTGTGCTCCAGACCCTAATCCGTGAGGGCTGCCATACCTGAGTGCTGAGGGTCTGTGCCATGGTGCTACAAGGGCATGTTGTGATGGGTTGAGGGCAGGGGATGCCCTCAGAGGTAGACACAGGACCAGGGCACCCATCCTGGGCTTCAGGGCTGGTCCTGATAGTGCCAGGGGCACCAGATCCCCAACCATCCCACAAGGCTACAGGGATAGAGTGGGAACATGGCAGATCTCAGACCCCAGTGGCATGGTGGGGTAGAAAGAAGACGTGACTGGGCCTGGTGGAGTAACATAATGGCCAGGGCGGGGGAATGGGCAACTGTCCTACCTTTAATTTCAAAAATACATTAATTTGTAACCAGTGTATTTGTAAAAAGAAATTTTTGCACCTTTTAATGTGTGAAGGAATCTGTATGCTGGCGCTGCACAGAAAATTGGTATCTCCACACTGGAGTTTCATAAATAAAATTTTAATCTTATTTCCTATATGGTATCAATCAGGACTTCATACTTAAACTAAATCCTTAGTTTCAGACAGGAAGTTGAAATCTGGGCTGAGCATTCAGAGAATTTTGATGGATGAAGTAATCTATCATGATTGAGTAAGCTCTTTAATGACAACAGAATGAGTGCAGAGTGGTTACTTGTTCCTTGTCCTCAGAAAGACAGATATTGACCATAGTTTTCTGCCATTAAATTTGATCAGGATGGTAGAAGAAATTTAACTGTATTTCAATTGCACATGCAGAGAATGATTAAACAATCAAAACACAATGCTGTCCTCTCTAATTACTTCAGTGTACAGTTTAGACCCACTTGTCCAGAAGTTGGAGACAAGTCTTCAATGTTTTCTTTTCAATATAACCAGTTTCATTATAGATGACAGATTTCCTTGCAACAGTTCTAAGTAAAAGGTCAGTCTTTACTGACATTCCACTTTAGCATATATGGGATGTTATGTTTATTTTCCATTGAGCATAAAAAGAAGTGTATCAGCATCTCTCCATATACACTGATGTATAGTCACTTTGTAAAGACCGAAGTTCTAGAACTGGCCTCTGCCCTTGTTCCTGAGAAAAGAATCATGGCATAAATTAAGTTTCTTCACAGACCTCAGACCAGAATTATCTCACTTTACTGTACATGTGTTGTTAGCATTTTACTTTGTACTTTGCCAAGAACTATATTTGCCACTTAATCTCGAGCTCTAATCTCAGATCTGTCAGATGCTTTTTATGTGTAATGCAACTGTATCTAAAATTATATTTCTAAATCTGTACTATACATCCTGATTCACAAGTACAGACATGGTCCAGTACTTATGATCATTTGCCCTCCATTTTTCCCATATTCCTCCAAATATAATGTATCCTGTTCCTTGTTAATGAAGTAAATTGATGAAATAACTACATTACAAGAAAAAAATATGTTCATTGAATGTTGAATGCATTGTTGTGATGCCATCATAAACCTATTTCTCATACCTATTGCTTTGTTTTATGAGAGAAGGGTCAATATTAAAGACTCCCTAAAGGAATGTAAATAAATATTACTGGAGAATTGTTAGTTAATCCTTGTGAAAGTGCAATGTTGTCTCCTGCTTTTACAGTTACTTAGATGATAAAAATATTTCAAGCTCTTCTCAACTTGAATAAATGACTAGTCCTAGAGGAATCAGTATGTGAAAATGCTCCTTTGAAGACTGAACCATACTATAATGAAATATATATGTTTAGCCAAATAATCTAAAATACTAACAATAAAAAGTTAACAAACATTTTGCATTCCCTTTTCACTAAGTTCTCCGATCTTTCTCTTAATTTCTCAGGTTTATCCAAAATTCCCTGAGGGTAAAGAAAAATGTAGTATCATTTATTTTCTCAAGAGAAACATAAAGTTTTACATCTGCTATCTCCTGAAAAACTCACACTATTATACTCCAGTGTTATACAGTGTATTATGTAGTACAAATAATGAGAATATTTTATTATATATGACCATTTGACATGCTTGTTCATAATATTCCCTTCAGGAAGGAAAATTTTAGCCATTTCTCTCTTCTGAAGAGTTTGTGTCTGGATAGAAATTATGGCATAGCCCATCCTCCAGTATATCAAGAAAAGTGAGTGTGGGGTAAATGCACCCAAGTGTTGTGATGCTTGACTTCAATGTGCTTTTTTGCAAAAAGTACCTGCAGAGTGCCTTAAAGGAGTTATATCGGAAATTCACAAAAAACTGCAACCTGAATAGAAATCCATAAATGCTGGTCAATGGGAAGCGAAAGGAGGAATTTACTGGTGACAGCGTATTCCAGTAGGTGGGATGGTATTAAATTCATGTTTTTCTGTATACTTCTGGGACTAAGCTACTTAATGTTATAGTTAGGGATTAGAGGATTGATTCTCTTGGAGAGATATGTGATAGGATATGAATATCTTAATGGCAGCCCGCAACTTTGCTATCAAGAGATACATCTGGAGAAGCAGGAGTCCCCTTCAAGTTTTGTTCCATGAATAATGTCTACATGATCTAACAGTGAGTTGTAGATTAAAACTGCAGGAGATCTTGGCTTACCAAACTGTTTTCCTACCAGCTTTCTAATATGCAGGAAAACACTGTAACTATTAAGTTTGCTATTGAAAAATGCAAGACAGTTTCAGAAGAAATGTATATAGATTTTCTATTGGATGGAGACTGTGAATAAAACACAAGAATTAATGTAGTGCTTTCTACACTGTAAGAAAAGATACAGATACGGAACAACACAGCAGTTTGAATGACACGTAATCACTGAAGGCAAAAGAATCCTAATGAGATTGTAGAGATATATGAGAGGAATTTATGCTCTAAAAGGGAACTCCTAGCAGAGAGACACAACAAACCATTACACAAAATGATACAGAGGTGGAAAATTATGTAAATCAGTGGAATGTATAGCAAAGAGGTAGGAAAAGGAGTAAAGAAAGAAATATACAGTAATTTAACCTTGATATTCACAAACCCCATTTTATTCTGGAAAACAAATAGTGAAATAAATTAAAAAAGAACACAATGAACTCAGGAGAACAACTGACCATGAGCTGAATATTTAAAGGAAGGAAGTTGAGGAGTAAGAGAGCAAGTAACTACGGTGTCTTCATTTCAGCTAGATGTCTGAGTCTTAGATAAATTAAATAGAATAATATACTGCCCTCTGCACATCAGCAAAATGATGTCTCAGTAATACTGCTGGATATCTGAAAGAAAATATTTGCAATATGAGTGAAGGACTCAAACAAAAATACCTGATATGATTAAAACCCACTTCTGGACCAAAAAAGGCATTTTGTGCTAGAGGCAATATGAGTGACCTTCACAGAGATGCTTGTGTTACTTAGAAGAAGGAGAGTGATATGAGACTTGTTTCAGTACTTATACCAATGTTGTAGAGGAAAGAATTTTGTCTTCTTCAAAGAATACAGCAAACATTTCTCAGATGATAGCTTAGCATCTTTGCTTTCAACAGACTCCCTGTAAGGAGAAGTTCCACATGTTGTTACAGAACTTATAAAACCAATAGTATCAGCATGGCAATTTAAAGGTGCTGAGGGAAAGAGGTAGAAGCATATTATGTGAATGAACAAAACCATGAATGTCGTATCTAATGCACAGTGTAAAGAAGTATATAGAAAATTTCTCAAGCATTAGGGTTAGAGAGCTAAGACACTAAAGAATTTGCAAATGAAAGTAGAAGTATAGTAAAGAAAACTAACTATGGTATTAAATAATATAAATTAAGATTCTAATGTTGGAAAAAATAGCCATAATCCAGATGCAAAATTTCTATATATGGATTTTTTCTGATAGCAAAATCTATATATGAAGTAGACATTTAACAAAAGGCAGAAAAATAGATTTACATGCCAGAAACTTAGATATCAGTGAGATGCAGAAGAAAATGGGATAGTGTTGCTGAAGTTGCAAGGGTGAGGATAAGAACTCCTTTATCATTTAGACCTGGGTATTTGCTAAGTGCTGTCAGGAATAACTGACAAATTAAAGTACTGGCTAACAATAGTCAACATAATGAAACAAAAACAAAGACCATGAGAAAGGAAACATGTTTACTAAAGAGAAAATGCTCAATTTCTTATGCATGAATAGGATAAACAGTTTCACCATAAAAAGAAGCTGGATTGATGAGTACCAAAATTGATGGTATGCCCTCTCTTCATACACTAATGGAAAAAAATTTAGTTTTAAGAGTTTGCCCAAAAGGATTGACTTTCATTTACAACATGAAAATACATAACCTCAAATTCATCCTGGAAGTTACTATGAAGATGCAATTTATCCTTTTCAAAATACAGCAGAATTTTTCATCATTGGTGTATTGGTACTTGAATTTTTAGTAAACTCTGTCATAAATGAGATAATTAGTATAAGTTTGAGGTGAAAAAGATCTACAGTAGTGCCTCTATCTATCTTTCCAACTCAGAATTGTTTTTGTATTCTCGTGCATGCCGTCCAGTGCAAAATAAATGATCCTATAGTGGGGATTTGAACTCTCCCTTTGAAAAGATGTCTTCTGGACATTTCGGGGTTTTTTTAATGGCATTTAGCCCAGATTTTCTACATTCAGTTTCATTTGAGACTCTAGGATAACTTAGTGGCACTAACATTTGCACCAGTCCTAGAAATCCCCCAGTTTTAGAAATCCCATAAAGTAACATCCAACAGATAAGAGGAGATGCAGAGGAAGAGAAAGGAAAATATTCTTTGTGATTATCTGTTATCTGCAGTCTCAGAGAATTAATGATGACGGATTTCTTTGAAACTGCTGAGAAGCAGCACTAGTTGCTTTTATCCCATATTTTGGCTGCAGTCCTCTGGATCAACAAATATCATCTGAGGTTGCAAATTCTACCTTATGCCTTTGCAGAAAAGCATGTGGCATAAGCCATGAAATAAAATGTAATACTCTAAGGATTATAAGATCTAAGGATGAGAATACATTCATTTTCACAAGAGTATTAATATTCTGGAACATAGTGAGAGATCTATGCACTTAGAGTAAAAACCTGATCTAAGGAAAAGCAATTGCACACTTTAAGGTAGGATATTAAAGCCTTTTTTGTCCTTAAGAGAACCCTTTTAATCTGTTTTCTTTTTCTTCAATAGTGTTAGGATTTTTGAACATGAAGTCAAGAGGTTTTAAGTACCTTGTCATGCCATCAGACCTCAATAAAAAGTGTCAAAATATGAGTGTAAATTTATTGAAAATGGCAGCAAATTTTTTTAAAGTACCTATTTTTCTCGGTTGTCTTGGTGTTGGAAATAGTATGAAAATTTGCTCAGATAAAGAGAGAGTTTATGAACTATATATATTTTATATGATATAACTTTTTAATTTGCATTGTCTTACTGGGTAATAAGTCAAGTTCAGGATAGACAGGTCATAGGTTATATTTATTATGATTTAATATACATGCATGAGAAACATACTTTGAATTGGCACATGGTCCCATTCGGGATTGAATTTTTTCATGACAGACGATTTTTCCCCCACAGTGTTTCACAGTAACATTAAATTTGTTCATTTCATGCCAGGTGCTAATGACAGAAGCAAGCAGTGAAGTTCAGATCCTCTTGGGGGTATTTCTAGTAGAATTGAACTGTGGCTTCTGCCTTCAACCATGATGTGATTTCTATTCCAGGGAAATTAAAATTCCCCAGCCCCCTTCTACATGTGCTCACTGGTACTTTGGAAAAAATCCAAATAGGTATCTAAGCCCCTAATCTGAAATGTATTTGTTATTTTGTAGTGCAATTGGATGCTAGTAGAATGGGGCATGGCTGTGGCTTACAGGAATGCACTGTTCCAAAACACATAGCATGCAGTGTTCCTCACATAGCTCTGACAGTGAAAATCAGTCCAAATTTCTTGTACTTTTGACTTTTGAAAACTTGGGACCAACTTTAAACAAAGGCTGGAAAATCATGTTTAGGTGTTTGGTCGTTCAGACAGGTGGAAAATGCTCAAATACTATTTCTAAATCTCCTGGTTGAAATGCCATGTATTCCAGTGCATCATGTCAAGTCCTTTTGTAGCACATTGTCTAAACGAATGTGACTGATGCTACGCCTCAGAAATAAAACTAACTGACAGTGCCTAATCTAATGCATGAAAACGTGACTTTCAGAAGATGTACTTTGAGATATATGACATGCAATATTTTCATATAACCTTTCATTTAATTTCTGTTGACCTGACTGCAGACTTTTCTCAGAGGCTTGTCCCTCATGACAATGCATTTGGTGTCACTCCTTTTCAGAAACCTCTTTTAATTTCCACAGTCTTTAAAACAGGATTTTAATGTTTTCCCTCTTGCAATCACCCTAAAAGTTTATCTATGAATATTTCAGAAATTCAGAAGTGGAATTATTTTTTTTCCTTTGGAATTATAAAAGTTTAGATGTGATAAATTGTGCTCGTATAAACATCAAGCTACGAATATGTACTCTGGACAGTTTTCTTTCATGTATACTTGTAAGGTGTTACATCTTTAAAGAGTTCTTTAAAAATCTTAGTGAATGTGGTAAATCAATTCATAAGCTGTAAAAGCTTTCTAATGATTTGGCTGCAAAGGGAAACTGAATGAAAAGAGTCTTGGATAATATATTTGATTGAACTGTATTATCCTTATCTATTATCTTCTAAATATTTTATAATGTTGAAAACATGTTTTAAAATATGTACTGTCACAACATAAAGTTTTCCATAGGTATCTTATTCATAAAATGAGTTAATAAGCACACAAATATTTTCTTCATTCTTTGTCCTTAAGTTTAGTTTTTGACAGAAGATGATCAATGCAACTTATTGTTTGAAAGTTTTGTATTCAAATAATAAAATTCAAAATTATAGAAAAGGTTTCCAGTAAGTAATGACCAAAACATTAATATAGATTTTGGACTTTAGTATAAGCTTTTGATTCTGGACATCAGATAACATCAAGAAACTCACACCTTTCCATGGTGACAGCATGTTATTTTGGCGGTTGCACTGAAATACTACATTTGAGCACTAAGAGGAAACCTTTGGTTGCTTTGTTGATCTTCCTGTGAGAGATTTTTTTTTGCTGCATTGCTATTATCTGGTGTTGTACATTAGTTAGACCTAAGCCTTGTAAAATATCACCATGAAGGTCAAAAATAACTCTGTTATGAATTTAAAAGAAGTGTTTGAAGGGAGGAATAGAGATTTGCAAACATAAAGTTCTGTCTCATGCAAATCCCATGGGGATTCTCAACTGCTGACTCCTTATCTTAACATATAACATAATAACCAATTACTGTCAAAGTTACCAGACCCATCAGACTCCAATTGCATTAACCTTATGCACTGGTTCAAGGGAAATGCAATGAATCCACCGCTAAATTAATTACTAATTTTAAAGTTATCATTGAATAATATGACTCCAAAATTGGCATAAATCATGTGGTTAAGTATCAAATTAGGTTTCAAGAAAGGCAAAGGAGTGGCAAGTCCTATTCAAAGGATTTCATTATATTCATGTGCTCAGAGCACTGAGAGGTCATAATTTTAACCTTATACAGTCCAAACCATATTAAAATTATTCATGTCACCAAAGGCCAGCAATAATTCCTTTAATTCCATGGCACATTAATGACCAGCAACGAATGAGCCCCTTAAGTGTTCCATTTATTGTCTTAAATATGAAAATGTTTTAGAGATTAGAGGGGAACTTGTTTGAATTAATTAACTGAACTGATGCTCAAGGGAACTGGTACAAGTTTTTCAGACAAAGGCTGAGAATTTACAATAATGACATTTCTTTCATGGTTATAAAATATAATACCAGAGGGACTTCGAGGCACTCTTAACATTTTAGCTGATGTTCGTTGAGGACTTGAGTTTCCTCTGAAAGCATCAATTATAACATGAAAGGTATCACATTAAAATAGCCAGAGGCCCACAGATTTCACCACTGAAATGGGATCGAATGACTGACATAATGAAAATTCAGACTGTAAATGGAGGATCATTTATAAAAAAATGGTTTTTTCCAGAAAGGTAATGTGCAAAAGGCAAGAAACAGTAGTGTGTTGAACAAGGTTAACAACCAAACTAATTTTTTTCCCTTTTTTTATGATATCTATTAAGAGAAATTCCTTGGTTTATAAATGCAATTCTGCATCTTCATTCTTTACAGTGACCCAAGGATCACAGTGGATGCTTTGAATTAGTTTGAGGTTCTAACTCATGTGTGTTGTCACCGTTTTTCAACACAGAATCATAATATGGTTTCTTCCTTGGTTTCAAAGTCCTAATAAACATATATATATGTCAGAGGTTTCACCCATAAATGAGTTAGGAAAAAAGTTAAAAAGCTCAGGCAGAGAGTGCCTATGTTAGGATGAAGCACAAATTAAAATACCAAGCAAGTGATTTGCAGGAATTTTTAATTTTTATGCTTACTCAACTGAAGGGACTTCATGGTTTCTCATGCGTGCCACTCTGGGGGTCTGGTTTATCTAAAAAGAACAGCACAAAAGTATGACAGGAATACCAAATATCTGAAAGACATTGGTACCTAATTAAAGGGTTCTGTGGTTTGCACCTGCATCCTTGAGGGACCAGAGTTTAAAAACATACTCCTGTTTTTTTTTTTTTACTGGAAGAACCAAACTCAGTTTCCTCTTCCACTTAAAAAGGATCTTCTGCCCTGGGCAGAGCAGTCTGTTGGGTTGCAGTGGAAGTCTGTAGGGGCATAGCAGCCTTTCCTAAAACTAGAACACTATGTTAGGGGAAGTTGGGGATTATTTTTGTTTGTTTTTGATAATCAACATCCACTTTCATTGATTGGTATTGATTGTACCATATAGAGGTTGTTGTACTTAAGAAGGAAAAAACAATAAAAATATTCCAGATTGGCAAAGTATTTCCCCATTGGGAAGAAATATATTGCATATATGTTTCCACAATGCAAAGAAACACTCCATAGTGCCTTACAAAAATTTCCTCTCCTTCCACATGCTCTGCTATGTGACATTACTCACTTTGCTAAATTGTTAATATACTTGGTGTTTTTCTAAAATATGTAAACATTTCACCAAGTGAATTAAGTGAAGATTTCTTTGACAAGTATGCCTTCATCCTTTTCAGGTTGTATTTATGAACAAAGTAGTCTATCTTTTCTGTTTGCAAACACATTATTGAGTTTTTTATAGAAACTCCCCATTTTTCATTTCTTATGCGACTTTGGCTTTTGCTGTGATTCTTACTATGTTTTATTAATTTTGATGAAGCTTTAGGTTTTCCCAGGGGCCATCTAAAGTTAACTAACTCCTTATTCCTCTTCTCTGAAGAGCAAAACTTGAATGTTCTATCCAGATCCATCTATCAAAGTGTACTGAGACTTAGGCTTGTCTCAGATACCTAACTTAAGCCTAAAAACTTAAATGTGGAAGTCTAAAATTAAACATTCTGCACTTAAAAAATCTTCACTTGGGTTCTGACTTTTCAGGTTGGAAGTTTCTAATTATCTATTTATTTGATGATGTTAACTTCTGTAACTACTTAGAAAAACAGCAAAACCCTCTTCTTAGTCATTGAACCAATGCCTTAGAATTTTTAAGATTTTTAGCTTTTTGTGGATTTTAATGTGGCTGTAGTTTTCTTTCACTTTAGACCGTTACTTTCTCACAGTTTGTGTGTCACATTCCTAAAGCTTCTTTTTAACTGTTTAATCGTCTTTTAACCATCTTTTCAAGGCAATAGATATTTAGCAAGAACATTTCGTTGGAATTTGTTGGGATGTGCACCTGGACCAGAACAACAAGAGGTATGGTAGACAAAACAAGATAGAAGGCCCAAGACTGTTGGAGGGACTCCAGTGGGGCAGTTCTGATGATGGTACCAGGGCAAAAGGGGTCTTAGGATTGAATGTCCCTATTAGATGTGATAATTAGTAAATGATATAACCATGTAAGAATTCTGTATGTGAGTGTGCAACTTTCATACTCTGTGGTCAGAAGGCCTGCATTAAAAGAGCTGTTCTCTATCTTATCTAATTTGCCTGGAGATTCTTTTTCTCCCAAAGATTTTGGGCATCAATACCAACAGACTCCTGACAGTGTTGCTAGGGGTAGTAGCTGCACCACACTCTGTGCTGCATGTTGCAATGTAGTACAACACTGTGTGCAAGAATTATGTTTGAATAAATACCCTACAATAATTTAAAGACAGTTCATTCTATTCATCTGAAACAACAGTGAACTGAGAAGTGCAGAGGAACTTGACATGGCTGCTCTAGCTAAGCAGAAACAGAAAATACTGCTCATCTATCATTCCTATATCACCTATTTGAGATAGGCACGTGTGCATTTATCTCTTTGATTCATCTTATATTACCAAATAAAAAAGTGTGTAAACCTAAACTCTAAATTTCTGGTCCAGCATGACCTATTAGATAAAAATGTAAATGCAACGACCTCTTATGCTGCACATATGTATCAAGTAATGTGGTCTTCCATCACAAAATATGTAATGGTTATCTGTACAAATAAAGCAGATAAATCTTTAAGTATATGTCAGTGAGGTAATGCTGTGTAAGCATTTCAAAGCTGATGCAGATATATTTCTATACAATGTGTGTTTCCTGGAAAAAAAACCCAACACGAATCCATATATTGACCTGCCTCCCTTTATTTCACTGGGTGATAGGTTTAGCTTTGCTTTTAATATTATGACATATTTCAGGACTTGAAAACTTTGTGGGAACCTGCTGACTCTGTTGTTAGTCATTCAGTTCTAACAGTTTTAAAGTTATTTTAAAGTTTATTTTTATCAATACGTCTTTTACAGTATGTCTTAAAGAATAAAGCGAAAACTGATAGTCTTGAAAAAATGCTGAAAGTGCCTCCCTTTCTAGCTGTCCACTCATTAAATTTTTGATAGGATCATTGAATGGTTTGAATTTGAAGGGTTAGAAGAGATCTATAATGATCATCTTACCCAGTCCCCTTAACATAGGCAGAGACATCTTTCGCTTGATCAAGTTGCTCAAAACCCCATCCAAGCTGACTTCCAAAGATGGGACATCTTTGAATTCCCAATAACTTTTCGTCTACTTGATAAAAATATAAAAGATTCAGGTATTCAACTCTCTGGACAACGTGTTCCAGCTTTTTTCCACCCTCATCTTAAAGAATTTCTTCCTTATATCCAATTTCAATTTACTCTCAGTTTAAAAACATTGGCCTTGTCACTAAAGGCCTTGGTAAAAAGTCTATCTCCTTCTTTCTTATAAGCTCCTTTTATATGTTGAAAGGCCACTATTAGAAGCCTTCTCCTCTTCAGGCTGAACAACTTAGATCTCACTGTTTGTCTTCGTAGGAGAGATGCTCCTGCCTTCTGACCATTTTTGTGGTCCTCCTCTGGACCTGCTCCAGCAGGTCCACATCTTGTACAGAGGGCTCAGAGCTGATACAGCGCTCCACGTGTGATCTCATGAGAGCATAGAAGAGGATGAAAATCACCTCCTTCAATCTACTGGCCATGAGGCCCAGCATACTATTGTTATTTTGGGCTGCAAACACACATTGTCAGCTCATGTCCAATTTTCACCAAACAATATCCAAAAGTGCTTCGCAGGGCAGCTGATCTTAGTTTGTCCAGCAGTTTGTCCTGATACTGGGGTTGCACTGACCCAGACGCAGGACCTTGCACTTGGCCTCGTTGAATTTCACGGAGTTCAGATGTGCCTACTCCTCAAGCCAGTCAGGGACACTCCGGATGGTATCGCTTCCCACTAATAAAAAAGAGAAAAAAAAAGTGATATAAAACATCTCAGCAGAAAGGGAGAAATAGTTGTCCAAAAAACTATTGTGTTTGTGTGGGTAAATCTTGGGAGGCAGAGATACAGATAAGCCCTATGGGGAGAAATTATATAGAATTTTCTAATATAAGCAATATTTAGTTTTTTAATTTGATTTAATTTCTGAAGTATTACCTGAAATACATAACCTTTTTAAAGACTCAGAACTTTTATGTATACAAGGAAGAACAAATTTGGATATAATTTCCTTGTTTGACTCTTGTAAAGAATTATCCAAATATGACATGTAAGAATATACTGAAAAAAAATTGAATTCTATGTAGGTATGATTCTATAAGGATTAGAGAAAGTTCTTCCCAATCCTCCCCCCTTCCAAAGAAAAAAGTATTCAAACTAAGAAGTGTAGCTTGATAAGATCAATATTTACTATGAGCAGTTTGCTATGAAGAGCTCAGAATAAAAAAGTAGAAAGTCAGATACAGATATATGGATCTTGAAAGTGAAAGTGTCCTGGCTCAATTTCATCTGAATAACTGCCCCATAGTACAACTTTTCAGAAATGGGGAGAGGGTGGGGGGGGGAACCCGACTCCGAATCATCACGGTATTTCTGTGTCAATTTGGTATTTCCCTGAAAACTCCTGGTTCTTGTTCTGAACTGAACATTTTTTTTCCTCCTTACTCTCCACAAGGATTCTGGATTTTTTTTTTAACAGTGGAAGATAGGTCTTTTGATCAACTTTTCCTCATATTATGGTTACTGATATTGAAAATAATATAATATTCATTCTGTGAATCTGTCTTTCAGATTTACAGGTTGAGTTGTGTTTCATAACAGTCTGAAGTATCAGATACAAATTATAAGAGATGCATCACAGTAACATTTAAGCCAACTACAGACAAACTATCTGCATACGCAGTACTGCACAACAGAGTTTGGTAAGTTACTCTTGAGTAAATGCGCTCTCCCAAAAGCAATGGGAAAACAGCACTAATCTGGGTCATGTGTAACAGAGACAACCACCATCCAAGTTTGTGACAGGTCTATGTGAATTCACAGCACTTGTGACCAGCCTGCTATCTTTTCTTGGTCATGTGTTGAGCAGAGATCACCAAATGTCCTGAACTGTGTCCTGATTTTGTGATGTGAAAAAGAGGAATTTAGAGTTTCAGTGTTGGCTGGTCTACCTGGAATGGTCTTTCAACTGATGTTTCCAAAAGGTAAGGGTTTCAATACTCACATACTCAAAAATGTAATTACATGATACGTTTAAAAAGGGACTTTGCAGTGACAGTTCAGAAGACAAAATAACGTAAAAACTTGAAGACTGTACAAAAGGCCCTGTTCTGCACTTCAGACATTTTCTTTTACTCTCACCTTTCTCTGTTCCAGATACCAATTTCTTGTGCTCTCAATTTGATCCATTCCTCTTTAAACAGGGAAATTCCCTCTTGCAAGGCAGCACTGGCCAATGTGGCCAGCAGTACCTCATTAGTATTTGCTGCTGCTAGCTCCTGAAGCTGGACAAAGCTTGGTTTCTACCACTCTTAGACCAGAAGAAAGTACAGTCTCTTCTGAATTTAAAGGAAAGGCAGCTAAAAACCAAATAAAAACTTTACAATTAAGTTAGCTTCTCTGTGCTAACAGAGTGACTGAGAAAGCATATGAAATGCACGGGAGAAGTGTCAACAGCATACAATTTCTACCACAAAGAGCTCAATGCATTGTCATTGGAATTTTCATGATGACTAGTTTCTGATGACTAGTATATCCCAGGGAGCTATCTAGTTTAGTCTAATTTACACTGAAAAATGAATAATATGAAAGAATAGATATAGAATAAAAATAAGTGCAAATACCTCATCTCTGTAAATAACATAAATTCTCCAATATAAGGTGGAAGCAAAGAAGAACATCCCAAATTTTTGTCATTCCATATGGTGTCTTTAGTTATTTATAGAAGAAGCATTCTATCAGACATCTACTCCTATTATCCTCCAGATATTAAGTTTTTCCATCTTTCTTTCTCTGTATTTCAGAAAACTGAAATATAAATTATTTAATTTAGCATTGCTTGCATAGTCAAAATCATTGACTGTGGATTGTTATGAATATGATAGCTGTATCCACTCACATACTAAACGGTGAGGAATACCACTGATTATGTATGCACAGTGCTTTGCCATGATGAGTTTAAATTGGGAATATATTTTGATGAGATGATTGAACCTATTTGTAAGATACAATTTAATAAATGAAAACACTTGATTGCAAGACAGAGAAAGGAAGAAAGAATTTAGAATTAAACAGAAGAGACCATCATCTGTAACAATTAAATTTTTCATAGTAAATAGTAGTCAGTAAAGAAATTAAAGCAATAATTAATATATCATCATCATTATACTGACTAATGTATCAATATGAACATTAAATATTTATACACATTCGTAATTGTGTACATTAACAATTTAATTATTCTCTTACTTCAGTCTCTATGAAAAACTGCTGATACATATCCATAGTAATAAGGGATGCACTGTTATATACTGAGTACATTACCCTCCAACAAAATGCTGAGCAAGGAGTTCTTTCTACCCCATGAACTTTATACTATCATCAAGATTTTGTTGGTCTCATATTTCAGTCCCGTGGTCCTTGAAACTTTGAATATCTATGAATACAATATTGAAATTCCTTATGATTACCACACAGGTATTACCCCTGAAATTTGGCATTCTTTTGATTTCACAATAACTTTTCATCAACTAGATAAAAACATATTCATACAAGATTCAGGTTTGATACATAAATAAATAATTACACCTCTTTTTGGAATTTTCTTTGGAAAGATTTTTAAGACTTCATTTTTTACCTCATTTTATTTTTTTTTAACCTTGTCCTTTCATTGTTATTTAGGACAGTGAAATTTTGAGTTTCTTTTTAGGGATAAAAATATTGTTATTTCACTTCAGCCACAGCGAATCTTTCCAGTGTTACTCATATTGCATTGAAACAAATGTCAAGTAAACATTTAAGAGACTAGAGAAAGAAGTACCCTCAGACGAATATATTTCTGCCTTCATTCTTTTCAGTAACAGGAAGTAGTATTTTCAAAAGCTGATATGATAAAATTTGTAATTCAAAAAATCCTGTTATTATCAAATATTAACAGATTTTTAAGACTGTGGTGTGTTGACCGTGGCTGAATGCTACAGGCCCACCAAGCCATTCTATCACTTCCCTCCTCCACAGGATGGGGGCCGGGGGGAGAGAAAATAAGGTGGGAAAAAACCCTTGCAGATCAAGATAAAGGCAGCTTACTAAAGCAAAACTGAGGGTCATGTGCATGCGAGCAAAGGAAAAAAATCAAAAGATTTATTTTTTACTTCCCATCAGCAAGTGATGTTGCCACCTGTTTGGAAGCTGGGCTTTGGCACAAGTAGTTGTTGCTACAGAAGGTAAATGTAAATAATGCTCCCCCCCGCCATTCTCCCTTGCCATTTTCTTCCTTTCTCTTAGCTTTTATACCTGGGAAGGCATCATACGGTATGGAATATTCCTTTGGTCAGTTTGGGTCAGCTGTCCTGGTTATGTCCGCTCCCAGGATTTGGACCAGCCCCATCCTACTTGTGAGGGGGGAATATTGGAGAGACAGAGCTGATGCTGTGCCAGCACTGCTCAGCTGTAGTCAGAGCGCTGGTGTGTTATCTGTGGGGGTGCACAGCTGGTCTGTTGGCTCTAATGTATTTGTATTCCTATTAAGTATCACCTAAAAATCATTTCAGACACACAAACTGAAGAGAATTTATTTTCTGTGCAACTTATAGAGTGGGGAAAAGTATCTGCACTGCCAGGCTTGATAAAGTGTGAGACTGGTGCAGTTGTAGCAGAAAAACTTTGCAAATCAATTCTTTTTTAAACAGAATTGGTGATAATCCATAAAGTGCTTTAGGCAGAAAGTGGTTGGGTTTTTAGTTCACTGAAAGGAGAGGGTTTAACTGAGGAGCTGAAGGTTGAGGAACATTCAGGAGGAGCAAAGGTACAACACAGAGATTGGTCACGTATTCTGTGTATTTGTACGGACATGAGCACCATTATCTGCTCTGGAGAAACTCCATCTCAGGGGAATGGGGCCACTTACTTCCTGCTGCTTTTGTTGAGGGGGACATGTGTTCCTTTCACACTGAGAGACTCCAAGGAATCTTTGGACACTCTGGAATCTCCAGTTCCAAGTAGCTTCTCTCTTCTTGATCCATTCTCCTTGTAATTGATACTTCTGTATTTTGGAGCTTCTAAAGAACTTCTAGTTCTGGCTTGAACTTCAAGACCTCCTTCTGCTACTCCTCATCAAAGCTCTGGACCTCATATTGATCCAGATTGATGAATTCTTGGTTCATCTCCTCATCCCCAGTCTTGCAGTTCTTGGAGTTTTTGATGACATGAGCCCAATCCTGGATGTGATGGCCAACGGCCATTTGTTCCAGGCCACTTTCAGAGTCCTTAAGTGCTTTTCTTGTCTCCTTAACACCTCCCGGGGCTGTGCGAATCTGGGTTGAGGCTTGGAAAACCTTTGGAGGTTCATCCTCCACTTTGGAGAAAGTCATCATGGAGGAGGAGCTGAACATGTGTCCATTGGGGTACGTGGACAGGTCATCAAATTTCCTGTGCATTTCCAGCATACTGTTCCTCATGTTTAACATCATCCTGTCCATGGTAGAAAATGGATCCCCAAAATCTGCATCTCTGCGGTTCCCCCGAGGAGCCAGCCGGGAGTCTGGGCGTGCTCTCCACTGCAGCGCTCTGTCGGCTCTGTCCCTGCCCTCTGGCAGGCTCAGCAACGGCTCCCTCCCGAAGGGCTCTGAGAAGCTCCTCATCATCTGCCTCATGTGCTCATGGTGGGCAGGATCGCTGGAAGAAGGGATCCTCCTCAAAGCACCTGCCGAGCCCCCTGAACATGGCGGCGGGGGACTCATTCAAGACTACATTAAGTGTAGCCTTAAAAAGCACTGTTTATATAATAAAATAGCATTAATAAGTTAAGAGTAATGTTTGTTTGGCCAGAAAGCCTTTACATCATATTTAATCTTCCTGCAGTTTCCCCAGATTATTTAATTTTAGTGAAATAATGTGTTTAATAATGTTGAAAAATAACCACCAGCACTTTTGTTGAGCTCTGACAAAGGGAAGGACAATTACTTTTTTCTTGAAGTGGTCTCTTCCTGTTCTTAGAGCAAATATTAGTGACAATAAGTTCATGTGATCAATTATTAGTGGCATTAATTGGGGTTATTCAACCATTTAATGAGCAGTGAAGGCAAGAGGGGGTCAAGGGATACTTTGACACCCTTAGGGCACAATCCAGGAGCTCATTTTCCATCCACTGAAGACAACATGGCTTTTGCAATTAATTTAATAGACAATATAAGGCTGTGGATGCATTTTCTAGGTATGTCACTCAAATTTCCTGGTGATTAACAGCAGTAAAGTTTTCCAAGTTGGAACTTCAGCAGGAATGTTGGAGAAACGCTGCTGTTCAACGGAAAATTCACCTGACATCTTGGATTTCTGTCTGAGATTAAAAAAAAACCATGATACAGACGTAATAATAAAACAAGCACATCCTTTGGTTTGGAAATTACAACGGGAAGGGGCGAATATTCCTTGTGGATCACTTTGTTATGCCAAGACTGTTCCTTCTTCAGGGTTCTGTACATGACTTCCTCATCTCAAGGATACACTCGAAAGTTTGCAAAGTCGACATCCTCATCCAAGGGGGCTAGGGAGCCAACAGACCAGTTGTATTCTGCTCTAAACTAGACTGCTTGTGTCTTTCTTGACTGTCACAACAGCGACAGTTATCAGCACCTTTTTAGCTGCCAATGCAAAGCACAGTCCTGTGAGAGCTGCTGTGGGGAAAATTATCTGCATCTTAGGCAGAACTAATAAAAAGAGCAGAACTAATACAAAAATCATCATCTGTAAGTATAAAAACCAATGAGTATGATAACTTTCCTGCAATATATTATTCCGAAATAAGAACATCTGCCCTACTAGGGCTCCTTAAAGAGTAAAATACTGTTCTCGTGTTATACCAGCATGAATCTGGAATGTTGCAGTTAAATATGGCAAAGTTTGGTTTTTGTACACACAAGGTAGGGCATAACAGTTTTCATAGAGACTACTGTAGGTTTGTTGATAAAACATGGAAAAACAGTTTTCAAATTTCTCATTTTTAATCTGTCTTTAAGACTCTTGTAACTGTGGAGTATCACAGTAACACAGTTTAGACTGAAAATCTATTTTGACTGTTGGTAGGGTTGATTGAATACATTTAAATTTCCAAGATACTGCTGTAATGCCCAGAAGCATGCTATTAACGCAGTGAGTCATGTTTTGATCCAGTTATGTTCATCCAGTTTCTGCATATGTGACACTGATTGTATTTTAAGACTGAAAATAAAAAAATAAATTAAAGAAATCCATTACTTCGAGAACTTACCACATAAAAAAAGATACACATCTTGTACAGGAAAACTAAGACCTAGAAATATATGTAACAGAGATGGCAATAAAATAAAAGCAAACAAACAAAAAACCCCCACAAAACCCCAAACTGTATACTTCGATTATACATTTCTCACCTGGCTGCAGGAAGAATTACTATTCTTGTTATCCAAACCAGATTTCATAAGAGAGGGATTCATAACTGGAAGTTAGATGTCTGAAGTCTGTCCTCCACACAGCTGTGTGGCAGCTTGATCCCAACCTACTAAAGTGTACTCTATAAGAAGTGATGCAATGTTTAACAGATCATATGGTTTAGACAAGTCTTCTTATCTTTCCAGTGTTGGATTTCTAATATTAATTTCGCATGTATTATTCAAGTCTTTAATAGGCATATGTCAGATTCTGTCTGTGATACAGAGTTTTTCTATTCTCTGTCTGGGAGGTATCCCTGTGCACATAAGGAACAGAAATACCATGTATCTCCTGAGATTCAAAATTTGAACTGTTGTGCAAAACATGTAATTTTAACAGCACCACTACATTACCTTGCCTAATTTTCAGAATGAAAAAGTCGTTACTTTTAGCTTTTAGAGTACTTAAATAGATCTTGCCTGTGACAATCATATTTTTTTTATTTTATAGTTCTATAGTTTTTCTGGTTTATAGCTCTTCTGGTTTTAATTTTTGTTTTAGCATTTTGCTTGCTTCAAGATAAAGAAATTTGATGGAAAAGGAATAAATGTTTTTCACACTCCTTTTCCTTCTGCTTGCCACAGAAAACAGATACAAAAAAAGTGATCTAGATAGCAAGAATGAAGGGCTCACATTCAGTTTTATGCACCTAACAACCAGTGTACACAAAATCTTACAATGTTATGTAAAAAACCACTTTCAAATTATATATGTCTTCCCCATTTCCTTTCTTGAGAACAAACAAAATCACAGTGATTACAGAATTTCTGGTATAAATTAGTTTGAATACAGACTTAATCCATCTACTGAGATCCAGTTCTGTCATAAAGGTGTAAATGTATGAAAGACTGAACTGAATTTAAATTTTCTCCAATATGGTCTTTATCCCCTACTTGTATAGAATGAATTAATCCATTTAAAACCCATCAATCTCTGAATGAATTATTTTGGACATAGTAATTGCTTTTTTCCCAAATGAAACAAAAATTAAGCTTCATGACCTGAATAACACTGTTTCTATCATCAAGCTTGCATATATATTTGTATACATACATACGTATATATATGTGATCAGCAAAATTGCTTCATACTTTCTTCAGATTTTATATCCATTGATATATGCAAACTCTTTTTCCAACCAGGGGAGGCTGATGTGAAAAAAAGAAATCAGAAAGCTTCCTGTTGCTGATATTTCTTCCATATGATACCATTACCCACTTCAGGAACTCAAGATGTGAAGACTCTGGGGCCAATTGTGTTGGATCTGCAGTACCACTGAAATGTACCAAATAATTCTGTTGATGTTGGACAGAAAAAAAAAAAAGGAAAGAGAATAATTTGCAGATGTTCCTCTTCACAGCACTACCTGCAGACTTGAGAGGTCAAAAGTAATTCATACCGTTCAATCTGAAATACAAAGGAAAAATATTATTCAGATTTTTACATAGCCACTTCCAGTGTAAAAGCACACTTTTACCCAAATGGTGATCCAAGGGAGATGTGAAAATACCATGCCTGGGTCTTGAAGGTGCTAACTATTTGTTCTGGATTTACCTAATATGAAATATTCAAATAAATTAGCTTGACAGTAATGCGTGCAGGGATCTTCTGCAGTTATGGTAGTTAAGCCATTAAAGTACTTCACTGGAGCAGAGCCATTGTAGTTTAACAGATTTCAGAATACATATTTTAAACTTTTACAGGTAAACCAGTATATGTTGAGAAATATATATTGCACATACTGGTATTTTTGTAATAAGTTAAATTGAATACTGCATGTCATCTTTAAAGACACATGATTAAAAGTGATGGAAATATCTTTTCTCTATTTAATATAACTATTTTTTAATGCAGTTAATGAAGACCATGTTAAAGATCTTCATTTTAGTGTGCCTTCCATGTAGATTTCCAATGCTCTTTTTTCCTTAAACATTCATTTATTGTGATTTAGAGGTTGCAGCAGAAATTGCACAGATCCATTTTGAGAATAATTAGTCTGTTTTTTAATCCTGCATCTTTCCAAAAGACAGAAATAATGCTTAGGCTTTTTCTAAGTTAATCCTATTACATTCTGGCAAATTTTCTGAAGATAAAGAGTCAAGCTATTATTTAAAATGCTTTGTATTGCTATTTTCAGGAAACCTGAATAACAGGTTTAGTCCCTGTTAGAGCAGTGCAGCTAAAATGATGCTTGCTGGAATGCAGCTTTGAATGTCACCTAAAAGCAGAAAACTGCTGTTAGGGTTTCATTTGCGGTTAATTTTTCATTTAAAGTCCAGCACTCCCACAAGTCTACATTTCATAGCAGCTGCCATTTGTTGGAATTAAAAACAAGGAAATCAGACCACTAATATTTGAAGATGGAACCTAATGGAAATCGAACCATCCCACAAAATCTATTTGGTGCTTATTTATAGAGTTGGCCACAAATTTATTGACACTTAGGAAAAAAAAGGTTTTCTCACTGCCCTCAAATGGAAACGGAATGAGTATTTGGCAGTCCAACCACATAGCTCTAGTTGCAACTGTATTTTGAACATGCTAGATTAAGGCTTATAATTTATAATAACACCTTACACTTCCTAAAAAATCTAGTTAGTACTTGGGAAAAAGTAGGCTTAGTGTTTGTTTTCTCACTTGCCTGATTTGGCAAGATTGAAAATCTGCCAGGTGTGACTTGCTTGTCAGGATCTTGGGGCATTCAGTACTTACCAAGCTGAAGCTGGTATTTACTTTGTGAATCAATAAACAATTGACCAGCTGGCTAGTAGTCAAAAAAGACCACTGTCCTACTTGATAAAAAATAACTCATATCCATTTAAATCTGGATTGTTTTATTCTCTATTAATTCTGTGTGGATTTGTAGCTTTTTAAATTAATGGAAAATACATGAGTGGTAAAATCCTGGTTCAAACCGTGTGATAGGATCTCTGTCGCTGATTTTAGTGGACTCAGAATTTCTTATGTATTATACATGGGGATTTGTGTTTCATAGGATATATTTCCAACTACTCTGGCCCAGAACATCCTGATTTTGGTACTTGTCCTGCATTGGTCACAGTCACAGGACATGGACCATGGACTTCAGCAACTGTCAGGGCATAGAAGATTTAGCCTGTTGTGCTCCAGCAAAAAAACTCAGATCTTCAATGAGGTAGTCCAGTGACCTTACTATACCACACCTCCCTCCTCTCACAAGGTTGTCTTGATTACACATTCGCATGTCACCATAATCCTTATCTTTATTTTCCATCTTACAAAGTACTGCCATTGTTCTTTTTCTCTGTCAGACATTACTCTGGTTACTGTCACTAAGTTACAACTATAAGTCCCACTGCAATCTTCAAAATAAGTTTCAGTTAGGAATAATAATGTTTTTTCGTATTTTTTTTCATTCTGCTAATGCTACAGCTTTGTGGTGTTTTATACATAAACTTTAATTGTTTTTTCATCATGAGAAGTCAGAATGATCCCTTTATTTCAGCCTCTTTCATCCACATTCCTATTTCTGGGCAAGAAGGAGAGTAGGAATTTCTTTACCTGGATTTTAGAGCTGCATAAAACTACTCTCTTGTTATTAATGTAGATCAATATCTCTTGACCTGTTTAGTGTTGTCCACACTTGATAATGTTTTTACATTGCAGATCTGTGGTACTGCACATTACTGGGTTCTTCTCTGTCCTGTTGTATATCTTCTTTTGAACCTCAATTAGGTTTTCGTGCTCAGCATTAAAATTACTAAGTTCACTCAGAATCCTCTTCTCTGTAAATAAATAACATTAGTTGTGGGTTTTTTTCCTCAACAGTGCTCAAATGTCAAGGATTCATGAACAAGGATTCTTTCACAGTGGAGTCTTACATTTTAGAATTATAGCTTCAATTCAGAGTTAGAGAGCTTCCTTGCCATGGCAAGCTAGATGATTCAGGATGTCCAACGGAAAATTATAGCCATTCATCAACTAGGGCTAGGGAGTCATCCTACATTATAAAACCTTCAGTTTCTGGATGATTGTAAAGTACAGCAGACAGAAATACTCCCATTGTACTCCTAAGGACTACTTCATTCACAGGAAAGAAAAACAGGGATACTGATATTTCTTTCTTTCCTTCTTTCTTCCTTTCCTTCTTTCTTCCTTTCCTTCTTTCTTCCTTTCCTTCTTTCTTCCTTTCCTTCTTTCTTTCTTTCTTTCCTTCTTTCTTTCTTTCTTCTTTCTTTCTTTCTTTCTTCCTACCTTCCTTCCTTCCTTCCTTCCTTCCTTTCTTTCTTTCTTTCTTTCTTTCTTTCTTTCTTTCTTTCTTTCTTTCTTTCTTTCTTTCTTTCTTTTTCTTTCTTTCTTTCTTTCTTTCTTTCTTTCTTTCTTTCTTTCTTTCTTTTTTACTTTCCTCTCCCTCCTCATCTTTTTCTCAGTTTTTTTTCATTTTTTTTCCCTTTTATTTTTTTCCCTTTGAAACCACAATCTTTCAGAATATGTTAATCATAGGAATGTGTCAAACATATTCCAGATTATAGTCCATGCTTGTTCAGTGCCTGTTTAATTTCTGAAGAATTTGAGAGTTACGATGTATATAGGCTTCCAAATGTCTAGGAAGATTGCAAGATGTGCTCTCTCTACTAAGTGCTTTGGACAGAGATGGAAGAGAGAACTGACTGTAGATCTTTCCTAGTAGGAGGATGAAAAACCATTTGTTTCACTGCAGGACAATGAAAGAGATTTCCTATAACTTGCAATAAAACATAGTTTCAACAGTCATCCTACACAATGTGAGATGATTGCTGTTATCTTTGCTAACTCTTTTTGTGTTAAATCTATTTCTTTGGATTCCTTGTATTTATGGGGAAGATTATACAGATAAATGGGAAAGGAGACTTTAATGAATAGAGTCTAAGCAGCAGCTACTTTTAGCCTTTGTCAGTCTGTTAGTCACTTGTACTGTTTATGAAAAAGTGTTTTAAGCAACTAGAATGCTATTCAGATAGCACTGTGTGTAGAAATGAAAGGGTTTGTGCCATGCACTGACCAGGACCTCAAGTACTTACCCAATGTGAAAGTAGAATTCTCAAACTTAAATCAGTAGAGTAGGAGATATGGACTTAGATTAGTTATGTACCTACCTGAGACTTGCACCTGCTGCTAGCACGTAATTTACTACATCTTCTTTAGTGCCATAATCTTCTTGAGCTAGGGCACATATCCACAGTACAGGAATGTAGGAGTTAATATAATTTTCTTCCTGATAGGATTTGATTCACTTTTTTAACCAGTATATGCTAACATTTAGACTTGCAGTAGTAGAACAAACTGTCACAGATGATTTTCTTCTACATCATATGAATTAATAAACTCGATGAGAAAGGAAGGGAAGCAAGTGTATATGATTCTAACCTCCAACAGATGTGGTCTTCTTTTGGCAGAAGACACCATCTGGATTTAGTTTTATCCTCGTTGTACACTTCTGTGGTGATGTAGGAAGAAACATCTCACCCCATCTTGTCTGCTCAGAAAGTTTTATAACACAGTAATGAAGACATTCTTCAAAGAGAGGGGAATTGTGGTGCTGAATCCTTGAAGAATAGATTTTAATGAAAGAAAAAAGATAAATAAATTCTTTCTTCAAAAAGCAAAAGGATTAAAGGAAAAAAGAAATTGTTAGGAAATTTTTCCCAAGAACTGGGAGAAAAATTATTCTAAACAATTTCACAGAGATTAAAAATAACTTCTAATTTATTTCTCCTACATGCCTATGAAAAAAGTTACTCAATGTGTTACTTTAGGTATATGTCTTCGGAATTCTGTCAAGGAAAAGATAGGGTTTTTTCAATCTTTTGAAATTTTTTGTATTTTATTTTAATTTATTTAATTTTTATTTTCCCAGATAGAACTGTAATACCTCAATCTTATGTCATCACATTCATTAGGTAAATGTGTCTGTCACAGTTAAAGTCAGTTTTGTATTTTATTCCCCTTTTCCAGCATTATTTTGGAGAAACTCTTCCTTTAAGAGGAAACCCCTTGCTGGAGCTGGGTGGGGGGCAGGGGGAGAAGGAGTGCATGCCAGTAGTCCTGGCTGGCGAAGAGGAAGTGGCATTCTCTCCATCCTGGACCATGTGACTGGAGAGAGAGAGAGAGGAAATTAATAATAATTAATATTATGATATAGAAAAGAACACTGTTAAGGCACTGCACATGAGACACCAGAGACTTCAATAGTCAAGTAACTATGATGAATACATTGACTCTTTGAAAAAATTAAATTTTGGGCTTTGACTTTCCTGTGTCCACACTTATCCAATTACATGAACAATTGTAACTTTTATCCAGTAAAAATCCAGTTTTTGCTACCATTAGTGTTATTTTTCTTAAAATGCAAAAAACTATGTAAGACATGTCTGTGTATATGAAAATGGACTTGCATTTCCTTTTGCTCTCTCCCTCTTTTTTTTTTTTTTTTTACTTTCCCCTCCCTGGTGGAACTATGGAAAGGCAAAACATTTTTATTTTCATTTCCCATGCATACTTTTTTTTATCCCAGGTTCCATTTGCAGCTTCAGTCAATTATTGTTCTTTGCTGATGTCACATACAATTTTTTAAGAAAGAACCAGAACAAAAAAAAAAACAATACCCTCCCCTAAAACTTCCAAATGGGATTTGAAATACAAATTGTGGCTTAAAAGTTCTCTTAGACACACATTAAACCTACTTCTGTTGCTTTGTAATTATAAACTGTATATCTCTCCTGTTTAGGTGCAATGAGAACTTTCATTTTTATTTGCAACTCTGAAATAAAGCCACTCAATATATGTTTAAGATATTTTTCTTTCAAACTATATTTGGATGCTTACGTTATCACAGCATATCTTTCCTCTAAAGCATGATGATTGTAAGACAAGTGAAGATATAATCAAAACATCACTGAGATGTCTCTAAGGTGAAGTGAATTTCCTAGAAACAAAATTATATAACTAGTGTACATATGTCCCATTATTTTTTATTAATGGGTAAGTAGTAAGGTTTAATCTTCAACTTTAGTAAGGACATTGTTTAGCCACAAGTTTTTATGCTGAAAATCTGTTTAGAGGCAAAGAGGCACCAGAACAAGCATTGTATTTTCCCTACCAGCTGAGCAAACAGTTCTTCGTCTGGCAATAAACAGACAAGCAGCTTTCCTTTTCAACATTCTCTCTAATTTGATTTGCTCAGAAGACATGGTCTACAAAATATGCCCTGCTGTGGTACACAAAAGCATGCAGGAAAAAGACCACCTAATAGCAACAGTTTAGTAAAGAAAGGAGACTGAAGAATGTGAGTTACGTTGGTACTGATGATTCATATTTAACCTTCATGGTTTGCTTGCTTGCCATATGCCAGCATGAGTAACCCAAGGGTGCCAAAAATTACCATTGATCAATAGTTTGAAATTGCAGCTCTTGAACTTTCACCTTTAATTCTGCTGTGCTGTAGTATGTGTTCAAACATCAGCCTTTTAGAATTATTCATTCTGGCTGAAGATCAGCATGGCACAGACGTTTACAGAATGTTAAACATACATTTCTTTCTAGCATGGAATAGCAAAGCAAATTTCAGTATAGAGACATGGTGGAGCTCATGTATTCTCGGCTTAATCAGACAGTCTGGGAACATTTAGTATCTCTTTGCAGTAGATTTAAATTTTCCTTCAATTCTATATTACAAAACTCTTTTTGAAAAAAGCATAGTTATGTATATAAGAGGTGGAGTGGGTGTGATTTGATCCCCAGCCTTTTGAAGTACATGCAAAAAATTCCAGTGACCCCAGTAGGCTCTGGAGAGGGGTCACCAGAACATATTTTCAAAAATTCCTGGAAACCTTCAAAGACTCCAGACTTCTCTCTGCAGTTCTGAAGTGTAATGATGGGTTTTTGCAAAGCCCTACCTAATGTGTGAATAAGATCAGTGAGTAACAAAGAAGTTTGCATGGCCAAAAGAAAATCTGATGTTTTCAGTAAAAAAAAGGAACTCAAAACAAACTCTTCCGTCACTTTATTACTGTTATAAGAAGTAATGGTTAAAACATAAGGTGCACAGTAAAATAAAAGTCTGTTCATCTTTACATCTTTTAAGAGACCTGGAAGAGGAAAAAACTCTCGCTAAATTAAAGCAAATTTGGTCATAACAATACTGATTCTTCAATTTATTTTTCCTGTTTATACAGATACTCAGTGTGAGATTGACTTAACTTTAGTTGTGTGAGGTTTGGCATCTGGTCTAAGCTATTTAATTTGTTTCTTGGTTTTGTCATTCAAAAAAAGCAAGTCGTCTTTAGCTGGTAATTTATCCCCACCCTGTTTTAGACACCTACACAAGAGGACTGACTCCCCCTCTGGAAGTGTTTAACTTTTTCTACTGACTCTGCAAACTGATTAGATAACCAGCCTAGACTGAACACCTGTGAATGGCTAGAAGCAGATAAAATGAAGATTTATTTTTAACGACATTCTACCTTTCATATACACAGCCATAGTACTTTCAGAAGGAGTTCTGTAACATTCAAGCACAATTTAAACTAACTGTGCACCTTTATTCTAGAGAGATGCTAATATCTCTGGACTTTTTATTTTACTTCAGTGCTTGCTCATTAAAAGCAAAGAAAAAAAGAAATAAGTTCTCTACTTTCCTATGGCATTTAGTCTTCATGCATTACCACTAGTCCAAAACCAAGACATTTTTTGTGTGGTTGGCAGGCTTATTTGGAAAAGAAACTCCATGGCTTCATAAAACAAGTTATTTGACAAATTTTTTAGATCAAAAGTAGAGTTCCGCAATTCAACTTTTTTCTTTTTTTCTTCCCCCCCCCCACCCCGATGCAGTGTAATGTGCAAAAAGCCACAGCAGTGAATACTAGCTAGAGCAAGAACTTGAGGAAATGTCATTAACAGCGTCAATCATTGTCAAAACAAGTCAGAAGATAACGGAGAGCTGTGTCTGCCATCAGAAGGTCTGTCTGACTGGAACCCTCTGACATGGGTATTTATGGGTGGTTCAGTGACTCCTGCAGCTACAAGGGATTGAGCTTTACGGTGTGCCAAAACTATGACTGAGGAAGCTTAAACTAGTATGCTAATAAGATGTGGGCTGCAAGGATGTTTTTGCTCTTCCTTATGAGGTACTGAATCTGTTTTCTGACTCTATTGGCTGCTCCCAGATGTTCAGAGAGAAGCCCTTCCTGCTCACCCTGCCTGCACGAACTGCTGTGTGAACTGCTGTGCGATCTGTTGTGCCACGTCCTCACCGACATGCCACTCCTCTTCATTGCACCTGGGGTCACTTGTGCTCCCTGGAGCCATTGAAAGTCCCTCAGTTGCTCTCAACACCACGCTCCCTTTGCCTGGTTGTCTGATGAGGGCCCTCAAGTCCTCACAAGGCTGCTGCTTGGGTGTTGGTGGTCTTGGGAACCCCTGCACAGAACCCTCTCACCCCAGAACCCTCTTTCAGTGAATGCCCTTGCTGTGGCAATTATTGCTAGAAAGTGCTGAATTTACCCTGTCTCTGGCTCAGCTGCCCATGGAGCCCACCTGGCTATCTTAGGCTGAATGTCTAACTTTTAGACATCTAAACATGACAGACACACCTCTCTGAACTAGTAGCTCACGGGATGAGCCTGAAGGAATGATGCGAAGTCGGTGTGTACTTGGGAGGGATGTATGCCTCTCTTTGGAAACATTTTTCACCTGTGGGAGTACAGCCAAATATTTCTGTATCCACAGTGATGGGAGACCATGAGGTCAAAGTGAAATCTAAAAGTGTTGGTGTTTTGTCCCGGGGAAGCACTAGAGATGTTGACGATGTGCTGGTGTCTCAGGGGCCTGTGTTTAACAGTCTCCACCGAGGTTTATTTGCCACTCCAACTCTTGTGTTACTGTAATCTTCTGTATTTATCAATGTAAGTACTTAGCTACTGATGTCAAAAGGAGCCAAAATAAAAATGCTACTACAGATAATTTTTGTCATACCATTTCTCAGTAGTTATTTGAGGTTTATGTTTTTCTTGTAAAAAGCTCTTCTGAGCTTATATTCACAATATAGACTTTCCATTATTTATAGATCGCACTATTATAAAGTTTATCTTTATATAGGTATAACTGTATGGCAGTTATATTTTATTGTAAATAACATATTGCTATGCTATCATAAAATACAATAGTTTTTCAGTGGTAGGCACTTACATGTGGTAAAACAACAACTTAATGTTCTCTTGATTACTTCTCAAACATTCTAAACTGTCAGGAAATAAAGTGTCAAAGACTTTAAAGTCTTTTATGTCTTACAGCAGTCATAACTAGGAAAAACAACTTAAATTCTCTGAACTTTCAGATTGTGTACGCTCCATGGTTGTAAAATAAAACTAAGAAAGATATTTTATTATTTTATGTATAAGAAAATATATATTATTTTTTGCTGCATTTCAGTTACTGTGTCCACAAAATTGGAAAATAATGTGAAAACTTGTAGGCTAGTTTTACTCTGTTAATGATGACTTTTTTGCACAATGTTCTTCTCAGGAACTCTCCTATACCTTGTCTCTCTAAACCTTGTTGCACTTCATTCAGTGGGTTTTCAGGAAGTACTTTCAGAGACTAACATTTGGGTATCTGTGCATGAAGAAGTTACTCAGATTCTAAAAATGCCAAATGCCATAATGATCTTTCCATATCAGAAAATACACTTCTCAATGAAGACTGTAGAAGACTGACCCATTTATAGGGAATTAATAGGATACCTCAGAATTATACAAGAAAAGAAGTGAAATACATGTTTTCAATGATCTCAGCTGGAGGTCCAGATCATAATGGTCTGGTTTTTCCCCCCCTTAGTTCCCTGACTGGCTGATTTCTTTAGGCTGCTGTGTATGTTACTGTATTAGCCAACCAGTTGTTCCTAGAATTAAGGCAAGGGTAAACCTAATCATGATGAATGAGTTAGATATTATCACAGGAAAAAAAGATGAACAGTCTTTCACTCAACAAATAGCAAATTTCAGAGGCAAGGGTGAATTTCTTGGACTGAACAATCAAAAAACTTTTCCTACTAATCCAATTTAATAGAATAATAGTCTAGACATATAGATATAAACACAGAATTGTAATTAAATCTATTTTATTAGAACTTCAGACATCTGCATTCTTAAAGTTAACTCTATATTTGGACTTCAGTAAATTTCTTGCATTTTCCTCTGTTTTTCTTGTCCATTTATGTGCTTTTCCCCCCCTCTTAATAATATGCATTGAACATGAAATGCAGAAGTTTTCAACATGGATCTTCTCTGTCAAATTATGTAAAACAGTGTTATTTACAAATCATATAGAGACTAAATGATCAAATATTCTATTTGAAATGACATAATATTTTAAAGTATTCCTGCCCCTTTTTTAATATTTATAAAGATAATAATATTTCACAATCATTCTTTAAAAAATCCTTTTCATAATATCTATTTGTCTTATTCAGACTCCTTTTCCATCTCCCAGATTTAAATGGGTTCCTAGTCAGATCACTTTGTAACCAAAGACTTAACCTTTGTTGCATCACTAGTTTGGGTAGCATTTGGTAGAGAAGTTGGCATACCCTAATCACCATATCCTATTGAAAAAAACAGACAGGTTTGAAGCTGATTTTTTTTGTTTAAACAGCATACAAACGTCTTTCCTTTTAGAGAGCTTTTTTTTTCCTCTTGAAAATCATATTGGTATTATTCTTTTTTTCCCAGCTGTCTGCTTTCTTTGGGTGTTATTTTACAGCGTGGATTTATTTTCATTGCTTCACCATATGTTTTGTTTCTTCTTTTTCTGTGACTATACACTTATTTATGCTTCTCCTTTCTGAAACCCTTTCACCTCTATCGTCCCCTGAGACTGGCTGGTAAGTAAAAAGCAGTTTATTGACAGTACATGTGATACCTTTTGACTCCCTTGCTTCTTAGGTTTCAGTCTAGTTTTTAGGGTGCAAACCCACCTTAAAATTCTTTCGGATTATCCATTTTCTATTTTTCTACTTGTTGTAGTTACTGTATGTTCAGGTTAGGTGAATAAGAACTGCAGCTCTAGATTTGTAGAAGCAGTAACCAGTTGCTAATAATAGTGATCCAATAAGTTTACATACACACACAAACATACACAGACACAAAATTTACCCCACACCCCTGTTTTTTTCCTGAATGTTTTTTATTTAAAGATAAAAACAATTAACAATGCTTGGCATGCCTAGATTCCCAGACCTCTCTTTATCTTTATTGTTCACATGGAACTTAATATCTACAGGGCTCTGACAGCTCTAGAACCTGGATGGTATAATAATGAAAAAAAATATAACAAAAAAATCAGTTTTATTTCAGAAAGAATTTTTAACTAGATATATATTCCATTTCAGTGTTCCTCTTTCCCAGATGACATTTCAAATATTTGTTAGACCTTTGACATACCATTTCCACATGCTGAATAAAAAGATGCTCAGGTTGGAGGAGACTAGCTGTGAAAATCCCAAAGCAAATTACTTGCATCATTTTTCAGCAAGTCTTGCTCAAGATGTCCTTCACTTCACTTGTTTTTTGTTTTGATTGTTTGTTTGTTCGTTTGGTTGGTTATTTTTTTTATTGAAGAAATCTACTAGAGAATCCTAAAGGCCATTTTGTTAATTAGTCAAACATATAACAAACCTACAATTCACATATGGCAACTGTCTTAACTGTGACATGTATTTAGCCATATTTTATTTTATTTTTTGATAATTTAAATCTCTTTCACAGCCTTGCTAGCTAATAACTTTCTCTGTGAGGACGTAGAGTCACTTTTTCTGTTGCACCCGACTTCTCCAGTCCAGGCCCCTCTCAATCTCATCATGTTCAGGTGTACTGCCAACTCTTCTTTCCAGGTCTCACTCTTTATAGAGAGGAAAAGACAGTGCTGAAACACTGCCTAGAGAACCTTTCTGACAGAGATAAGCACCATCTGTTGCATTACTCCACTGGGTTTTTTTAAAAGGTTACCTCTGCTGGAGAGCTCAGAAGCTGACTAGAAAATATTGAAAGGAGTAATGATTCTGTCAGAGTCTGTCTGGTATAAGGAAGCAGTGCAAACAGAGGGCTTGCTCTTGCATATTTTATCTACCCCAGTGGTAATACCCTTTTTGACCTAATCTAATCCTGAACTCACACTAAATCACTCTATAGAGAAGATGATTTCAGGAAAAAATTCAAGATAGACTACTAAGATGTTTTATAATTTTTACGAATCATGTGCATGTTCATTATTGTAGGAGGAAAAAAAAATCACGAAAAAATATGTCACAATTTCTTGCAATTGGTAATTTAGATGTCACTAATCTACTGTGAATTCATTTGGCTGTAGTGCAAGGTCTTGACATTAATATATGAAACCATCGCTTTGGCAGGTGAATTTAATGTATCTATTTGCAGCGGTCTCATTTCCTAAAACACTTAATGGTAGTATATTATACCATCGTTCCTAAAAGTGTAGAAAAGTGACAAAAGATGCCACAAAGAGATAGTGTTCTCAGTGCATGCAAGTTTCCATTCCCTTTTGACAGATGAGAAAGATTTTTTTAAAAAATTTTGATCATGTCTGAAGTTGTAGCTCCAATTTATTCCTATTTCTATAATTTGCTATTCTGAAATTGTTTTCTTTCATAATTTTATTCTGATTTTGTTTAGTTATTTTTTTTCACCAACGAAGTTGCTAACCACATTAGATGTTCTAGATGCAGATTTAAGTCTGTTCAGAACACTTCAGATTCACACACTTCATCCTATTTCTATCAAAACGTGGTTATGCATATGAGAGGCTAATCTGTCCATGTTTCTATTCATGATAGACTTGAGGAAACTCTCTTTACTGGAATGAAGATATTTCAAGCAGTGAGAAATTGGAAGCTTGTGACCCATATGCCATTCCTAATGGGTCAAAAGCCCAAATACTCTAACCAGCTGATGTGACAAGGGTAGAATGTTCACGGTCAAAAAGAATATGAACTATTTCTATGCTTCCTGTTGCTTTGGGTTGAAACTATTCCTGATTAAAGTTTTCCTAGTTGTGTTGCTATAAAAATAATCCTTTCGTTATTTTTATATATATTTATTAGACTGAGATTTTCTATATCTCCAACATTTGTCTTACTGTGTTCCCAGAAAATGAAACTGTAAAAGAAACAGCAACCAAATACAGTTCTCTAAAGTGTGTTTTAGGGCTTACGATAGTGAATATATATGTAGACATGCTGACACTGGTATGTCCAGGAGTTGTGAGGACAAAGTCCCTGCTGTTACAATTGATCTGTTCATATATAGCAACTCCAGCCCATGCAGGACCTCTCTAAATCCAGTATGGGGTTGCTCAGCACTTGCCTGCTTTGGTAATTTCTTTAACAATTTGATAGCTTACCTCCCAGTCTGACAGGTAAAGGGGTTTTTGTGAAATCTGTTGATCCTCACCACTGTTTAAGCAAGTTGTCATGTTTTCATATGAATTCCACGCATTCTAATTCAGATTTTTCAGCGGATATCATCAGATGTGACTGTAGCTGTGCTCTGTGATGGCATAAAATGCAGACATTTTCTGATGCAAAGCCTAAGGTTGTAGATTCCATAGCAGTCGGGAAAAAGGTCGTGACAAAAAGTTCGGGGCTGCAAATCCATTTAAAAGCTCAGCTTGAATGACCGGAATCACTGAAACTCAGCTAGTTTTTTCTCCATGGGCCCTTCATCACATATGTTACACTAATGATGGTACTCAGCCTATGACCTGATTTAATAAAAAGATTTCTGAATCTGTAAGCATAACGACTATTCACTATTGTTGCCAAATGAGAGGCATGGAGTGTCTGGATGCCCACATAAGGTTAGTTGTGCCAGCTCTATACATTTCATTTAATATGGTGTTCCAGGAAACCATTGAAGCTTCATTGACTCAAGAACTTGCCCTTTTAAGTTTCAATGGAATGTGACAGGAATATTATTAAGTAGTCTACAGTAGCTCATTTGTGGCATTTTTTAATACAGAAATAACATCACTTAGGAATCGAATAACATGACTTTTCGCCACCCCACTCCCTACCCCACCCCCTGTTTTCTTCTCAAACATCTTCCTGACATTTTTCTATTAAGATCTTCTCAATAGGTATAAATAAGGAATAATAGTTCAGTGACCCGGTTTTCACAGTAATTTCTGTCATGGGAGAATAAATTTCTTCTTCTTTGTTACTGAATGTTTTTATATGCATTAAAAGGGTGTTTTGATGTACAGGTTAGAAAGGGAATGCACTCAAAGGGTAAAAAGTTTGATTCTTCTAATTTAGTGTTTGTAATGCTTAAATCCCAAGACAGCAACAGTTGCTTCTTGAGGGATAAGGGAACTGAGATAAGAATATAATGTGCAAGGTTAAGTATCTGTAAACAAATAGCAAACCCAAACAAACAAACAAACCAACCTACCCTTAAACCCCAGAAACCTGGAAAACAAAAAGATTTAACTGTCGATACATCAATAGGATATCACAGAGGACAGGTGATGTTACACTGCCACTGTAAAGCTCCCATGAAAAAGGGAAATGCAGTGTGAAGATTTACCAGGCAAATATTTCTTGGTGAATGAAATCATCAATACTTTTGAAAAAGGGGGTGATGAGAGCTCACCTGAACTACTGTTTACATGACAGGTAGTAAATGTTTAAAAAAGGAGAAAGACAATGTTCATAAAGTGTGCACAATTAATTTTAGGAAGACCATTTTAGCATGCTTTCTCAAAGAGGACTGAAAAGTCATATGATGCGGCAATAGAAAAATGAGCAGAAGTGCAGTTGTTCTCTACTAACTGGGAAAAATGGTTGAAGATACAGAAGAGCTCAACACTCAAAACCAATATAGTTACAAAAATATATACTTGAAATAAATTAATTTAGCATATAAATAAACTTATGAGTATTAATCTTCAGAGGGTTTTAGAAGAAGCTTGACCAGTTTTCAAATAATACTTGTTTATTGCACAAAAGATTTTATTTGGAACTTTTTCATGCAAATAGAGGGGATAATATCTGATGATCTGCAAATTACTTTTCTCCTGTGTCTCTAATAAGACACTAGGAGTTCATATAGAGGAGGTACTAGAAGTATAGTGGAGTTGTAGAATTCTCACACCTTTTCAAAAGAGGCAATTACATTTCATAACTGTGAAATTTCTACTTTTTTTTTTAAGGTCCCTAAATGTTCTCAGAAATGTCAGTATCAAACATGAAAATGTAATGGCATGCATAGTTTACTAAACATTGAGATTAGTACAATTTTATAAGCAGTCATTCTAGTCTATGTAAGAAACATTCAAATTAAATTCTGATGAGAAGTCTTTTCAATTACTTTTATTTCTGTTCCAGTATTAATTCCAGCAGTTTACCTGGAACTTCCTGTACCTACTCTGTGATGTTCCTTCAGAGCTCATACAGCTCTTCCCATATCACTCAGAAGATCTGTGCTTGGGAGGGCAGGTCTCACAACTGCAGAGGTAATAATACTTGACCAGATGTTTAGCCAACTTTTATGAAGTTCCATAAAGTCTTGGTAAAGAATTAGTCCCCAGATCTCCTGCTCTATTCAATAGCCAGTAATTTCAAAATGCTTCTCAAAGGGGGTAGCTCTTACTTCATACTTTTTTTTGTGTAAAGGCAGTAGGAACACAAGAAAGGAGCTTGTTCAACATCACACAGCACTGTCTTCCTGCATTTTGCAAAGATAAATTAGAGGCAAGCATTTTGCCTGAGCCTAGAGATGTTTTTCTATCTTGTAAGATAATAAAATTTATATTAATGAAATAAGAAGGAATTGAGATACCTACTGTGACCTCATGCTTACACGACATTTCAGTGTCCTTTGAAGTACTTGTCAAAGGAGCCTTGAGAAAATAATATGAACTGAATGACCACTCAGGATTTCTTCAAATACACCTTAGGACAACAGTATAATATTTATTGCACACTATAAATAGTAATGTATGTTAATCAAGAAGGAGTATTTTGAAGTTTCAAATTAAATATTCTGCCTGATATGATACTGGGGGATTTTATTTTTCTGAAGAACTGAAGAAAAACATTCTTTACATTTCAGAATGGAAATAAATTAAAAAATAGGTGCTTCTTAAACTATAGAAATCCAATTCTTCTCTAAACTCACATTTTAGTTATAGAATTGTATTCTATATTTTTCCAATAGAAGACAATATATTTAACATCATTCAGGAGAAACATTTAAATAACCTAACTAAAAAATATATCAAGTAATTATTGCCAAAGCTGCTTACAAGGTTGAGAATTAGAGAGAGGTTATGAAACATTAGTAACCTTACAGAAATCAGGAAAATGGCCAGATATATTTCTGTCTAGGTTGTCTTTTCATAACAACAATAACAAAAATAAATTGACCTTGATAGAAAGTAAACATTAAAAATATTAACACACTTCACTGTGTTCTGAGTAAAGAAGAAACATTGCTGTTTCTCCCACTACCATTTTTTATTTTGTTTTACTGCATTTTATAATAGAGTGTTAAAAAGGAGAGCCTTTTATATTGTAAGAGAAGGCTATGGTTTATATCTGACTTTTTCTGCTATTAAGATCTAATCTATCTCTCATTCAGTCGATTGTATTTGATAAGAAGCTTCTTAGACTTGAACTTTGTTATGTGGTGACAGATAACTCTGCTTGTTTGTGCAATTTCCTTCTTTGCAGAAGCTTTGCTATGAAATGTCTCAGTTTTAATCACCAGCATTATATATGATTTTTGTACCACATAGGCTTAAAAAAAGGGGAAAAACCTCCAGCAACAGCCAAACCTTTGAAAAGACAGAGGATGAAAGGAAAAATAACTTTATATCATCACCTTGAAATGGTAGCAAATATTATTTCTTGCAGAGACAGAAAAATAGCAATTTGTTGGAAGCGGGAATATATGGGAAATAAAATATCTACTTTTCCCATTTCTTGACTTGTGCTCCCATGGCAGTTGAGGAGATATATCATGCACACAATATATTAGGCACATTTTAAGCATCATGAAGTAACACATCTGAAAATACTACCATTTTTGTGGAAAATAGTTCTGGATCCATGCAGCAAAACAATTCATTACTGTTGGTGAACTTAGTTCTAAAGAACGCAGACATGTTCGGGTTTGTGGAGTTCTTTGTTTGGAGTTCTTTTTTTAGAGTTAAGTATCCCAAAGTCACAAAAGGACTTTGCAGGGATTCTACCCCAAATCCAGATGGCTCATTCTCATTCCTCCAGTGGATCTCAGCCTTGCTTTGATCAGGTCATTCAGCAGTGGCAGTAATCTCTGTGCCCATTCAATTTTTTTCTGAGTTTGCTGGCAATATCATCACAGACACTGGCTGTAATCATACTTTTTTCCCTTCTACTTTGCCAAACAGAAAAAGAGTTTGTGTACTTTCAGTTTGTGTAGATTTAAAGAATGCTACAACCTAGGAAAACCAGTTTGCATCCCTCCTCTTTTGTCATGAGTGGCTAAAGAGAGCCATAGAGGAAAGATTTTATGCAGGAAAAACTACAAAATTGTTCTGTTACTGGTTTTGCTTTAAAAGACAGCTTACTTGATGTTCAATATAATTTTTTTTTAAGGATGGCTTTAAAACACTGCTATATTTTAAAAGAAAGGACTACTATTGGAAATGTTTCACTCTTGTTTTGGACACAACTGGAGAGATAATCCATTTATTCTCTTCAAGAGCTTAAATTCTTACAGTGTGAAAGTCACTCCCCTGATTTATGAAGAGGTGCAATATTCATACATAATACAAAAAACCTCTATTTTTCTATCAAAATATGTTTATAGGGAATGGTTTGCTGTTGTGAAATTATTCAACAATTCTTTCTCTACTAAGACTTTGAGGAGGCTTAGCTGAGTGCTGTTTTAATTTTACATACAGGTCGAGAAAGAGACAGTAGAGCTCAAAGGGATGTCAAAGTACATGGAGGCAGCAGGCTGTTGCATTGGGAGGCCAGTCAGTCTGTACTTTCCTCAGAGAAGCCGTAGGGTCCCAAGGCAGTTTCTGAAACAACCTTCCACGTTTAACTTACAGATAAATTTCCTATCTCAAAGAGAGAAGTTTCTCTACAGAGAAATATACTATTCCTAGCCTTGTTGCTCAGTTGGTTTTCATTTGTTTCTTTCTTTTATTCTCAATGTATAAAATTAAAATTAATAGTTTTCCATGTGATAAGAAGAACTAAGGTCATTATTTGAGGTCTTAGAAGTGGTCTAATGGGCTTAAGTGGTTTAGGGTTGCAAATAAGACTGGTTTCTAGAAGCCACTAAAGTGGGGCAGGGAGTGAAATGTGGACACTGTTCCTGGTGTCTACTTACCTTCTAAGTACTACAGAGCTTTATGTTTGATCAAAGGCAATAGCAACTCTTCATCTTTTACTTGCCAGCTGATGGTGTAGGATAGCACATATAAGTAATATGATGCAGTTCTGAAACAGATTTAGCAATGTAGACTTCCTATTTGATGACCATAGTGCTAGAAAAGTGTTCATTCATTGTGTCTGTATAGCACCTGGCACCTGTTGGTGGATTTTTCTTTTTTTTTTTTTTTTTTTTTTTTTTTTTTTTTTTTTTTTTTTTTTAAATTTTTTTGGGGATGAGTCAACAACTTTTAACAAAATAAATACACAAATATCCACACATTTTACATTAAATGACTTTATCTAGGACCTAGTTTATCTCATATATTCCAAGCTGGTTCAGGATATACCCAATGCATGCAAAGGTATCTTAGTCACTAAACATGAATATAAGAGCACATTGGCTCTTATGTATATCCAAATAGAAGAATTACTCTGATAAGACCAGATTTGACACTGATTTGACATTGACTGCATGTTGATCACAAACTTATTTACAGAAAGCTGCAATAGTATGAACTTTCACAACGCAATAGTGAATTAAACCTGATCTAAGACTTTGGCTATAGAAAAAGTAGAAAGATACAGGTCCACATAATTTCATGTGAAGAGATATGAAAAGGATCTTGGGTAATTCCTATTTTTATCACAAAATTTTCCCAGGTATTGAAATAATAACTGCCATTGTCATGTCTAGGTGCTTATTAAGGAAATGAAAGAATTTTATAACTCCCATAAATTGGTTTGAAAATATCTACTGCCATAGACAACGATAGACATGAAGCTGTGTGAGATATCACTTCTAGGACCCTTTTCATTTTTCAGACATGGGGCATTAATTGGAACTTAAGATACAATGACTCTCTGTTCAAGCCGCTTAGACAAATTTCTGTAGTGAATGCATTATTTTGATGACATATAGGAGAGTAATTTGTTAATCTGCTGGCAAATACCTGATAAGTTTCTAAAAGGTAGCATGACATGGCATTTCTGCACATATGGTCTAAAATCTGACGAGAATCATGTCCGTTTCCAGCTTGAATAACCTTTCTGATCTGAGATAGTGTCATTCTGAAGCCTGAATAAGAAGTGTAAGATCCTTCACAATACAACTTCTGCTGAAATTTAGTACACATGGTCATTTTATACTCATGGATTTGAACATGATTCACCCTTTCTGCCACAGTGCAACCATCATGTCTTGAAATACGCTGATTATCATTTTATTGTATTTTCTGATATTACCTCCAAGGCATAAAAGCTCTCCAAAACCAGACAGGTGGGGTGAAGAACACAAGAAGGCAAGAACAAAAGTTCCTAAAATGTTTCTATCTGGTCCTTTATGTAAGACTCTCTGTAGAAGGAGCATTCTTCAAGGTAAAAAACTCAGTGACTCAGGCACTGCTCTGACATTTTGTTTGTTTGTTTGTTTCTGTTTTGGTCTGATTTTTTAATATATTTTTTGGTTTCTGGATTACCAAGACACTTGTAGTAAACACCAGATTATCATCTGCTATGAATATTCTTTTCTGCTGTAAAATTTTCTTTTTTTTGCTACCTTTCTAGTATTATATCTGTTGTATCATGCCCCACAAAACTTTCCTCTAAACACTGAATAATTCGGAAAAAGTTATAAGAAATAAAATTTTTTGGCATGAAATATTTGGTTTCTCTAGCAGGAATGAAATTTAGTGGACAATCTTTGCAGACAGCAGAGATAATTATTCTGCTTCTTTGGTCATTCTCCTAATATCCCCATAAGGTGATGTTGGCAAATGTGAAGAAATGGAATTGGGAAACAAAACACAACCATGTACCTCTTGAGCCTCCTCAGAAATATCAGATGAAAAAGACTTGAGTGATCACCAAAGGATATCCAGTGATTGTTTCCATCACTAAATTACTCAAAAGTCATTTTCAGCATAGCCATGGGGACTCCATAACACCTTTCTTCTGCCCTCTAGATCAAGGGATCATAAGGCATGTTTGGGAGCTAAACATAAAGCCTTAAAGGAGAGAAAATACTCTCAGAAATCAGGATGTAATTTATAGCTGAAAGATTGAGAGACAAATCTTTGTTTCAGTGGATTCAGTGGATAAACAGCTGGTTGCAGGTTTGTGCCAACTAAGACCATAAAACAGACTACTGCTTTGGAAACACAATTATAAACTGATAAGGTGCTTTAAGATACCAAAATAAATTGAATTCTTTCATGTTCAACACTGGAAGATTTGATATTTTTTGTATCTATGCATCTATCTCAAAGGGGAAAAAGTTCTAACACAGGGGCTAGTAAGGCTTATTGGTAGAGCTTTAAACTAGCTTGAAAGGCAAAACGAGGCACACCAGTAATGAGTGATGGGATGGTGTGCCAAAACTTGAGGAAATGAGCATTTATGGGCTCCCTCAAACTTCCTCAAGAGATGTTGGATACAATATATGACACCCGAAAGTGTTTCGACACCAATGCAGGCAGCATGAAGAACAAAAAAGAGAAGCTCGAAGCTTTGGCCCATTCCCAGAGATTTGACATCATTGGCATCGGTGGAACCTAGTGGGATGAGACCTGTGACTGGAGTGCCCTCTTGGATGATTACAGCCTCTTCAGGAGGGACAGGCAGAGCAGAAGAGGTGGAGGGGTGGCACTGTACGTAATAGAACAGTTAGAATGTATAGAGCTCACAGTTGGCACTGGCACCGTTAAGAGCCTCTGGGTAAGAATCAAGGGGTAAACAAATAATGCAGGTGTCATTGTGGGAGTCTGCCATAGACCTCCCAGCCAGGATGATGAGACCAACAAATTATTCTTTAAGGAACTAAGGGAGACTTCCAAATCAACTGCCTTTGTCCTTATGGGGAACTTCAACTTGCCAGAAACTAACTGAGAACATCACACAGCTGGTACAACCCAGGCCAGAAGATTCCTAAAAACGTGGATGACAAATTTATGACACAAGTCCTAAGGGAGCAGACTCGGAAAAATGCCCTCCTTGATCTGCTGCTTGTCAACCAGAGTGGATCTTGTGAGTGAAGTGGAAATTGGTGGCTGGCTGGGCCACAGCAACCATGAAATGATTGAGTTTAAAATCTCTGTTGACAGGAGGAAAAGTGCCAGCAAAACCTCAACTCTGGACATGAGGAGAGCAAAAGTCCATCAGCTCAGGGAATTAATAAGTAGGGTCCCCTGGGAAAATGTTTTTTGCCAGTGTTGGGGTCCATCAGTGCTGGTCAGTTTTGAAAGATCACCTCCTAAGGACACAGGAACAGGCAATTCCCAAATGTTGGAAGTGAAGCAGGCAAGGCAAAAGGCTGGCTTTGCTGAGCAGGGTTCTTCTCTTGGACATAGGGCAAAAAAGGAAGGTGTATGCCCAGTGGAAGCAAGGTCAAGTGAAATGGCAAGAATTCAGAGATGCTGCTTGCCACCGTAGGAGAAAATCCACGTGGCCAAAGCTCAACTAGATTAGAAGCTGGTCAGAAACTTGGGGGACAATGAAAAGAGTTTTTTCAAATATATTAGTGGCAACAGGCAGCATAGAAATAGCATTGTCCCATTACAGGATGAGGATGGTCACCTCACAAACAGGGACAGAGACAAGGCAGAGGTGTTTAATGCTTTCTTTTCCTCTGTCTTCAACACAGATGATGGACCAAGGGAGTCTTAGTGCCCTGAGCTGGAGGACCATGACCACGAGAATGATCAGCTCCCAGCTGACCCTGAAATTGTGTGGGATGTGCTGCTCCAGCTGGATCCCTACAAATCTATGCGGCCTGATGGGATTCATCTCAGAATCCTCAAAGAGCTGGCTGATGTCACTGCAAAATCTCTCTTGCTGATTGTTAAGCGGTCTTGGGAATCCAGAGAGGTCCCAGCTGACTGGAGGTTGGCAAATGTTGTCCTGATTGTCAATAGGGGCAAGAAGGAGGACCCCAGAAACTACAGGCCTGTCAGTCTCACTTCAGTGCCTGATAAAGTTACGGAGAAGATTATTCTGGAAAGTATTGAAAAACACCTGAAAGACAATGCCATTGTTGGTCACAGCCAGGACAGCTTCATGAGAGGAAAGTCCTGCTTATCAAACCTGATTTCCTTTTATGACAAGGTAACCCACCTAGCTGATCAAGGGAAGCCAGGTGATGTGGTCTTTTTGGATTTCAGTAAAGCTTTTAATACAGTCTCTCACAGGATTCTCCTGTACAAAATGCGCAGCACACAGCTGGATCAACACATCACATGGTGGGTGAGCAATTGGCTTACGAATCAAGCACAGAGGGTAATAGCAAATGGTGACCTGTCACTAGTGGGGTTCCACAGGGCTCCGTCTTAAGCTGTGCTCTTCAACATCTTTATAAATGACTTGGACGCAGGACTGGAAGGGATACTAAGGAAGTTTGCAGGTGACACAAAACTGGGAGGAGCTGTTGACTCCCTCAAAGGCAAGGAGGCCCTGCAGAGAGACCCTAACAAATCAGAGGATCGGGCAATCACCAACCATATGAAGTTCAGCAAGGGATAGTGCCGGATTTTGCACCTGGGTGTGATTTTGCACCTGCCAGATTTTGAAGTTGGGTGATTTTGCACATGGAAGGGGCTACTCTGGGTGTTCATTATAGACTGGGGAATGACATGTTGGAAAGCAGTGTCACGGAAAGGGACCTAGGGGTGTAAGACCGCAGTCCTTAAGACAGAGCTTAACTGGGAGTATTATTTTTAAAAATATAGAAGACTCCAAAAAATTTCACCCACCAAACCTCTGCAGATCCTTTGCTTCTTATATACCTTGAAATAGCGTAAACAGTGAAATGCTCCACGTTTTCCCAGGAGACACTTTTAAGTTTAGGAGGAAACAAGAATTTTGTCAAAAGGAGTAACAAACAGCCAAGTAGAGCATTCCACAAGGCACCGCCCCAGCACATCCTAACATACACACAACTTAGCAGAATCCAACGCAGGGGTTTAAGTTCCCCAAAATATTAAATAAGAAAAGAGATTAAGAAAAAAAGAGTCAAGAAAGAGATTAGAATGAGAGCTACTGCTGAGATTCTTACATGGTGACAACAGGCTCCTGAGAAAAAATGAGGAAGTGGAGACCCTGTGCACTGTATTTATGTGCTTTGGCCACCTGTGGCCACTTCTTCCAGGTGGGACATCTGGCATTGACCACTCAGTGCCTCCCAGATCGAGTGAGGGGAGGTGTTAGGAGTTCAGAGGCTGGGTTAGGAGTTAAGAGTTCCAGAAGGCGTGGTGTGGGTGGGCTACCAGGCTGCACTTTTGACTGAGCAGCTACTCCCTGTGGGCTCCAACCCAGCCATGTGAGGTCTATATCTGCCGTGTGGGTTCCAGGGCTGCCTTTCTCCCCACATACATACATGAGTTGGTTCCAATCCAATAATAAAGTAATACTTTTACTGATCCAGTGTCTCAGTGGGGGGTTCTGGTCAATGGCAAGTTGAAGATGAGTCAGCAGTGACCTCGCAGCCAGGAGGGCCAACCGTATCCTGGGGTGCATAAGGTAAATTGGAAGAGGAGGGACAGACACTGATCTCTTCTCTATGGTGACCAGTGACAGGATCTGAGGGAATGGCCTGAAGTTATGTCAGAGGAGGTTTAGATTTGATATTAGAAAAAAGTTTGTTCTTCACCCAGAGAGTGGTTGGGCGCTGGAACAGGCTCCCCAGGGAAGTGGTCACAGCACCAAGCCTGCCATAGTTCAGAAACATTTGGGTGATACAGGCACATGATGTGAGTCTTGGGGGTAGTCCTGTACAGAGCTAAGAGTTGGACTTGATGATCCTTCTAGGTCCCTTCCATCTCAGCATATTCTGTGATTCTGTGATTCTGTGATCTGTAGTCTATACAAATCAAGGTAATTATAGGTATGGCATGAGGATTTCCTTGTGTTTTTCTTCTCTTCATTTGTGCCATTGATTTATTCCTGTTAACCATTTTTAGCCTTTTTGGATCAGTCTCCAGAATATCTGCTCAGATAGAACTTTGGAAATGTAAAATTCCTAAATTTTATCTGGAACAAAAAACTGTCTTAAACAAGAGCTGCTGCATGACATGTAAGGTTATTGCTGGTCATATTTCCAGGTAATGAAGATAATGGTACCTAATGACCATTTAAGATAATAACAAGTTCGTATTGTTTTTCCAGACAGTATACTTCATGTGAATACTTCTGATAATAAGATGACAGTGGACAACTTATGTAAAGACATGGTATGCATCTTTCCAGTCTCGCAATGCTTAATGTGTTTGTTATTTCTGGAAACCAAATAATGCCATCAGATATTCACAAAGTGCGTCACAGGTTAATTAATAGTCTGTAGAAGTAACAAATATAATTTGTTTTTCCCCTGTAAATATAGCTATGCAACTGTGGTTCTATACTTACAGAGATGAATGTAAATAACGTATATGTAGGCCAGGAGCAAAGCAATGAACTATTGCACACCTTGCTAAGCAGTGGCCTATTAAATAATTTTCAAATGGAAATGGAATTAAGAGGCATATTACATTGAAAATAGACTTAATTATCAGTGTTTTGAAATGTAATTTTGGTTAGCAAATTCAGTGGTAACTTGAGCCATAAAGCAGAATGGAATCTGGTTTCCAGAAATTCAGAATCAAGTGAAACAATGCTTTATCCTGCACTGTATGCTATATCATGGGCCTGAAACTTCTTAAGTGTAAGTAGATTTGAAGACTTTCCTTCTACTAAAAAGGAAAAGAGGATTTTATTTTTTAGTACTCTTGCAGGAAGGGTCATGAGAGATCTCAGTGAGATTTAAATAGCAGTTCTCCATTGTGTGATTAACGGTGCAATTTTTTTCAACACTGTCATATATTCAAATAGATAAGTATAGAATGGCTCTTTTAATTTCCTGGTAAATAAAGATGTAAAATTCCAGTTTTAGGATTTGAAACTTAAGACTGACGTTTTTCAAAAGGACTTCATTTACCTTGCATAGGTTTTTTGCCTATAACTTATGGTTGCACGCATAGTCAGATGGAAAACAAATTTTTTTCTTTAAGATATCTAGTAAGGTGTATGTTGAAAGCTGACAAAAAACCCCTTCTTTTCCCTTTGTCCTTTCCTTCTGTATTTTAACCTCTGATACACATAATCAAAGTAGCACTTTAAAACCACACATTAAATGATTTAATGTAAAATTTAATGATTTAATGCAGAACTGCCTTTCTGGTCAGAGACAAGGCAGAGAGCCTCTTTAGCATAACACAGCAAGGAGGCTGATAAAGGTAATGAGAACAGAAGAGTGGGAAGAGTTAAAAATAATGGCTTTATTTTCCTATAAGGCAACATTTGACAGAAAGATATGGGAGGTTAACAAATAAGTCTGTACTATTAGGAAGCTGTAAGGGACTGACAGGAAAGGACCTGTATGTCAGAAGCAGGATCAACCATGAACTATCATTTATAAAGTCAGACTATTAAGAACACAGATATTCTTGTTCTCATGTTTCTCAAAGTCCCGATGTCAATTTTTATGGTTATTTCTTTAGATCTACTTGAGGCAATCAACAGACAGATCTTGCAACTAAAAATGTTAGATCTCAGTTGTGGTCATCAAAATGAAAATGGTAATGAGTTCTTGAGGACTGAAAATCTGGTTCCCCTTGTATACAACTCAGTCTTTCTGACCGAAATAGTTTTGCCCATGCAGCAGAACTGAAGCGTGGAGTAGAGATACAGATTACCATTCAAATAAGATAGGTAAGTTCATGAAATACTTGATTCAAATAAATTAATAAAGGATAAAGTCTTGATCCAGTTATTATGATTAAAAATTTGTCATACATTAGTTGACATAACCTATATGTGTAGAGTTTTAGATCACTAACAATGGGGAGTAAAGTGTCTAAATTTAACAATGAAAGGGGATGAAACATTAGTACTACAGCTCCTGAAATGCAGTAACTTGCATTGCTGCATACAAAATATGTACAAATGAACAGTTACTGCATATTAGACAAAGTTAAGCTGCAGTAACTTGGTCAGGAGTTTAAGCCCTGGAATTTGCAAGCAATTCCAAGGGTGAAGGCTGGTGTCAATGCATTGAATGACATGAGTTAAAAGGGGAACTACAGAAAAAGGGTAATGGCCCAAAGGCAATGTCAGGTCACGAGGTTGAATGAACAAGGGGCATGCTGTTTGAAATAAAATTTGTGTCAAATCCTGTGTCTTTGTAAGAAGAACTGATTAGCAGTTAAAGAGGAGTTAGAGACAGAATTTGAGTTGTAAAAGTCCTGTAAATTGATTGTGTTGATTGGGACAAAACATAACCCAAAGTATCTATTTCTGGCCTAAGTACAAGAATATTGCTGCAGTAAAACATGACAAAGACTCAATTAGATTACAAAAGAAATGAATGCACTATTAGATGATCAACAGATTATATCCAAAACATAAAAGAAATGGCTAGAGATCTTATGATAACAATATTTTGCACTATAATGGGATTAAAAACAAAAAAAAATAATAAGAATTCAAAAGGTACCCAAACATTGCCATTTTATCTGCTGGTGAAAACCTCATATTTTTATCCAAAAGAAGTGTCTCTGGACATACCTTCAAATAGGAGCTCTGCAGTTCCTCTGAGATGCCTAAAAGGGAATTACAGACAGAGAACATTCTTCAAGGTGAGGTGAATTGTTATCAATCTTGCCAGGTTGTCAAAGGCACTGAAAAGAGCCTGCAGAGATTTGGTGGCTATTATTCCACTGAAGCACTTCTATTGGGACAAAATTTGTTTCTCAAGTACAAACAAACTTGTGCATCTACAGCTAACCATACTTCTCTTCAAGAGCTACTAGTTAACCCTACTTCAGGCAACATATTTTCTCTTCTTAATACTTCATGGAGGTATTTTATTTCCTGTTGTTAGTTCTCATGGTCCCAAGGCACAAATGAACACAGCTCTGGAAGGAAAGATAATTATCGTAATTATTTACATTCTTTGATTGTGATCAGCTGATATGTTGCATGTTACAGTTTTCTAGATGTTCTACCTGTTTTTCTACCAGGGCTTAATCGACAAATCCTTCTGCAACATTAGATGCAGTATTATAAAATACATCAGTTTGTACATCTTTCAAGCTATTTTTTTCCATGGGTTTCCAATGAAATCACTACCATGGTTGCCTTTTTAGAGCATGCTGAGGTCACTGAAAGGAGTTACAGGTTACAGGTTAGAATAGATTTAATTTAACATAATCTGTACAAGAAAATCTTATGAATAATGATAACTTAAAGGCTGTGATGAGATAGAAAGGCTTTGAAAAAAATCCTTCCTTCTCTAAGCAGGTCCTTGAAAAGCTCTCAAAAATGGTTGCAACCATTTTGCAATTGCATCTAGATTTTTGAAAAAAACCCGTTTTCTCCTAATGTTAAGTTAGACCATATGTCTGCCCTCTACCCTTTTCATAGTCTCTCAGTCTATGTCGTACTGGAGAAGTCTGGCTTGCCTGTTCTCAGCCTTGTTGCTTTCAGAGAAAGAGCCATCTCTTCCGGAAAGGATCTTCTCCAGGTGAACCACATGCCCTTCCATGCAGACAGACAAGAAGACACCTTCTCTTTTTCTGCTCAGCTGACATTTTAAAAGGACGCAATCTACCATCTCTAGTGACAAACATAAGAATTGTGCTATTGGCTGACTATACTAGACAGGAAACTTAAAAAGGATAATTCTTAATTTCATTCACTCTGCTGTGAAAGAAAAGTATGAGAATTTAATATTTTTCAACACCTAAATGCCTTTCTTAGATTTGTTTCCAATGGGTTAACAGAAGTTATTGGAGAAGGAGAGTGACAGACAAAGAGGTAGCCAAACTGCTACCTAGAATGCATCTAACTTCATATGCAAACTCTTGGATAATCCTTCAACCAGATGTCAGCAGTAGAATAGTTTCAAATGGGTAACTGCTTATCTGAACCCACCATCAGTGGTGGCTTACTTGCCTATTTTGATGATTTGTGTTCAAGGTGTTTTATGTTTGTGTATTACATTTCCCCAAAACAGGTGATAGAACAGCTGCTTTCATAAACAGTCTCTATTTCGGTCAACAGATGCCCTATAATCTCTGTCTGTGGGAAGGACAGGCTCTGCTCTGTTGTTCTCATCATCACACATTCAGCCCTGCTTTGGAAGGAGAATTTAATCTGTTCTTCCAGTCTTGTAGAAAAGGCTGTGAACTGCAAATCATGGAAGGACAATCACCCTCTCTCTGAAGGTCTATAGGGTGTGAAGATTGCAAGGTAGAGCTACTCATTCTGAGTTGAAAGAGTTCCCACATGACCATCCTAGAAGCTATAAGTGTATAAGTATTTCTAGAAAACTAACATTTTGTAAATTATTTCAGAACCAGATATGTTTCGTTTCTTTTCTTTCTTCATGCCTGGGAATGCTGATATGTCCCAGGGACTGCAAAAGCCCAAGTACAAAACATATCTACTGCAACATTTTTCCCAAATGTGAACTTAAAAGTTCACCAAGATGACAAACAATAGTAAGTCTCTTTTTCTGAACATTGTTTCTTCAGTTACAAAAAATGGTTTTGCTTGTTGAACCTTTAACTTTGAAGTGAAATTTCAGTTACTCCTTGAAATGCATTAGTTGAAAAAGGTACTTTACCTCATCTTTAAACAGACAGAATACCAATGGGGAAAGTTTAGATCTTTTACTTCTATATTCGTCAGTTCTCTGATTTAATTTTCATAGATGGAATTCTATTTAGTTCAACAACCTCAATCAGATTCAGTCTGATGTAATTTCGATTGTACTAATTCTATCCCCCACACTCCTATAAATAAAACACATGGTTTGGAGTGTTTTAGCTCAAGTTAGGAAGCTCATTATGATATTGTTTCTCTTGAAGAGAGGATTAATCTCAGAACTTAACTTCTGGAAATTTGTCTTTTCTATCACTGTGTACATATCCATTCCTTAGGGTACGAATGTATGAAAAAATATTCAAATACCATAATAAATTAATGATTTAAGAAACATTTTAGTGTTTCTTCAGAGAAAAATATTCATACTGTTGTACCTTCTCAGTGCATGGCAAAAAACCCCCAACCCTTAACACTCATGTTATACTAGTCATCAGTTACACCCATCTGGTTTGCTTCACACAATGGGTCTTGTCTTGTATAAAAAATATTTGAGGATATTTATTTGCTTGTTCATTTATTATTTCCCTGCAATTGTCGTTCTTATTATCCTCTTAACTTCCAGGCATGGTGAATGTTCATAATTTACTAACATGATGGCTTTCAACTTTTGTAAAAATTGATTTATCAAAGTAAAAACCCAACATGCTAGTTACATACAATATCTTTGGTGCAGATCTGTTTTTGTTTTTCCCTCAGGATCTACTTCACGGTCAGGAATTTGATAAGATTTGCACAACGAGAAATGGAAATATGCTGATTTAGTTCATAAATTATATGACAATGACTTGATACGTGGCAGCTTCATTAGGCAGACACTGCCACATCATACCCAAAACATGCAATATAACACACTAGATTAAAAGCTGTGTACTTATGCAAAACCAAAAAATATGTGACAGACAAAGCATTTCAGAAAATGCAGCAACATTTCTTGATTGTAGTTTGTGGGGGTCTGGTATAAAAGCTAAGAAGGATACCGCGAGGCTGAATTTTGTAGACCTTTCAGGGTATTATAATACCTTTCAGGGTATCATAAGAAGTTCAGCGGTGTCTTCAGATTATTCAGCCTGGCATCTGTGACAAGGACATGCCTGTAAGGATATGTCTTCAGAATTCACCAGCTAGTTCAGCATGAACTCTGTGCGATTGCAGATCCTGCAACACCAAATACTGGTCTACATGGACCCTTTGTCTGGAGCTACATTGGAGTTGTTTTAACTGTTCTTTGAACATGAATTACAGTATAAAATTGGAGTCATGTATACATGATGCTACAAAATGTATGTATACATATTGGTAGACTTTCTGTGCTTAGCTGTAGGTGATTTATCAGATCTTCACCATTAATCAAAGTTAGATATGTTCAGAAGAGAGCAGCATCACAGAAACTTTCTAAATCTGTTCAGTAAGATGCTCATCAACAGTTAATCTGCACTTGCTTTCAGTGAAACCAAAGGAATTTTAATAGACCCCACTGCATTTTGCAGTGCAAACCCACTATTTTCCTGAGATAAGCTGAATTCTGATCTTGTCTGATTATCATTTAATTCACTAACTTTATTTCTTTTAGCATTTTTAAATTACATAGAAAAATTGTCAGTTCTCCATCTACATGTGGCAAGTGACACAGACAAAATGTGGATTTCTTCAAGCACTCAAGGAATTGAAAATATACTTTAGTCTGAGGTTTAGTGCTTTAATTATGCTTAAAATAATTTAATTTCTTAGTGATATAAGACAGAAAAAGCTTTCTAATACCAGTTATGGTAGTAGAGATGTTTGTTTTCAACCACATGAAATGTGGGACATTATAGTTTTATGTCTTCTAATTCACAAATAGAGGCTTCCTATTGAATGCATAAGTATATATAGGAATTTTTACAGGAGGGTGTCCAGGAGGAACCAAAAATATATTAAGAGTTGACTTCCTAAAAAAGGGAACTCTGTCATCTTTCTAGTAGTTCATCTTATACACATATTTCATGAATTACTTTTTTTTTTATTCTGAATAGTAATTGGGATTATTCTCAGTTAGCATTTATTGTTATGATGCTCTTTAATTTAAAATGTATACTAAGTGACCTGTCTGCATCTCCTAACAATCTTACTTCAAACAGAAGACATGTTTACCTTCCTAATTCATATACTTCCTACTGCCAATAATGTATTCCTTGCTTCTTTCTCTGGAATGAATTGAATGAAGTATCTGAGAGGATAGGCTATCACCATATGATTAACATCTTCCTCCTTTGTGCACTAGTACTTATTTCCTTTTAAGTAAAAATTCAGTATTATATATGTCTTTGATTACTATTTTCTAAAGAACCTATTGGTAGTTTGATACTTTAGGCCATGACATTTGGTGAGAATAAGAGGTAATGATAAATGTAGTTTTCATGGGTCACCATTCCTTGGTGCAATTCTTACCTTTTCCTTTCAATAAGAATTACATAATTTTGTATTTCTCAAAGAAACAATAACAAGATGTTCAAAATTAAAGCATTTCAGTGTTCTTTCCAGCATTGCTTTGATAAGCGATTACAATAATATAATCATCTGATTGTCACCCTTTTGATCCATTTTATTACCAAGAAATGCATCAAGAGATGATAGTACCTGAGACATCTCAGAGGATGATTGCCCATTATAAATTTTCTTACAGAAGCATTCCTGTATTAAAGATTGTGTCAGCAGTTTCATTATAATACCATTCTTCAAGAGGTGATAACTCAACTGTAAAAGTTGCTATAAACTAAGCAAGTTCACAGTTCTCCAAGCCAGTTAATCTAAATGATCAATATATTTGACAAATTAAAGAAAGTAATACAAATTATGCAAATGTTTGTATTTGCTCATAAAGAACATATAGTTAGAAATTGAAAAAAATAAATATTGTACTTGCTTCTTCCTTTTCAGATGTCTTTCATAACTGTGATTTTATTACATATTTTAAATCCAGAGCAGAAAAGTTCACTCATTCTTAATAATACCACTTACAAAACTTCTGGACAAAAAACACTTCTGAATGGAAGATGACCACTGGTGCTTGTACTGGGACACAAGTTTTCATGTATCACTATCTGGTACTGGCTAAATATATAATCTTTCTGTGTGTTTTAACCTCCCAAATGTAAAATCAGAATATTGCATAGTGAAGACGTTTTAAAAGTTAAATTTATTCTAGTCATTGTTGATTAGGTATCGGATGTCCTGCATCAGATGCTAATGACAATTTCAGTAGAATGAGATGATATTTGAGGCTTTGTTTAATAAACATCAAAAGACAGCCAACAAAGAAGGTTAAGGATTGAACTCACCTGAAGTACTTCCATGTGGCTCTAAAAGGCTTGGAACTGTATCTACTTTTGTAAATTATTTTGATGAATTATATCTGACACCTGGAAGAATTTTATGTTATCCAGGTGTGTTGTTTTCATTCTTGGTTCATCTTTGAACTGATCTTCGAAGTACCAGTTCAATCTACCTTCTGCTCACTGAGAAACACTGAGCTGGTCTTACCTTGTATTTAAAATACGCTTCTGAAAAGTTAATGGACTTTTTTATAATGTCTCGATCTGTTGTAACATTCTAAGCAGCTCTGCTTGACAAATTGATCAGTAGGCTTTGGATAGTTCACTTCCATATGAGTATGGCATAAACTTTGAAAATTTACTGCCCATGTTAGAAATACTAGACAAATTTTCTCTGGAGAAAAGGGCCAAATTGACACTCCACTAGCTATGTGATCAGAGAATATAGGTAAATGATGTAGGAAAACTAACTGTTTTTTTCCTTCAGATTGAAACATCAACCCTTATAAAATAATATGTATCATGCAATGAGAAATCTTTACTCGTTATATCTATGCAATAAACTTGATTGACTCTTGAATCAGTTTAACTGCTCCATTTCCCAGAACTGATTGCATGTGTTCACCTCCTTTTCTTGTTATTAAGGTCTTGCTTGATTTTAATATGTGTTCGTTATCTCTGCAATCTTTTCTAAGACCTATTTTTCATGAATTTTTTAATGGTTCCCAAGTTATAGAGTACCTCCACTTCCACACAGTGTTATCTGTCAGTAACGCTCAGATATCAGGGACCTGTGATGAAGTGTTGGAAGGATGTGGATGGACTTTAAGCCATGTGTGGAGATGACACAGAATAGCTTAACAGTGATTATACAGACTTTATCTGTAAAATACTTTATGGGTTTAAGTGGATGAATAAATCAGGCTGACAGTTTAGGTAGTTTAACCCTGTTAGGGCACTGGGTCCTGGTTAAGAAGCTCAGCATACCTGCTTGCTGTGGTTTAGCTCCCTTATTTAGGGCAACTACTGTGGAGACTTCTGTGCCAGGTCAACTCTAGGGAACTTCCATGAGCCTGGTGAATGCTGGGCTTATAGTGCTGAAATTGCCAAAGAGACATTAAAAGAAGAAATATGGATCAATTAAAGCAAAGTAATGACGAAGCGAATTAAATATTTGTATTCATTTTTTATACCACCTAATAGATGTGATGGAAATGTTGATAGGTGTATTGTGGGCTGGCTATCCCTCCATGGAAGCTTAAAATATCAGCCTGAGCACACTATATATACTAGGTTTGCTTTCAGATTCATAAAAATTATTTTCAGAGGTAGACAGATGACCATTGGGTCCAGTTGCCTCACTTCCAGCTAAATCACCAGGAGTCCACCTCAGAGAGCATTTTCCACTCAGAACTAGGATGACCATTGGGTCCAGTTGCCTCACTTCCAGTTAAATCACCAGGAGTCCACCTCAGAGAGCATTTTCCACTCAGAACTAGGCAGAAACAGTGAAAAATGCTATAATCCAAAAATTCTGATTGCCTCCACTTTCAGTTATGACTAATGCCATTATCTTCCATCCTGTTTTTATTTACTGCTTCAGTCAAGACAGTTCATTATGTCATTAGAGCCTTTCACAGATACAGAGGTCAAAACATGTAAATTTTGAACAATGCTTTGAGTGTGTTATATCTTTTATTCTTTTTTTCCAACAGTGTCTCAATGGCCCTATCTAACTGTGCTAGACAGTGTCATCAACAATATTACCTTTTCCCTGGGCCTTTATTGATTATACATCAGAATTTACAACACCCATAATATGAAAAAAGCTGAGTCTTCATGAAAGACAGTTTTTTCTGAGGTTAGAATCCTTTCAGAATAACCTACTGCATACAAACTTTGGCATTTAGGGATAGCCATAAAGAAAGCTGCAAAGGTATAATGAAACTCCAAAGAACAACTCTGATGTTTGCAAATCTCAGTACCTATAAATTTACAGACAACTCGGTATATACACAGAATACTTACTTCTCTGAATGCTCAAGTTAAACCTTTCTTTGAGATTTTTTTCTGCATTTGTGTTGGATTATTTAGTCTGAACTAATAATGCAATCAAATTATTATTATTATTTTTATTATTAATTATTATCACCATCATCATAATTATCAGTATTATTATTTGAAGTCTACTTCAATGTATTTGGGGGAAATGTATTTTTGTTTCAGGAATTTTTCTTAATATTTATCTTACCTCAAATAACGTTTATTTTAATTGTATTTAAAGGTATAATTTTTAATGGAAGTATATGTCATCAAGCCTCCATGTCAATTTGACATTGAAAGAGTGTTTTCAAATACTATTTCTTTGGAGAAAATTAATTAAAAAATATATATTTTAATAACAGTATATTTTAAAATAGTAGTATTTTATACATAGTACATTCATTGTCTAATAATATAGTAAAACAACCAAATTTTTAATGTCTCTATTTGGTCCAACACACACTGTAATTTCTACATATGTCCATTTGAAAAACTTTTGGACAAAATTACCCACTGGAAGTGAGGCAGCTGGATCCAATGGTCAGTTGTTTACTTTTGAAAAACCAATCAGGTTTTTCTTATTGGATGTAATAGTGTTATTTGGTTAACAAGAAGAAGAAAATTTTGCCAATTATCACGAATTTTTCCATCGCTAAGCAATAATTAACTAGAATGTAAATGAAAAATAAGTTCAACATAACCAAACTCGGCCTTTGTTTCTGTACTACAGTAGCACTGAGCATTACATTCAGCACAAATATTTTGTACTGTGTTTCTCTTGCTTTGATAGTGTCAAAATAGCTAATGTTCAACCAGTCTATTTTTGAATGAGAAGTATGATAATTTAATTAATGTTTAAAGTCTAGGAGCTGCTGCGGATCATACATAATCCAATTACTTTTTATTCTATTAGTTTAATAGCAAACCACTTTGCTATAATTACACTTAATCCCCCGATTTTTCTCCTTAGCTGTTTATCAAGGGTCTGTATGATATCTTTGAGGAAATCATACTGGGATATAATTATCAACAATCCTGAATGGAATTAACGTACTAAAGAGTACTCAGTTGTGAGAAGTATTTTGTTGTTGGATGGGTTAGTTTGGAAGACGGTTAGAATACAACACAGTTTGAAGTTTCTGAGACACATTCCCTAGAGTTTTTGGGAAGAGGAGACAACACAGTTGTTTCTCCAACTAGCTGATACTGAACAAAGAAATGCCAAGTTAGAAGCTAAAACTGAATCCAAAAAAGAAGAATTGCAACTAGGCCCTGAATTATAGATATTAGAAATTACTTCCAGCAGTGTCATAGTCTCATATACATACATCAACTCGGTATTAATATCTGTAATGTTGGAAACCTGACAAACTAAAGCCATAATTTCATTGTTTTATATGTAAAAGAAGAAGTACATACACAACTGTGTCAGACTCTTAAAATTTGTCAAAGAAATTAGCAAAATTTTTTTTAAGCAGAAATAGGTGCATTGCATGTAGGATGTTGTATTTGTAGGAATGCCTTTAATCCATCACCTATTCACAGAAGTTCAGCATTAAGTATGGCATTAGATTATTAGGGGCATCCCACTGATAGGTTAAATACTGACTTCCTCTACAGTCACATACAAACCCAGCATCTTGCCAGACTTTGAGTCATAAAACACAGAGAATAAAAAACCTGAAGTACCAGAAAAAACTAGAAAAGAAATGCCTACTGTTGAGATTCTCACATTGCTAACAAAAAGTGTATTATGTCAGAAGAATGCTCATCAAATCTTAAAAAAGGTATGGTTCTCTCTGTCTGAAGTTTCTTTCTTTTTAGACCTGTTAATTCTTGCCCAGCCATGTAACAAAATGTGCAATATGAATGCCTACTGATCCTTAAATAAAAAAGGGAAGAAAGAAAAAGACACTTTGTAACCTTATTTGTATGTGTCAAAAACAAGTTAAGGAAGAAGTCACATAATTTTCTTTTCAATTTGATAGCCGAAATGCTGTGTTGAGATGTAGCAGAAAAAAACCGGTTTTTTTCTTCTAACAGAGTAACACATGTCACATGGGATACTGTAACATATACCTATTTTTACAAGTTATTTTTCATGGTTATAGGTAAAGGAGCCTGGAAGATCACATCACATGGAGGGTTTTGAATCTGTTCCCTGTTCTAGAAGTAATGTGTAGTAAAGGAGGGAGTAAATTCACTGCTAATTTTATTTTCATAACCTTATATAATCCTTTGAAATATGGACACCACATATCCCCACCCCAGCCAAATCTGCAGTTGGTGTAATGGAAAAGCCTAGATTCGCCCCTCCTTTTCTGAAGTAGGGTAAATGTCAAGGTAGGCTCCTTTACTAGTCAAGACAGCCAAAGTCAGGGGTATCTTGAACAACACATATTTTCATCATTCTCCATTGACTCCAGTGAGAGCTGAGTATGAGCTAAAGTTAATCCGAACTTTAAACTTCAGCCTTAGATTTGTCCAGGCTGAATCCGAAGGCCATGATTCATCAGCAGTCTGTCATGATTGCTTTAGATCAAAAGATTAGAATTTTCTGGGTTGTATGTCCTGCTATGTTGTTTTTCAGTCTTTGACTTTCTGTTGGACAGTGGACAGACAGGATATTATGGGTTCATTTCATTACTTTTGTTTCAGGGACATAATTTTTATTCTAAAAGCTTGCCTGGAAACAAGTGTGTTTATGTAAGTTTGACTCAGGAGAGACAATGTGAAATCCCGAAGAAAAAAAGATTTTTTGGATACATAAAATATTTTAGCAGATATTTACTGAGAAAAATTTAGAATTTATTTCTCACAAATATATACACCAGTTTTACTCCAATCTCTATCCTGGAAAAAACTGGGACACTTATTTTTTGTCCCTCTTTCATTCATAAATACATATGACTACTTCATTAGCACCCTCTTACTACTGTAGCTTCCCATATATATATGTATATATGTGTATTTAACCCCCTATTATAATGGAAGTGAAATTCATAGTCTTTCATTTGTTCCTCACTGTGGAAAGATGCCAAACTACCACTGATTTTACTGTTTTATATTTTGTTGTTGAAGCTGCTTTCTCCCATTCTTTCCAAATAGGAAATGCTGAAATTGAAAATGAAATCAATTTAGGACATCAAACAACATGCAGGGGAAAAGACAAAGCTTTTGATGAGTTAAAAAGTGAGGCTGATGTAAAGGAAAAGAGTCACTTGTCACTTCAAATTTCAAACTTCCTAATGAGGTGATATGAGGGTCTGACTATCAAAGTGGAAATTATATCACCTGACAGTTTGATGTCATCCATGTCCATATTTTATTGAAGGAAATTTGAGTATGAAAAAAGTAGAGTTGGTATTGATTATGATCAAAAAGCTTCTGGTCAGGGTGATGTTGGCTGGCTGTGTCACAGCGGCAATTACACAGCACCAGTCCCTGAAGACTTTCACCTACTTGTTAGATGAAATCAATAATACCCAGAGAAGCACTGAAATGACATTTTAGTGTTCACAAAGAACTTTTACACTTCAGGGCTGCCTTCAAAAAAGTTTAAAACAGTGATGGAGGGGGAAAATGGAGGGTTCTGTGCAGCAAGCAAAGATGGTTGCTTTCAAACCTAGGTATTAGCTGTCATTCGTGAACAATTCGTGAGAAAGTAAATTGATTAAATCAAAAAATCTTAAAATTTAATTTTGATTAATTTAGTACTAGAAAAAAAGATGTATTTAAATATACAGCTGTTTCCTTTATAAAAAGACTTAGGGGAAGATGCAGAGTGAAATCTGGCAGATAAAGTATGAGTTAGATTGCTTTTAATGCCTCTATTTCAATATTCTGATGGAGATTAGCTCAGTTGGTTAGAATATGGTGCTAATAACACCAAGACTGTGGGTTTGATCCCTGTGTGGGCCTTTCACTTCAGAGTTGGACTTGATCCTTGTGGGTCCCTCCCAACTCAGAGTATGGATCTGATTCTATTAATGGACATCCAAAGTCACAAGGCCATCTCCATGTTTTTCTGAAAATTCTCAAATGGAGAGAGTTAGATAATGATACTCAGCTATTCAAACATGCCAATCAAGGTACTCACTTTCCCCCTGTTGTGGTTTAACTCCAATAGCAGCTAAGTCCCACAAAAGGGCTTGCTTACTTCCCCTCAAATGGTTGCATTGAGAAATGGAAGGAAAGAAGCAGAAAACTTGTGGGTTGAGATGAAAAACAGTTACATAGGTAAAGCAAAAAAACTGTATTTGCAAGCAAAGCAAAATAAGGAATTAATCCATTACTTCCTATCAGCAGGCAGGTGTTCAGCCACCTCCATACAACTACTATGAAGAAAATTAATTGTATCTAAAAGCAGTAAATGCCCTTCAATTGCATCATAACTTAGGGAGAAGGCTGGTAAATCCTTGCATTTTGTCTCAGTGCCTGTGTGTTGTGGGAAGCAAGAGATTTTTGCAACCTGGAATCAATTGCCTGTTTAGAGAGACATTATATAAATCTATATTTCTCCTTTTTTTTTAATGAAAATTCCTTAAGTGTCAGGCTAATGTCAAAACCTTCTTATTGAATCTAGGCCAATAAGACCTCTCATATTTTTTGGCATTTTTGATGAGAAAATAAGTTAATCGTAGTTTATTTTTATTGTTGAAGTTAAAATATTTATATACTTATTCTTTCTCTTTAAAAAAACAAAGCAAAGATAAAACTAAACCTGAGAAGAACAGAAATATGATTATCAGAATCTTTCCTATTGCAGTGTAATGTTATATATGTAATTTAATCCCTGAACATGAGGAAAATACCAAGTTAATCTATTTCTTTTCATATTTGTACATGACTGTGTCATCTAGAGTGCATTTGTTAGAGAGGTTATTCTCTGATAACTTTTTTCTTCTTCAAGTTGAAAAAGATACTGAAAAACAACATAATATACATACATTCAGTCAGTAGTAATTCAGATTTGTAACATTGTTTCTCATATGTTAACTCAACAAATCAACCTTTACAAAATGCATGGAGAAATTTAAAATTCTGACTTTTAAGTGAATCTGATTAGATGGACAAGTGATATGAAAAGTGTCTAATACCTTACTGAACTGTGGGAGATCTGTCACAGTTCTGCCAGTGGGAACTGAAAAGTCCCATTAATGATCAGCTTCATGCAATATTTACTGCTGCTACATCAAATGGGTCTGTTTGTTACGTTAACATTGCCAGAGCCAAGAACACTGCTGCCTTACAGACCATTGAACAACAGTAAATCAGTCAACTACCCTCTGGAATTACTGCATCTACCAAAAACTTCTCAAGCATCAACAGAATCTGGACTTTCCTAGGTTCTCTAAGGAAGTTCTGTGAAACTGAAAACAATAGAATTTCTACATGTTTTTTGACAAGCAATTGAGAAGGTGGGAAATAGATTCATTCCTCTTCTTCTTCACTTTCATAAGTCACAAAGACAGCCTGAAAGGAGATCTCTGGAGTTAAATTTTTCAGTAGAGATTCTTGTTCCTACTTGCTTTTCCCCTTCATAATGTTTAATCAACTATAGGAGACTTAAGATGCTTATGCTTAGAGAATTCAGATTTTTTTCCTTTACAGAAACATTAGTACAGGTCTTATAAATAAATATATCTGAGGTTTGCATGGGCATAAACACATTTGGGTCTTTGAAACCCGTTTTGAGCATGTCCAGTTTCAGTGTTACAGGTGGATACTCCCTTGTTGTCTCCATCACATACCTCCACCATCACAGCCTCTCTTGGGAGCATGTCTGTAATGGAGTTGTATCTGTCAAACTAGTTATAATAAAACAAAGGCTAAAAAAATCCCCCGAACCAGCAACTCAAAAATTGTGTGCTCAATTAGCAGTAGAATTTTTTTAAGTACCGGTTTCAAACTGAATTTTGTCTTTTTTTCATTAGCACTTTGAAGAGAGAAATTATTTATTAATGAAGTAACAACAAAGCCCTTAGATTAGATGTTAAACATAGAACTTATACAATCTCTCTGACCTATTGTGTAACCAGGGAAGGGCAGGGTTGATACTTTCCTTGGAAAACACAGTGAATAAAATGTATTAATCCCCTCTTCCCTCCAATAGTAAGCAATTCTCCTGTTTTCTTCATAAAGAATAAAGACTTCCAAAAAGTTACTTTAAAGGCACTCTTTTGATAGTCACCTTTATGAATGATACTATGTTTAAACAAAATTACTTGTTATATAATAAATTAGAATCTTTAAAGTAAAGCAAGAACATGTTTGCTATGAAATAAACAAGACTATATATTAAAATACTTATTATAATTCTGGATGGGGTTGACTTTTAATTTTGGAATGCAAGTAAAACCATTTTTTGTTCAAAAACACCTTTGTAGTAAAAATATTATTTTTAGATTTTCATTAAAGAAAATATGTTTGGCCTTTCATGTATTATTTCTTACACAACTAAATCAGGATTCTATACATCTACAGGTTGAGGTCTTTTGCATTCACTTTGAATACTAATAGCAGTAGATGGTTGTGTGCACTGAAAAATTGAATCTTAATATACGCCCATCAATGAACTAAATCCTCACATCTACTGAACTGGGGGACCAGGAGCAGAACTCTTATACTTTCATGTGTGTCATCAGTAGTGGAGGTGATCCTCAAAAGCACTCAAGTCCATTTTACCTAGCAAAACAATGTGTACCACTGTCAGTGGTGTTTTGGTTTTGTTTTGGTTTTTTTTGTTTTGGTTTGGTTTGGTTTGGGTTTTTTTTGTTGTTTGTTTGTTTGTTTTTCAGTGGAAGAACTCTATGCTTTTGAAAAGAAGCTCCTGATCATCTCTACTTACTAAACTTTGGAGGTTACCATTGTGGAGCAGATAAGTTGCTTGCTAAGCTAGATGTGGTCATCTGGGGCTGCTCAGAATTGTTTAAATAAGCTTACAGAAAGAAAATTTGATTCTAAAGAGGTTCTCATTTGAAAAAAATTTTGTAGGAGAAGAAGAAGGCATCAAACAGAAAGATTAACATGAAAATGAAAAACTACTAGACATAAAATATTAATTACTTACTGTCAAGTGCTCCCAACTCTCCATTATTTTTTATTTTATGTTGTCATTTTGCAACCTAAATGTAAATAGAACTTCAAAACAGTTTAAATAAAATATAGAGGTAATTAATATTTCTTTTGCACCAACATATATGGCTCTGCAAGGCACTAAGCATGTATGGGTTAAGCTCATTTCATTAAATGTGCAAGGGTTGTTGTATTTTGCTCCTTGGGAAATATTCTACTGGAATAACTAGTGTCCTGTTTGACATTTTGTGACCATTTTAAAGGAAGAAGCCTCAGGTTAACTGTTATGACTTTGTTTTGTCACTGATGTGATTTCTGGGAAAAGACAAACATATCATAAACAAAATCAGCATGTAATAATTTTACGGTTTTTTGTGTGTGTGAGATATCCTATGGTAATATGATTCATATGTGTCTGTATGAGGGCATGTGTGTGTCCATATTTTGTCCCTAAAGAAACAGCACAATCTCAATTGTAGACAATCTATGGAGATCATTTGATCCAGCTCCCTGGCCAAAATCATACCTTACTTTAAGGTCAGAGCAGGTTGCTCAGTGCCTTGTTGAAATTGGTGCCAGATTTAGGAGGTGAACTCTCAGTGATTTTCTGACAGAGGAAATAGAAGATGAATGAAGTTACATCTTTATAAGGACTTTATAAGGAAAGTCTTACACCAGACAGGTGCAATTGGCCATAACAGTGGGGAAAGCTACCTCAGAATTTGTCTTATGCTTCACCAAGAAATCCAGACAAGAGATAAAAATCCAAGAGAAAACTAGTTTAACTACCTAAAAAGCTTACAATTTTACTGCTTTTAAGTTAGCTGTAGAGTTCAGCAGTTCAGAGTTTTACCCAGGTTACTCTAAGTATTGCATTTCATATCAATGTTCATTAATTATTCTGATGACAGTGAGCAGCTACCAGTCAGATCCCGAGGTCTTTAATAATTTCTTTTCATTCATTTTTAGAAAGCTTCAAATTAAGTAAAACCATAACAATAACCTTCATGTATTTTTGTTTGCTTTTTTGTTTAATCTATAATCCTAATGTGTATAGCATTTAGGTATTCTACAATATTCAGCATCTATGTATTCTAGAATTTATACAGATCTCTGTAAACTTTTAGAATTATTAGTTTGATTTTGCTTGACATTTTTTTTTTGTTTGATTCAGTTTTTTTTTCATAAATATCCTGTAGTGATTGCCTTCTGTAGTGGTTTGAACCTTGTTCTCCCCAGAGGCTAAGAGAAGTGGTAGACCCCAAGGGGTGGAAACCCCTGGAAGTTTTGAAGTTCTGCCCAATGGACGCTCCTGCAGAAATGTAAACATATTTGTAGAGGAGAGGTGGCCATGTTGTAGAGTTCTGAGCCCCTTGGGGCAGCCCCTGGCCTGCAGGGACCTGGAACAGCATAAAGCTGGGCTAGGTGCCTGTAGGCCGGGAGATGTTTTGGGCACAGAGCAGCAGCCGACGCTGACCAGAGAAACAGTGGCAGAGAGCCAGAGATAAGAACCTGATCAGCAGAAGCAACATGCAGCACTGCAGAGGAGACTCCTGGAAGCAGGAAAGGAGAGCTTGAGAGCTACAGAGTTCTTGGGGGTAAGACTGTACCACACTCCCCCAAAACTCCCTTGAGATCCCTCTTGGAGAAGAGGGACATGGACTCCTATTTTGGAGAGCAGTTTTAGACATGCAGCACCGGAGAGAGAGGAGCTGAGAAGCTTCCCGCAGCTGGACCGGGACGGCCAGATGGAATGTTACTGCTGCCACGGTGGCAGCCTGAGAGACAGGGCACAGAGGCCCTCTAAAGATACCAGACCGTCATGTGTCTTCGTGATATGACGTGGTGATACGACCTTGTCTGGGGTTACGTCCACGGAAGACCCCTCGGTTGTGAGGCGATGGGGCCGGGGGAGCTTGAATACCTCCCTCGTCTGGCATATCAGCTGCTGCATGATGCTGCCTCAGAAGATGCTGCTGTTCAGAGACTGGAAGGGATCTGTCCTTCTTTCCCTCCTGGACTTTTATTTGGAGGGGAGAAGAGATCTGATCCATTGTAAATACATATGTCATGGTAGAGATAGTTTGTGATCATGTGTATAATGTGATATGGTATTTATTTGTACAGTCATTGTAATATATTTCCCTTTCCCCCACTTTGAGTCTGGTGTGTTTTGTCTGGAAAAACCCATCTCACATTAGGTTGAGATGTGGGAGGGGGAATGGAGCTAGGGAATTGGATGTTGGGGCTATCTCAAACCATGACACCTTCACAAATTTTACCAAATATATTTGGATGTTAAGTTTTCAGTCCAGATTCAGTTAGGCTTTTTGGAAGGTCTGTTATCACCTGCAAAGTCAGCAGGCTTTCTGTGAAATTGTTAGCTGATTTCACACTGTTCAGTCTTTATATTGTCTAAAAACACATTGAATTTTGTTTGTTGTCACCAGAGGAACTTCTCATTTCAATATTAGCATTCTATCAACATCTTAGTTAAGCATTTCTTAGACAAGATTAGTAAAGAAAAATATTTGTTTTTTTCTATGGTTTTTAATATAGTTGTAGAAAAGTGAATTGCCTTTTCATTCTAATCTGGAAAGTAGTGCTTTAATAAAAGAAAAGGTTTTAATTGCAATATGAGCTTTACATGGAGTAAGAACTTGATCAATGAATAATAAATGCAGCTGAAAACCTTACACAGTTTATAGTTTAATTCAGGTGTGCAACCATCCCCATCTGCTAAAATTATTTGTACTTATTGTAGCACAAATGTGAGAAAATTTGTTTGCTTTCTTTTATGGTAATTAAATAATTTTGCTCAATGCTGTCATTTCTGAGAAGAGATCTATTTTGTGTAAAATAAAAAAAAATAACCCTGTTGTCAATGTTATCATTATGAATATTTAAATAAACAATAATTATTGGAAATTTAGTTTATAGCAAAATGACAATGAATCCTTTTTTGACATCTAAAGTTGCAGAAGGATAGCAGAATGCCATTACAGAGATGCTGAGTGCATTAGTGCAAAGACAACATTACACTTTAAATTTTTCATGCAGAGTTGCATCAGCAGACCAAAAAATTATTCACATATGATATAGCTGCTCAAAAATACATAACTCTTTTGAAGCTCCAAATCATCAATAAAATCAGAGATAATAACATTCAAATGAAGCTTCATTTCTGATTCTTCTGATCCTGTTAAAGCAAAACAAAACCTGATACGTGATCGGGAAGACTGAAAATATGTGGCTGTTACCTTTTGTGATGCCTGATTAGCAAATGTTTTCTTTTCTCTGATTCTCTGTCTCATCTACAGTAACTCCTAAGATGATGGAAGAATGGAGCCACAGATAAAAGCCTCCATTGCCATATAGAAATATTTTGCGGTGAAAGACATTCTTCAGCTTCTTAAAGATGTAGATGCACAGTAAATCAGATTAATTGAAATCACTGGGAGACTTTAAATTTTGAACAAACAGCCACTATTCAACCTTATCTCCTTCATCTTTGCTGTTTCAGAATCTCCGTAGGAAAGTTTTTATGATGTATGGTTGATGGTGTCCTCTTCTCTAGCTCTTGTTCTTCCTCTGGCAGTACAGTGTTTTAAACAAATGGTCATGACCAAGAGAAGAACAGCTTATCTGAAGAAAACAAATGAAGCATTAGTGTTTCTCTTCACCAGAACACACAGACAGAAAAAAGTTACAGTTTCTGTCCGTCATCTCCTGCCATCAGCCATCTCCTGCTGTTTGAGTGGTGAATCATTGCTTTGTGACTGAAGAGTTCTTGCATACATCATTGAGAGATGAAGAAAAAAAGGTATGGTATAGTTTATACATTCCAAAAACCTTTTAATTCTTATTTAAATGATAAATTAAATGATCATTTTTTCAATCTTTCCATGTTTCTCACATTGCATTTATGGCACTGAAAGCTAGACTCCATTTCCACAGTCATCATCTGAGAACGTGAGGTATCAGTTTTGATTGTTTGAAAGTTAATCCTCAAAATTTATTTTCAGCCATGATGTTTACTCCCTCCTCACATGAACATATGATCTTGTAAGCAGGTATGTTGTCAAAACTAATAGATGAGCAAGACTACATTTCTAAATACGAACCATCAGGTGCCTCAGATAACAGGAGTAAGAATCAGCCCAGTAATAAGACAACAGCACCTCCTGAATATCTGTATCTACAGGAAGAATGATGCTCTCTAACAGTAATGAGGAGCTGAATTAGCCTATTTCAAAAAATGTGCAACTACAGAGGACATATTGGTTGGCTACTAGAGAAAAACTGCTACAGCTTGAAAGAAAACCAGAATACCACATCTATGTCTTAAAAATTATGTCAGAAGGGAGGTTATACAATACTAGAATATAACTGCATACATTAATTAGACGTGATTAGCTTCTGATGTTCTAGTAATACTCATTATGCTCGTCTTTCAGGCAAAAGGCTTCAGTAAAAGGTGAAAATAATCAGAGAGGAAAGTAACTTGTTCTTTTTCATTATTCCCTCCCAAACAAATCACAGGTAAAGTCTGTTAGACTGTTAGATCCTTGGATCAGGAACAACAGTTTCCTAAACGTTTGATACAGTGCTGGACACAGCTTAATCCTGTTATATTAAAACAATAAAATCCTCACAAGCAAAAAATTCACTGAGAGATTCAGGAATGAGTAATTTGCAATAAAACAGATTACAGGGTTATGACTCCTCAAATATTTTTTTTTTTCAGAATATTCAGTATAAATACATTAAATAGTTTTCTAGTCTGAAAGTGTAGATGCTGTATACAAGTAATATAACCAGTATCTGATAATAATGGCAGCAAGAATTTGACTGATTAAAGACTTCAAAATGGTCTAGACATCTGAAAAAGCAAAGTAATTTTAAAATGTGTGAAGTGTTTTCTTTCAGCACATCCTCATTATTAGACAAACATTGTTTGGGCATCTTCTCGTATATTGATCCTGGAATATATGTGAGTTTCCATTCATTTTAATAACAATAAGACTTTGGAATAAAACACAGAAATTCTCTCTATTTCTAGGAACCAGAGAAAGACTCTTTTATATTTAAGTGGATGGTCAGTTTTGTAGCTGAAAATTATTCAAAATTTCGTCATTCAGACAGGAGCAACTTCTGTGCAGGCAGCTAAACTGTAGTAATATTTTGAAAGTGGCCAGTGCTTCACTGATGACTCACATGAGATTATATTTTTAAATGAAGTGGCTTTGTGTATGAATTATATTTGTACTAAGTACCCATAAATATAAAAATACGTTATATGTAAGCAAAGTCTCTGGGAAATTTAACAGTGTGGGGATTGTGAATAACTTCTTATTCTGTTCTTACTTTCACTGTTTATCTGTTTAACCTAAAAGAAAATTTTTATTAAGAGGTTTTGCATTAGCTGTTACATAACCTAAGTGAAGATACCTAACTGTGGAAGAGATGTTAAACTATGATACAATCCTCATAAATTAAGAACATTAATTAAAAGATTAATAGGCAGTAAACCACCTTCAAAATTATTCAAATATTAAAGCTAACACCGATTCATAAAGCACGTACAATAACAGTCCTTATTGATGCCTTCACTGGTGGCATATTTATTCTTTAATATCCAACCTTTAAATCAATGTTAGTCAAGCTAGATACTTAGAATAAGTAAGCTGTATGATGTCCATTATTTTGAATCCGGAATTGCAGGTGCAACTTTCTACTTCTCTGTAATTTTGAATTAAGGTATAAATGCACTGCTAAAAATTAAACTGATTTGGCTACAAATGTGCACATGAAAGTCTTAAAATACAATACTAGAGTTCAATCCTTTTACTTTTTTTCTGCTAATGCTTAAATTAAAAAGAAGAAACAGAATAGTTCACTTGTATAATTTCACCATTCCAGCAATATTATTACTATGTACTTTACTATTCAGAATTTGGAAGATCCAAGCTATCTAAAATGTATTGTTCCGTGTAGGACAGATGCTTCTGTTGATGTTTATGTGTATTTTAAGTTTTTATTTATAGAGAGATACAACTCTATTTCTGAAAACATCATAAATTTGTTTATTATCAAAGTCCAGTTTGTTTTGTTTTTAACTACCTCTAATTTTAAGGCAAAGTAAGAAGTTAAAAAATGAAGACTAAATTTAATTGAATAGACCAATAAATGGCATAACTCTGAGAAATAAATAAAATAAAAATAAAAATACAAATACATTAGTTATGTATCAGAGTTGATAATTTTTGCATTGTCAAAACTAGAATTGATTAAGTTTCAATTTACTCTTGGCTATAAAAATATATTTAATCCTAACCTAGCGCACTGGTTTCTAACCCAGGCAAACTCCCTATTGTATCAATTTCACAAAATGAGAAATAAGAAAAATACAGGAGATGGGCAGTGAAGCCAATGAGAGTTTGCCTGACTGAAAGTGGAAAAGAACTCATCAGCATTTCGATGATTTGGACATCTTTAAAATGAGTTAAAGATTAACCGTGTTGATAAGCTTTCTCTGCTCAAAACTGGTTGCTATGCATTATGTTATAAGAAATCACTGACATGATTGGCATTTGCTTTTAATTTGGCAATTATAAAGGAGTATCTTAAAGTTGCTGCTTAGAATAATTATTTTCCTGAATTAGCTGAAGCCTTTTTTTTTCCTTTGAAAACCTAGCAAGTAGAGATAATTGATTCAAATGAACAACTCTCAGTTTTGAGCAATGTAATTGGGAATGGACAACAAAATTAAGTATCTGTCACAGTTTCCTCAGCTATTGGCTTTGGAATTCAGGAGATGTGCTGGTTATAATTTATGTACTACCTGCTGCTTCTGTGACCAAGTAATATTACAGTTTAGTGAATAATTCAACTTGCTAATTATGTAAACAGGATTGTATGAGGAAATAAAGACATTAAAGTTTGTGTTTTTTTAATCTAGAAGTTTCCCCATGGTATCTCTATGTGTATTATCAGCATTTCTCATCCTGTATGTCTTTACACATTCTCTTCTAGCACGCAATCTTGCTGTTATATATAACAGTAATGTATTATGTCCATAGCATTTATATAGAGAATTACTTTTACTCATTCATACAATGCAGTGAGTCAACGATACTGTAGTTAAGTCTCTATAAAAAATTATCTACACCAAAGGCTTACAGGACTGCAAAAAGAGAGAGCTATAGATCCGTATATAAAACTCTTGAGCTTTAAGAGTGAAACAAAGTGCTCTGACTCTTACAGATTGGAATTTTCTGCTAATTCCTTTTATTCTAAGTTATGAATAGAATATTAAATGCTTGACCTTTATTAGTGCCTTGCAAGGCTTGGGAGCTAAGGCTTATCCTTCTTCAGGATGATCCTCATTTTTGGTTGTTCTGTCAGCAGGTATGGTTAAGATCTATTGTTCTCCCCATCCCCAATTATCTTTCTAAAATTAATTAACTGCTTTCTTTTTGGTTATGTTTTTTTTGCTTTAAATTCTATAAAAAGAGATTGTTGAGGGCAAAATTAATAATGTCAAGTGGGTCATATAAAATAATTTCTAATCTCGTGTATTAATAATAGCATGTTTGTGGGAAGATAAACCCAGTTAGTCTATTTTTGATTGTTCCTGTGAGTTTCTGGTACTAGCATTTTCAAGATATAAGTAGCAATATCTTGTTCGGAGGGCAAATTTATCTGCCATCTCTGTTTCTCACAATTTACATTGTTGGTGTTTCTTTTTGCCTCAAATATTTTCAATATTAAAACTATTATCTTATTTCAGATTCTGTAAAGTTCTACTTTTTTTCTGATTGTACCCCTGCCATAGGTAACTTAGTGGTAGGGTGGATGAATTTATAAATATGCAGTTAAAAATAGCAGCAGACTAATCCTATAACAAGTGTTTACCTTTTTGATTTCACACAATTACTGTAGAAATTATCTTCTCTATGGTAAAACAACTTTGTGTCAAATAATCAATATTTTTTATACCTTTGTAAAAACTGGACATTGGTCGCTGCACTAATATTAGACGAAAACTAATTTGGATAGATTTCATGTGATCCTGAGATATGAAGGATGTGGTGTTTCTGCTGACTACTTTGCCATATTGCAGTCAGCAAAGTCCTGCGGGTGGTTCCTACTTCCTAGAAAATGGAAAATGTGGCTGGTGGAGAGCCTCTGTAACTTAATGGGATTTCAAAACATTGCACTACCTACCTGCTCCAGAATAGGTCAGATCTAGTGACTTTCTGGCATGGTACAAGGAACATAGATTATATTTATGGAAAGAGCAGGGTAAATAACCCTAATATTGAGGGAAATAAAAATATGGTTTTGTTGGTGTTTGGTAGATAGAATTCCTGACAAAATTATTTGAACACTGATTAATTAAAGCAGTGTTTTGATGCTAAGAGTTTTGGTTGCCAAACAGTAATCATTTTTCTAAAGACAAATAAGGAATGCATAGCCCTTATAATCTAGAAGTGTCTAGTTTTGGAGGCTTCCATTTTATTAATTTCTAAAATGCCAGAAAGTCTGATTTCTGTCATATACCCTGAATGTCATTCACTGCATGTAGGTCATGCGCAGTCACTTCAGCATGTGAGGTCTACTTACACGTGACTTCAGCAAGCAATGTTTGGGGTGCAATTATGGCAGGGGAGTAATTTTCAGAATTATAACTGTGAATCACAGCTGTTAAAGTAGACAAGATTTTGGCAACTGGAGCTTCATTGTGAATTCAGGAAAAGGTAGAACAAGAAACCAAGACTTATAGCCCACATTAGTACACCAAACCCCTGAATACAGCTAAAGTTACTTTTTTTTTTTTTGTAAGAAAGCAATTGTGGAAGTGAGAAACCGATTCAGGAGGAATTTCCAATCTTTTTAGATTATCCTTTAAGAATAAGACAGATTTTATCTTCATTATAAGGGAAGGCATACATTTATGGTGCATTCTCTTCTTTTGTTCATAGGGAGAGTCCTCTTTCTTCTCCTAAAGTTGACCAGAGGATTCAGCCTGTTTCAAAACTCATGACAATTTACAGGTTGATTTCTTACAGCCTTGATAGCATTGGTTGCCTGTGATACTTAATGCTCATCAAGCAATTCTCTTGTTGATGAGTGCATCAACAGTGAAAAAGAGACCGACACAGCTCCCAGATGAGAAGTTTAGAAATTTAGGTATAATATGTCAATGAACAATTCTTTTCTCTGTATTTGTGACCATGCTTCCTGTGAAGGTCTTCATTTCTGTGTGAATGTGTATTTTAACATTTCCCAGTACCTTAGGATGCTTCAGAGGATTTTCCACTTGGATGAAGGCCCAAGCCTTTCCGGATCTTGGTGTAATTGTGCACACGTGCTTGAAAAGGGGAGAACTGAATTAGTGTTGTCCTCAACGAATGCCAAAGGTGAAGGTCTATCACAGGTGATAGGTATTGAGATGTACTTTCTAACAATTGAAACCACTTCAGAATTACTGAACATATGTTACCATTGTTATTTAAAAAGATTCTGCATGCCAAAGACTGATAATGAAGCGATAACATATATTGTTAAACTGATTTCAAGAGAAGAGGAAAAGAAAAAATGGAAGGGGGAAATTTTGTAATTTTGAACTCTTCTGCATTTGGTTCCATTGGCTGAACACTGTGTTATTGTGTAACATTGACTGAAACAAAATGTTTTTTCAAAGTATGTGAAAGTGTGTTCAAAATTTCGATGTATTACTTGGGTGGCTTGGAGGTTCACTGCACTTGAATACACCCATGGACAAAATGTTATATGTAACATTCAAGATGGGTTGATTAGGACAATAATCTTTAAAGAACAATTTCCACTTTTGGTGGCTTTGATTATGTGGATCAATTTTTCGAAGTATGTAAAGCACTTTCTAATCCCGTACATGTTAACAACTGGTGATGGCAGACAATACATGCAAACATCTGTTTCAGGTTATACAGCTGCTTGGTAAGAGTAATTATGCTGGTGATGTTAGCATACTTAGCAACATGATAAGTTGCTAAATATCCCTTTTCCCAACTTTACAGAAAAAAAAATCCCTGACATCTGCTCATGGCTGAATATAAGACACTGAATCCTTAAAATTTATGACATTACATCTGGAATGCCACTTTTAATTATTTGTATGTCTTGATTTAGAATTTCAGAGTATATTCCTTTTATTGATTTTTTCTGTTTTGATAGGCTGTTTCTGCATGAATGCTTCCCTATTATGGAACAGATTTTCTTGAGTGTGATCACATGGCACATACAGGACATGAGGTTCAGGGGATCAGGCTTGGCCTGTATGGGTTTAGGAAAGGCAGATTCTACTTGATCAACCTGTTTTCCTTTTATCACCAGGTGACCCACCTAGAAGATGAGGGAAAGGCTGTGAATGTAGTCTACTTGGACACTGTACTCTTCACGAGGTTAAAAGCTGTCTGGCTGACCAGGCCCAGAGGGTGCTGGTGAATGGTGCTGCATCCAGCTGGTGGCCGGTCACTAGTGGGTTTCCCCAGTGCTCAGTACTGGGGCCAGTCCTGTTCAATATCTTTATCAATCATCCGGACAAGTGATCGAGTGCACCCTCGGTAATTTCACAGGTGACACTAAGTTGGGTAGGAGTGTTGCTCTGCTGGACAGTAGGAAGGCTCTGCAGAGGGATCTGGGAAGGCTGAATGGACGGGCTGAGACCGATTGTACGATGTTCAATAAGGCAAATTATCGAATCCTGCACTTTGGTCACAACAACTCCATGCAGTGCTACAGGCTTGGAACAGAGTGGCTGGAAAGCTGCTCAGTGGGAAAGGAACTGGGGATGTTGGTTGACAGTGGGCTAAACATGAACCAGCAGTGTGTTCAGGTGGACAAGAAGGCCAATGGTATCCTGGCTTGTATCAGAAATAGTGTGGGCAGAAGGACCAGAGAAGTGATCATCCCCCTATGTATGATACTGGTGAAGCCCCACCTTGAGCCCTGTGTCCAGTTCTGAACCCCTCACACCAAGTGCTGAAGTGAGTCCAGAGGACTTCACTCCAGTGAAGCTGGTGAGGGGTCTAGAGAGTAAGTCCTATGAGGATCAACGGAGGGAGCTGGTTGTTTAGCCTGGAGAAAAGGAGGCTGAGGGGAGACCTTACTGCTCTCTACAACTACCTGACAGGATGTTGTCACAAGGTAAGGGGCAACCTCTTCTCCCAGGCAACTAGAGACAAAACAAGAGGAAATGGCCTCAACCTGTGCCAGCAGACGTTCAGGTTGGTGTTGCGCTCTGGATTAAGCTATAAACCGCCCAGTGTGGTTACATTTTTATTTAAGACTTTTAAAAAGCCTTTTGGTTTGTTACAACCTCTAATTAGCTTCTGGAGAAAGAGTCACACACTCTTCTCCAAGAAAAATACATTTTAATTTAGTGAGAAAAAATAAGATATTTTGGCAAAAGGTTTTTACAGGAGTAAAATACAACCAAGGAAAAAGGATTTCACTTAAACATTCAATATAAAGACCCATTCCACAGGAAACACCCACTAAAAACAATCCATGTACCAGTTTCAGTAAAACACAATTCATTGGTTTTAATTTGCCCACAAGAGAAGGAAAAGAGTAACAGAAGAAAACAGATTAAAAGGGGTAAAGAGAGAAGAAAGAGAGAAGGAGAGAGAGGAAGGAGACGAGAGTAGTTACTGACAAGATTCTATGATTCACATGGTGCCAGCTGGAGAGGGCGAAGAGAGAAGAAGAGGGAGATCTCATGGAGTCTCGTGTATTTATAGAGTTCAGGATATCCGGGCAGTTCCTTCCAGGCCAGAGTGAACCGTGCTGTAGCCAGGCACAGGCTCCAGAGGTGTGGTGTGGGCAGGCTACTAGGCAGGTCTGCCTTGACTGACACCCGGCTGCAGGGCCTTCAGCTCTGCCATGTGCTCTGCCTGGGCAGCAGGCTTTGCCCTCAGGCTCTGCCCTGTGCCCTCAGCACAGGTCTGATGTGCAGGTTTTACCATGGACCTGCAGGTCCAGGCCCAGCCCTTCCCCACGTGCACACATGCACACAGAATTGGTTCTGATCTATATCAATAACTCAGTGAGATTCAGATCCAGGATATCACAGCTGGATATCAGAAAAAATATCTTCGTGAGTGGTTAAGCTTTGGAAAAGGCTGCCCAGGGAGGTGGTGGAGTCACCATCCCTGAAAGTGTTCAAGAAATGACTGAACATGGCTCTTAGTGCCATCGTTTAGTTGACAAGGTGGTGTTTGGTCAAAGGTTGGACTTGATGACTTCAGAGGTCTTTTCAAACCTCAATGACTCTCTGATTCTATGATTGTATTAAAAATAAGACAAAAAATCCCCAATCTTTGAGTTATCAGGAATTTCTCTTTTACTTTTTTACTGTTAATAGTGATGAAAGCCAAACAATAAGGAGAAACATAAGTCAGGATGACAGTACGCTTCCAAGAATCACTGTATTGAATCCAGGATATTCTGACTAAATTACCCACATATGTACCCTATAAAAAAAATAATGCAGTTATTTTTCACTCACTAGTTGACTCCACTACTTACTGGAGCCAAACTTCAGAGTGAGACCTACACAGAATTTAATTTGGCATATTCCAATATTTTTGGGATGTAGGCATTGGGTAGAAGCACAGTAATAAGCTGCTTTTTTAGACAATAGCTTTTCAAAATTTTAAAAGGAAATAGTGAACATGTTACGTGATCATGCCTTGGCTATGCTTTTGCAAACCATATTATCATGTACACACACATTCACAAATAACACCAAAACAAGTTTCAGTACATGCATCAGTCAAAAGAACATTGGTAACTGTAAGGTAAATGTGACTTTTATACTAGTCATATGTTTTGCATTAACCAAAAAAAGGTGTTTATAAATTAAATACTTCACATTCAAATTCCAGGCATTCTAGTATAGTATGGTCAGTGAAAAAGTCAACTTTTATTGCCAGAGAAATATTTTTAGGGGGGAATAGAAGAAATCAAACCAATTAATGTAAATCTCTTCATTTTTATGAAGCAAACATTGATAAAAATACCTTCAGTTCAGAATCAGATATATTTTATTGCTATTACTATTGTGGTCAAGATTAGGAGTTTAAAGAACTAAATTTTCAAGGTCAACATGTTTTCTAATACACTAACAAATACAAATTCAGTCTTCTAGATAAGATTACTACTAGACTGTGTGGTTTTACAGAAAAAAAAGCAAAATCTGTATGCGATGTTTTTTTTAATGAGGAATTAATTATGACCAGTACTGCAAATGTCATGTATGGAATAAATTTTATCAAAGGGATTAGTAGCACATAATATGTTGGTTTCAAAATAGTTTTGTGTAAGAACAGTAAAAGACTTTTTAAAAAGTACAATAACGGATAAATAGTTGATTTTGAAAAAAAATCCTCAACTTAAATATATACTATAGTTCAAAAGGGCTGTTAAGCAGCCCTTTACGACTATCTGTTTTTAAACTTAAGTATTATCAGCCATTATCTGGGGATAAATAAAACCTGATTTCTTCTTTAGGTGATACAAAGCTAGGTAAATAACACAGGGAACTCTGAATTATTTGTATTAAAACAAAATGTGCCTTATTATAGTCAAATGCAAAATCATAAAGATAGGAAAAAGTTTGCAGTCATAACTGCAGAATGGGAGTCTGTATCCCGGAGAATGATGGAACTCTGTATCCTCTTTTTTGGGCTCCCTGGTACAAGAAAACATTGATGCACTGGAGTCAGTTCAGCACAGGGCCACCATGGCAACTTGAGTTGGAACATTTTCTCTGTGACAAGAGACTGAGGGATCAGGGCTTGTTACCTGAGAAACTGTCAAAAGCCTTAATAAAAGAAAACACAGTGTGAACTACAAATAAGAACTTTTTCCAAAACAGATAGCCTAGTCCCTAACTGTCTAGAGTGGTCAGTAGGAGTCAAAAAGTCATTCCTTTGTGTACTGGATAGGTTTTTGTTTTAACTTAACTTTTATAAGATAGATAAAAAATTAAGACTGCAAACAGAGTTTTAAAAAGAAGTCTGGAAAATCTCCTTTTAGTGTGAAATTTAAATTACAGTCTACTTATCTTACCAAGAAGTAGATAAAGATTTGATTTGATTTTTATTTGATTTTAATTTGATTTGATTATCATGCGTAAGTACCTTTGTAGAAAGAAAATACTAGGTACTTAGAGTTTTTGACTCTAACAGAAAAAAAAGTTAAAAAAACCACAACAGGACTTTGATGTACTTGATCATTGTGATGGAAATAATAATAATAACAACTGTAACCACTAGCAGTGGGAGAAAAAACATCGTGAAGAATGAGGTTGATATTCTTTAACTGTGTAGATAATAAACTCTAGAAAAAAAGGAAATGGTGGATTTTTTTACTCTTCATGTCTTCCACTCAAATGTAAATAGAAGATATTGTAGACAAACACAAATTACTGAAGTCATTAAAGACATTGTCAGGCTAAATTCTGTGTACCTTGTGAGCAATCTATTGCTAAAACTGAGGCCACCACTGAGTCATCGATTGAGTTCCTTGAGTGTTCAGATGGAACAAACACTAAGTTTCTCCAACTATATGCTTCATATTCTCATTCCTATTGTTTTCTGTGTAAGAAAAAAAACAAAACAGCAACAAAACAAAAAATCAAACCCAACAGAACATAATATCAACAGTAATAATAAGTAAATGGTAGTAATAAGAGGATGCTTTCTTCCAGCACCCGGTTTCATCATTCTGTTCTGATCTTTGACTTCAGTACTATGGATGGTACTTATAATAACCACCCTACATTCACCTTTATTGAGTCACATGTAATTGACTTGGTCCCTCTCTTTATCATACATTTTTTCAAGCAATTTACTGTCATCCTCAGCCTTTTATCAACAAAAAGTGTACATGATCTGTACTTTCAGACTGCTAACAGATATACTGAGAAATACCGGACCATGCACTTGCTCCTAGGGGAGCAGGTCTAACAGTCAAACACAGTAAATACTGTGTTTAAAGCAAGATATATATTCTTCTTCTGCTACTATTTGGTTCTTTTGAAGACAGAATAGAATGAGCTCCAGTACCAGTCACCGTTGCACAGTCTTTGATTGCCTTCTTGTTCTCTGACATTTTAGTCTGCCCTCATGCCCTTATCCATTTTCTAATAAATTAAAATTGTGCCTTCCAAGATACTTTTGTAAAATCTCCCTCATGATAAAATACCGCAGAATGTTGTTTTGAAGTGCTTTCCCTCTAAAAAAATAGCAAATTTATGGAGCTAGGTGAACATATTTACTCAGTCTGTATTTCTCCATGTGATTTCTGATTGTGCTTTTGATCAAATTCTTTGAATGTTTGTACATATAAAGACACACATCTCTGATTAAATGCTTGGAAAATACCTGTAAAAACTGGACTCCTCATGAAGAGGAAAAAGAACTGGAACCTCTTTTAGAAACCACAAAAAAATTTACTTTTTCAACAGCATGTTTAATCCATCTGTCAGCTGCCACCTGCCACTGAACTAGTGAATGACGTATATTTATGAAAGGAGGATGATAAAAATCGTGTAATGTCAACATGTTAATGGGAGTTATGTTTCATGGTTTACAAGGTTCAAAAATCTTTTTTTTTTGGTATTGTATTTCACTACCCTTGCTGCTTCATTCTGTGCAATAAATGATGGTTTCTCAGTCTATTTGATTTTAGAACCTTGAGGGAAATTAGATCAACAATTGTATATATATATATATATATATATAGTCAAGCTGCAAAGCTACGTAACACAATACTTTTTTTAGTCAAAGAAATGACAATATCCCAAGCTAACTTATGTTTCTAGTTCACCATTTATTATGCTATCCTGCTTATTCTGAAATACTGATAATGTTGAAAATAATTTCCTTTGATGGCCCATGGTATGTTTCATAATCAAAAAGAATATGGCATATCCTATCCCTATGGCTATTGTTCCTAAACAGAAACCCTATTCTCCGAAATGGACAGCATCTGAAACAAACAAGTGGCAATTAATTAGTCAACAGAAATATTAATTTTAATGCATGGTTTCCAAAGACAGAACTATTTGGAATTGTTTATACTTGGTTTGATTAATATATTCAACACTGGGTTGATGTTTTCAATGGAGATACAGAATGCACTATGGCTCCTGAGGCCAAGCCATACTTGACAGAGTAGGATTAGCAGACTGACAAAATTCAGTGGAGATTTGTAACAGAAAATAATTTTTTTCTTATAGCTTAAAATGTTGGGGAAAACAGATTAGAAACAAATGGCTTATCATGCAGAAACTGTAAAAATGACAAATACTCAAATCAAATGAGACCAGTGAAGGTTATGAGCAATGGCATGTAACACTAAAGTGATTGTATTTAGGAATCACACATATAAATTAATGATCTGATTATTATTAGAATCAAACACTACTTGCCTAATACAATGTCCTGTGAAAAGTTTATTATTATCTTGTATATTTGATGTCAATATGTTCACTATCTAAAATAAGTTTGTACCAGGTCTGATTTACAGCATGTGTGAACATAGGGTTGTGCCATTTGAAACTCTAAACAATCTCTCCACCAGAGGGATAACAACAAAATGCAGAAATGAGTAAGTAATTTCTTTGTTCTCCTAGGCCAAGCAACAAAAGCTGAACAAGCCTAACCTCTCAGCTATTTACACAACTTTTCTTTAAAACATACCAGTGAAATGTAATATCATCTATTCACATTTTTTGTAATGAAAAAAGTGGTTACTTTAAGTAAGAAGTTTTGTCTGGTTGGGAAAAAAATAAATGTTTGTGAAAATTCAATGTTGAATAATGTCTCCCTCAGCACCAGCTACCCAACATGTGGAATTATATTTCTGTGAAAAAAACATAACCACAGTGCCAGCAAACACACAAAACAAGTCTGGGGAATGCTTTTCTCCTTTTCTGACTTAAAGTGTAGTTCATTTGGAAATTTGCTTTATGCCTTCTGCTCTATGTCCAGTTCTTGTTACTGCATGCACTGCTTGTATTGAAATACTGGCATGTGGGAAAGCAAAATCTTTTACTTTTAGGAAACCTTTAGGAAATTCTGTCTGCTTCATGTAGTCTTGCTTTTTTTTTTCCTATTCTTTAGCTTTTAGGTTGCAGTACTGAGACTGCAATTGCAGGCGTCAGTATGTATGCCTTCCTTTCTGAGTAGCCCCTCTATATTACACCTGTTGTCACTGCACTAGATACCCTGAATAAACAACTTAATAAAGCTGAAGCAAGTAGGCTCTGCTTGAAGTCCCCCTGACAGTGATAAGTTTATGGTTTTGACTATGTTTGTAGACACCTTTTTACGCTCTACTATTGCTAAGTATTTTGCTACACCAATCAGTTGCTGCTGCAGGTAACCATCAGTTTAAAATGGAAAATATAGCCACTTTTGACGACTGCTTCTGGAGTAACTTTTATATCACCAAAGGACAACAATGTAATAGGAAAATAAATAAATTTCCCAACCTCAAATGATGAGTTACTCTGCACAGCTTGGAACATGATTGCCTGAATCCCTTTTTCTTGAGTTTGTTAACTAGTTTTATAACATTTAGGAGCTCTGACTAATATCAGAATATAATCTATGATATGATTAAAACCGAGGTGGTGTAGAACACAACACTGTCTATTAAGCTCTGAAAGGCTTTAGAGTGGTTTCCACAGAATCCTTATTAAATTTTCATAGATTTTTTTTGCTGTTTTTAACTCCATTAAATTCTGTGTAACTGTTCAGAAACACTCTTCTTTTTCTTCTTATCCTCAACCCTCTCCTCTGACAGCTTTGTTGAATTTAAACTTCACAGAATTCTATTCTCCTGAAAGGAATCTCCTTGAAAAAAAAATCCAGGGACATATTTCCCATGAAATGTGGCAATCTGGGCACAAAAAGAACACATCTAGGAAGGAGGCGAATGCAGGGATAAGGAGGGGACATTAATTTTAATAATTCATTTGAACAATATTGTACTTTATGTCTACAAGAGCTGGTAAGAAAAGTAGAAATCCATAAGTGGTAAATTATTGAATTTCACACTTCCATGGCTCAGTGAGCAATCATACAAATGTTCTTGTACAACTCCTAAAGGTGATCATGGACAATGACTCCTTACATATGTTATAATTGATAAACAAGTTCTTAGACAAAAGCTCTGCACTTTTCACCTTAAGCTTCAGAGAGAAATGAGTTCTGAATTGTACTTACGAGTAGCCACAGAAACAGCACTTTTTATTTAATTGTCTGATCTAAAATCAGCCATCTGATGCAGACTGGAATAAGTTACTGAAACCTGAAACTCTCCACAAGATGAGATGATGAAACAGTTGTTTTATTTCTTTGTACCAATGAAGTTTTAGCTTCATTATAATACAAACATGTGGAGGAAAAATAAAGTCCTTCATCATCTATTTCCTATTACAAGGACAAATTCCCTTGAAAAAGTGGAAAAAAAATACAAGAGAAAGGGGAAAAAAATGGACTTTTGTCAAAACAGTGTACTTCACTTATTAATTAAAATAATCTTCCTTGATTTCAGATGCAAGCCTGGGGGAACTGATATTTTAAAGAATTATTTCACATGCTCCAAATTACTTTGAGGTGTAACTTACTCTCCCATGTACACAGATGCTCAGGAGATCACCAACCAACCCTAAGTAATCAAAGTGCGTGGTGTCCCACCTGTATACCAAACATCTGCAAAGAACAAACGTACAAATCTACTTGTTCCTGACAGAGTAAACATCTATGTACCTCTGCTTTTGGACAACAACAACATGTTGTTTTACAGTACAGTATTCCATACAGCAGCAATAATTATCAAGCCTACATCTGATGATTATACAGATGATCAGGTTCATTTGCCTGCCATAATTATGATCAATCAGGAGTAATTGTTCTGAAGTATCTGAGCTTTCCTTCCACTGTGTTTTATAGCCAGTGTGAAAAATGTCCATGCAGATGAATTTGTCTCATATTAAGAGATCGACTCCACTGCCTTTAGATATTTGTGATACTATTAAAAAAAGTACTTTCTATATCCTCTTTCAATGCTAAAATCATTGATTCTAATAATTGTAATTATTTTGTTCACAAGCCTCTAGGTTTCACAGAACTCTTTCACTACTAAATTTATTAGGAAAAAAATCAGAATTTATATCCTTATTATAACTTACTTTTTTCCCCCCAATTGCTCTCATCTCCTAAGTCCAGGGTTTCAAAGACATATAAAAGCATTAGTAAGCAATCCTGCTTTAAACCTTAATATGCTGCATATAGTGTTTCCATTTGTACATCAAAAATCAAGCTAACAAGCTTCCTGGTACTTTGCACATTATTACCTTTCCATAAAGTTTAAAAAATTGTGCACTTTTTCAGCTGTTCAATAAGAAACTAGACTTTCAATATTCCATCAGTTAAATATGCATGTTCAACAGTAAGTACTATTAAAATATGTTAGAAATATAAAACTGAAAGTAATTTCTTAAGCACTAATATCAGCATCTAAATTTCTTATAATGTGAATTATTGTCAGCATTCTTAGCTTACTTATAAAGAAAAGTTAGCATCATTCCAGAACAGTTCCTCTTGCTAACCATCCTCTGCCCAACAGCATATTTGCTTGACAGCTTCATACTCTCGTGTCTGAAAAATGTTTCCATTTAAATTCCACCACAAGGTTGGTGCTGAATCCTTTCATTTCTTGTGTATAAAGAATTCACTAAATTTTGAACATCCCTACTCCTTCAGTACTAAGGGAATCTGATGTCCCTTCCCACTGTTGTATTATTTCAGTCAACCCATCCACTCTCTGATCCCAGATTAGTGTGTTTTACTAGCAGCTAAGTAGAGGACTTTCAAAGGAGATCCAAAAGACACTGAGCTGGGTAGCAATCCTTGTTGATGGTCACATCAGATACTACCATGCAAGTGATGAATTTTCTCCACATAATATTTGAAACACAGTGTTTGTAGAATTAACACTACACCTTCCCATCCCACTTGTATTCAGATACACAAATTTTTAAAGTCTTGAAGATACAGATAACATCAGCTGAGTAATCCCCCATTTTGTTTTATTGAAATTATGTGTAGATATCCATAACTGAGTCCATCACTCCATCAAGCTCTCTCTTCATAATTCTCTTTAAATTTTATAGGTCTTTCTTGAGGAATCCATCTTTCCCAGGATTAAATGAGATTATAACATTAATAATTTAATTGATGAAGGATTTATCACTTTTTTCTACTATGGTCACATATGCTTTAATAAGACAACTTTCTGAATTCCTACAGAAAATTTACTGTTCAATGCAAGAATGAGATGATGACAGAATGTTTAGGCACAAAACCTGGAAATTTATAAACTTACACTATTCAACATGAAATTATTTTAGTGACTAACAAAGGCGAATAGTAAACTGTTTCTCATCTCCGGTTGTATACGCCCTTTCTACCACTACCTACATATTCTCCTTACTAAAAGTTCTCCATTCTTACTTGCTTCTCATTTTTACATATCAATTCAAATCCTATCTTGTGTTATGGAACTGAAATCAATTATAATCTTATTATAAACAATGTTTAGTAATCTAGTTCATACTAATCTAAAAAATAGAAGTAAATTGTTTGAGGATGATCTAGTTTGCGTATTTTTTTTTTAATTCATCCCTTGTGAATATCTCTTTTATTAAATAATAAATCTTTTAATTATTTCTAATTCTACTTCTTATCAATAATTTCACTTGAAATTTCTATCAAACCAAATAAATTCCCCAAGAAAGTATATTTTATGTTTTTCTTAATGCTTTCAGTGCCCCAAAAGGAAGTTTCTTTCAATAGGATTCCTAAAAGATGAATTTTAAGTAAATAGTTTTAGGAGTCAACACTCGGTCATTTTAGTCAATGTCTTCACTTCCCAATCTCTTCATGTCTACCTGATTTGGTAATCTCATAATTGCTTTGCATTCGAGGGTGGAGTGTTCAGTCTTCTTTCTTATAGTTGACATGTTCTGTATTTTGCCAGATATCTTGGAAAATCATCTGTTGTGTGTGCTTGGATGCTGAAAAGCAGCTTTCAAATCAAATAGCAGCTGATAATGCAGCTCAAAGAGAAGAGGTATCTTCATCAGTATACAGAGATTCATATCAGATAAGCACGTTGCATTTATGAATCTGATATTCACAGATACAATTGTGGCCTCATTTTTGTTGTGAAGTAATAAATGTAATTTAAGAACCTATCTGCAATCGCAGGATTTCCTCTTTCAATTTACACATAAGCAGACATTTGTGACAGGTTACTAATTAAAAATAGAAATAGTTTCCATATTCCTGTTCAACCACAAAGTTTGGTTCAATCACTCACTATGCATGAGCAAGAACTGGAAAAATATTCTGCTTGACCTGTCCATTAACTCATCCTGTTGTCAACTACATCAATTCAAATGGTCTTGCATCTGGTTTTCAATTTGCAGAAACAAAGGCAAGATGAATTTTAACTGAATGTCTGGTGAATTTTAGATGTCACATAAGAAAAAAGTGGTTGAAATATGTAATAGGAAGAATGATTGGAAAAATAACTAGTGATATGACCAAAGTGAGAAAAATGAAGTACAACAGCACACTGGAGGAGGAACTAGAGGAAGTAGCTAAAGTAAACAATGATAGGAACAGTGAATTTTATAGAACCTTATGATACAGCAACTGTGGTTACTCACCAGGCATAAAAAAGGTATACAGAGAGAAGAAGAAAAAAAATAAGAAAAATAAAGACAATCAAGGAAAAAAAAAAAGAAAAATTAAAAATGTGCAAAAGAAAGAACACTGATTTCAAGATACATGGACGAAAATGAAAGGTGGTTCATGACTTTCATTTTTATACTGTACTGTAACTATTTTACTATTTATACTGTACTGTAACTATTTACTGCTGTTTTAGTTTAAGTGATGAGACCTACATTTAAATGTATGAGATTGCCTCCTTCTTTTATTTTTTGATATACAGCTAATAGCTGACTAGTGATTGAGTCTTGACATAAGCTCCCAACTTTCCATGTAAAGACCAAAAGATGATTCAAAGTAAGAAGAAAGATATGTATCCTATTGGCAGAATATCAAAACTCTGGGAATTAGAGAACTGTGCATTTTCTACAGGTTTTTAATATCTGTGTCAATTAAAAGCCAATCAAACTTCCATTTCATTGCAATGCTTTGTTATCTGTTATCCAGTGCCCCCCATGAGCTATATTACCAGGGGCTCTCTACAGTGATTAACTTCAGAAATTTAATTAAAATGTGATTAATTTTATGCTTTGCTTATTTAGCAAATTTTTAGAGAAAATAAGTTATCAGATGAAGTTTCAATTTAACCGTTTGTTTTAATATCAAAAGCTATTGAATGTTATATAAACTACAATCTATGCTCTGACAGTAACAAGCATGAATGATCACCACGTCTATGAGATAAAAGAAAAAAACCGGACCGATTGATCGAAAGTTGCATATTAGAAAATTATTGTTTTATTATTTGTGTATACTCTGACCTGCAGTTCCTTCTGATTATAGTTCGAATCTCATTCATTACCTGTTTATTTCTATGCATAAGAGGACCAGCATCACATGAAGGCCTGAGTGCTAGTTGTCTCGTTTTCCTCATGAGGTGAAGTTAGCCTCCATGTTCTGGCAAGACACCAGCAGGGATATTCACCTTCTGCTGATTTTGATATGGTAAACGTGCAAGCAATAAGGCTAACATTTAAGACTATATGAACAGAATCTAAACTTTTCAAAAGACAACTCAACCATAAACATAATGTCACTAACTGTAGACGTTGTCATTCACATTTGTCCCATGTATCTTGAAGCACCTGACACTGTGTTACTGCATCTCCCTTGTAGTTAAGAAGGGAAATGGGCACTTTCAAAAGACAGTTCTATGTAAGATCTAAGTCACTTTCATCATCTTGGATGTCTTCCTTGCTACAGTTTGGCAATATTCGTCCAGGCTAATGACTTTAAGGCATTTGGGCAACTCAAAATGTCACTTCTGTAAGAATCTGTGCTCGAGGCATTCCCTGACTGTAACATTTATACAGAATTTAGGGCAAACTAACAAATTTACTGTCCTTCTCTGATCTGCAGTGATCAAACATTCAGGCAATAAAAGGTTCTGAGAACCGTTTATGAATCATGAAATAAATTGCATTACCTGTTTCTTATTTATTTCCTGCTAGCACTTGTATACACCTTGCAATTCCACTGCAGGAAGGCACTTTTCCCAGAGAGTTGCCACATCATTCCTTACCGACTATAAACTTACATCAGAATTTTTTTCCGTGGCAATGCATTTGAACCTCCCTGAAGGAAGGCCAGTAAAATATATTGACTATGGGGAAAATGAGGATCTCAAATAGCCAAATATCCTATCCTAGTTTTTGCTGGGATATCCTGAAAGATTATTTTTCTCGAATGTTTGTAACAACTCTAGTACTTTGGGCCAAGAAAAATTTCCCAGTGTTATGACTATGTCTCAGCTGCTTTGGTAAAACTGAGAGCAGTATAAACTGTGCACAGTTGCCTCAAGTACAATTTAGAAGGCAAGGTCTGTCAAGCAGCTGTCAATATTTTTAATAAATAGCATTTTATTTCACTCAAAGCTGTTCTAAATGGTATCCTGTTAAAAAGGGACCTCAGGAGAAGACTATAGAAATCCAAAAGCAGTGAAAAGCACTTCATCCAGAGTGGATCTACCACTGTTGAACAGGGGCAAGCAGATCTACCAGAGTCCTTCTATACCGAATCTCTCAGCTACCTTGTCGTCTATTCCTCTCAGATATCCCACAGTCTCACTCACCCAGTATCTTTATTCTCAATCACATATCTCATCTGTTACCAACTATAAGAACTATAAGAATGCTCCAACAAACACATACTTGTTCAACAAATAATCTTTTAGAAAATAATCTGAATATGGTATGAATTTTCTGCCTCACTCAACTGTATTTCCCCCAGTTAAAACCCCTTAAAAAAAGCAGATTGCACCCACATTTTTTCCTCCATTTTCTACCAAGCTCTGGATTCAAGCTAACAGAGCATGAATGCAAGCCGAATTAATTACTATTGCACCGCCAGACTGCCATGAATAGCAAATTGAGACCCTTTGTATCTTCATCAGTAGCATTGTTTAATTCCCAGAATGCATAATTAAAAAAAAAAAACAAACCAAAACCAACTTGTCTGTCCTTCTTTTTTAAGGAAATTGTACTGTAAAAACATTTGACTACAAAATCCACTTTTCAGACATCAGTCCAATTGAGATCTCCAAATTTTAAAGAAATGATCGCTTCAATTGGTTGACTTTTTAAGAGCTTACCTTTTCCAGGAACAAAACCCCTTATGAAGTTGGGGGTTTAGTATCTTTAAGATACTAAATTTAGTATCTTAAGATACTAAAATTATAGACATGTACGACAAATACTCAGAAATGTGGTATTCAAGATAGTAAAAACAGAACTTTGAAACTTTTTCCTTATGGATCTATGATATGTCATAAACTTTTTCACTAATTGTGAGTATTAGAAATGTGTCTTGATCTACTTATTTCTGCTGTCATTATGCACTCTAAATATTCCTTTTTATAATTTTAATCAGCTGGCAAGTTTTTTTTACATCTTGACTGATACAGATGCCTGAGTATACTAACACATACTTAAATTTTGATTAAGCATTTCAGATTTAGTATATGACTACTGAAATAATTTTTTTGATTGTATGCTGTTTCTCTTTAAAAATCAAGTTAGTTACACACTGAACTCATTTGAAATGCTTAGTTTGAACGTCAGGCTTAGTTTAATTATAATAATAAATTACTATAATAAAGTTTAACTGTAACAATCAGCAACTATTTTCATTTAAGGTTGACACTGATATTTTAACTTTTTGTGCACACGAACAAAGATTTTGAAATTATGAGTCATGATGCATGATGCTCTCAAGAAAGATCATTGTAAATTTTAACACATATTTAGATGATGTAGGCCAAGATCTATTCTTCCTTAGATTGACAAGGTTTCTCGTTACGGTAGCACTCTGAGTTGACAAGGCATTTAAACATGACCATAATGTCAAGTCTAGCAGTTTGATTGAAGTCAATGATGCTTTTTGAATGCTTAAATTTGGGCACATTGTGAACTGTCTTACTCAGCATGGATAATAGTGATTGTAGTTAATAGATTGTCATTTAAAAATAAGGAATCACTTTTGATTGGAGTTTTTAAACACTCTGGACAAATAACTGAAGAACATGGGGCCAAAAACCAACCAAACACAAAAGTTAAGAGGGGATGTAGATGATCAAATTATTTTTTCCAATTTTGAAATTCTTTGATTGCTTAAGACAGAGAGATGTGTGGAAGAAAGATGACTCTGTGTAAGTTTAAATTCAAAATGTTGCAATGTAAGCCTTCTGAAGATGTAAAAATACATATTTCTTTCCAAAAGGACCTTTAACATGTGCTTAAACAGTGACAATTTTTACATTACATGAGTAAACTCTATCTATTAATAGATAAATTATTAGACACATTTCCAAGCATGTACCTTAGTAGTTTGATTGGATGTACTCTACTGATTCTGTGATTTTAAAAATAAACATACTATCACGGAAAAAAAACTGTTTTCATCTTTTTTGTCTCACATCATCCTGCCTTCTAGAAAATTTATTAATTATTTTATTGATATGTTTTCTAAGCTTTCTGACTTGTGCTTTGAATCAATTGGGTCCACTGAATCAACCTTGACCAAAAACAGCCTTGTGTTTGTCTAGCTAGTAAAGGCTACTACACAGGATTTATGAAGCAAGAAAACAGTTACAAGCTAAAAATTTAAAAGCTATGATTTTCATTAAAAGATGAACCCAGTTCTTCTGAATTTCTAACAAAACTCATAGGTTATTTTTCAGAGGATATCAAGAAAATTCGAAGGCTATAATGTTCATTTTTTGAGCAAAATTTTTATGGGAAATAATATTTTTTGATCAGTACTTCTTAAAGCCAGTGTAATTTTAAAGACAGCAGAAATACTTTCAGCTTCTTAAAACTATCAGATTCTGGAATGGGGAAAAGAATATTCAGCATAGACAGCATGTTTGGTCCCATCTTTTTAAGTCTTGAACATGGGCTAACTCAACTATTTCAAGTACAGAATATATCATATAACAGGGATATCCTTATATCTCTTTTCTTCCCCCGTGATAAAAGATTGCAAATATATTCTGTAACAGTAACTCACCTCTTTCCCAAAATAACTCTGAATCTGGATATGAGAATTAATTTTTTTAGCAAAACTTTCTTCCTCTCCCATATTAGTTCTGAAGTCTTTTATTAGAGACCAGTTACATACAAGTTCATGTCATATGATGTGTATCTCATCTAACTAGAGTCTAAATTTACACAGTTATGTCTATACTAGGAAGTACATTGTTGCGGTTATAGATCAAAGCACTTGGTGCTCGGGCCCATATGCTCACACTTTATGCAGTTTAGTGATTCTTCTTCAGATTAAATTCAGTGTGTAGCATATTCCCATGTACAGTTTGATTCCAGGTGGAGGAGGACCGCTTTCATTTGTGCCCAGACGGGAGCATCAAATTTAGATCTATGAGAAAAGAATCAACCTTTTGCTCACCAAACTACTCTGCAAGCTGAGTCAGTGTATGGGATGCAGGGATGAAGGGGGGGATCTGCTTCACAACCTCACTACTGCCCAGTCCCAATACATTCATATGGATACAGTCTATGGTCAACTGAACTTCCCTTAGGGTGGAATGAATTACGTTTTAATTATCTCTGTAGAATATTGAGGAAGTAAAAAATACCACTTTTAAACAAACAAACAAAAAGTCTAATTTTAAGGTGGTTAAAGCCAAGTAAGAGGATATTTACATCATAACTCTTACTGTATTTAATCTAAGAGAAACTTCATGTTCCATAATTATGATTATGTTTCAAAATCGGATTAAGTCAATCAGAAACATCCTTCTGAATGATTTAACCCAGTATCAACAGCCCAACAGAAATTATAATACAGAAATTATATTCAGTTCACTTTTACTCACTGCCAGTGTTTACTCACTATACATTGCTTATTAAAATAAAGCAATGATAGTGTGTTGCAGTTTTTGAATGATGGGTTGTCCAACGAACATTGACTTTATCTCCTGCAATAATAGATTAATCTTTAATAGTAACTAGTGCTGTTCCCCGTAACGTTAGATTTGAATCCTAGTCAGATGCTTTAACATTTCCAACACCTTTGATGTTTCTATTGACACTTTTACCAGATAGATTATTTTTTAACAATTTATTAAATTAAACTGTCCCATAACCTTTAAGTCTATTGAGGACTAGCTTCCTAATAATATTTAACTTTGCTTCAGATTATATTGTGTCATTTGAGAGTTTTTTCCTTTGACTTCCTCTACTGTAATTAAACCTTCCTGATACTTTGGTAAATCTTCTAGAGTTGAATCAATGGATGTTAACATCTCCTCTACTGGAATAGGTTTGGGCACTGATGAGATTTTTAAACTTCAATTTAAGCCATTAAACTCCTTTTCACTTATTTTTAATGGCTAATATACAACTATTTTTACAACTCTAGAATGATTAATTATAGCCTGATTCAGTTTCAGGTTTTAAACAATTTCTCATAGTTTTGTTTATTTATATTTTCCTTACACATTCCTATGTGCCCATATTGGCTACCCAAAACTTTCAAATTTTCTTACTCAAAATGTTTCTCCCATTTCTATGCAACTTGCTCAGTCAGCCAGCAGTTGGTTCTGTCTTCACTGGTTTTGCATATCAACTAAAAAACTTCCCTTTATTCAGCAAATCTCTTTTTGAAGACAGTGGTTGCACAATAAAATTTATGCTATGACTTTACTGATTATTTATATCACCAAAGAAGTTTCTTGTCCAGTACCCAAAAGTTGATATCTAGGCTGCAGAATAGGCGTATCTGAGTGAGTTTTTTAAATGAGCTACCTCACCTAGCTGGACAATAAGCTGGACAGCAATAATTTTTTTCAGTGCCTGTAAAGATTTTTCAGGCTGAATTGAAGTTTGTGCTGCCAGACCACTCTGATTACTTGTGCAAGTAATTCTGAAGAGAGTTTGGGTGCATTCACATTATACTGCAGCTTCAGAGAACACTAGGAACTTAGATATTTTCTGGGGGGTTTGCATATATTATGGTACTATTCATTGTCTCTGATCACAAATGTGAGCTCTTCCACAGCAATTTATTGGATTTTGAGTAAGATCACTACACCTTGTAAATATTCCTGAGTTTTCTTAACTGTTCTTATTCTAAGGAAATCACCATTTCATATAGATATTAGGCAGTTTTATAGGTCCTACTGTAATTATGATGGGTTTAATTATCCTTTGGAAATTAAATACTGTTGAGCCTCTGCACTGTCATAATCACAAGTTAAAATTATTATTTATTATAGGGGGAAAAAACGGTGGTCTGTCATTGCCATGAAGTATGTTTTTCAAAGACAAGATAAGCATAAAAATGTATGAGTGGACAGCAGTACGGAGGTACTCTTGGAAAGATCTAAATATTTCCTAAAATCTTTATAAAATCAACTTTAGAAATGTAAGGGTTTGCTGTGTGCTGTTAATGTATTTTAAATTATTTTATCAGCTTGTTTTAGAATTGAAAGATAATTTGCTTTCACAGTTTACTCACTTTATACCTTCTATGCCTTTAACAGCTTTTTGACTACAAGTCAGCATTAATCGGTTTCAAAAATACAATGTTTAAATGTATTTTAAAATTGTGAGTTTTCCAACATGTAGTTTTTGTAAGTTCCAATGTTTTTAAAAAAATAAATCATTCCCTGAGAAGACCTACTTTTTGATTCTTTTGAGATCTATAGGTTACAATTCATATTATCTAGAATCTTCAGGGCAACAAAGACTATATTGCAGATGCAGTTGACTGTATTCTACAACATCCATGGCTAAACTAGTCATGTCTCAAAGTTATTTGAAATTATTTGCTTTTTAATTTTCAGGAACTCAAATGACAAACAAGTCATTCCCATATCAGGAATCTTTCTAATAATTATAGTGATAGATCTTTCCCCCCCCTAATTGGTGGTCAATGCCTAATACATTTAGTTTCAATAATTGTGGGAAAAAAGAGACAGAATGACTTTTTTTATAGAAACAGGCATCTAAAAGACTAGTGAGCACGTTGTATAATGTTACTGCTGGTACATTTCTCTTGCTCTGTCTTTACTCTGTCTCAAAGAGCTTTTTGATTTTTGAATATGAAGGGATACACAATACAGACCTATTGCACCTTGAACCTGATATCTCGCATCTTTTTCTGTGAAGTGAGAAATACAGCTTAAGAACATGTGCAAAACAATGAGAAATAGCCAATGAACAGTGTAACTTGAATTATATTGTGTAGAATCTAGTAGGTGGTTTGAGGACATTAATTGATTCTGGGGCTTTTTTAGTCTCTGCTATTATATTTATGAGTCACATTGGATGTCCTGATATAAATCTCTGTATGGATCTATTAGACTACTTTATGTCTAATTCATCATCTGGTGGTGAATGATAAAAACATGCACACTGCAAGACAATCTCTACTCTGAAGAACTTGCGATGTCTCATATTGCTGAAATAGGACAGTGTATCCTGGGAGCCAGAACATGCAGACATTCATGTGTTCATTCTGACAGTGCTCTGGGTAAGATGCTGCAGTGTTAATAAAGCTCTGTGATTTTACTGATATACTCAATCTCTCTGACTGCTACAAGTACCCTTTTACATCTCAAAACTGAATGAAGCCTTTCAGTTTTATGTCAGCTAGGACAAAGAAGATAAATATGTACAGTTCTTATAATAAAGTTTATTAAATAGTGATGAGGCCAAAGATTTTGAAATAGAACATATATTTGGCTTCCCTCATTAGATACAGACTAGAAATATTTTGCATTTTGAATTTATGGAGAAATATAGTCTTTTGGAGGCAATATGGAAACACAGAATTCTTGACCGAAGTTTCACTAAGTAGTTTTCAATAATAAAACTTATACCACTGGCTTCAACTGGAATCTCAGGTAAATCCATATCATAGTGGATCATAAAAGAAAAGTCACTAGAACCGCATTCTTTTAGAATACAAGCCCTTCGTTGGGCAAATTTTGCATATTTTACAGTTTCACCTGTGTTGGAAACTACAGCACAAACAGTTCACAGAAGGTCTATGATTCTTTACAAAAACAAAAAAGATGAATCTTTTTGTATTTTATGTTACTCATCAATTTACTATGTCTCTTACAGTGTTGCACAAAAAGACAAAGGTCCATGACTTAAATGTACAATGTATGTTTCACCATTACGAAATCCATGGTAGGTTTTTTTAATTGAAGCAGCAAAACTCTACTTAGGTTACGTACATTTCAGATTTATCAATGAAAGAGATGTGTTAAAAAAAAGTTGGAGAAAAATGGAGTAAAAAATTTACAGCTAGGGATTATGACTTTTAGACGATACAAGGACCAGAAAAGAAAAGCTAGGCTTCCATTTCTCTAGGCTCAGATCAAGAAAATATATACCTTTTTCCAAATCTCAGTTCAGGTTCATTTTAAAGTGGAGATGTTAAAGCAGTCTGTGGAAAATTTTCTCACTGCTTATGTAAACAGGCAGAAGGGCCAAACATCAGATCTTGAAGCTTCTGTACAAATTTCCTGCCAAAAACTGGGATCCCAGCTCTGCAGTGGACTCTAGCAGTGAACCCTCTACCCAGAAGCAGACTGCTAATTTTACAGGCTTTGAAAGTCTGCATTTGTTGTCCTCACACAGGTTAATAGTTTTCTATTTCACATCCTTTCCATTTGTATCTTCATGAAAATCATCTTTATCAAAAGCAATTTTGCAAAATCAAGATAAATGTTTAAACAGAGGGAACAGGGTTTGACACTGACTATCAAATGTAATGGCTAGAATGTCGTTGATTCAGATCTTCTTTAACAATGGTGGTTTTTTTTTAACTTTGTAAAATGTCCTTTAAAAAATCTAGTAAAAGTTTGCATTTGGTAGTGTCAAGGGACAATTTTAATCTTTGCATTAAATTTCAACGCTGTAAACATTTTTTGTCTAAAAAGGATTTGCATAATGCAAGAAGTGGTCTGTACACAGCACATTTTCATCTGATTGCTATATTTTCAGGAGAAAAACAAACTTCCATTTTCTTAGATTAGAATTTGCTGCAATGAGCTAAATATGACTATTTGATTAGTTAGATAAAATACACTTTTTTTTGAGAAACTCTCACTGCAAATCTTAAAAGGTTGCTTTGTTATTTCTATGTTTACTTGGATGTAAAGTAAATTATCTATATTCACACACATGCTGCTTTACCATTCATACACATGCTGCTTTACAAGAGGAGTAGAGGAAAGGTTGCACACACTGAAGATTCCATATTTCACATTCAAGAAAAGAATAAAAGATGCTAGCTCTTTGAAAATTTAGTGTACATCTCCTACCAACTTAATGATGTCTCATGAAGTTAGTCCAAAATGTATCAAAGAAAATATTTGACAACTTTTTCAGTGTGCCTCCAAAAATTGTTGCACCACAGCTTTTATGCATGCATGAGCACACACACAAATATGAATTAATTTAAACAGCATCTGTGGTATTATTATTATTATTACGTTAAGTACTCTAGTTATACTGAACTCAACAGAAACATGAATGATGAAATGATATACCAATGTTTCCATACAGTAAGCAGCATGTCTAGAACAGAGGCTACATTGTACTTACTCATGTGAGTAATTTCAGGGAATTTAGGGTGCCACACTGATAGGTAAAGAAGGCAGAACTGTATAATTAATTTTATTTCCAGCTGCTGAGATTTCAGACGATAATTCTAAGCTCTCTAAGCAAACATCTTCTTCTTCTTTACTTCTTTCCAGGCAGACTGATCAGAGATGCTTTGGGGATTGGCTGTGTGCCCAGTTTCCACAAATGCCAAGGACTCCTGCACACTGAGTTAATTAAAATTGACTGCTTGTCTTAGACAGAAGGAACAGGCCAAATTCTGGCTTGTTCTAAAAAAAAGGATTGAACAATTTAAACAAACAAAATAACTTGCTACTAAACTAGGGAATAAAAATAACATATTACTTTGCCTTGAAAAAAACAGATCATATTTTTATTTTGTTTTCATTTCTACCTCAAGGGCTTTCTTTTTCTGTTCTGTTGGTTTTGGTTTTTTCTTTACCCTGCTGCAGTGAATTGTAAATTGTTAGATCTGTATATCCCAAGGACAGGAAGACATATATTAAATGAAAGATATAGACAGATTTTGTAGGCTGAAGCTATAAATGACAATAAAAAGTCTGATCTTGCAGATGTTTAAACCTCACCTTAAGTCTCCCCTTTTGACTGAAACTTCCCCAGTGCCTAGTGTGACTTGCTCACTGAAATGCACCAAAACTGCTGCAGTCTACACAGCTCAGCAGCTGTCACATACCTTAAAGCAGCCAAGCACCAAAGATCTCCAAAGGACATCTAATATGCATTTCCTAGGAACAACTGACAGACATTGACAGCAGAGCTCTCAATGAACTAAAAATATGTTCAAGATTTGTAGCATTTGTGACCTCCTCAGGTTAGGGGGTTAAAATTCACACATTTCTGAAGTGTTTTGTTAATCAAAAATTAAACAGAATCCTTTACTGAGGAAATTTGCTTGATCTATCCAAAATTAAATGGTTAGAAATGTAAAGTTACAATCTGCATTGATTAATTTGTAAATAAAAACATCCTGAACTACACATGTTGGAATCGTTGCTACCTCTTCAGACCTGCTCTGATGGTCTGTTACTTCCGTTGTCTTTTTAGCAAAGGAGTCAGCTCTAAGAATGGTTCTAGATGACGTCAGAAATGTAATTTTTGCCTTAAATCTTTAGCTCCCTGTCCTGGGTTCAGGTCTGTAGTGGGTTGACCTTGGCTGGATGCCAGGTGACCACCAAGCTGGTCTATCACTCCCCTTCCCAGTCAGACAGGGGAGTGAGAATAAGATGGAAAATGACTTGTATGTTGAGATAAGGCGGTCTACTAAAGCTAAAATGAAAGTTTGTGCATGCACAAGCGAAAAGGAAAATAACAAGGTTTATTCTCTACTTTCCATTAGCAAGCAATATCCGGCTCCTTCCTGGGGAGCAGGGCTTCAGCATGCAAACATTGTAAACAACAAATGCCCCCTGTTCCTCTTCATTTCCTTAGCTTTTATATCTGAGTTGATGTCATATAGTATGGAGATGCCTTTGGTTAGTTTAGATCAGCTGGCCTACTTGTGTCTCCTGCCAGGATCTTGTCCTCGACTGGGGATGGGGAGGATGCTGTGTCAGCACTGCTTGACAGTAGCCAAAACACTAGTCTGTTATCAACACCTTTCCAACTACCACTGCAAAGCACAGCCCTGTGAGGGCTGCTATGGTGAAATAAACTCTATCTCAGCCAGACCCAATAAAAGCTCATTCTTCTGCATTGCTTTTCCTTCCCTCTGTAATTGTTAAAATGGACAAGTGATGAAAAAAAAAAATGGAAGGGAAACCTAAGGTGTAGTTGTTTTTACACTTCATGTAAAGTTTAAAGTAAATACCAATCATAACATGATACGTTCAGTGAGATTCAAGAATGATTCTTAAAGGTAATTTTCATGTAGCCACATCTCACTTTTCCCTTTCTGCTAACACCCTATGCTGATCAGAGGTTCTCTCCAATAGAAGAATCTTAACATTGGAAATGTAATTCAGCTGACTGGTGCTTACTGCTGACCTGGGAACCTTTGTGCATTGACTCTATACAGGTTATGTATAATTTTCAGACTGAATACCCTTGGTATCACTTAGCTATTTGTTCCAACTCACACCACTCCGTCTGGAGTCATTGCTTCAGTCTCATTCCCACTGATGTAATTCTCCACTTTTTTCTTCATTTCTTTTTATCATCTCTTCTATCTGACTGACCTCCCTTCCCTCATCGATCTTCCTTTAACAAAAATCCACTTGAAAAAGTTAAAAGCTGGACACAACTCAAACAGAAAAATGGAAAACCAGCAGGAAGACTGCAAGCCTAGACATTATTTGCTCTTCTCTTGTCAAGCTTCATTACTTGAACTTGAATAGCCTGCAATGCTTTTAAGATGCCTCACAAATTCTCTAGCAACCACACATGATGAGTAAGTGATAAGTAAATTAATTTAGTATCTTTTAGCAGAGAGGGCAAGCCTTAGAGGGTATCTGATCTGTGACTCTTTCCATAAATTCTTGGCTTCAAGTCCCATCCTCAGGTGATGCACAATTTCTATTATGCTTCTTTCTTACTCTAGAGGTTAAAATGGAAGCCTGTTAAACTACAACACATGGAAGAAGAAATTGTGGCACTGTTCATGTTTTTCCTGCTGTCAGTAGTTACAGAATGGTTAAAAAGTTTAGGACTTTTTCTTTAGATATCCAGTTTTCTTATTTCTCTTTCTCTAATCTAGTACTTTAAAAAGTAGTGAGGCTAACAACAAAAATGAAGAAAAAATAAAAGGATAAGCCTTAATTCTGTTTATCACACTACTTCATGAATTTGGAGTAACTTCATTCAAGTTGAATGAGGGAGAGAAAACAAAACAAATCAATTTTTCACTAGTGGTATATTTACCACTAGCAAGTCCTACTTTTTTGGTATTATCATTTAGGGTCAGAAAAAGAACTAGGGCAAATAGACAAAAAAAAGTAAAATAACCCCTGGATCACTAGTCAATATAATGACAATGAATGAAGTAAGAATAGCGTTGTGCCTACAGAGAAAAAAATACAGTTTTTCTTGCAATGAAAATAAGTACCTACATCCCAAATAGTAGACTAATGCACTGGCTTCATAATGGATAGTGGTGTTTACACATCAAAAAGAATTAAAATAATCCTTCGATAACCAACAGTTTATCTAGAAAGGAACTAAAAGATCACATGGTATAGCTTTGAGTTACTTTTAGTATGCTGCAGATGTGATCAAATTAAAGTTAGATAATACCCCCCCATCAAAAGCCCCATTTTCACATTGTTAGAGAAGGAGCCAAAAAAAGCCATTTTCATTCTATAGGATTTAAGGTCTCAGGTGTTCATTACAGCTGGTACTGATTTGTCTCATGATTACATTTCTTTCTCAAAAATGTTTCCTCCTGCTCTTTATTAGAAGTCCAAATAGAGAAGTTTAATCTTTCCTCTGGAGATCTACCTTTTGCATAGCACAATATACCATTTACAACAAAGGCTTAAAAAGATTTTCAAGAGGAAATAAAGGGATGTCCTAACCTTGCCATGGTGTAAAAGGGTGATATACAGAAATTTTGAGTTTGTAAAGTGATATTGAATATATATGTTGGCAAGATGGACATTTGATTTGAGAAACGGGGGTGTAGCAGCCTTATAGTTTTGAAAAAAAGGGATGTAAATATATCAGGGAAGTAACTTTTCTTTTTAACAGTAAGTTCACGACTGGCAGTGAGTACAGGTCATCCTGTACTTGTTGAGGAGGTACTCTTCAGTGGGAACAAGGCTGATTGATAGAATCTAAATCATTATCATCTGAGGGACTCACTTTAGAGAGTTAGCTGCATTCCTGTAGGTCTTCTTGAAGGACAACTGATAAATACTCAACAAAGGAAATGTGTATTTCCCTCTAACTAGTTTTAGTATTTATTGAGAGCAAAATTCTGAAACTATGAAAATGCTTTTCACAATTATTGTTCATAATCTGATATTCAGAATTATTATGGACCAGTTGTGGATGTGCTCTACAAAACATTGGAAAAGTATAAGAATGTCTTTATTAGATTGAATAAAAGTTTATTTTAAAAAAACTAACACAGTGACCGCAGATTTTGGGCCTCAAGGCTTTCAAATACTGAATGACACAAGCTGACACATTTTTTGTGGGCAACTTTAACCTGCTAGATGTCTGCTGGAAACTCGACACAGCAGAGAAGAGACAGTCTAGGAGATTCCTAGAGTGTATAAAGGACAATTTCCTGCTCCAGCTGGTAAATGAGCCTACTAGGGGTGGGGCCCCCGAGACCTGCTGTTCACAAACAGAGAGGGGCTGCTGGGAGAAGTGGTGGTTGGAGGCCGTCTGGGGCACAGTAAGCATGAAATAATACAGTTTCCAATACTCAGGGAGGCAAAGAGGGCCATCAACAAAACTTCTACCCTGGACTTCCGGAGGGCAGATTTCAGCCTATTCAGAAGACTGGTTCAGAGGGTACCTTGGGAAACAGCCCTTGAAAACAAAGGGGTCCAGAAGGAATGGACATGCTTCAAGAAGAAAGTCTTGAACGCACAGGAGCAGGCTCTCCCAGTGTGCCGAAAGGTGAGCCGGCAGAGAAGATGTCCAGCCTGACTGAACAGGAAGATTTTTCAGGAAATTAGGGGAAAAAAGAGAGTTTACAGACTATGGAAAAAAGGGCTGGCTACTCATGAAGAGTTTGGGAATATAGTTGGGTCATGTAGAAATAAAATTAGAGAGACAAAGGCACAATTTAAACTCAATCTAGCCACTTCTATTAAGGATAACAAGAAATGCTTCTACAAATACATCAATAGTAAAAGGAGGGGCAAGGAAAACCTCCACTGTTTATTGGACATGGGGGGGAACATAGTTACCAAAGATGTGGAAAAGGCTGAGATACTTATTACCTTCTTTGCCTCAGTTTTCAGCAGTAAGACAGGTTATCCTCAGGACAAGTGGCCCCCAGAGCTGGTAGGCAGAGACAGGAAGCCGAATAGCCCCCCTGTAATCCAGGAGGAAACAGTTTGTGACCTGCTGAGCCACTTGGATCCTCACAAGTCTATGGTACCAGATGGGATCCATCCTAGGGTGATGAGGGATCTGGCGGAAGAGCTTGCCAAGCTGCTCTCCATCATTTACCAACAGTCCTGGCTCACTGGGGAGGTCCCAGATGATTATAAGTTGGCGAATGTCACACCGATCCACAAAAAGGGCTGCGAGGAGGACCCAGGAAACTACAGGTCCATCAGCCTGACCTCAGTGCCTGGCAAGGTTCTGGAGCAGATCATCCTCAGTGCAATCACATGACACCTACAGGATGGACAAGGGATCAGACCCAGCCAGCACAGGTTTAGGAAGGGCAGATCCTGTCTGACCAACCTGATCTCCTTTTATGATCAGGTGACCTGCCTGGTGGATAAGCGGAAGGCTGTGGATGTGGTCTGCCTGGACTTCAGCAAAGCCTTTGACACCATCTCCCATAGCAGACTCCTGGAAAAGCTGGCAGTCCATGGCTTGGACAGGGGCACTCTGTGCTGGGTTAGGAACTGGCTGGAGGGCCGGGCCCAGAGAGTGGTGGTGAACGGTGCTGCATCCAGCTGGCAGCCGGTCACTAGTGGTGTCCCCCAGGGATCAGTGTTGGGCCCAGTTCTGTTTAATATCTTTACTGATGATCTGGATGAGGGGATTGAGTGTACCATAAGCAAATTTGCAGATGAAACCAAGCTGGGGGGGAGTGTTGATCTGCTGGAACGCAGGAGGGCTCTTCAGAGGGACCTGGACAAACTGGAGAGATGGTTTGATTCCACCATGGGGGATGGGGTTCAACAAGGCCAAGTACCAGGTCCTGCACTTTGGCCAAAACAACCCCAAGCAGTGCTACAGGCTGGGGACAGAGTGGCTGGAGAGCAGCCAGGCAGAAAGGGACCTGGGAGTTTGGATTGACAGGAAGCTGAACATGAGCCAACAGTGTGCCCAGGTGGCCAAGAAGGCCAATGGCATCCTGGCCTGGATCAGGAACTGTGTGGCCAACAGGTCCAGGGAAGTGATTCTTCCCCTGTACTCAGTACTGCTGAGGCCACACCTGGAGTACTGTGTCCAGTTCTGGGCCCCTCCATTCAGGAAGGATATTGAGGTGCTGGAGCAGGTCCAGAGAAGAGCAACAAGGCTGGTGAAAGGACTTGAGCACAAGTCCTATGAGGAGTGACCAAGGGAGCTGGGGTTGTTGAGCCTGGAGAAGAGGAGGCTCAGGGGAGACCTCCACTCTCTACAACTGCCTGAAAGGAGGTTGTAGCCAGGTGGGGGTTGGTCTCTCCTTCCAGGAAGCTATCAGCAACACAAGAGGCCATGGTCTTAAGCTGTGCCAGGGGAGGTGTAGGTTGAATATTAGGAAGAAATTCTTTACAGAGAGGGCAATCAGGCATTGGAATGGACTGCCCAGGGAGGTGGTGGATTTACCATCCCTGGAGGTTTTTAAGATGAGACTGGATGTGGCACTTAGTGCCAAGGTCTAGCAACAACAGCGGTGTTGGATCAAGGGTTGGACTTGATGATCTCAGAGGTCTTTTCCAACCCGACTGATTCTATGATCCTGTACTATATGTTAATGTTTTTGTTTGATAACCAATAGCTGTTCAATTAAAGATTTACATTGTTACCCTGTCAAACAAGTATCATGAGACAAGAGGAGACCATGGCAGCAGCCATTGTTTCTGAAACATTTTTCAAAGGATACTCAAAGAAAAAAATTTCATGTGCATCCAAATATATTCTCATATATAAATTTGAAAGTGGTCATGTATGCTGAAAATTGATCCAGGAAATAACATTGGATATGTGATACATAGCAATATTGACAAGCAATACTTTCAGCAATACTGAGAAGTATTGCTGAAATGTTATCTCAGAAACAATTTGGTGTCATATAATTGACATCTATATTTGTAAGAGTAACATTATTCTGTGTCAGGCACACTAAGGGAATATAAACACCTTTTATACATACACACACACACACTTTGTCTTTTAAATCGTAGTCAAATTGAAAATTTATGATGTACTAGCAATGGATTGCTGTATTTAAGGTTTTGATAATTTTTAATATTTTAGTTACTTCTCTGATGATAAATATTCCAGCCTTTGTCATTATTGTTAGCACAGGAAAATGAGTCAAGAGACACATCCCAATAAGAAACAAAAACTGAAATATAAATAATTCTCTGTCCCAGTGGAACTATGGGCTTTTCAACTCCAGAAGATTCCAGACAGGATTGTAACATATCTGAAATCAATCAGCAAGACAGAAAGCTCAGACATGGGGCTTTGGACATAAAAACAGCAGGAGAGCAGGTATGCTGAGGTAGAATACACTAGTGGGGGCAGATATTTTGTGTTCCCATCATTTCTTTTATGATATACTGTAAGAATAATTAACAAAACTTTTTTATTTTGCGTATTTCACTCTCAATTGTTAAAAAATCTAGAGTACCAGTTGCACATCACACTTAGAGAAGGGGTTTATGAAGGGAAGACATCTACTCCGTACTCTAATTATGTAAACTAGTAGTTCTGTCTAAGTAATGAAGCTGATTTTTCTTCTTGTCTTATGATTGGATGAACTTTAATTTCTTGGGAAACTATACTTCCATAGTAACATAATTGTAGTACAGATTTCAGTTACAAGTAAGCAAAGCTACTAATTAAAACCCCAATTCAGAATCAGTCAAGGATGCCTCTAGCTTATTTCTAAATATGCTTATAAATCCACACTTATTTAGAAAAACAGTTAAGTATATGTTTAGTCCATTTAAGTTAATGTTTGGTGCTTTTTCTCCTGAAGTTTATATAAGTCACAGCTACAAGAAAAAAGTGAAAGTTGAATCAACTACACTTTGACTGTGGTCCGGAGAAAAATTGCCTCATTACATCACTTCACTATTTGTATTCAGTGAAATTTACATAGTTTTAGGCATCAAAAATCCTGTATTGTTATTTTTTAGTTGTCCAGCACTGCAGTATCACTGTAAACTAACTGACTTGGATTCTGGCATACAAAACTTCCAGAGAAATTTTAAATTAGTATTACAAGACATTTATTGAATTTGATGATGTGTAAACCAAGTAGAATTCAATTAAATCTTTATACCCCAGGAATTAATTGAATTTATTAACTAATAAATAGAAGAATATTATTTCAGTAATGTGCATTTTTACATAAATATTTTACATAAAGAGGTTTTTTAAAAAAAATAATATGCCATGGAATATTAGGAGGAAATATATCAGAGATCCATAGGAAATATGTAATAATTTTATTACTTATAGAAAAAATTCTTGAATTTGGTCTTTCCCTAAATGTTTTGTGTGGTTTGTTTGTTTTTTTTTTTAGACTAACCAGTTCAGAATAGTTGTTCTTAGTCTTGACCGTGTAGCCTATAAGCAGTTGATATATACTACTTACAGGTACCAGCTCTGAAGAGTATAAATACAAATGTGATGGAATTCTGGCACATACTGCTTGGACCTCTGTGGAATTATTTGCCTGCATGATTATAGAAAGGAGTAGACATGTGAAATGATTAAACTGTGCCTATCAAGAAAATTACCAGATTCTTCTGTATATCTTACAGAGCTTATTTGATACTGGGTTTTAAACAGATACTGAGGAAGCTGAAGGACAGAATATATCCTTGCTTCACACACTGTGTCGTGGAATATTAGTCACAGCTACTGTTTTAAATTACAGTTGAATTATTCCAGGACTAACTGAGAAGATGTTTAGAACTGGTGAAGAAAAAAAAAAAAAGAATAATGTAGAGGCTAAAGAACATAGGAAAAAACTCAACTTTATTGTATTAGAAGGAGGATTGATGTGATCTTAAAATGTCTCAATAGCCACCACGCTGGGTTCTCAGAAGGACTATGAGAGGATTTTGTGTGAGGCTTAGAATGTAGTACTGGAAAAGAAATGTAAACCTATTCCTAATGCCAAATAAAAGCAGCAGAAGGGAATAGAACATGATAAATTTCTCAAGATAGAAGCAGTAGGAAGACAACTAGTCAACAGCTGTGAAAACAGAATTAAAATTTGCATAAATTGGAAATGGTATTCCCCAAACCAAAGCTGAATCCAAATAATAGACTATATACAGTCTCAATACAGGATTCAAACTGGGTCAACAGGACATCGTGACTAACTTTGTGGATGACTGCCAACATGCTCAGGCAATTGGAGCCTATTGACCAATGTCAAACAGCTCAAGTTTGCTTTCCCCACAGACTTGAATTTTTTAAATTAAATATATCGTAGAGCAAATGAGCCAGTAACTACACAACAACATAGTGCTGAGTGTTAGGTTTTAAGCTTAAGTCAAATCTCATTTAAACATATTTCAATATGGTATGTGGATGATAAGAGTAAGGATTTCAAACATACATGGGATTTGGAAGAATGAAGAGAGGATAAATTCCGCACAGTATCAGGACATATCAAAGAAAAATTAAACTATACAAGACTACATTGTAAAGGAAGTACCAGTTCCAGTTGTCAAAATACATTTTTATTGCTTTGAATGATCTAATTAAACCAGTCAGTTTATTTTCAGGAAAAAAAATATTTTCTCTACTTTTTCTGTTCTTCTTAATGATTTTTTTTTTTAAATTTGTATCTAGGTTAACCCTTTTTTTTTCCATTTATGCATTTTTTTACACATGTTCATCTTTCTTCAGCTATCACTTCACTTTTTGTCTCCATAGAAATGAAATTTCAACTGTGGATATTATGCTGAATTTTTATCTTCCAGTTGCAGACTAAATAATTTCTAAGTGTCTTCTGAACGAACAATTCTGTGAAACAGAGTCTGTGTCTCAATAAAACAGGGACAGGACATGGACTCAGACAGCAGCTCAAGATCAGACTGTTTATCTATTAGCACTCTCCTGGTACTGCGTTGGCCAAAGTCGACTAGCGCTGCTCCAGACAGGGCCTCTGCATGCTCTGAACAAAACGAGGACCCTTCACAGAATCACAGAATACTTTGAGTTTGAAGGATCATCAAAGCCTAACTCTGGCCCTGCACAGGACACCCCCAAGAGTCACACCACTTCTCTGGGGAGCCTGTTCTAGTGCCCAACCATCCTCTGGATGAAGAACCTTTTTGTTATATGTAACTAAGCTTTCCCTGACACATCTTCATGCCATTCCCTCAGATCCTGTCACTGGTCACCACAGAGAAGAGAGGAGTACCTGCTCCTCTGCTTCCCCTCATGAGGAAGCTATAGATTGCGATGAGGTCTCAGTCTCAGTCTCCTCCAAGCTGGACAAACCAAGTGATGCCAGCCACTCCTTGTACAGCTTTCCTTCTAGATCCTTCACCGTCTTCATGGCCTCCTTTGAACACTCTCTATTAGCTTTATGTCTTTCTTATATTGTGGTGCCAAAAACTTTCTTATATTGTTGCACGCATACTGGACTTGCGGTGAGGCCACACCAGCTCAGAGTAGAATGGGACAATCACCTCCCTCGACCAACTGACCATGTTATACCTGGTGCACCCCAGGATATGCTTGGCCCTCCTCGCTGCCAGGATACACCGTTGACTCATGTTCAACTTACTGTCAACCAGAGTTCCCAGGTCCCTTTCCACAGAGCTGCTCTCCAGCATCTCATTCTCCAGTCTGTACCTACATCCAGGGTTGCCCTCACTTAGTGCAGAATCTGGCATGTGTCTCTGTTAAACTTCATACAACTGGTGATTGCCCATCTCTCCAATTTGAGAAGGTCACTCTGCAGGGCTTGTCTGCCTCCAAAGGGAGTCAACAGTTCCTCCAAATTTAGTGTCATCGGCAAACTTACTTTGTGTATCTTTGAGTCCTGCGTCCAAGTAATTTATGAATATGTGGAAGAACACAGGGCCTAAGATGGAGCCCTGCAGAACCCCACTAGTGACAGGTCACCAGTCTGATGTTACCTCATTCACTATGACCCTCCATGCTTGATCCATGAGCCAACTGCTTACCCACTGCATGATGTGTTTATCCAGCTGTGTACTGGACATTTTGTCCAGAAGGATCCTGTGAGAGACAGTATCAAAGACTTTTCTAAAAACCAAAGAGATTACATCAACTGGCTTCCCTTGATCGACTAGGTGGGTTACCTTGTCACAACAGGAAATTAAGTTTGACAAGCAGCACTTTCCTATCATGAAACCATGCAGGTTGTGACCAATGACTGTATTTTTCTTAAGGTGTTTTTCAATACTTCCCAGAATAATCTTATCCATAATTTTACCAGTCACTGAAGTAATTCTGACAGGCCTGTGGTTTCCATGTAATACTTCTTGCCCTGTGGAAAACTTGGATAATGTTTGACAGCTTCCAGTCAATTGGGACCTCTTCAGAATCCCATGACCATTTAAAAGTCATTGAGAGAGGCCCTGTGATGACATCAGGCAGATCTTGGAGTATTCTCAGATGAAGCCCATCAGGCTCCATAGACTTACAGGGATCCAGCTGGAGCAGCAGATCCTGCATAAGTTCAGAGCCAGCTGGGAGTTTACCATTCTCACAAACATAGTTGTTCAGCTCAGGGAACTGGGACCCCTTACCCTGTCTTCAGTGTTGAAGACAGTGACAAAGAATGCATTAAACACCTCTGTCTTGTCTCTGTTCCTGTTTGTGAGGAGACCATCCTCATTCTATAATGAACCAATGTTATTTTTCCACTGCCTTTTGCTATTAATGTATTATAAAAAAACCACTTTTTATTGTCTTCTACACTATTGGTCATCTTCAACTCCAGCTGAGCTTTGGCCACAAAAATTCCAGTGGTGAGCAACATCTCTGTATTCCTCCCATGTCACTGGACCTTGCTTCCACTGGCCATATAACTTTTTTTTCCTTAGCTCCAAAACAAGATCCCTGCTTAGCCAAGCCAGTCTTCTGCCTCACCATCTTGACTTCCGACATTTTGGAATTGCCTGCTCCTGTACCCTTGGGAAGTGGTGCTAAAAAATTATGAGCTCTGATAGACCCCGGCACCTTCAAAAGCATTTTCCCAGAGAATCTTACTATCTAGTTCTCAGCAGCCTGAAGTCTGCTCTCCTCATGTCCAGGGTTGAAGTTTTGCTGTCATTTTTATTCTAGCAACAGATTTTAAACTTGATTGCTTCACACAGGCAATCTGAATGTGGTCACAGAGTTTTGGAGTCAGCTATTTAGATAGAGCTATTTGTCATGAAAGTCAGTCTTGCCTCTGATCAAAACTTGCAGCCAAATTCAGAGCTACTGGTATGTCAGCTGCTATTGATTTTGGGGTTCCCTTATCACTGATTATTACTTCTACGTTCTTCTTTTTTTTGTTGTTTTGGTTTTTTTTTGTTCCTGCCATTTATTCTCTTTCTTTTTTGAGACGGATGTCAAGAGATGCTTTGTCTTCTGTCTCTATATTCCTGTGAAATTGTCTACCTTATTGTATAACTGCCTCCCACTAGTATTTCATGACTCACAGGTCTCTGTCTATGCTCTTGATCTGCCAAACAGCTGTCCAACATAATATTTCTGTATGTCAGATGACTTCATCTATATCATTCGTTAATGTAGTAGTAACAGATTACCAACATAAGGTAAATTCCTTGTGCTTAAACTCACTGCACCTTCTAGGCATTATCAAACATGCATAATTCATAGAATCATTATTCTCCCACGAATACTTCCACTGTACCGTAAAAAAAAGGAAAAAGTGATATCTATAGCATTTTTAATTTTCTTCCTCGGGTTATTTCTGCTTGTAAGTTCCACTGCTGTATAAGTAATACTTTGAATTTTGTCAAGTTTCTATTTTATTACTATTTGGCTTGAAGAAGATTTAATCTGTGGTTTAAATATTGCAAAAGGAGTATCCAGTCCTGCATGCATTATCCAAGAACGATTACACATGAATATTAAATAAAAAAAGATACATTTTCAAGTTGGAATGCTGTTGGGGATGCCTAAACTATGATCATCATAGTTTTAATTCACCAAGGTTATAAAAGAAATACCTGGCCCTTATCAACTCTCCTTGATGAGTTCATTCATCATGGGTCATGAATCATGCTTATAGTTTTTATGATACTACAGTTTATATCTCACCTCTGTTTAGAACTGAAAAAAATATCAATTTTTAAGAAGGTTACTTCATTACAATATATGTACTGCAGAATCATAGAATCATTAAGGTTGGAAAAGACCTCCAAGATCAAGTCCAACTTTTGAACAAACACCACCTTGTCAACTAGACCATAGCACTAAGTGCCACATCTAGTCATTTCTTGAACACTTCCAGGGATAGTGACTCCACCGCCTCCCTGGACAGCCTGTTCTAGTGCTTAACCACCCTTTCCATGAAGCCATTTTCCCTGATGTCCAACCTGAACCTCCCCTTGCACAACCTGAGGACATTTCCTCTTGTCTTGTCTCTAGTTGCCTGGGAGAAGAGGTCGACCACCACCTTGTTGCAACATCCTGGTAGTTGTAGAGAGCAGTAAGGTCTCCCCTGAACCTTCTTTTCTCCAGGCTAAACAACCCCAGCTCCCTTAGCTATGTGATTTACTGTCTAGATCCTTCCCCAGCTTTGTTGCCATTGTCTGAACACACTCCAGCATCTCCATGTCTTTCTTGAAGTGAGGGGCCCAGGACTGAACACAGCACTAGAGTTGCGACCTCACTAGTGCTGAGTAGAGGGGGACAATCACTTCACTAGTCCTGCTTGCCACACTATTTCTAATGCCAGACGTCATTGACCTTCTTGACGTGTGGCTGAGTCATATTCAACCAGCTGTCAACCTGCACCCCCGGGTCCTTTTCCACTGGGAAGTTTTCCAGCCACTCTGACCCAGCCTGTAGCACTGCACTGGGTTATTGTGACCCAAGGACAGGGCTTAGAACTTTGCCTTATTGAACCGCATGCTGTTGGCCTCAGCCCATTGATCTAACCTTTCCAGATCTCTCTGCAGAACCTTCTTACCCTCCAACAGGTCAACACTTTTGCCCAGCTTGGTGTTATAAATTTGTAGCTTAACAGGAAAATTAATACTACTGTATTTCATAAGCAGCCACATTTCATTATCTTTAGAATAAAGACAATGATAGAAAGAATAAGTAGTTTACAAAATAGCGCCAGCTGAACCAAGAAACTAAGGACAATTTTTTTGACTTACTCACAGATTCCTGGAATCCCTTATCTTCACCATTAGCTATACGAATCCAGTTCCTTAGACACTGTCTGGGTTAATATTGTTAAAAATCCCTAGGGATTAAAGGAAAGTTATTTCCAAAGATAATCAATATGAAAAGATACATCTAGTTATAAGAGCAGAATAAGATTCCAATATGTGAAATAGGAAATGTGTTTAAAATAAGTCACTGGCTGAAAAGTGTTTGCTTGTATATAAATGAGTCCAAATTAAAATTTGAGTAAATCCAAAAGCTATTGGCATGCAGAATTTCTTTTTTAATGGAAAGATATTATTTGCATTTCAATCACGTCCAGCAATTGGCTAAGAATGGAGCCTTCCTATCTAATGAAAGAGTATTTTCTAACCAGAAACAACACACACATTTTTCATCAAAATGTTAACATGAATGTTCCTTGTGAACAATATTATGGTTTTATTTTACCTTAGATGTTGAACTATCCAATTTTATCCTTTATTTTGGAAGTGAACTATCATTTCTTGCTTTTACTAAAGAATAGAAAGGAGGTAAACAAGCTATTTCTACCAGTAAGCTGAAAGAATAGTTAAATAGATTTAATAAAAAGAAAGAAAAATAGGATCCAAGAAAAGGGAAATTTGAAGAAAGATATCTCTAGTAAACAAGGTTAGTTCTTGTCTGTTAGTATGGTATATACCATAATTTTTAAGTCAGATGGTGATAAGATTAATGAGAAAACAATTATTAATGTTCATGTAAATTTATGCAATCATTAATTTAAATACTACAGTAAAGTCCTACTTCATTAATTAGGTCTTTCAAATGATCCAGTTACTTTGCATTCTCCATCTTCTTTCAAAAAGCCAGTTTTCTGGACACTATTTATAACTAATGAATTTGGAATACCACTAAAATCTTAACATTACTTACAAATTATACAGTGTAATCCCTTGTGATTATTTTCACTGCAGGACAAACTTTAAACATGATTGAAGATAAGAAGAAACAGTAAGAGGAGAGAGAAAACCTTGTGCTCCTTAACAATGAATGTGGGGGTGCCTGCTCAGCCTTTCTTAGGCAAACTGGCCAGGATACCAACAGCTGATAAAGCACAGATGTGAGTGTAACAGGGAGTGTCAACAGAATATCCAAAACTGTCTAAGAGGGAGTTTGTCCCAAATTGACAATGCTAAAGAAGAAGACGTCTATCAATCACTCAAAATAGTTTAAGACTAAAAGCATCAGCTTGAGAAGAACTTCAAGAGAAGCTTGAAAATCTGTAACAGTGGGGAGAGAGAAGAAGGTAATGGAGAAGCAGTCAAAACCTGGTTTAACAGTGTCAGAAATCACCCCACTGATGTCGCGATTGGTACCTTGACCGTACCGAGTGACCTTCCATCAGGTTGACCAACCATGGGGTTGTGCAGCTTTGCGTTTGAGTGCAACTAGTAGGGATGCACACTTCTGATGTACATGTGAAGTTGAGGTGAGGGCTTTCTCATGAGAATATGTTTTGTTGTTTTGTAGCGACATGTCATGTAAACCTAGAATACCTACATCTCCAGCATGAGCCACAGAAATAGAAAAATGTTCACTCTCAGAAAGGGCAGGGGAGTGGTGTAGGGGTGGACCCTGAAGGGGAGTGCATGTGTTCCTGTGTGACTGTCTTGGGATGTTTTACAGAAGGTGGTTTAGAAATGTCTAGGTGTTTTAAGTATTGAACGTTACATTTTGCCTATCATGAACACATAGTTCACTGACTGCTGGTTAGTTACATCTTATTAATAAAAACAGCTTCAATTTTGATTGTATTTACACCACATGAATAGGGCAGATTTTTTTCCTGCAAATCAATCAAGTGAGAAAAAAATTTGAGTAGGTCTCTTGTGACTATGTATGCCCATGCACAGCTACTTGGTGTAGATGAAAGGACAGATTACTTCTATTTTTAACCAATATCTTTTAGAGCAGTTGAGTTATTTCTAGTAAATAAGATCCTAGGCAAGTCACTGTGAGTATAGCTTCACTCAGTTCAATCTGTGGCTCATAATACAGTAAGAACTCTGGCTATTATTTTGGCTATATTTTTTTGTTTAGTTCTGAGGTTTGTTTGCTTGTTTGTTTGTTTTTTGGAGTTTTTGTTTTGTTAAACTTTGTATTCAGCTTGAAGGAACAAAGTTATTCTGAATTACATAATATTTTCCTATATATACAATCCTTTGCACTTTTCCATAAGTGCATTTCATTTTGTGTACTTGCATGGAAACTTAAAGATAATTCAGTTCTTTAGAACAGCAAAATGATCATGGAGATATTGTTGAGATTTTATCTTCTTTAATGTTATTTGTCTGAGAAGACTCATGACTTCATTCTCCAGCTGCTGGTGTCTAATACTGAGTACAAATTTTGAAACTGTGAAGCAGGGCTTTCATCTGGTATTGGATGTTGGTTTCCCCATGATCACTGTTTTTGTCTGAATACCTGATCAAGCAACGACAGGGGTTAAAAGTACAGGGCAGATGAATGTCTTACAATTTGTTTAACAGATGGATCTCATTCTCTAATCAATGTCTATGCAATTATTTTATTCAAAGTAGAACAGATTAAAGAGGAGGAATAAGGATGTCACCCATCACTTGACTTAAGTCCGTATTAAGGTATTTTGCCATCAGATAGTAGATCAAAATGCCAAAGAAAGAAAAAAGTAATGGCCACATTCTGAGCTTTCTGAAACACTAAATCCAAAATGCAGTTTTCTGTCTATCTGTCCTTTTCACAGAATCATGAAATGGCATGGTTTGGAAGGGACCCCATGGATCATCATGTAATTTTTCTAAAGAGAATGAAATCATTACAAGTCCCATGGATCCATATTAATTATAGCAATGTGAGAACAAAGTAAGAAAATAGTTAAATGGTGAAGAATATTGATTGGATTAGAATATTGCATCAGATTAGATATGGATCCACTGGATCCACCTTTTAAATATAGGAGGTAAAAAACAACAGTTCGATTTTGGATTAATTAAGATATTTGGAATGCAAATACCCCTGATAGAAAATATGTTTTATATTTGTCTGAAAGGGTCATCAGCAAATACATTAAGTGGCCCACACACTTCTGAATATTCTGCTACACATAGTTTAGAGTTATTCTCACTAAGGTCCAAGACAAAACCACACTGAACTTGCTACTTCAGTGTCACTGCTAGTACTTTGCATGTGGAAAACAACAGGAAACAGTTGTGAACTGACATGCAGAAAATGTGAGATAAGCACTTTCTTTCCTCTAAATGTAGGGAAGGAGGAACAGACACTTATCCGCCAAGCAGATATCATTCGGAAAGTGATAAATTCGGTTTCACATATCTTGTTTATTTGTTTTAGAAATAAGCAGGTAGAGGAAGGAGGGAAAGTGAGAGAGACTGAGAGAAAGCAAGAGAAGTGCAAAGCTTCTCTTTCTTGGCAGCCACAAACCATTAGAAGAGCTTGGCTGCCCATCTAACCACAGCTTCAGGCATCTGAACGCATGCCCAGAGCAGAAATGGAGACACAAAGGGATTCAGAATCTTATGGGATTATCCTGAAGTTGAGAGAAGATTTGTGAATGCTTAAACATTGATGTTTCTTGACAAGGTTCCTCCAATGACAAGAAAGCCAAACAAAATCAAAAGTTTACTCTTTTCTTTCATTGATACAAAATTTTCTTGTCCAAGTTTAATTTATTTGGAAGAAAACCTGAAAAGTTGTGTCTTAAGTTTTGATAAAGCAGACTAACATTTATTCTGGACCCTGGCTGAAAATGAGCAACTGGAAGAAAGAGAGGGAAGTTTGATTGTTCAATGAATGCATCTGCTTTGAAATACTATAGTTAGATAAATGGTATCTAAATAGCTGGGCCTCAAATCAACTAAGATTTTACAGATTTGGATCAGAATTATACAACAGGAGAAGAGAGAGAAGCATGTGCGTTTTGCAGCATACTGTTTGTTGCATCAGGACTTTACTTATTAAGATGCTACTGATTTGAGCTGTCTCTTGGAACAGCAGCATTGTGTGCAATTACAATCAATAAAAAAAATTCAATCTGTTTCTGGCGAATGATACCAAGGTAGAAGCACCACTCTGTATTCTCCGTATGCTAAACTTTCTTTGAGGAAATTTATATAAATCTTTTGTCAGTTAGTCACCAAAACTGGATGATGGAAAATATTCAAAGTCCAGTACTCTGCTCTGAACAAATGGGCTGTGCCCTAACATTTTTCCTTCAGTGTCTTTTCCTCTCAGGGTTCAGATCTACATATGTCTGCCAAAATTAAAAGTGATGTGTAAAACTAACAGACTATTATTTCTGTAGTGTTCCTTTCATATCAGTGATGTAATGGATGAGGTATGTTGTGTGGACCAAAACTCACAATTGCATATTGATTGAAATATAAATATCTGCTCTAGCATACTCCTCCTCCATGGAAGGTCTTCATATAAACAACATATGAACACAGGTACATGTAATATGTAGGATGCTGCTTGCACTCTTTGCATGTAAATTCTTACTGAAATGATGTTTTCTTGGCAACATTTTTCTCTACAGTTTAGCAGCTGTTCAGGCTCTGTGCTTACAGCATAGTAAGGCAGATCATTATTGTTCCACACTATATCAGGAGCATCCATATTCTGGGTGAAATGCTCAAGTGTGACAGCCGAGTTTAAGACAATATATAAAAAGAATTATATGTACCTCTTCTATGGCATTGCATGGTGCTCAAAATGCAGGGGAGTGACAGAATCATTACCCCTCCTGTAGACAAAAAAGGGAATAAATTATAAGGGTCACAGACTGAGAGAAGTTTCTAGCTGAATGGCAAATGGAAAATGTCGAATAACTACTACATTTTTTGCTTAATGGAAAAATGAACAGATATTTAATTTTCAGGATTAGCAAGGATTAACCAGATGTCATAGCAGTACATCTGTTAAAGACTTCTTTAAATCAGTAAGGCAGCTTTATCCTTAATACCTGACATATTAATATGTGAAGACAAAATAACTCTATTATAGTAATTTAGGAAACTAATTTCAACCATTATCAAAATCGTGGGATACATCTTATACATGATGCCTTTTGGATTTGGTTGCTTTCTTATTTTGTGGTTTTTTTGTTGTTTCATTTCTTGGGGGTTTGGTTGGGGGGGGCTGTTTCTTTGAGGGTTTTTTGCCTTTTTTTTTTTTAAACTCCATGGTCCTGTGAAGATTCTTTTTATTTTGAACTACATGTGTTACATCTGCCTACACTCTTTCATTCTATACTAGCATTCCTGATACATAGCAGCAACAAATTAATAAGATTAATGATAAGTGTATGTCCCCTCAGCATCACAGAGGTCCAGTTTGGGTGTCTCCAGAAAGTTGGCAAGGCATTCAGATCATGTTAACAGAAGATCATGCTAAGGACCTGCTGAAAACCAACTGCTCATGGGCGTTATATAATCTAGGTAGTAATATAAGTTGGACATAAATAAATATCTAAAGTATGGAGTGACTAACTCAATTTGAGTTCCTGAAAAACTAAATGCAGTTTAGGAGAGGGTATGCACCATATACTATAAAAATGCTAGAAATTTATTGCCCATAAAGGAACAATTTATTGGTGTACCCTCTGCACTATATCTAGGGGGGTTAAAATCAGGATTGTGGGGTTTTTCTGGATTTATTTCCCCCCTTTTGGATGCCTAATTACCCTCTGAGATTTTGAAAATATGCCTTTGGATACTTCACCTTATCTCAGAATAAGGAGTTCCCTGAAGAGTTTATTGCAGTATCACAACAATAACCTTTTCTCAGTTAACCAGAAACATATCTAACATTTGGTGAACTACCATTTGGCAAAAGAACACGAAAACTGAAGCCAGTGCCCATGTGGCTAGATTACAGAATTGTGAAAGCTATCGACTGAACTCACAGTTGATGTTCAATGAATCCATTTTGGTCAAGAAAGCATAACTGAGACCTTTCCTTACAAATTGAGGACATTTTATTTGGGACTCTCAAGGAATTTTCTGGCACCTAAGATCATTTGTTCATCTTTCTGTTAGGCCAATATACATTCAACAAAGTGCAAAGTGTTCAGTTGCCAGTCTTTTTGTGGAAATGCACCTATGCATTTCTCCACGCTGGTATGGTACTTTACCCTTATGAATCTAAATTTTCCATCAACTTTTCTATTGTTTTAGCTTGGTTTTGTGCTTTGCAGTGCCGTAGATTTAGGAAGCAAGACCACAGAACATCTGTAGAGCCAGTCTAGTTAAAAATCATGTATACTGTCATAGAATCATAGAATCATAGAATCAGATGGGTTGGAAGGGACCTCTGAGACCATCAAGTCCAACCCTTGATCCAACACCACTGTGGTTACTAGACCACGGCACTAAGTGCTACATCCAGTCTCATCTTAAAAGCCTCTAGGGATGGTAAATCCACTACTTGCCTGGGCAGCTCATTCCAATGCCTGATTACCCTCTCTGTAAAATATTTCTTCCTAATATTCAACCTACATCTCCCCTGGCACAGCTTAAGACTGTGCCCTCTTGTCTTGCTGATAGCTGCCTGGGAGAAGAGATCAACCCCCATCTGGCTACAACCTCCTTTCAGGCAGTTGTAGAGAGTGATGAGGTCTCCCTTGAGCCTCCTCTTCTCCAGGCTGAACAACCCCAGCTCCCTCAACCTCTCCTCAGAGGACTTGTGCTCAAGTCCTTTCACCAGCCTTGTTGCTCTTCTCCGGACCTGCTCCAGCACCTCAATATCCTTCCTGAACTGAGGGGCCCAGAACTGGACACAGTACTCCAGGTGTGGCCTCACCAGTGCTGAGTACAGGGGAAGAATCACTTCCCTGGACCTGCTGGCCACACTGTTCCTGATCCAGGCCAGGATGCCATTGGCCTTCTTGGCCACCTGGGCACACTGCTGGCTCATGTTCAGCCTCCTGTCAATCCAAACTCCCAGATCCCTTTCTGCCTGGCTGCTCTCCAGCCACTCTGTGCTCATCCTGTAGCGTTGCATGGGGTTGTTGTGGCCAAAGTGCAGGACCTGTCACTTCTCTTCTACCAGTATAATTAAACAGGAGTTAGAATTTACAATATGTTGACATTTTATCAATTAAAGATAGACAGGGAGAAATGGAAAAAAAAATCCAATAAAAGCTTTAGCAATGGCAGTTAACTTCATGTGGTTACTCAGAATGTGGCTTCTTGTTGCATGCAAGTTATTAGGAATTTTGTGCCTTTTATTTTTTCTTTTCTGATTTTAATATATGAAGTTCAGTAGGTATTTATTTTCCATTATGTATTTTCATTTTATATCTTGGTTCACTGCTATGCTTTTCCAGCTGTTACTTTGGAAGAATAATCATGATTCAGTCAAGCAAATGCACAGTGGTGGGTTCTACAGTTTGGTAAATTCTCTAGTGCAGATTCTGAAAAAAGATTTCCAGCTTATTTATACAGGATTAGATTGTCTTCCTGCTTTACTCTCCCTAAGAGTCAGTGTGATATAGTTTGCAGTATAAATACTGGGACGCAGTCTCTCTGCAGGATTTGCCACAGTGATGACACATTCTCCTCCTGGCAAGTGACTCTGTGGGGATGACATATTTTCAACCATCAAATACCTAAGGGAAATTTATAATTACTAACCTTCCACGATCAGAATGGCTGCTATAGTCTAGTTACAGTTTCGTTTTGCATTTCTCGGCTGTACTCTCAGCAGGGGTACTGATTAAAGATAGGTTTTCCCTTATCTGAAAGGTTAATGAAACTGGAAGCTAATAGGTCGCATTTTGAATCAAATATTAAAATGCCAATACAATCATTCAACCTATAGTTTTGAAGTTAGTGACAATGGAACCAATTAAAATAGGAATCTGTTCTGAAGAAGATGTTCAAAGTAAGAAGTGAATAAATAAAAAATTCACAGAACTATAATAAAAAGACCATCAGCTTCACTCATTTATCACTTTCTGTTTTTTGATGTAGAAAGAAGAAAAGATGATTTAAAAAAGTTGCTCCTAGACAATAAGTTGTCATACTGATGCAGAGGATAGGGTGAAAGACAATTTAGAAGAACTTACCAAGTAAAAGAAGTCAAAGCAAGCCCCCAGACTTGTAACAAAAGCTAAGTGGTAGACAAAGAGTGGTCTAGAAAGCCATGGACAATGAATCCCAGTCTAGGACCCATATTACAGTAATCATAATCCTCATCAACTCATCTGTCAGAAGATATGAATCACATGATGAAATGTCGACAGCAGGTTGACAGCAATTCTTAATCCATACACTTTGAAACAACTCAGCTGCATAGCGGCACTTCTGACGCACATCTTGCGTCGAGTGCACTCATCGTGAAACATAAATGATCTTTGCAGTTTATTCAATCCAGATATGTAGCATATTCATTTAAACCTCATAAAGATAATCACCTCTTGTAATAAGGAGGAGTTAATAAGCTACAGCTAAATTGATTTCCGCATTGCATACACGTGGTATTTTAAGAGATGCTACAGCGATTTATTTTGGACAAGGTTCCTTATTTAGGCAGTGCTTGGACTAGATCTCTATAAGGTGCTGCACATGGGGTACAGTAATTCAGGTGTTCAGTCTGCTTTAGTGTGCAGCTGCCCACCCTGTCATTGAAGTCTGTGAGAAGGTGGCAATTTACAGTGCTATGCTCTGTGCTAACTGAGCATGCTACATCAGAATAAAAGTACTCAAGGCAAAACGGCTTCCTGTGTCACTAAAATGAGGCCTATTCCAGACACTCATGTCATAGGATACCATGCATAAAATACTAAGCTCATCTGAAGAGTCAGCTGGGTTTTCCTACCCCTGAATTTACTCCTCAGATTGTCAAAGAAATAAATTGTAGACATCAGAGTTTACTGGGAGATGGTATTAAACATAGGTTTTTATGAAAAGGGTGGAGTGATGGTCTTGGACTGCTTTACATATCAAATTTAATCTTTTTTTCTAGTGAGATAAAATGATCTGTACAGTCCAATCTTTGGCAAAAGGCAATGCCACCTAAAAAGTATCTAAATGCAACCTGAGTTGAGAGGACTTCACTAAGGTGACAGGTATATTCTTAGCAGAAGAAAGACTGTTTAAATCAAATACATATTTTAAAAAAGAATCTTAGAGATATTAAAACAAGTTAGGATGACAGCAACTTTAGCAAAATTGTCAATTACAAGACTGGAAAAACAGAACAATAGTCATAGAGTCTTTACGGAATAGTGTCAAAGCAATCTAAGTGCAAAAGTCTGCATTCCTAAAGATTTATATGAAAGTCGTATTCAGATCAAATATTGTGGGTTTTTTCCAAAGTGCTACATTGTAATGAAAATAGAAAATGCAAGCAGTAGAATACTCCCCCATAACTACAATCTGAGGATCAGATTAATTTTTTTTACCTCTTTTTACCCACCCACATAAGCAGGCTAAATACTCTTTCTCTTACATTTGTGATAAGCTAAAGTGTTTACAGTAGAGCAACAAGACTGGTTAACTTATTTACTATTCTCTGGAGGATAAAACTTTTCAAGACTGTCTATGTAAAGCAGTGAATATTAGTCCAAGAATAATAAGAAAATTTAGCAAGATAAAGTTGAAAATGAAAGAACACCCAACCCAACCATTGGTGATCCAGTTAAAAAGCAGCAGTACTCAAGAATTTACAGTTTCACTTATGTTGTTACTCATTTTGGAGGTAAGATTGTAATGAAAATTTTTATTGATTTTAGATGTTATATCTCAATGCTTAATCAGAAGGAACATATATATTTTGCAGAAATGTTAAAAGTATCCATGATATATGAATGGGGAATTTCCCCCAAGTCTATTCCCAAAGGATTTATCAGTATGCATGATATTACATCCCAGTTTTGTCAGAAGACAAATAATAATAACCAGAATGCTCAATCCAGTCTCACCATGCCAAATCTACAAACTCTTAGTCTTGCTATGGTATAGGAAGACTTTTCTGCTATCGATCAGGAAGTTTTCTTTGGCACAGAGACTCAGATTCATTGCACTAGCTTAACTCAGTTAGCAGCTAAAATAGCAACATTATAGTCCTAACTTTTCCATAATTAACACCGTACACCACAAAGCATGATTCAGTTCTTAGATGAAGTAAACTTTTTATTGGGAAATTATTCTCCCTTGTTTCTTACAAATCACATTCTAAACTTCATAATAAAAGGTGTATCTTTGTACACCTATGGACACTGTTTTCTTTATCCATCTGAAATTGACAATGCCTGGACCAAAGATTGGAATTGTGAGACTTTATGAATGCTATCATGTATAAGCAAGGTCCAATATAGATCTCAGACATAGCTGACTCAGTTGTCTGAATTGCAGCCTCCTGTTCATATCTCCTACAAATGTCTTCAGGCATTCTATATCTATATTGGAAAGGGTCTTTTGTGTTGTGAAGAATATCACTGCAAGTCTTCTTTTCTCCTTATTATATGGGAAACTTTTTGCAGGCCAAATTTGCCCTAAACATAACCTAATTTTCCTTGGTTATTATCATGTATATACCTAAATCTGACTACATTGTGGTAGTTCTTCACTCAGTCACCAAAATAATGCTTCTGAAGGCTCCATCCAGTTAAGTTCACCGTAAAATAGAATCCTATTGCCTGAAATATTTGGTTTCTATGATTTTCTAAAAGTAGTCTATGTGCATTTTTGTATTACAGTTCTAGCTTGCTTGTAAGTTGCTGGGTAAGAACCAAAAATTTGTTATAACTAAACACATGTAAGAGAGTAGAGGAGGAGGAGAAATAGAGAATGTAACTAAAATTTAAATTTCAGCATGTCACTTATGAGACAATAAATAATATCTAGGACTTTTTTTTAAGAGACAGCTATGAACCTATTTTATGTAGTTTTTTTTCTTATTCAAATGCAAACACCATTGTCAGAGGTATAAATTCAATTTGAAAATAAATATCTCTGAAATTCAGACAGAATATTTTATATTAGCAATCATTAAAATTAAAATAGTTAATTTGACTATGTTTACTGGCAGTGTGAGCTTACCAAATAAACTGCAATTAGATTAACAGTGAATATTGAAAGTTGGTCCTATCATTATACCCGGCATTTTTGAGAAAACCAAATCTTTTAATGGTATATTAATTTAAAATATTAAAGTAAAATTAATGTGGATTACAATACAACATATTCATATGAAACAAAAAAAGTTACAAGCTTATTTAAAAATTTTTGGACAATATTTTCTGAAACAGAAAATAGATTTACTCCTTGTTTAATTAGTCATTAGTGGAATGTCACCTTTTGAAAACAGCACTGATAGATGTAATATCATAATGCAACAACCCAGTAAATGACAGTAAAAAGTCAGCATTCACAGGCTATCAGACATCAGTTATTCTCTAGTTCAGCCATAAGGAACATGTTTCATTCTGTCCTTTAGAAATTATTGTACTGGTGAACAGGTGGACTATATTTAGGTTTTATACCCCTGATTTCATTTCAATTACTGTGAGCTTTTAAGTATCGAAACTTCTTGCAGATTTGTTATTTCTCATAATATTTGGATTGTATTTCAACAGGACCTCAAAAACATCTAGATTTTGCTTGAATTTGCATTTTCTCAGCCTGAGCATAGTGTTTTCGCTTTTGCAGAAGACTGGAAGATTTTTCCAGCAATAGCAGGTCTGCATCACCTTGTTGCTTGCAGGAAAGTTTATTGATTCATAAATGTTTCTTAACAGTAGTTTGTGTGAATTTGTCATCATAGGAAAAAGACAGGAGTTTGTGTGAATTTGCCATCACAGGAAAAAGATCTAACGCATTAATTGGCAACTGAAGGACCTTAAACTGACTTTTATCATGTCTTTCAGAAAAAAAATGGAATAATACTTTTTTCTGGTATAATTTTGAAAAATTCATGACATATCTTACAATGTCTTTAATATGAATACAGAGATATCCCAGGTAACCACATTACATAATTTACATTTTCCTGATGTAAATGTACCTTTTTTGGGTTTTCATAGAGCTTTGCTTTTTCTATTAAGAATTTATTACACTCTATATGAATTTTAATTTCAAAACCTTACAAATTTTTTCTTACCTTCTCATGCTTTTCACTTTTTCCTAGAACAATTTTAAACGTGGTAACCATCATCAACAAAGACTGCTAAATCAGAATTATGTATTTTAGTGCACTAAACTCAGCAATGTAACTCAACATATCCCATCTTACAGCAGTTACATTAACACTTAAGTATTTCTCTCGAATGCGATAGAGGAGCTACCACTTCTTCAGTCTGTATTTCATGTCTCTTACTTCCTCTAATAAAACTGTCCTAAAATAGAAATTTTCTGCATTTTTTTCCCATTATTTCTAACTTTAAACATAGAAAGTAAAGAAGTCCCCATTTAATTTTCTAATTCTAATGTTGCCTCTCATAACTTTTAGAGCAACTTCCCTGAAGTCATCTTTTTGATATAGCTTCTCAGTTATCATGAATAAGTTGATAATTGGGTCAGATCTCATTGGATCTGAACTAAAACCTGCAGGAATCCATCACATACAACCTTACTGATGTTACAAAAACCAGAAAATTTTTAACTGATTCGGAATATATGTCCTTTGCCATGATGGGAGCAAAATAAAACCCCAGTCAATAAAGGATCTCAATATATTTCAGAAAAACTGACCTTTTCAAGCACCTTTTAGCTTTCTCTTTTTTATTACTCACCCATATCTCAGTAAGACTTTTTTCCTTTGCTAACATTGTTCCATTGCTCCTTGGTTTTATACATAGAAATATTTGTTTTTCTTACCAAAAACCACCATGAAAAAAAGTGTTCACTTTAGAAGCACATATTAGACATTTTAATAGTTTTTTTACCAAATTATTTTTTCATAGTCCTCTACAGTGGTACCCATTTCTGTGACCAAAGCATGTGAATTGACTTTCTAAAATCATGTCAATTTTCCCAGTTCAGGAAACCTTATTGCCTTTTACCATGAAACAACTACCTGAATGGGTGAGGTACCTGACTTCAACAAGGCTTTTGACACTGTCTCTCACAACGTCCTCATAGGAAAACTCAGGAAATGTGGACTGGGTGAGTGAACAGTGACATGGATTAATACTTGGCTGGCTGGCGGACTCCAGAGGGTCATAATCAGCGGTACAGGGTCTAGTTGGTGCATAGGTTGAAGGAGATGAGGTGACAAAACAGATGTACTTGATACTCCCTTGAACTTCTATATCAGAAGAGTAACCCTAGCTCCTTGCGATCATCATTGTGTTCTTCACCTTCTGTGACAAACTCCTATAGAAAAGACCCAACACTACTTCATGTCTTTGGGTGCCGAATAAGACTGGAGTTCTGTAGGAAAAGGAATCTATAATCATGTCTGTAGTTCTGTATGCAATATTACTTCGTGAGTTAGTTTTCACAAGCCATCTTTATGCAGATATATTTAAACTTTTAAGTACTTCATTTCAAAATCCCCAAAATGGTGTTTTTTCAGTGTAGTTTTGGAAGTTTTTTCCTTTCTCTTTAAAAAAATGGGGCTGAAGAAACAATTTGTTATGGAAAATCTTACAGAAAACTTTTTATGGAATTGACTCATTGGTGTCAAGAAAATGTTAAGAAACATTACCAAACAATTTTATTACTTGGTTCTTTTTGTTATTTTGCTAAAATATTAAAATATTAGATAAATTCAGAACACTAAGCATTACCTCCTAGGCCATATATTACCAGAGGCGAGATGTGACCCAATCTTGATTATCATAGAGAAATAGTAGGATATTATTCTGATTTTAAATTGATTTGGAATCATGAAAAGAAGTAACTTTTCTACAGAAACTGATTTATATACTTTCTTTGGTTTAAAAGGTTTATATAACATTATTCATATCTGATAATTTGTGAAATACTTTCATTCTTACTTGATATACTAAGCAGGTGATTTATTAAATACTTTTGTTTTTCTATGATATACTAAGCAGATTTCATTCATATTCATATGAAATAACAGTAACTAGCTATTATTATAACTATATAACTAACTAACTATATTATGCTTGCAAAGATTTACTAAAACATTTGGAAATATTTTTGTTCCCCTAAATACACTATATTTATAGACCTTTTATGTGAAAATATAGCATATTTGACTAAATTGTGTTAAAGTATAAGTGTGTTTTCTCTTTGCATAAACTTGTGGAAGTTTTGGCCACAAACAGTTTTAATCTCCCTGAAAGTTCCAAGCAGTAATTACAGCTCGTAGCTGCTAGATAGACTATAGGAATGTAGATCCTGCTTGGCAACCCTTTCCCAGAGCTGCAATATCACAAATAATTTTTTAAATAGTTGATGTTCTCTCTGATCTGATGGTAATGTTTCTCCTCATTATATGTTGGTTTCTTGTTTACCTTCTGTATCAGAATTCAATTAGATTTGAAAACAATTTGTTTGTTCCACATGACAGTTGCTTCCTTGTGAAGACAGCTCATTGAGGCTAAATACCCTTATTGGTAATATTACAGTATTACCAACTCTGGAATTTTCAGCTCAATGAAAACACAAAAATGAGAACTCAGGTTCACAATTCCACAGGGAAATCTCACGCGCTGAGACGCATGTTCCCAGTATCACACAGAATTCAAGAACTATGCATACAGGTTCCAGAAACCATGACAACACCGAACATGTGTCATTCCTCTAAAACCTTCAGATGGGATCACACCTGTATCATTAACCATAGTGCTTATCTTACCTTGGTAACTTCACTGGAATGATTGGTGGCAATGAATTAGCCACATTGAAAGATCTTTACATAAAACAAATTAAAATATCGAAGTCAGACATCTTTGTTTTAGTTTTAAAACCTTAGCTCATGTGTATCCAGCCTGCTTTCTTCCCATTGAGGTAAGGCTGATACATGAAAATCAGAAAGATTCTTGTGGATTAGGTTGACAACTCTGTGTCAAAGAGGATTATTGAGGGAAAGGCGGATAAAATAATCTATTCTGCTGAGAGATAGTCAAAAACCCAAAAATAAGGGAAAAGGAAAGTAGGAAAAAATAGCTTTAATCAAGACACATCAGCTCACATTCAGCAAGGCTATGTGCCTACCCTTTTGCACAATTCTTATCTGTGTGAGTAGTTAAAGTCACAAATGTCTTTGGTCCCTTTCTGCATAGGTGTTGTCACTGGGAGGCATGCTGTGCTGTTGGCAGTAACTTTTTTACACAAAAAATGAAAGTTCGCATTACAATTTGAAAATTTGCTAGGGATGGAAGACTTTGAGGGCCCTCTGGATTATTACTCAGGCCAGATCAGGAAAAAGTTTTTCATCCAGAGGGTGGTTGAGCACTGGAACAGGTTCCCCAGGGAAATAGTCACAGGACCAAGCTTGTCTGAGTTCAAGAAACATTTGGACAACACTCTCAGGCACATGCTATGATTCTTGGGGTGTCCTGTGCAGGGAGTTGGACTTGATGATCGATGATCCTACTGGGTCCCTTCCAACTCAGCATATTCTATGATACAAAGGTAGGAATCAGATTTTGACTGCAGTTGAAAAAAAACCAAAAAACCCTGATGTAAAAAAATGCATATAAAAAGATAACGCGATTTCATTAGTCTTTAAAATAAAAATAAAATGAATTATGATTAGGATGGATGATTGTACAAATTCTCTACAGCCTCTTCCTGAGATTGGAGGAAATAAAAAAATATTAAAGTCAGATTCTTTGATGTTTTTAATGTGTCCATTCAACACAGCACATTCAGATGGTTTATGTCTAATATAAATAATTAAATATATGTAAATGTAGTTATTGTTATGAATCCTGTTAAAAACAGTGAAGCAGGCTTGACTTGTATGAATTAAGAACTTAAAATTGCAAAAATATTGGTCTCTGATTACTTAATATATTTTATGCAAGACCGATCATTACTATTGTGTTTACACCAGTTTTGATGGCTCTTCTCCATCAGCATTCATATATCACATAAATATGAAATTAAGCATGTGAATCTTACTCCAGGGTTTATGTTATGGAGGGTTCTTGGAGGTGAGGTGGATATCTCATTTAGAGTCTAGAAATTCTCATTTCTCTTGACATTGCTTATCTCAAGTGTAGACTTTTAGACTGAAGTCTAACTTGAATCTCTGAGACCATTAGGTCTGTGGCTGGGGGAATTAAATGTGACATAGTCCATTCTCAGGCCTAGGTTTCCTTGCTGGAAAAAAAGTGCTTTAACCCAGAATCAAAGTAAGAGCTAAAACGAATGTAGTTTCTGTGATGAGGGAATTTGGAACTCCAGACTGACAGAATATAGATGCACACAGACAGATGGTCTTAAGTGAGACCCCTGAGCATTCTCAGTGACAGGCAGTTCTATGCGTTTCACTAATTCTTTTAGGCAATCAGTTATCGTAGAATTGAAAATTAACCAACCTTTAATAACCAGGTTTTTATATTCTAATATGTTTATATTCTAATATGTTTAATAGTACATCTCTATACTTTTGTAAGCATTCTCTTTTATATACTAGACATTTCAATCCACTTAGTATGCTGCAGTTAGATGAGCTACAGAACCAGAAGATTTTAATAAAGCAGAATTGTCTTGTGTTCATATAAGTAAAAAGAGAGCTTTTCATCTGTAAGTGAATGCCCGCAGAACAAAACCATCTTATTTCTCAGTGTCCTGGTTTTTCCATACTGTGAAAGTCCTTATCCTTCATCTACAAACTAAGTGAGACACACAGGCTGCCAGGCAGTCCAAGGAACCAGCTACATCAAAACTGTATATTTGTATGTAGCAAAAGCTGACATTGAGAGATTTGTTACTTTGAAATAAGCAGAACCATGGAAAATTTAGATGTATATGCACAGAAATGTCAAAGAAAAATTATCTTCATTAGTATATAGACTTTTCCCCATGAGTTATCACTACTTGCTGTCCCTGCTTTATTTTCTCCCTACCCATATATACAAACACAGTTTTGGGGACATATGGTGAAAAAAGCATGTGAAAGCCTGGTATCCTAGAGAGGAATACCTTGACCCAACTTTCTTCTTTCCTTAGAATTTTACTTCCAGTCCTGGAAGGAAATTGGCTGTTAAGCAGCGTCTGTTGTGGCAGTATTTGTTGTGAGATGAAAGGGTCTGTTTGGAGTGGACCAGGGATACTACAGAATCCATCAGCTGGTCATACATATCCATGAGCTCTTCATCCATCGCCACTATATGCAGATGTGCAAAACTCAAAGAATATCCCTCAAAAACTCACAAACAATGTACTCCTACAGAAATCAGATAGCACCAAATACTTCTGGTCCAATAATAAAAAAGCTTTTGAAGATGCTTTTATGTAAACTTACATTATTAAAATAGGACATTTATATACCTTCTTTTAAATTGTTGCTCTTGTCTGCATCTGTGAGTTTTTCAATTAAATGCAGTTTCCTACATTCTTACTAAAAACAGTTCTCTTGAAACCAATATTTTTTTACTGGTTTACTGTCTAGCAACTCCTCTGATCATCTAGTTCCAGGAAAAGGAAACCTCAGTCATGGATTGTCTTACTGACAGTGTCTAGGCAAGAAGAAGAAAAGGCTTCTGTATTTCACTGAACTGAACACTAAGTGTACTCTAGAGCTCTAATCTAAAGTGTGATGGCCAAAGATGCTTATAAAAGAAAGTGAGATTTTCTGTAGTCAAGACACAGTGATAGAACAACCATATTGCTGTGGTCCTAGAACGTCAGATCTTACAAGATACTAGCAGTTCATCTGTCAATAATTAGATGAAATCTCTTCAAGGAAAACCAAAGTAAAACATAACAAAAACAACCAAACCACAACACGGGCTTTGATATAGTTTTGCATCTGGAACATCAGTGGATCAATATACCAGGACAGTGGCAGTCACACTGCTGGAAAATCCTTTAAAAATTGAAAATTAATGCAAAAGTAGTCCCCTAGTCTGCCATTTATTACTGGAAACATAAAATATCCTCAGACATTTTCTGGCTTAAAGTAACATGCTAAATAATGACAGAATATGAATCTGGACATCTGATCAATAAATGATCATTTATTTTAAAAAGTATTTTTGCTATATAAAATTATTGTAGCATTGTTTTCCTGAAAAAATTAGATTTTTAACATTGCTTTTTACACAGAGCTAAGAGGTTTCTTGGCGTATTTGTTCTACTTTAGTAGTGTTTAGATTGATCTTGCGTTTCCATTGCATGTATTGGTTTATGATCCTGTTGGGTTCTTTAGAAACAAAAATAAATTATGATCTTTTATTAGATCATTTGAAATCCAGTGCTTCCCCCTACACATCTGTACTCTTTTTTAAGCTTTACTTTTTTATTTGATTGGAAAAATTTTTAATTTTTGATTGCTATAGCAATATTGCAGGGTTGTCATATACCTAATTGGTATCTATTCTCCTTGTATAAGGTTAATTTTTTTCTTTCACTTTCTCCTCTATACCGTTGTAGTTGTATTCATCAGACAATTGATGTCAGTTCTTAGTGCAACTTTGTCGCTGATGATATGAATACATTTTCTTTGCCAATAAAATACCAAACCACACACATGACATCTTTATGAAAGCAAAATACAAAATAAACAAATTGGCACTTCATATTTCAACAAGGTTGACAAAGAACTGAGGTAAACATGACTGCTGTAGACTTTGATGTACTGACATTGATATAGATGGTCTGGGGGACTTCAAAGCACTCAAGGTCTTTCCAGGTGGCATGTTTGTAATCTAGAGATGTGGGATACAAATGAAGTTGTCAGCTCTATCCTGTCAGGATCACATGCTCTGGATGTCAAGGATGGGGAGCTCAGAAGAAAGATTTAGCAGCTGAACCTTGTTATGTGCCCCATGAAAATTTGGTCTCTTAATAGAAAAAACAAAGGTACCTTTTCTACCTTCTTCCTACTGTAATTTCATGATCTCCAAAGGCTTTTATTTGTGCTGTCATTCTTGAAAAAGAGAATTCCGACAATTTTATCTGTGAAGTGTCATTTAACAAATTAGATGAATGGTCCAGTTGAATGTGAGTTGGTTTAATGTGCAGTTTTAAAGACAACAGCAGTGAAACACTTCCTGTGTTCTGGAATTGTTATTTGTAGTTGAGTATTCACATTATTTTTTAGCATCTCCACGTCCTCCATCAGAGATATTTCTTAGATGAGTAAGATTTGAATGGTAAATTAGCTGAAGGTTTATGATTGTGTAAGTTCCTTTTCTTGACGATCACAGTGAGCCTAAATCTTGTAATCTTTAAAACACAAGATCCATCTCTTAATTCAAGTCTGCCTTTAATATCAGAGCATTACCACAAGGCTTTTGTCAGAAAGATAGATGACCAAAGGAACTCTCAGATTTTCAAAAGTTAAAAGTATAATGAAAGAGGAAATAGATTGTCTTTCTTGACAGCAATTACACATTCTCATTTGGAAGAACTGTAAATCACCAAATGAACTAATGTAATTTTCTTATGGAGAGAACCCTTACACAGCAAAAATCTCATTTGTTATGAATCACTACAAAGAAATGAAAAGTTCCTGCATTTCACCTATCTACCAGAGGTTTTCAAGAGGTCTTTAGTCTCCCTTGTTATATTTCCCCCTATTCAAGCGCCCTTTTGAGCTTCTGTCTTGAAATTTAGGACATTCATTAGGCATGGGCTGTTGACAGCAGAATAGCAGAAACATGAGATTTGACATTTTTATCGTAGGTCACTAAAGGTCTTTCCTCTAGCAATGTTCAATATCGAGCAGGAAGTAGTCATAAGCATGAAGTCCTCAGCCTGCAGTCATGAGCTCATTTATTATCAACAAATAATTTTAATAGACTGAGCATGATGCTCACTGATAATCACATTCTGTCTACTCGATATCAGAGGCAATTGCAAAATAATCTTCCAAATAATGTATGACGGTCATTTATTCGCCACACAGATAAAATTTGCCATTGTGTTATCAAATGCAACGTAGACATTGTTTATGTAGAGGTGCTCTAGGTATATTGCAGAATGATGATTGTACGGATAGGAGCAAATGTTGATTTTTAAGACTTGTAAGTGCATATCCCATTCTTTACTGAGAGCACTTCCGCAGCCATATGCACAGTATTGGGGTAGTGTTACAGTGACCTTGCCATCTATACAAAATTACCCTGATTTCACTGATATAAGATAACAGAGTAATAATTTAGTTATTATGGTAGTGCAATACTATTAAGAATGTAATGTATATGGTGTTATTTAACAGTAAGATCTAACACTTTTTCAAAGCCACCTTTTCAAAGAACCTCACAGTTCTCATATTGTAATCCTACTTTTACATTTATTTTTATTTCAACATTCATTTTATCTAAACAGGCTGTCAGCCTGGTCAAAATGTGTTTTGGGGGATTTACAGTTTGGATAACTATAGAAGAAAGGTCTATCTTTTCCTTTTTTCGGTCAAAGTGTCACACCAATCAAAGTGTGCACCACTGCTATACTGAGTACAGAGAAGTTTTGACATTCCTCCCTTCCACCTCACAAGCCACTGCTTTTACCAGCGGCTTCATCAGTGGGGAAATGGGAGCATTGCAGACAAAAGGAGTAGTGAGATGAGATGACAGAGAAGACTCCTCTTAGATCGGGCAACCGATGTCAAAATTTGTGGTTCCAGGAGGGAATAGTGAATTATTCACAGAATGTCTGTAAAAGGCAAATGAAAATAAAAGTGATATTCAACAAAGCTTGGACTCAGGTATTATGAATTGGTCTTAAAGGAGATATTTTTTACTTTCCATGATGAAAGGGTTTCAGTGAAAATGAAGAAGAGGTTTGCTTTCCATAAACTCTATTTATAGATCTTTAAATTTTGTCTGATTAGGCAGCACAAGTATTGGGAACACCATCTTTACTTTGTAAGAATCTGTGGTATTTCCTTTATACTGTTTTTTGATTAAGCATCTCCCAATTTATCAGCTAGGTCAGCAGAAGACATTTTCACTCACAGCCTCAGAAATATGATAATTTATACGTAAATGATTTTTTATGATTATTTATGCAACTTTATTTATGATAAGTGGGATTCAGAAATTAAGAAGACTATCTGGAGTCTGAATTTCTGACTATCACCTTTGAAATGACAACACATACATAGAAATTAATTTTTTGGAAACTAAAGAGCATCTGGAGAGATGGAAGGTGGTTTTGTTATTATTCTACCTACAGCAGCATTACTGTAACTGCCTCTTTCTAAATGAAACAAATGTTTTATTATGTTTGCTAGTGACCTAGCCCCATGAAAGAAAGATGTAGTAACTGCAGCAGCAGATGGCTAAGCCTGTGTGACTAGCAGTGGTTTTGTGTTATTATCTCTATCAATCAATGATAACTTTTAACTTTGTGTAGTTCTATTTTGGTCATGCCTATTCTTATTGTGCTGCTACATTAAAACTTCCTATGACAGTCTGTTCCATGATAAGTGGCAATTTAAAGGCTATAACAGTAGAAGGTCAGGTGTTTGTTGCCTGTGTTATTACTGAAAATGGGAATTCTTCTGTTATTATGTCTACAACAAGAACATAATTATATTTTTGTTCAATTTTGGTAGTAGAAATGGCACTGGGTTTGTGGGGAGCACAGGCAGATGTTCTTCCTCTCTTCCTGCTCAATGAACACTGTATATTACAGTCTAATTACCATATTATCTGAAAGGAGATGGTAACAACCTGGGGGGTGGCCTCTTTTTCCAAGTAACTAGTGACAGGACAAGAGGCCTCAAGCTGCACCAGGCTGGACATCAGGAAGAATTTCTTCACTGAAAGGGTTGTCAAACATTGGAAGGGACTGCTCAGGGAAGTGGTGGAGTGACTATCTCTGGAAGTGTTCAAGAAATGACTGGACATGACAGTGCTATAGTTTAGTTGACATGGTGTTGTTTGATTAAAGGTTGGACTCAATGATCTTGGAGGTCTTTTCTAACCCCAGTGATTCTATGATTCTTTTATCTGATCCACAGACATGGAAACCTCTCACACTTTTCTCTCTTATGTCTTACTTCTCTTCATTTCCCTCTCACCTCTTCATTAATTAGCCTGATCATGCATCCCCCAAAAAAGGGCTCCCTGGAAGCATTGTCCTACTCCCCAGTTGAGGACCCGTGTGGTATTTTCAGCATCTGATGTTTAAACTTCTATGGGATTTCTATAGACCTATGGTTCTTGTGACACTAATGATCAACTCTTCATATCAACTCCTCTAGCTGACGAATAAATCAACAGTTTACACTCCTCTTGGCTCATGTAAATTTAATACTGTGAATGTTAAATTGCCACACAATAGCGTCATCATCATGGCTAGGCTTCACGAACGAAAATTTGAGAAGGATTCTATCCACACTTGCTACAAGCACTCTGATGGCTGAAAAGGCCAATGCGAGATAGACAAGTCGGGTTGCAAAAGGCACAGTGGAAAGTCTCCTTAGGTGGTATTGACAAGACATGGTTCTTTCTGCATTGTCTTTTCTCCTCAAGAGTGATCCTGCGTGCGTTCTCAAAGGAAGCAGCAGCGTTATAGATGGTGTGTCTCCAGGCCTCCCGATTTGAGGCCAGAGTAGACCAGTTATGGTGATCAATATGGCCAAGGCTGAGATGTTGTTTCAGGGAGTCCTTGTATCTTCTCTTCAGGGCTCCTCTCTTGCAGCAGCCGGTGGCAAGTTCTCCATGGACCACAATCTCAGGGAGGCGGTGGTCCTTCATCCTTGAGATGTGTCCTGCCCAACGCAGCTGTGTTCTCATCAACATGGCCTCTGTACTTGTAACTGCTGCCTGTTCTAGAAGAGACGTATTAGTCTCCTAATCAGTCCAATGGATATCTAGGATTGTACGGAGACAGCATTGATGGAAGCGTTCTAAGAGTCGCAAGTGCTGGTGGTAAATGACCCGTGATTCAGACCCACATAAAGGAGCAGACAATGCAATGGCTCTGTAAACATACAGTAGCATAACCATTAAGAAACTGGTGTTTCTGGCATGAATTGCACGTAGATCATCTTTTACTTGTTAATATTTCCATTCTGATAAGCTGTTTCTGAACAAATGCTATTGGCAGAGCATGTTATTTGATTTTTCCTTACCTTTCCTAGGCTATAAAGTCTTAAAGAATTAAAATGCCCAGGCGTAAATGCACTGTTTCATGGAACAATGGGGTTGTATTCTACTCTTTGTCCACATCACTGAGGATGTTTATAACTATTATAAAGTCTGTTTAGAGCTATTTCTAATGCATTAGAACTAATGTGAGATGGGTTTTCCTCACACCAACAGTTGGGTTGTTCATTTGTTGCATATAAAAAAAAAAGACTATAAGTTTGATAGTGTCCTGACATTGATGAATATATGGTGATTTTTTTTCTATTGATGGAGACAGATTTGCTTCCCTACAAATCCTTTCTGTTGTTTTCACCAGAGGAAAAAAACATAAAAAGAGATTTTTTTTTTTTTTTCCCAATATGTATGTATCTGCTCCTTACAGGACACATAGTTTCTTGGTGCTTGGTAGCCTATCATAGGTGCAGGTGAGGTAGTCTGTGCAGGCCCTTCATAATAGATACCATACTCAGAGCAATACAGTGGTTCTCTGTAAATAAGAGCAAGCTCTATTAGTGGTCATATTTATGCCAATACTACCTATTTGAGGTCTAGAACCAGCTTTCAAGCACTAATAATAAAGACTGTAAAACTTACATTTATCTCATATTTCTGGAGACAAAGCATTAAAATCTGAAAAGACCTTTTAAAAAAATTACACTGTGTAACAAAAATGTAATTTTTTTCCTGAATATCTAAGAGTTCTTGACTTATTAAAATATGTAAATCACTCTAGCACTTTGTTTAATTGTTGTTTCCTTAAACCCATCAAATCTTTTTAATTCTTCTTTTCCTTGTCCTTAATTAACACCCATTCCCTACTCGCTAAAGTGTAACCCAGAAGACCTAGAGCTTGTGAAATTCCCAACTTATTAAACCTAATTGCTATAATAATTAGCAACCATTGGCAAAATATTCATCCCACAAAAAGCAGGAAAGCAACTAATTAACAATCTCAAAATGTTAAGCATTAGCTACTTGATATTTTACCTGCCATTTCGTGTCGTCGTTTCTGGAGATGTATGACATAATACATCGTTCTAAATAGAAATAGGGTAGGAACTTTTCTTAAAAATACGACTTTGTTAAAATTGAAACTTTTCACTCCAAGGACTAATCATTATTTTTAAAACTTGATTTAATTTTAATTTCTCAGGCCCCAAATAGAATTGCCTGACAAAGGAGAAACGCCAAAAGGGAGACTAGCTCTGTAGCTGAGATATTCTGCAGGACACGGGAGACAGACAGAGTAGGACACCAAAAAGGAGCATTCCAGAATCAATGTGAGAACTATCTTCATAAAGGTAGTGGTTAGTCTGAGGGTTTTTTCTCTTGGGTTTTGTTTGATTTACTCTGTTCTGAAAGGAAAAACAATACAGAATCACATTTTAATACTGGTATGAAAATGCTGAGTTTATCTGAGCTGGAACAGAAACATTCTGGAAATCTCAAATGTGTTCGTATATTAGGAAAAAATTGTTTTCCAGTGGTTGCAAATCTATGGTTTTATATGACTGGCATCTGATACAGTTTCTAAATCTGGTTACACACTCATACAAAAGGGAATTCCATAATATAGTGGCTTATATAATGTATTGAGAAGACATACAGAAAAAGAAAATTTTATAGATTTTGTGTGACAAAAGAAGTTCTTTCCTGAGTAGAAACATTGAGAGGTTTAAAACAATTTCAACTTCAGATGGTGTTGTATTTACATTTATTTTTTATGTAGCAAAACATACAGTTATTGTATGAGGCAAAACACTTCCATAGCCTTTTCTCATCTGAAATTCCCCTGTCTTTAGAAATTTGTGTACATGAAAAATAGAAAATATACATATTTTATTTTAATGCCAAAATGTCAATTTTATTTAAATACCAAATTCATAAAATAAAACTATGATTCTAGGGAAATTTTTGTTCCACATCATTATTCAGTTTTGCCATCTAAAACCCATAGTCCCTCATGAACAGCCTCATGTTTGTCATGCACTGAACACCACTCTCTTTTCATGACTGTATCCAGACACACTTGTTTTATCACTGTCATGTCACTTCTGTGGTAACACCACAATTAGTAAGACATGAGACAAAAAGATATATCAGTGCAAGTGTAGCCTGATCAAGAAGCTTGATATGCAATTGAAGATAGACACATGAAGAAGTTTTGCTCTGCTCTGCGGGGTGTTGACATATAGTAGGCTGACTTTACCTATAGTCAAACTGTTCTAAAACAAACATTTAATGGTGTTCATAAACACAGTATTTTGGGTGGCTTTGACATGTATCAGAATATTAGACTTCACATTCCCTAGTGGAAATTAGATAATTTTTTTTGACAGAAGTTTTTTAATTTTCAGATTTTTATAAAAATTTTAGTTCTTTCTGTCAATAAAAATAATGAGGAATGTTTTGGATTCATGTCTTCTGTTTATGTTTGAAGGGGGAAAATAAAGATATCTAGTTAAAAACCCTTACAGTTTGTCAGAGAATAAACACCAAAGAGAGTATATGGATAATAGATGGATAGTAATAATCTAAGCAGATTTTGTGGTTATACAATGCATTAATGTAATGAATTTATTATATTGCAAACAGGTGAAAACCTAACCTTATCTCATATTTCTTTGAAAACAAACAGTTGCTAGCAGTTGCTACTGTTACTAAAAATTTAAAAATAAAATTATAAATTTTATTTAATTATATATTACAAATTTTTATAAAATATAATTATAAAATGGAAAATAACAACTCCTGTATGAAGAGGAAAAAAAGCAAAATATGGGGGAAAATGCTTACCAAAATTCAAAGAATATATAGGGTAAAACTCATTTATCTGTATTCTTGCAGTGATTCCTATCATAATGTCTGATCTCTTCCCATAAAATAACCACAAACACAATTTACTTGTGATCTACTCCTTTTCACTGCTCCCTAGAGGCATTTTGGACTACAGATAGATGTCTAGTAAGACACAGTCTGTTTGGTAAAGAAAAAGGGGTGTGATTCACCAGCCTCTGAGATGCATAGAGAAATGAGAAGAGAATAAGGTATGCAAAATTGTTCACTTTTTGCAGAATAATGTAAAAAAAAAAAGGAGGATTATAAAGTGGATATTTATTGGAAAAGAGATGGAACCATTACTAAAGTAACATAAACATCTTTCCACATAACTTGAACTTAATAAATACAGTGGTGTGCAGTCACTGACCAGTTCCTGAGACTAGAATTGAAAACTTTGTTGGATCGGTTTTGCAATTTGGGTGGAACAGTGTGCCATGTGAAAATGCAGCTCCAACATAAACTTTGTTGAAAAACCATGAGAAGAGTCAGGAGGTTAATACTGGTAGCTATTCACAGAGCTTTAGCCCCATTAGAACAGTGTAGAGTCCAGAAAATGGTGTGACGCTCCACTTTGGGAATGTCTCATAGGGTGATAATTGCAATATGGCAGGAATATATAATGGTTCAAATCCCTTCATGGCAGAGAAAGCAAAGCTGAATCAATCTCCTATATCTTGAGTGACTATATTTTTAATAAATAATTTTGATATTAGTATCAGTGTTGTGTACATTTTCTTTGCATCTTTGCAATAGATGTCAGGTTTTTCCCAGTGTAGATGAAAACTAAGCCTGGCACATTATATTCTGGCAAAATGGAATCCTTGTTTCTTGCTGAGCTCTACGTTTGTACGTTGGGTTTATCAAATATACTCAGACACATATGCAGTTTTAGTATATTCCAGTAATCTCATTATCTGAGACAGAAACAAGCTGTGGAGACAAGTGGAGAAAAGAGCATGAATCAGAGTACCTGTGTAAGACCAAACAGAAAATTAAACTGAACAAATTCTTGATTAGATCCTTATTTTTAAGACATCATGGAAAACAAAAGCTTATTTTCTTCTACATAGTCAGAAAATCAGAATATATAGTAGGTAGATCTCATGTTTGAATTTGCTTCACTGCTTTTCTTGAATATTCTCTTCTTCTGCACTATTCCATTTGTGATTTCTATTCTGGTTTCAAATAAGACATATTTGCAAGCACTGGAGAATATGCAAGTAAATTTAAAATTTATGTATACAAACAAAAATAAACAACCAAACCTAGGAATCACAATAAATGACAACAATTGAGTAGCGAATCTGGATATGAATTCATGAAACTTAGATTCCAGAAGAGTTGTCTACATTTGAAACATAATGCAGTGCATGTTGTTCAAACTTTATTTCTACCAAGAGATTGAACAGATCCTGTCATCACTTGACTTTGATAATACTGTGTAGATAGGATGATTATTTGCTTAAAAATCCTGATCCATGAAGGCAAAGCAATTTATTTTGGTTTTACACCTGAAGAGCTAACCTGAGAAGTTAAATTTTTATTTAATATAATTTCAATTATGAAGTTTAATATTAATATCAAAAGCAGTTTTCAGAACATAAATCATGACCATCAGATTACAATAACGTAAGAACTAAATTGTATGGAATAATGTTAACGTCAATTTCTAGTGCCTATATATAGTTTGCCCTGGGATGTGTCTAATATTGTTTCTTTCACTTCAAACCAGGCAAACATATATGTATAATGCCCACTTGTGTACATACAGACACATACACAAAACCTGATCTTTAAAATGTATGTACTAAATTCTTATAGGCTATGAAGTATCTCAAATACATGCTATGATACTTAGGTTTTATTTAATATAGAAGCACTTGTAGAAGATAATCATTCTTAAATTCAGTTCAGTATCCTAAAGTCATTGCAAAGGGATGTTCAAGAAATACTACTAGGGGATAAATTTAAAAGTAAACTGTTACCTTTCTTTTTAGAAAAAAAAAAGGAAAAAGAAAAAAGTCTATTATAAAGCATGAAGGTTTACAGATTACACGCCCTCTTAACAACAGAGGAAGATGAGAAAACAAACATCTTTCTCATGTAAAGGGATGTTCTCATTTGTACACGGGGATGCACATTTAGTCTGTATTAGTCTTACCTTAAATTCTATAAAGTTTAATTCAAGATATAATGTCCTGTTAGTACCTTAGGTTTACTTAATTTCCTGAACAGCTCTTCCAGGCTTACAGAGCTTGTAAGAACTTAATGAAAGATTCTAGTTGCATAATATTGGATTTACATTCATGGTTATTAATACATGGTATTGTCTCTTAAGAATTTAAATCTCAGTGGGTTGTTATGCATTGCCATTCCCTCACCCTCCCAGTTTTTTGAATTTGCAGACATCCTCAAAACTTAGTTGGTTAGAGCATGGTGATAATAATGCCAAGGTTATGGGTTCAATCTCTGTATGGGCCAGGAGTAGGACTTGGTGATCCTTATGGGTCCCTTCCTACTCAGAATATTCTATGATTCTGTAAAACTCATTTTTCATCACCTGCTCTCAAAGATTTGTATTTACACCTGATCTCCTGTGAAGACAGATGATTGGAAGTTGTGTGATCAACAACAGGCTCCACTCTGTATCATATCAATAATTTATTATAATTACTGTGTCTGTATAATGTTATATCCTTTCTTTTATCTTATTTTAATATATCAGTTATTATGTGACAGAAATTCATTGGGTAAGGTGAGATCAACCATAAACTTGCAACCAGATGTTCCTTGATCATTGAGTAGAAACAGTTAGGATGATTTTAACATCCTGCAAACTCTTACTTCAAAAGAATTGTGGTCTGTATACAGTCAATGAAAATAACTGGAGAGATTTAGTTCTATAAATTGCTTTTATAGTTATAACCTTACAATAACTAGCAAATCCCTTAAAAATCTATTTTAAAAAGTAAGCTTCAAATTGTAAAATTAACTACATCAATTGTGTTTGAAAAGATTTAATTTAAAAGTCCAAGGGCTTATCTTCATAAAATTCCTGCACAACAAATGCCAAGCTCCCTTTCTAACAACATCTTTTACCTCCAGAGAGACTGGAGACTCTCTGCATCTAGCAAGATTTTCAAATGCTGTCGAAAAGACTGAACTGCTGAATCATTCTTTAACCAAAGATTAAATTAGTGTTTTATAACTGAAGCAGGTGCTATAAAATGGAACTGGGAAAAGCTTTAAGATAGATTGTAACAAAATAATCTTTTATGGAAAATATTTAAAAGGCAACATTCTCTGTCTATCTGATAATCAGCATCTGGTTATACACAGAAGAATAATGAGACTCTCAGACAAGTTGGAGCAAAATATGAAAATAACTTCTGATTATTAATGCAGATACAGCTTTATTTGCAGACTTAGCCCAGCAATAGTGTCTAAAATAAATGTTTATAATGGTTTAAATTAATAGGGACAATACTACCTGCATTTGTCAAGACATCATCTCTAAGAACATTATCGTACATTGGGTTAAGTCTTGAATTTAGGAACCTGTATGTCCTATCAAATGCAGTGATTAAAAAGTATTAAAAAAATCAGGTAACTGGATTATACAAACATTTATATCAAGTATTTTAGTATAAATACAAATCTTCAAGACCACAAGTTAAAATTTTCAGAAATATATTAGGCTGACTTGTGACATTCAGAGTTAAAATATTCTAAGTGGTAGAAAGATTGTATTTCTTTTGTGTCTGTTATTATAATACATGCCACATGGAAATGTTACAGCACCAAGAAAAAAGTTAATGCAACAAATCCTAAACACTCTCCAGTGTAATTTGGTACAATATTTCTACACTGAAGGATAAAATAATGTAAGTGTTCACAAGTGTACTACTTAATGAAATAAAATGTTTCATAGATGTCAAGGCTATTGGTAGTTACAATTTCCTTTTAAATATTGAATACTCTGCTTTCAAGGTGGCCACAGCAACTTTCTTCTTTATTATAGTTTAAGTTAATTACATTTAAAGTTCTTCTACTATGTAAGTAAAGATTAATAAAAACCAAAATAAATGTTCAATGTCTATTCATTCTGGAATACTTACAGAAAAAATTTGATATAAATTTAGCAATATAAGTCTCAGAAAAATATGGAACAGTCTCTTCTTCCTAATGCAATGTTTCCAGGTTAGCTATAAATATCTCTATGTGAGAACCCAACCTTCAGAATAAATTATTTTACCCACATCTATTTGAAATTAAAGTTTTGAAGATACACAACTTCTGAACAGCAGAGCTGACTCTCTTTAGATTCTGTTCCCATCACTCAGCAGCTTTGTACACAGAATTTGGCTTTGCTAAACTAACTCTAGAATCTCGTCTAGGAAAATATCGTTATTCTTTTGTCTTTACAAAACTTTGCAAATGCTTGTCTCGTCCTCTCCAATTAGCAACAACTGTTAAAGAACAATTTATTTAAGAAGAGGATCAGTAGGCTGTCTGGGGAAAAAAAAGAGATTTACATTTCATTTAAAAATTACTTCAACTACAGATTTGTTTCCAGGTAGTGCAGGAGAGAATGGTGAATAGGTAACTGTTTATCTGAGTCACTTGGATGGTGAGATTCTGATCTCTGCTCTGAGTTTGAATAGATGAACATTAGAGCCACTGTTACCAGCTAAGGTGTAAGCTAATGTAATGTTTTGAATTTTGGATGTGGCTACTATTTGTGAGGAATTCACTTCTTACCAGAAATTACTGCCCAAGCATAAGAGGCCTGGCCAGCACCTGGTCTGGCAGTAGAAATATTCTAGTTAGACACTACTTTTTCCCACACATGCTCTCCCTCTTCATCCCAAATGCTGCAAAACCAGTTTTGTGATCATTCCAAACCATGTTATCTTCTTCTGTTTCTTGATTAGTTAAACATTATTTTGGGGTTTTAACAGTGGGAATACAATGAAATGTATCACAGTTGACTACTGAGGTTTGGATGTTTTTTACTTGTTTGTTTTGGTTTTTTTTCAGCTGCTTGTGTGCAGAATGTAGGTCTGTTAGATATCCCATGCTTCTTTATGGTGTTCAGCTCATGAAAGTCAGGGCTTGATTTTGTTACCTAATCAGTAATGCAGTGTCTTTTGAGATGTCCTGGGTACCATGTTATGGCTTCCAAATGCCTATCCAGAAGAGCATAGGTCTTCCATGATCCTTTATCATCTTTCACACTAGTCCCATGTCTTAGATCTCTAACAAATATAGATGCCTTTGTGTAGGTAAATGAACCAAATCCCCAGAGTGGGAATCAAGTCAAGATTAAAACATTTAGGCTGAGGTCCCTATTAATGACTTTAAGGTTCATTTATAATCAGTGGAGATCTGGTCAGCGGAGTTTAAACAGTCATTCAGTTTACTAGAAAAATACTTCTGGCTGATGACATAAATTCCTTTCTACACTCTTTTGACTATATTAACTGTATCTTCAGAATAGGGCTAACACTAAACAACTTCTCTGTAGACTCCTTAGTTTTTCTAACTGAAGCTGTATTCTACTCAGACACTTCAACAACTCATATACACTATGAATGTAGATGAACCTCATATTATAGTCTTTTCTTTCAACATGTTGTATCACCTTTCATGTAGAAATCAGTGCTTCTTGCTTTGGAAAACAACATTTGAACATATAGCAAGTTTGGGAACAACTTATCAGCTCAACGTACCTTGAGCATTCTAGCAATTGCTCTGTTTCAATTTTTCTCTTACTGCCATTTCACCTGCAAGGCTCAGGTAGGACACACTGTCTCCTGCAATGTGGTGAAACCAAGAAGGACAAATAACTAAGGATCAAAAATGCTTAATGGACACCTATTTAGGTTGTGGGCTTGATGTTCATGCCTTCAAGATTACCCTCTTTACTCTTGGTCTGCATGACATTGTATATTATCCTGATCTCCCATGCATTTTGCATATTCTGTGAGAAACAGGGGGAAATCATTCTATAATAATTGTGCTAAATATGTCTGGACATACAAGGTTCTATTTTTCAGCTTATGCCACTGCAATAAAGGATCCTGATTCTCAATCAGAAGGTACAGCAGTGGGGCCTAATTAGCATAACTGTTAACATAGACCTGTGAACTTTACCAACTTTTTCTATAGCTACAGTAGATGAAATACAATGAAGCATCTCTCCCAGACAGAATAGTTTTGGTGTGCTCAAGTAAGTAGGGAGCCACACTCTGCAAGCAAACCTGTTTGAACATCAGAAAACATAAAAGTGTCAGAAAGGACCCAGAAAAGGCATATTTTAAGCATCAACAAGGATTAAAAAAAACCAGAAAACAACGTTGTGGTTTGAAATGACTAGCCACTGGCAAAGTATACCTACCTACTCTTTATAACTAAGGAAAACTTAGCCTACTGAGGTGACAGAGTTTCTGGAAGGACTCTGAAGAGGGTAGACCCATGACCCTGCATCAGAGAGACTCTCTCTCTCTCTCTCTAGTCTCCAGGAAGGTCAGAGAGTGGAAACTAGCCCAGAGCAACCTCATGATCCAGCAGCCCCACAAGCTGCAGCTTAGCAGGAACCACTGCAATGACCTGTCCAATCTCTGTCTAGGACTGCACCATCTCTCTGAAGGGTCAGGGTGGTCATATAAGACTTGCACTCAAAGCGTTTTCAAGCTCATGATTGAATTTATTTACAGGTAGTTCAGAAGAATTGAAAAAACCACAGCACTTGCCTGTAATTTGTATCAATATGCAAGCCAGCATGTGGGCAGTCTAGATTCAGCTGGGACTTTGAGCAACAGTAGATACACAGCCATTGTGTCCTAATGTGATAAGAAAATAATGAGTCAGATCACAAGCGACTGTGGCAAGGACTATTTATTTTTATATATAATGTTGAACATGTACTATCGATCGCTTTAACTTGTATTAAATTTCAATTCTGTTATAGTTAGATTGTTCATAAAACCTGTGGCAGTCTAAAAAAGAGAACTTCATGCTGTAAATGTACCACTGCTTCAAAATGAATTACTATTGTTTTTTACAATTCCTCTCACTACAAATATGTGTATATATGTGTGTGTGCGATGACAAAAAGAGGACTGAATTTTAGAAGTGATACATTCATTAGACTCTGTAAAGAAGGCCAGTAACTGCCTCAGACATTGAAACTACATCTCTGGTCATTTTATGCTGATTTAGTCTTTTAATAAAAGTGCCAAGATATTCCTTCTCTGTAGAAAAAGAATGCATATTAGAAAATATTTGGTCATACTTTTTCAAATTCATTTATAAAATAAATGTGACTGTTTTCCATTTTATAAATATAACATATCAGTGTTATTTTGTGTAGTGTTATAGCTGTTTGTGTTGGAGAAGTGAAAGGATACATGGAGTAGAAAAATCTATTAAAATAGCTACTCAGATAATTTAGCTGTATTTTCAAAAGAAAACAGAAATGATAAGTATTTTTCCAGAGGCTTCAATGGAAGTCTCACCCACAGAGTTGAGAAAAGGAGCAAATCTTGCAAGGGAAACCTGATTACAGTGAATTGTCATTTGGAAGGATGATGGAAGTACAGTTTTAGGATTCCTTTTGTTATGATGAATGAAATCAGCTAAAGATCATATGTATCAGTCATCAAGATCTTTCTGTCAGGAACTGAGCTTTTTAAAATCTCTTAATGCAATTGAAGCTTGAAAAGATTGAAAGTTGGAATTGTTGAAGTTAGCACTGTAAGGAGCTACCATTTAAAGTGGACCTGGGATCTGATTTCATACTGAAGAGCTGGGGAAAATTGCTCTCTTCTTGATTTTTCTGTCACCTGGTTATACCCTTCAGCAAATCACTTCACGTTTCAGTTTCCCCATTCTGTCCCTTTTGGAAGAGGAGTATTTGGATGCTTTAGCTTGACATACCTTTTCAAACTGAATTAAAATCTTAAACTTTTTACCTCCAGAAAGATTAGATTCAAAACATGGTTCTTTGATTTTTTAAAAATTAAATCTTATGAATACCCTTAGCATGATACTTTAAAATAAACATTAGAACTCTGGAACAGGCCGCATGGATAGGTGGTGAATGTCTGATCCCTAGAAACATTTTAGGCTGGGTTAGACAGGCCCCTGAGCAACTTTATCTAGCTGAAGATGTTTGATTAGATCACCTTTAAAGATCCCTTCCAACCCAAACTATTCTACAATTCTAAATTTTTCATGAACAAAGTCTAAAGTACTCCTCAAGTCTATCATTGCTGCTTTCACCTGTCCTTCAGCTGTGCTATCCTGTCCCTCACTTACGATGGCACTTGCAAGAACTATTTTCATGCTTATCCAGCTTTACACTGAAACTGTTGAGAGAGCAGAACTGCATGACTGGATGACTATCTGGGGACTGCATACAGGACAGAGTCTCAGAAGAACTGAATTAGATTGATTTAAACTGCCGTGGCTAAATTTAATCTACTCTTTATCATCCTTAGAATGTTATCATGATCTACATGTCCAAGGAATAGCTAAAATTATATACGCATCCTCACAACTGTCATTTGTAAGCTGCAAATCCTAAAGTTCTGTGATCCTCTGACAAGTATCAGCTGAATGGAGATTCTTATCTTAAACAGACTGCAAAATATCTACCACAAACAGCCATATCACTCATAACATAAGCACTCAAAAAACACTTTTAACGCCTTGTCATCTCTCTTGGTTTATCATAGCTTACACATTTAATTTCAGCTGGGGGTTCTGAACACTGCATAACAAAGGTTATGGGAGCAAATGACAGTTTATGAGGTACACACATGCCCACATATATCCAGGAGTAACTCCGTGTAGTGTTAGAAAAGCTGTTCAGAAAACTGGTTTCATGTAACAATAAAATAATATATTTGTAGATTTTGGTCAGGTGCCAAAATATTACATTTTGAAAGACTTTTTTTTTCTTTCAATATCAAAATATTATTAAAATGTTGACCTTTTTCGTAATGAATCCTTTCCATTCCACTCCTAATAAATTTCATAATGATTCTTCCAATTTTCTCAATTTTATTACATTCAATATCTATTTGGAAAATGTTCAAACAAAACTCACAAAGCAAATACTTTGCTCATGTCAACATTATGTTTTTGATAAAATGTTATTCAGTGGTTGTGAAACAAGAGGCCCAGTGGATCCTATCAAGCCTATCAATTCCTAGTACACTGCAATATCTAATATCTAGTGCACAAAGTTGCAAATTCCTGACCTCATTGTTTGTTTATACTTATTGTCTCATTACAACTATAGATATTAATATTTGTATTTCCCCCAAAACTGAATTTTAAGCAAAGATTTTGATTTTAGATATGTTTCCTCTCCAACCTCTTCACTAATGGTTAATGTACACTTGAGTATCTCAAAGTAGATTTTGCTCTGGATTCATTCAAAGAAGGAGAATTTGTTGGATCCAAAAATCAAATATCTGCAGAGAGGAAATTTGCAGATAACACTAAACTGGGGGGGAGTGTCGATCAGCTGGAAGGTAGGAGGGCTCTGCAGAGGGACCTGGATAGTTTGGAGAGTTGGGCTGATTCCAACAGGATGAGGTTCAACAAGGCCAGGTGCCGGGTCCTGCACTTTGGCCACAACAACCCCCTGCAGCGCTACAGGCTGGGGACAGAGTGGCTGGAGAGCAGCCAGGCAGAAAGGGACCTGGGAGTTTGGATTGACAGGAAGCTGAACATGAGCCAACAGTGTGCCCAGGTGGCCAAGAAGGCAAATGGCATCCTGGTCTGGGTCAGGAACAGTGTGGCCAGCAGGACCAGAGAAGTGATTCTTCCCCTGTACTCAGTACTGCTGAGGCCACACCTGGAGTGTTGTGTCCAGTTCTGGGCCCCTCCATTCAGGAAGGATATTGAGGTGCTGGAGCAGGTCCAGAGAAGAGCAACAAGGCTGGTGAAGGGACTCAAGCACAAGTCCTATGAGGAGTGGCTGAGGGAGCTGGGGTTGTTGAGCCTGGAGAAGAGGAGGCTCAGGGGAGACCTCATCACTCTCTACAACTCCCTGAAAGGAGGTTGTAGCCAGGTGGGGGTTGGTCTCTTCTCCCAGGCAACCAGCAGTAGCACAAGAGGGAATGATTTTAAGGTCTGTCAGGGGAGGTTTAGGTTGAATATTAGGAAAGAATTTTTTACAGAGAGAGTAATCAGGCATTGGAATGGGCTGCCCAGGGAGGTGGTGGAGTCACTGTCCCTGGAGGTTTTTAAGATGAGACTGGATGTGGCACTTAGTTGCACTTAGTTAGCAACTGCAGTGGTAGTGGATCAAGGGTTGGACTTGATCTCAGAGGTGCCTTCCAACCCGTCTGATTCTATGATTCTATGATTCTATGAATTTGAGTGGTCTCAGCAAAAGGCTGTGGACTAAAAGAGCTGGGGAAAAAACCTCAGTTTAAGAAACAAATAGGACATCACCGGTGTGGAGTGCCCTGCCCAAGCCAGAGACACCATACTCTGATGTTATCAAGCATCTGCAGAAGACCTATTGCATTTTATCTCTCCATTTGTGTTATCTGTTCCCCCCATGTAATTCTGCTAAGACAAAGTGGGTTTTCCCCTATGGTGTAAATGTTAAGACCCCAAAATTTGTAAACCTGCATTTTCCCTTTTACCTCATCTCTGTAAAACCTCCAATTGTAATAGGCTGACCCCTCGAATATGTAGTACCCCAGAGCCATAAAATACCAGTTTTTGTAGGAGTAAACCATTCCAGTTTCTCGTCTCCATCTGGGATTGCTTAGTTTGTTGACCGCCACAAGAATTTGTTTTTATTTTCTCCATACTGCGTTACTTGTTCTACTTATGGACAAGACTTAAAGTAAAGTTATATCCATTACACAAAACCCTTCAATTTGGTTAATCTAATTAAATGAATCCACTTAAAAAAATAACATAATATGATTTTAACATGAGTTAAAATTTCAGGGCAATCATAAATTTAATGCGAACTTCTAACTGGGCCTGAAACCTGACCAATTCTTTCTACATGACTTATTTTGTATTTGGTTAACTGAATCAGATTAACAATGCTAAGCTAAGAATATGCATTTTTTTCAGACGGCTGTGGAATATTCTGAATCATACAATGTCGATTGTGCTTTTTACATTGGAAAGAGAAAATTCCATACCAGACATCTCTGAAGCGCAAGTTAAACCTACCTTAACTTAAAGACGTAGTAGACTTAGGTAAAACATAGAATAAATTATTCTGGATGAATTATGTTACTTGATAGGCCTGTGCATCAGACTAATAAGTAAACCCCCTGATTCATAAACTAGATGGCAAATATTACATGTGTGAAGTCACACACAAATTGCCAATCATGTGACAGCGATGAATTGTACACTATTCAAACAAGCAATGTTCGAAAAGTTTTCAGTCAATACCATAATCAACTTCAAGAAGCACTGGCAGAGACTCCACAGTATGCCTTATACCATGGAGAACTATTTTAGGTAGGTCAAACTGATGTCCATCCTGGTTCTTGGCAGCCAGTATATTCATATTTCTCCTTAACTGCAACTGCTTCTGACAGAAGAGACTGTTTTCAAATGTTTATGTGAGTGGCTCCAACTCTTGCAAGAAACAGATTAGGTGAAGATCTTTCAAATGTTCACATACAAACTACCAGCTTAATTTTCTTCTCTTTCTTTTCCTCTCTGGATCTAACCTTTTTAATAATTGCTTATCTGCAGTGCTAAGCAGTAAATGGATTTTTTTTTTTTTTGATCAGTAGATTTTGGTGAATAAGGGAAAATAATCACTTTAATCATATCCCACCTAATACAATAGCAGAAGCCCGGGTTGGATATTCATTTGGTTGGTATATTTATGCAAAAAATTATCATTTTAATGGTATTTTATTAGTAAATATGCCCATGAATCAATTAGTCTAATATGTTCACCACACCTTGTGTTGTTTTTCCTAGGAGCAAAGCAAAATACATATTCAGGCATGAAGCTAGCGTCCCCTCCCAAAAATCTATTCCCAAAATCTCAACTGAATCACTGTTCTTTCAAGAGTGAAATAATTAAACAGCCCAACTTGGTTGTTCAATTTTTTCCTCAAGGCACAACATGCTAACAGCAAGCTCCTATGTTTAAATCTTGGTCCTCTTAGAATATTAACAGCTACTTCAAGTTTTTCTTAAAAATGGAAAAGATAGATCTCTAAGTGGCAGGAGCATGGTGATACAGATCACATATAAAATAAAGTCACTAAAGTAATGAATGTTGAATGCAATATTTGGAGTCAATGAAGAAGTTAAAAGAAATTTCTAAATTCTATGGGACCCTAAGTACTGTGAGAAATTAAAGTATATGATTTAATATCTTCTTCATTGATTTAGTAAAAATTAAAAAAAATTGAACTATGCATGTTCAAGACTGGTGATGCAGCTGATGGAAGAGTAGTCAGTCTACTGCACATGTCTCAACATTATCAGAAATTAAGCATGAACTTTATTTGTAGTCCTGCTGTTTGGTCACTGACATTTGTTATAGACTAGTGAACTGGATTTCCATGCCTTTTGGTAACAATGATGAAAGCTGTCTAAAATAATTCTTTACATACTGTATCAACATCTTTCTCACTAAAATAATTTTTGGGGAGTATTACTGGGTATGATAATTCTGAAACGTAATGAATATTTTTTTTTAATTTTTGGTGAAATAATTAATAGTAACATTTTCCTTGTGAAATATTTATCCCAATTATATGGAGTAACATTTTTCAGATGTATAAACAGATCTGTTTTCATATCTATAAAAACTTGTTAAGTAACACACCTTGAATAAATTATAATAAAGATACTGATCCATTATGAAGGTTTATGAGCTTTAATAACACCTCAAGTAATGCTACTGAAAAAGGCATCTCAGCCTGTTCATCACGTTTTTACCCTTACAGAATATTTAATAATTTTTGAAATTTATGATCTTCTTATATATATTTTCTTGCCTACGTATATCTCCTTTCAGACTAGTGACATTCACCTGCTTTTTTAGCCAAACAATAAGGTATATTTATATTAATGAAGAAAAGAATTTAAGTTTAAATAGAAATAAACTCACAAAATCAAAAATTTGTTGTAGTGCTTTCTTCACTCTCCCTGACTGGGTGAGGTAGTCTTTTTTTCTTTTACTTATAGTACCACTTACAGAGTATATGTTCTTGTCCTGCCCTCTTTCTGCTACCAAAAAAACTATATTTTACAAAAATGTGTATAAGACAGTAGTCAGCATGCTCAATTGTGTAAGATTTATTGAGAGCAGTCCCGAGTATAATCATTTAGGAGTATTGGTGGATGAGGACCTTGACATGACCCAGCAATGTGCGCTTGCAGCCTAGAAAGTCAGCTGTGTTCTGGGCTGCATCAAAAGTAGTGTGACCAGCAGGTAGAGGAGGGTGATTGTCCCCCTCTACTCTGCTCTGGTGATACCCCACCTGGAGTACTGCATTGACTTCTGGGGCCCCCAACATAAGAACATGGACCTGTGGGAGTGGGTCAAGAGAAAGGCCACGAAGATGATCAGAGGGTTGGAGCACATCTGCTATGAAGACAGGCTGAGAGAGGTGGGGTTGCTCAGTTTTGAGAAGAGAAGGCTCTCAGAAGACTTTATAGCAACTTCCAGTACCTAAAGGGGATGTACAAGAAAGTTGGAAAGGGACTTTTTACAAGGGTATATGTAGAGACAGTACAAGAGGGAATCATTTTAAACTGAAAGAGGTTAGATTTATATCAGGTATTAAGAAGAAATTCTTCACTGCGAGGGTGGTGTCCAGAGAAACTGTGGATACCCCATCCCTGAAAATACTCAAGATTAGGTTGGATGGGGCTTTGAGCAACCTCATCCAGCGGAAGGAGTCCCTGACCATGGCAGGGAAGTTGGAGTGAGATGACCTTTTTGGTCCCTGACAATGCAAACCATTCTATGTTTCTATAATATTCTTCATGTATGAAAACAGGAGTAAAGACACAATGGGGAGAATCCAAATATTTTGAAGTCCAAATTTTTTTTTAATCCAAAACCATTTGTTACCCATCTCAAAAAGTCAATTTAAAAAAAAAAATTAAGAAAGTGGAAGAACGAACTCCCCAGAATCTTGTTTGCAAAGAAGAAATCACTTGGAGTTGGCTAGTAAGAGAAAACAAGCAGCTTTGAAGCTACCTAAATTCAGAATCATGTAAAACCAACACTGACACTGACAGCACTTCTACCAACTGAATCTTTTGTACTGCTCAACTTTGTAATTTCTTGTCCAGCTGAGGGGTCAGCTACAGACATTCAGATTCAGTCACAGTGATGGCTTTCTCTGAGTCTGAAAATGCAAGTCAGGGTACCAAGAAAGCAAACAAAAAAAGTCTGAATCTGGATGGTGGACAAAACAAACAATTATGTGCAGTAGAATCAAAGGTTCCTTTTCAATGAATGCATTTTTTCTGGTCACCATTTTTTCATCGAATTATCACCCCAAATATTTACATATTCCCCACACTAGGATGTAGAAACTTAGTTGTTTTCCTCCTAGAATCTATTTTATAACTATTCTTCTGTCTTCTTTGGTCTTAGATTTATGACTACAGAACTTCTTTCAAATGAAGATAATATTATTGTGGAGACCAAAACTAATACATTTAGAATTATTTCTGTGCATTAGACCATGAATAGCTATCCTAACAGTTCAAAGTGCCAGAAAGAAAAGGAAGTTTTCTTTTGTCATATTGCTGACCACCAGGTCAGCACTGTACGACTCTCTGTGTAAAAACTGAAACCTAAAATAACAAGTGTGTCTTTCAATAGTTTTCTTAGAGATTTATGTTTGTTTCAAAGAGATTTGGAGAGGTTGCTTCTTTACTGATAGTTTTGTGAATTGACTGTGAAAAATTTATGCTGGTTTACTCAGTTTATTCCTTAAATGTATTCCACATGATCACCGTTGCTACTAGAAACACATTTTTTTCTTTCTGTAGTATGGGAGTCTTCTAATTAAAAAGCTGCATAGCCAAGCTATTTAAAACATGGTTTTCTTAAAAAAAAAAAAAAAAGAAAATATAGGAAAAAGGAAAAAAAGGAAAATAAAAGCAGCATTCTCTTGTAAACAAGGCAGGATAATGATATTACATATTAACAGTTCATGTGTTAACAGATGTAGTTTATCTTATTTACTGGATGAGCACACTGCACAGGTGAAAGTAAGAATTTGAGGACCACTAAACACTGGATTTTTTTTCAGCATACAAAACCACCTGCATTTTAGCAGTTTAATCTAATCAACTGTGAAACATTCACAGTGTTCAACAGACCTGAAATATTCTAATTTCTCACCCATGATATAATGGTCTAATGCCTATGTGTTAGGCTGCAACACAAGGTATCATTCGGAAAAAATCCAAGACTGTTTAATAAAGTTCTCTCCTCCCCTTTTTACACTATACACAAAGTACACAAAATAGTTTTTATGAGTAAGCCCTTTTTGTGTTCTGAATTTATACTTATCACAGGTAAACAGCCTTCAAAGAAGACACGCAGAAAAAAATATAAGCAAAAAAAATCCCAAAACAAAACAGAAGGTTCCCAGTAAAATGCACATTTTTACAATCAGTTTTCTTACTTTAGAACAAAGAACATTTCCACAGTGATTCCTGTAGAACTTGAGAATTGTGAAAATGTACGACACATTGTCAGTTTACTTATTATGCATTCATCAAAGTGATAAAAATCTGTTATTAATTCAGGGGTTCAGCTATGACAGAGCACTCAGCCACATCTCAGCAACGGGAACAGTGCACACCTCTATTAGAGCAACATCAATTAGCTATGTGTGTGGCCACTGACACTAGGAAAATGATGTCCATATGCCTTTTTGGAAGACACTATTCAAAATTTCCTGATCTTCTTTTTGTTCCTTTATTTTTCCCCTCAGAGATGTCCCATCACCTGTTTTAAACTGTGAGGAATAAAAATAGGCATTTCTCTCAAGAAACAGCAAGAATCAACATCCATACTTACAATGTGTCTTCAAAGAAGCTGATATTATATAGAATAGAAGGTTCCAGATGGCATTATTCAGATGTGTATGGCAGAAGTAGACCTCATTCTTGTTAGCAGTGAGGTAGAGAAGTGGATGTAGGAATGAGGCAGGGAATAATACAGAAGATATAACTAGAATTGAGTGCTCTTTGGCTCTGATTTTAATTCTTATGATAAATCAAGATTTACTATAAAACATGTAAAAGAGAAGACATGGTAAAAGAATATAATTATACAACTTGAAAAATTAGAGGTTCTAAATTAAAATCCAAGGATATAATTGATAGGGGAAAAAGAATAAATATCTGTTACAAAATACCTTTCTCATCAGGTAAAGTTAGTTTTATTTGAAACTGGGTAAGAATGTCTATACCTTTAATTATTCCACCTTAGCTGCTTAACAGTAACTTGTTAGAGCACACCAACTTGAGCATGTACATAAACTCACAGCAACTTCAAAGTAGGTACTAAGAGAAAAAGTTTTTCCCAAAGCTAAATAAATGTAGAATATCTGGATCTCTGGTGTTTGTTTCTGCCTGTGTTCAAGAAGGTGGGTCCCAAATATGAAACTTAAAAAGAATCTCTGTCTTCCTGTGTCAAAACTGTATCTACCTCTGAACCACAGAATACCATGAAGGTCATTTAAGGTTGTGAGAGACTGAAACGTTGATGGTTAATGACTCAAGCAATTGACCATTTGCAAAGCAGCAGGTTGCTTTGCTGAGGCCAGGTTTACACCATCCACCCCAACTGAAGGGGAGGAGAAGAGTTTTTTATGTGTAGTGGTGAAACCCCTGATCCACGTAAGACAGATGGAGTGAACTTTTGAAAACTTGTTTTTTATTTTGTAAGCTCTAAATATTTTTTCCTTTTAAACATCTGGAAAGGTTCAGTAGCATTACTACAGCAGTGTCAAAGTCAAAACTCTGACAATTATTTTAAGTTGCAGAAGGGCTTTGAAATTGTGACAGTGGCAAAGTGCAGCTTATGGGGTGTTACAAGAGGGGAGAAAACAAAAGCACGGTAGAAGACTGTAGAGTGCTAGTCAGCAGAAGATATAAAAAGAAAAATGAAACCTATTGACAAGTAAAAAACTCCTGAGAGCCACAGACTAAGAATAAACATGAAATTTTCTTTTATTTCCTTTTGAGCACTGCCCAAGGGGAGTGCTTTGATGCAGAAACAATGTGTAGATATCTGAAGCTACAATCCTTATAGGCACTGTAAACAGGGTGAGTGAGCACCTGTGTAACCCAGAATATTAAACTGAATCCTGCAATTTCTTTCCGTTTCTTTTTCAGTCCAGTTTTTACTAACTTCTAGTTATTTATTATCATTAATAAATCATATGAGTGCTGATTTTGCATTTATACATCTGATGAGTATTTCCATTCTCTTGCTCCCCCATCCTGAGACCAGGGCCTTTAGGGACCATGAAGGATATCAGACTGCTGTGCACTCTGTTCTGATATGGTCTGTCCTATGTGCACCAAGGTGATGGGAGCAGGAGTGGATGGAAAATCAAATTGAAGTTGCGAGAAGGAATAGGACTGCTGGGCTGAGTGTGTGGCACAGGCTTAGGATGCAGGACTCGCTGGATGCTGTCATACCACAGGGGTCAGGGCTGGGCTGTGGCTTCAGCAACTGTTTGGGCCAAACAGGTTCATATCTCAGGAATTCTGACACCAATGAACACTTGACCTTCGGGATCCATTCAAAATGGCACATAGTGTTTCCATGATAAAATTTTCAGAATTTCTAGAAAACTGTATTATATTCAGCTACTGTAAATTCCAGATAAATGTCTTCAGCTACTTTCCCCAACCTACTTCCACTTTTTTTCCTCAAAGGTTCTGTAGCCATGTCTAATATTAAACTTCAGAATCAACTTCTAAGTCAAGAGGAAGGGTGGCACAATGGTTTTCAGTCAAGCAGAGTGCTGCTCAAATCCCCTAAAGAGTAAAAGACTTGCTGTGTGGCTTCGAAAGTCCATTTAATCTCTTAGTGTCTTGATATTCCAATCAAAAATGCTACCTTCAGATTTTTTTATTTTGCAGCACAGTCAGTTACTTTGATGCTCTGGTGGTTAGGAGCATAAAAAAAACCTTAGGAAAAAGTGTATCAATACGATGTATATGAGTACCTCCAGGATTAAGAATTTAAAAACCTCTTTTCAAAATAAGATTGATATATAAATACCATATACTCTGAATGGCATTCCAAGGAATAAGATTCTCATAGGAAGCATAACAAGAAAACATCCCCTTAGAAATATATTACTAGCTGTTTTGCAATTCATGACTAGTCAGTTCATTTGCATTTATGTATTTCAATATGTAGTAGAGCTAATAATGTTAGACACATCATGCTTGGCACTTTCTTGGACTGAATAATATAATTTAAAATGAGGTTTAGTTTTTCAAGTTAACCTCAGTACAGAAATATATTTTTATCAGACTTGACTATAGTTGTACAGAAAGTCCATGAAGTTGGAAACCAAACTAGCTCAGTCCACATTACTTAAGATGCACTGCTTTTATGTCTCTAATAAGATGGCCTAATGGCCCTGCTCTACATTTATATGGAAACCAATAGACCCTTTCCATCAAGTTAGAGTGCTTTTCAAATAACTTTTCTATCATAATTACTGTTTGCCTATATATATATATATATACACACACACTTGATTTGTATGATTAGATGTCATTTCATCACACGATGTGTCTGATCATTAGTTGGGTGTCGTTCAGAAAGCAATTCTTGAAATCAGACATTTTCGTATAGATATTTGTATCACTAAATGTAATCATTATATTCTCAATAGAAAAAAATAGATTATCATTTGGTGCAAATTCAGGTTTACAGTCACATTTACTGTGGGTTCTGCATTCCCACATGTGAAAAATATGAACTCTATAAATATTGTCTTTCAAATAAGCTCTGTCATGATATTTTTAAAGAAGTAGTAAATATTTATGTTGTGTTGAAAACTACAAACATGACAAGGAGTGGGTTTTTTCCTAAAGACAGTGATCTGAATTATCAGTCTAATGTTGTAAATAGGATGAAATGAATGTAAATAGTTGCTATGAATGCTGAAGGACTATGTAAATATTCAATATCCTAGATAGAATAAAATCAGCTTCTATAACAACTGCTCATTTGAAGAGTATTCCTACAAATTCATATAGCTTTGAAAAGGTATAATTTTTAACAGCAAATCTTGTTATGAGTTCAATAACATTATGTACAATGTTGCTTATAGGCTTCTCTCAGAATGAAGTGAGACACATTTTATTTTTTGGTTGGTTACATATTACCTATGCTGACAAAAATATTAGAGGAAAAATTACTAGAAGACTATGAAGCATCACAAAGATACAGTTGGACTTGTGGCTGAAACAGTGACAACTGATCACTGTCTTATCGAATGGAAGCTCTTAAAACCTTCTGTTTATAAACCAGACAAATAAAAAGGCGTCTGGGATTTGCAGGACTCGCTGGTCCTTTGGAGCCTCAGTTAAGACCCCATCTCATGTTGTTCAGGTTTACTTTTGATATCCACTTCCTGTAACATTTTTCAAGCACTAAATGAATGCTTCAAAGCAGGTAATGTTGATTCCTATTTAAAAAACTGTTTCATCATCTTATTCTTCTACGTTGTTCTCCTTGTGATTTTCAACCTCTGTTTACTAATTGACAGTTTGTTTTCACCTGTTCTCCTATTACTACTGCCGTTTAGTTTAACTGGTTCTTTTCACTACCTGATGTTTATCTACCTGATTTATTAACACATGGTAACCTTTCCTGATGTTTGCTGAAGTAGCCAAGCACTTTCAGTCCCATTTTGCGTACTGCATTATATGTTTTGAAGTCTTTGCACTGTGTTAGTACAGTTACAGAGATCTGCAATATGAACCCCATGCAGAATGTAGACTAAATGATTGATCTGTTGAAGCCAAGCAGAAGGTGTACTTGTCAAATGGTACTTACATGATTTGAGTCCATCTGCAGGAAGAAATAGTGCAGATAAAACACACCTATTCTGATGCAGAGTACTAGGACTCTCATAGAAGAAAGCAAGGTTGTAATCTCCCTCATGTCAATTTCCATACTGTTAATTTAGAAATATACAGCAGATGGGAACTATATGGTATACAAGGATACATGTGCTTAAATAGTACATGCAAATATTATTTCATAAAAAGCTTTGCATAAAAGAGAAGCCTATGATTAAATACACTAAGGTTTTGATTGCTAGCCAGCAACAGTAATTATTAAAGCTGTCACACATCTTTTTCACCTCCTAAAGATGATTCACCTAGTTTCTGTTCAAAAGTTACCATACAGAATGTAAAAAAAAAACAGACAAATTAAATTGGAATCTGCATCATATGCAAAAGGAAGTCACATATACACATTAAAATAAAGACACATAAATATGCCAGTTGGGATTTGAAAAATTTGAATACTAAATTATAAATTGATATAACTGTAAAACACAACTTTTGGGGGGTTTTTTGCCAAGCTTTCTGAACTTAGCAACTGTTCACAGAATGGCTTTCATAGGTGTTTCAGCTTAGTCAAGCAAGGCCTGTCAGATCCTCCCTCACGTCTTCACGGCAGTTGCGCTGAGACAATGCGCAATGAGTTGCTTATAATATCATTTTCAGAGAAGCATACAAGGCCAATAGGCAGTTTAGTTAGAACAAACATTTTAACTTGCTGCTTTCCCCATAGGACACATTTTCCAGACCAGTCTTGGAAATCGTATTTGTACATTCATGCAAATATCTCCACTGAAGTTTTCCATGTTTAAATACAAATTGATTACTATACATAAATAGAAACTGTGTCTGGGATAATTTTCTTCCCCAGAGGACAAGAGATATTATTGCATTTGAACGCCAGTGGAAGTGGTACCTGGTTGAGACCTTGGCCTCCGTGGTCAGCAATATCCTGTTGTTGCACTGGAGGGGCAGGGAAACAGAGGAATTAAGCAAGTAGGAATGCAGATTAAAAAAAAAAAAAAAAAAAGAGAAGTAGTAGGGAAATGGATTTGATGGAATAATGCTGTAAAAGTAGAAGCTGATGGGAAAATAGTTTACAAAAACAATGGCAATCACATAGGTCCAGTTTTATGTTTTTCCTTTAAATCATGTATCTCAGTAGGGAATGAACAAACAACTACTCACATACTGTATGTCCTAAGAGACCTTAGAACATATTAGAAGTTCTCCTTAAATATTTTTTCGCAAGGACTGCGTCTCCTTAATGGTTTGTCCACAGACTATAATTCGATTTTCTACCCAAGAAAAATGGTTCTACAGTCAGGAAACTATGTTATTTCCCTGCACTCTCTGTTTTAAACTTTGTTTTGCAACTCTGCTCTGGCTGTAAGCAGTCATGGTTCAAATGTAAGATCTGACTCCATGCTGACATGTGAACATAAAAGAATACAGATTCAGTGACATACATGGCAGAGTTGATGTATTGCCTCCTAAAAGTGAAAAGACTTTTTTTTATGTGTGTTTCATTATACTAAGACATGCCAGGGAAGCTTTAGTTTCACATATTTAAAACTTCCTCAATTTTTTTTTCTAACAGCTTTTTAGCACCTGTACTAGCTTTTTCTCTGATAAAAAGAATGTAGGAAACAAGAAACACACCTTCTTTTAGCATCCTGTGGGGAATCCAGGCCCTGGAGATGCCCCAAAAACTGTTCTCTGAAAGGAACAGTCAAGACCATATATGTTTGGCAGCTGCCAGGTGTTTAGTTTTTTTTATTAAGTGAATTTCACTACTGAGGACTTTGTCTTCCAAACATTAATTATTCATACTGAAGACGTTGTGAATTTTTCAACTTGTATGTATGTATTTTTTCATCAGATTCACTATAACTGACAAGCTTTGAATGCTATCATGCTAAACCAAGCCTGAATAAATATCCTCTTCAAATTCTGCATGCCCACATAACAGAAATAGAACACTCATAGCAAAATTCTTAAGTTAAAACTCAGCTTTTTCCTTTATGTAAAAAATACAACAGTCAAAATTAAAATATGTACTTGTTGCCTACAAGACTGATAAGAAAGAGATTTACGTCATTAGCCATGCACACATGATATGAGAATAAATTCCACTATGTCAAATAGCCAGGGGAAATAACAATATTAAACTAAGATTTTTGTTTTTGCAGAGAATCTTAAAGACGGGGTATATAAAACTGAACCTGTGTTTATTAATACACACATACACACACTGAACATATGGTGAATATATGTGTATGTACATATCTGTGTGCATATATATGGGATATGTGCAACCTATTGCAAGAAAATATTGTTACCACCTGATTTGCAAAATCCTCACCTTGTGTTATATACTATTGAAAGTAACCATTAATAGTTTGGAAAGGATAAGAAGTTTCTCAATAGCAGATGTGGTCAGCTGTAGCTGAAACATGCAGTTCAAACTCTATGTGAGTTAATTGAGCTTGCAAAGGTCTTTGCTAGGTAGAGGTTAGAGCTTTTAATACTTTCTTTAGTAATGAGACCACAAATACTCTTACTGTTCTGACAATTTAATGATAGTTTTTTATTGTGGGCTCTGTGGTATGAGCTAGAGTAACTCAGTAGGGTATTTTAACACCATTTTATGATGTTTATAAATCTACAGATCCAGAATTACAAATCTCTCACAAGGTACTTTGCTTTGTGTGTTTGACCTATTGGATTTAACAAATTGTTCATGGACTTTCAGTGCAATACACAAAAATCTCATTTAGAAACCCTGTGAGGTACCAATAAGTCACTCTCAAAAGCTTAACTAGAGCTGATGCATGTTTATCACCCAAAGGAACTTTCTGAAAATGCTTATAATTATACATCTGCACAAAGGGACAGAAGATCAGATTTCATGTGACACTGCTAAACCTAACCAGTGGAGTGACAAGTTTAAGTCAGCGGTGGCTCTCATGCTGCATGCCTTGAGAATCTGTGAAGGCATAGCATAGGATATCAACACCTAATTCCCCATTAAGGTGAGACAACAATTTGGAAGTAGGAAGTTTCCTTAAGGAAGTCTTTTATTATGACTATCTCTGGGAAACAATGGTGGTCGATCAAGTACTACCAGGTGTAAACTGTCAGATTAACAGGTAGACATTGAGAGGTGTGAGAAACCAAGATTCATTGACTGTATTTCACTATAACCACTTATTTCCTTACCTTATTAAAAAAAAAACCTAAGCGAATATTCTCACTAGAAGAGATATTGCTTATAAAAAATTAACTCTATAGTAATGCAATAACAGAAATACTCTCATATTCCTTCAGAGGAGTTGTTTTGTGGTTTATTTCTGTATATTATAAATGTCTAAATTGTTATTTGGGTGAAACTTCTCAAAATTCATACTGTCCACATACAAGTTAAGTTCATGGACCTGGACCAAAAAAACATTTTACAGCACAAAAAAAATGCTGTTAGAATGTTCAGAGCCAGGACCCTGAGTGAAATGTATGCAGAGTCTAGCAGATTTTTCAAACAGTAGAGTCAGTATAGAATATTGTAAACATTTAATTATTTATTTAAGAAAATAAAAATACTCACTCCAAAAGAGATTTACTCTTTTTTTTTTTAAAGAGGACAGCAGAGATTAGATGTTGAATTTACTACTTCTAGAAGTTCTCCATTTTCATATGCGAAAATGCACATTTTTCAGAAACTGAGTGGTTTTTTTCATTTATCAAAATATTATAAAATATTTACAGGTGTTGGAGTTTTTCTAAGCTACCTTGTTCACAATTTTTTTCTTGGAGACTTTCAGCACCATATATTCTTATTTCTTGCACTGTGGATTATATGGCATTAACCCTTCATGTGAGAAACTTGAAAGTATTAAAACCATCACTTTTTATAGCACTGTTTGAATTTCATATGTATAGGGTATACATATACTACACAGAAAATATGTAAGTATTTGCATTTACAAACTGTTGAAGATTTTTTGGAGAGCATAGTATCTACTTGCTGGTTTATCTCCGTTCAATGGAAGTGAAAGATCTGATCTAAAATAGGAATTATTGAAATCTTTCAGACTCACAATGAGAAAAACAGTCACATGTTGCTGTCGATAATTCTGTTAGCACATTTTTCTTGGACTCGATTCTACATGTGTTAATCAGGTAATCATTAATTCAAACCCTCATAATTACTGTAATCTTGTGATAAATGAATCCATGTATGTGTTGTTTTCCTCTCCAAAGGAAGTTGTCTACATTGTATCTACATTGTATCTACACTGTATCTTGTGTCAAATACTTATTCTATGTAAAACAATAAGTGGCTCAATGGCTTGTAGTCTGTTTTAGAGCAATTGTTCTGACTTCTGTTGTGACAATGCTGCCATTGTTTCTTCAGACAGATATACTGTCAGGAGGAGCACAGACAATTACCACCATTCCCAGTAATCCATCTTCAGCCTCAGTGTACTCTTTTTGATAATTTCTGATTCAGTAATTGCTACTTTGGCACATTTGTAGGTCATACGTAGTCTGCTGAACTTGTGTTATCCAATATTCACATAATCAATATGAAACATTAGCATATACCTACAGGACGCATCTAAGGTGTGGTCCTATTGAACTTTTTTAATTACCTTTTTTAATGCCCTTTAATCCACTCCGGATTTTCAGATAAATAAGATTGTTGACTACGTGCAACAACAATGATATTCTGAGCACACCAAGATAAGGGTCCTGTAAAGCAAATCATGGTGCAATTATCCTGTAACACTCAAGTGACCTTCATTATTTATGTACACATTTAAGATACTACTAGCTATTGTAGGACTGCAGATAGTTATTTAAACAAAGAAAGGACTTTTGAGTATGTCAAGGAAGCAGTGTGCTAATCTTTTACATCAGAGAGCTTCTTATTCATGGGTGTTTATTTACCCACAAAGGTCTTGAACTTGCTCCTCTGAAGTCAATTGGAGTTTTTCTTTTGAATAGAAATAGTGTGTCTAGCAGCTAAACTAATCTCAAATGGCTGTCCCTGCTTTGACATTGAAGTCAAGAACTGGTAGATGTAATTGCAATAGTCTACAAAGAGCAGAAGTCTCTTAAGGACTCCTGGTGCATATTAACTCTGGGCTTCTCTGAACTTCTTGTAGACTTGAGAAATACATTTGAAACATTGTTTGAAAAGCAATCTTGCAAATAGTTCTTACAGCTTCTTGCATTCTAACAGCATCCTTTAAAAAATAATATATTTTATCACAACCAAGATAAAGAAAGTGTCCATTAAATTACATGGCAATCAAATTACTGAAACCTATCACAAGTTCATTGTATATGACAACTACAGGGATATCTTCTGAATACATTGCCAGTATTATTAGAATTGATTCATAGTAAATAATTAAGGCTTAAAACATAAAATGTATCGTTTCTCATTATTATAAATGTCCAATCATTATGAATTCATTCAGCATTATTGCAAGAGTTATATGGTTCATGACAAAAAATTAAGCAAAGCTTTGAAGAATACTTTTAATTTTTTACAGTGTAAAATGTTATGGTAGAATAATAAACCTAACAGCCTTTATATACTACACATCACAGCTTAAAGCAAAAAAAATAGAATTTTTTTTTTAATGCAAACCTAATGTATATATCTTAAATGAATAACAATAGAGCTCATTTTCCTGAATTATATGTGTGGTTGAAGCTTTCAGAGGAAAGGTAGAGAAAGAAGAATGAGAAAGAAGAATTCTTTCACACACTAACTTGTGTGGTGGTCAGGACATAGACTTAAAATGTGATCAAGACCCTCCTGCGCTTATTTCAGAGTATTTTTACTCAAAAAATCATAAAAGAGGATTTTCCTTGCAATTTAAAAACATGCAATACACGTACATGAAACCTAGTGAAAACCCAAACCACCAAACAAACAGAAAAACCCATAAAATAATCCCTTAAAAATTCCCAAAGTTTTGAAAATACTGGGTGCTGCTAACTAAATCTAGTAACATTCATAGGATATTAGCATGTTAATATACAATATGCACGTATTCTTATTTTCAAATAAATTTTTAAATTTTGAGCCACTCCATTTATATTGAAGGTTTTAGAATATCTTATACATAAAATAGACAGTTGTATTAAAATATCAGATAAAATGTTGACTATCAATATTTTAATTCCTTTTAGCAACATTATTCAAAATACCTACTGAGAATGAGCTGATTATTACTTATGAATGATATGATTATAATCTATAAATAGTCAATAATTTTCTCTGAAGCTCAGAGACTAACATCAACATTAATTTTAATATATTAGATATGGTATAATAAACACAATAAAGAGCTAGTTTTGATGGAATAAATAAACTTATATGGGCAAGCATTTAAACCAGACCAGTTGCCTTATAATATTAAGTTAAATGTGATTTGTATTTTTAAGCAGTCATCAGAGCAAACAGCTGCCATTCTATTAATGCCAAAATATGTTATTTTCTTAACCGTGTAATGATGATAAAAATGAAGACAATTAAGTACATGGAGTGTTAAATCTTTAACAGCATACTCTTTTCCCCTTTTTTGCTATTCAAAGGCAAGTTCTATAAGCAAAGAAACACTTATTTGATGTTTCAGGATTATAAAAACCATAATTACAAGTGATAGTTAATAAGAATAGGTAAAAAAGCCAGTTAGGAGAGACTGAATTTGGGGCTGTAGAAGTTACTGTAGATGCTCTTGCTACAGAAGCACTCCAGTTCCTCTTCTTTATAAAAATACTGTGTACAAATTAAAGAAGACAAGAAAGATCAAAATAAGTTCTGGAGTGAAAAAAAAATAATGAAGCAGTAGTAAGCTTATATTAATAGCAATACATATTTTATTTGGGAAGTAGATGGTAAAAGTATCTGAGTCCTTCTGGTCAGCATGGTTGAGACTTTGTTTAACTCTGAGACCTCTAGATTTACATTTATACTTGTCAGTTAAGCATCTCCATCGGTATTAGGAGAGATCAAGTTCACATCATCAATATATTCTAGGGAGATTTTCAGCTGTCTCTTACAAGATGTCAATGGTAGGGAGAGTGTCCTGCAGACAGAGGAGGTTGCCTACCCTATTCTTATTTTGTTCATCAGTTTGTCTACCTTTTTTTCATGACAATTTGATCTAGTTCCCATTTCAGACTCAATCTATCAGACTCCCTGGATAGTAATTGACATTTTCCATGTAACTGTTCTGTCTTTCTATCTTAAAATTTTCTGAGTTTAAGAACTCATTTATGAAACAAGATGATGTGAATGCTTATTACCTTGAGCAGCTCTGAGATTCAGCTTCGATATAATAGTAATGCTGGCTTGCATTATTTATAATAACAGCCCTAGTCCTCCGTGCATCTTTTCTACCTAGCAATTTTACACATTTTTTTTATGATGAAAATACATATTTTTAATGTTTGTTATACACTGTGGTGGGTTGACTTTGGCTGGACACCAGGTGCCTACCCAGCCGCTCTATCACTCCCCTTCCCAACCGGACAGGGGAGAGAGAAAGGTGGAAACAACCTGTGGGTTGGGATAAGGCAGTTTATTTAAAGCAGAAGCAAAGCAGAAGCAAATGCTTGTCCATGCAAAAGCAAAGTGAAAGATAACATGGTTTATTCTCTACTTCCCATGAGCAGCAATGGTCGACCACTCCCAAGAAGCAGGGCTTCAGCACACGTGACAGTTCCTCAGCAGGCAGCCACTGGAGACAGTGAACACCTGCCTTCCTGCTCCTTGCCTTAGCTTTTATATCTGAGCTGAAATCATATGGTATGGAATATCCCTTTGGTCAGTTTGGGTCAGCTTTGGCCTACTTGTCTCCCCTCCCAGGATCTTGCCCTCGATTGAGGGAGGAATGTTACAGCGCTGATGCTGTGCTGAGCAGTAGCCAAAACACTGGTGTGTTATCAACACCCTTCTAGCTACCAATGCAAAACATCAGCACTGTGAGGGCTGCTATGGGGAAATGAACTTCATCTCAGTCAGACCCTATATATACACTTACTCTTAAAAAATGAGGCAAATACAGCCAAATGATTTTGGAGTTTGTCTTTTCAGTGTACCTTCTGCATTTCCATTAGCTTCTGTCTTGGATGGGTTTTTTAAAACATTATTATAATGAAAATTCAGTAGAAATTACTGTTCAATTTGCATAATATTGCTGTATGTTGAGTACTGTTTTATTAGTCTTTAGAAACAAATGAGCCTCTCATTTGCTGTTGACAAATAAGGCACAAAAATGGTTTTTAAAGTCATTCTAAGAAAGTCCATTTATGCTAATTTTTGTAGCTAAGATATGAAGTCAGCATTCTTGCTCTGCTTGAATTGGTTTGCATTGGCTGCATGAATTGTATATGCAAGTAAGGGACAAAAAGCTATTTGCTAAATATAACCAGTTACAATAACTGTTTATAACTTTGGAAAAGACCAGGACTTATCAGGATTATATTTTGAATGATGTAAATTTTCATGTGATAATTTCTGGTAAGTGGCAAGGGCAGAGAACTGTCAGGGAAAGATGAGTGTGAGGGGGCCATTATTGCCAGCCTCAGCAATATGAATGTGATAAGATGGAGGCACCTCTAAGGCTGGACAGGACTGACTGAACTAGGTAATGGACAGGAGAGTTAATGGACTCTCTTAATGGACTTAAGAGAGATGACAGTGTGGATAAATGAAACAACAAAAGAAATTCTAGGTTGAAAATAAGACATTTGACCAAAGAAACTTTCCTTCATCTGAGGAACATTTCCATTGAAAATTCTTTTCTCTCAGATGGAGAGTGCTCTGTAATCAGTATCTGAACTCCTGATGGTGAAATCATAGTTTTAAAATAGAAAATATAGTATATTTTCCTCTCTTTAAATGGTATTTAGTTTTTGTCCAAGAAAATGTCTAGACACAACAGGTTGCTGCACCATGCTGTCTATCCTAAAACCAGCACACAAATGGCATTCAGATATCCTGGAGTGAAGACATTGATTATTAGGGGATGACGAACAGCAGTAGAAATGATTCAGCTGTCTAAAGTACACATAACTGGAAAGAAGTGCTGCACAGAAGATTCAAACTGATTCATTATGCTCTTTTCTTAGGTACATGCTGAAAAGTCCCTTATCTCCAACTGTGCTGGTAACTTCCTTTGCATGCAGAGGTGCTCCTGAGTATCTCACAGCCACACATGTTGCATTATCTCCAAGTGGTCACTGTGATGAGTTTTAGAGGATACAGGAAGGATGGAAGGAAGGATTTTTAAAGCTATACTGGGCATATGAAGACTCAGTCTCAGTATAGCCCTGTTGGTATCCACCAGGTCTGTATGATAGACTTGCTGAGCTGGTTTACCTGAGAGCTGTGCTCACATGACAGCAAGGCTTCTTTAGCAGAAGTGGACCACATTAGAAAATACAGTGGCAGTAGTTTAGGACTTTTGCATGCAAATGAATAGACTGGCCCAATAAGTCCAGCAGAGATCCTGGCCATTTAATTGCACACAGAATTTGGTCTGTAGAGCTTGTGAATGAAGTAAAACAGAAACAGGGACAAGGTGAATTTAGAAAGACCAGTGAAAGGATAGGCAATGATCAATTGTAATGTTTTAATCATGGATCAACAGTCCATATCTTTCTTCTGCTTTGAAGCAATATAATCCTACCTTATCCATGAGACTATTTAAATTCTATATAAATTCTATATATAATATCCTGCAAATATTAAGAACTTTAAAACTATGTAGACATGATGATTTAATTTTGTCTTACAGAAAAGAACATCACCTTCTCAGTCAACAGTAGAATTTCCAGCAGAGGTCCTTTGCAGCACAGGAATACCCACATAACAACCTTGTTTACTTTGCATAATGGAAGATGATTGTAGCACAGGGTGTCATGTCTTCAGGCAGGAGCTGTGTAATCTGTGTTTGCAGTGCTAATCTTCCATATTTATTTTGCTACTTGACCTCTGAATTTGCCTCCTACCACGCACTGTATTCAGGATGAAGTTTATTTTCAGAAAGCTGACATACCCACCATTTATCTGTTGATAAAATTATGACAACTTTTAGCTACTTTTTAAGTCAAATCTTACAACCTCAAACCTCTTGAATCTTTTTGTTGAAAGACATTATTTTCAAGTAATTGCATCAAGGATAAAAAATTATGAATATGCTTTTTTTTACCCTTTACATCTTTTACTTTTGTCATCTTTCCTGTGCTTTCACAGCTTGATAAACATTGCAGAAATACGTTCAAAGAGGGAAAAAAACCGACTTGATAAGCTCAGTAAATAGAATTGTTTCAGATTTTTGCTATTACTCCTTTGTGCGTCTTACCTGGTATCATATAACATATATAGAGACACATCTTTTTCAAGCTGCATTTCATAAACTTTCTCTAGTCAAGTCAACATTAAATCAAGAATCTGGAGCCAAATGCAAACCTTCATAGACTCCAGGGCTTTTATTTTAACCCCAGCTGTAGTATCCATACAGTAAGGTATTCAGTATTTAGCAAGATACTCAGTCATCTTGTTTCTCAGCAGATACACAAGACACTGGTTACTGGGAAAAAGGATTATGTTAGGACACCTGTGCTACCCAATGAATAAATGTCAGAATGAAACCTATGTTGGTTTTATATATATATATATATATATGCACATAGGTTCAATATATGTATTCCTTTTATTTATTTTATTATCGACTTACAGCTTTGTTTTTCCACTACACATTACTCCAAGATGATACATTCACTGACATCTTCAAAGTATCAGTATAATTCCATATTGCCTTATTATCTTTTTTTTTTTTAACTGTAAAATACAGTACCAGCTATACACCACCACCCAATGTCCTATTAAAACAATTTTTCTGGTTCATATAATTTGTGCTTTCACAAAGCCAATGGTAATTTTCACTTACATAAAAAGAAAAAAGGCAATAAGTCATATTAATACTCTGTGCTCTTTGCCTTTAGAAACACTTGTATCCATCATCCCAGTCTACTGTCTTGCAGCATCATATTGAAATAATCCTTCCAAACATCTCTGTACAACATCTCAGACTAACATCTTGGTTTGTATTGCTTGATGATAAAAGTGTCTCCTTTCAAAGAATAGGAATACTTTATTGGGCTGTTTGATGACAGCGAAAAGAGAGGAATTAGACATCTGTTCTGTTCAATGTTGTCTCATGAAAGGGGGTTTTCTTTGAACACTTTATATTGGATATTTGATCAATCTATCTACCAGTCTTTGAGGGAGGGGCAAAGGTAAAGTTACAGTTGATATAACTTCATGTTTAGGTGGAGTTTGAGTGACTTTGGACATTAGCATATAGAGAGACTTGAAAAGTAATTTGTATTTTCAAATTAATGAAGAAAAATTCAGCTTTTGATTACCATTTGGATCATTCCTTTTACTTAGTTCCATTATTTACATTGTTTAAGATGGAACATAACCTCAACACTGCTGTGTTGATCCATCCCTTTTTTTCTCATATCTCCATTGATCTCAGCAGAATATGAGTGGAAAACCTTGGTGCCACTCCATTCTTTGTTTCATGTTTCCCTTAGAGTGGAGCTCCCTCAGTGTTTCTGCACCTAAGGTGTGCAAACATTTTTTCCCCAGTGAACTATAGCAAATGCACTCCTTTTTGCTGAACTTTGTTTTTTCAGCCTTCTCCCCACAAATGCTATAGCTGAAAATGCAGGTTTTGTAAATATGCAGTACTCTTAAAAGCCCTTTTACCTGATTTTACACTTGCTCAGCAAACAGCAGAAATTACATTTTTCTCTTTCTTTTCTCTTTCTATTACAGTCCCATGGGGTAAAGTGACTAGTGTTATTTGGAGCAGTAGGCTATATTACCACAGTAATATGTGGCTAATTTATAAGGTTGCTGCCCACAGAGTCTATGATTTCTTACTTCAATACATTTCACTTCAAAGGGAAAAAAATTCAAAGAACTAAACACTTCAAGTATATTTCTTTTAGTGACTTAAAGTCACTAAATAATGGTACCTTGTTTAGTTTCTAATCAGAGAAGATGCTTAATGTGTTGTGCCACACACTGTCCTAGATATTCAAGGAATCCTTTGACCTTCAAAAAGCAGATAATTATTCAAAATATTTCTCTGTGTATCTTCAACATTCTTTTTTTGTCTGTGACTAGGAAGCAAGAAATTGGTGTTTCCCCCCCAGCTAGATAAAATCACTACTTTAAGTAAGGAACATCAATACAAAAATGAGACTTCCAGATGTTTCAGAACTTCAAGACATCAATTAAGTTACACTTCTGAAACTTTTCTTTGTCTAGTCACTGGTTTAATGCATACACAGTTGCCCTTCTTTTATCAGAGTTCAGTTGTGCTGATGAAAATGTTAATATTGATCTCCCTCTTAAAAATGCTTAAAGAATATTTATGTTGATAGGTATAAAAATGCATGCCTAAAGTGAGATATTTTTTTATTCTTTCCCCTGTTCTTTTAAAAACAAACACTGAGGCAATTAAAAACCAAAAAACTGAAAACAGCATCTAAGCAGAGAGACCAAACCTAAAGGAGATGCTTCCACTATGTATTTATAAGCAATACAGGTAAATAAGATCAAATATTTAAGCATCAATTAATTCTAGGTTTGCAGCTGCTGAAACTATAATTACATATTATTAACAACAAGTGTTTTTAGAGATGCTGAAAGAATAATTCCTGTGATAAAGGGAGCTGCTTTCCAGGATCATGATTTTTTTTCTTTGGAATAAAATGTAACATGTGTCACACTACTTTTCTAAGAGTTTGGCTATAAGATTAACCGATCCTGACGTTGGTGAGTTGTTTTTTGTTTTGTTTTGTTTTTAAAGATACCTATTTTCAGCAGCAAACAAATGCTTGGTGCAAGATTTGGAATACAAAATAAAATATCTATGTATGAAATGAAACTAGCTTTCTAGTTTGATAAGGTCAATAAATAGAATTGTTTCAGATTTTTGCTATTACTCCTTCACGCTTCTTACCTTGTATCATATAACGTACATAGAGGCACATCCTTTTCAAGTTGCATTTTTTAAACTTTCTCTAGTCAAGTCAACATTAAATCAAGAATCTGGAGCCAAATTCAAACATAATTCAAGTTTTCTAATTTCATTTCACTTACTTTCTAGAAATGAAACTGGCGTGGGTGAGTGGGCCAGTTGGTTGGATGTTGGTTTTAAATAAAATTTACTTTGTACTTGCATTCATTTATTTATTGAATTGTAAAAACATCTTTAAAACTACAGTTTAATCTTCAATTGTTGATAGCAACTAAGTTTGGACTAATGAGTATTACTGTTTGCTTAGTAGTAACAACTGAGTTTTCCATTGTAAAAAATCTCAGATCATTTTGCCAAAATTTCACTAACTTGCTCTAGTAATTAGTTTCTCCACTCAGTTCATTAAACAAAAAGAACTGGATAAAGTAAACACTTTTTTTTTCTATTCTTACTTTGCCAGAACATACTTGATAATTACTTATTTACCTGAAAAATATCTTCCAAGCATCAGACTTTGCAATAGTCAGAAGATAAATCCAACACCTTGGACTTCAGGTCAAATCCTCAGAACTGCCCCTATTAGAACTATTTCATCACACACACAGTCACTGTGCTGTTTTTGTACTCACTTTTTGAGAGTTGAGCAAAATAACCATGTCAACATTAACAAATTTTATGGTGTCATTGGGGTCAATTTGTAAAACAAAGTAGTTTGTGTTGGACAGCCAGAATCTGCTCTACTTGTGTTTTGGCGTGAATCTAGTTTAGACTAGCCCTAGTCTGAACCCCTTAGAAGAATGTCCATTAGTGTTCTTGAGCTGATCTCCATATTTAGTCTTGTCAAAAGTAATTGTTTGCATGCTTCAGAGTATGAACTAAAGCAGAGTAAATAGTGACACTTGAAAGATCAAGTTCAAAACTGTGATTCCTGGTCTTAAATCTTTGATTTTAGAGCTAACAGAGATGTGCCCTGTGGTAAAACATACATTTCAAACATGTTCTTCTAGCATTATTTATTGGTACTCTGGTGCTTGGAAAACTTCCAAAGAAATAGTAGGGGTTTTAAAAAGGATTTGAATAGAATTAGAAACACTAGAAAAAAATATTTGGGAGAAATTGAAAGAAATAAACAAAGCCTTACGCAAATAATGCGCCCATTTCTATTTAATGGTCCATCTAGTCTGTCTCTGACAAAGACCAGAACTTGGAAAAGGCAACTGAAGGAATAAGCAATGCACTGACTGAGTTCTTTTCTCACCTTCTCAGTGAGGAAATCCTCTCTCTTTCTTTGCATGTATAACTGTTACTGCTTTGGATATTTATTCATAGTGGATTTTCTTTCTAAAATATGATATCTTGGTTTCCATGTTAACTTGTAGCAGTAAAAATCTTACATATTTCCCTTAAAGGCACTCTATTACTGATAAAAGGAAAATAATTTAAATTTGGGCTTCATTTTTTTTTAATATGTATAAGGGAATTCCCTTGTATAAGGAAATGGCACAGAAGTACGTAATTCTTCGGCTCCTTTCATTTCTCTTTTATAACTGAATTGTTTCCCTATTTGTCTCTTTTATGAGTGAATTTTGGATTTTGTGAACATATGTAAACATATATGCTATTTGTTTAGCTATAATGTCTAAAACATTTTAGTAAACTGTGAATTTAAAGTTAAGTGATGCATTCCTGCTATCAGGAAGAACAGCAGAATTGCAAGAAACAGCTAAAGGTAGATTTTCCAAAGTGGAACTTTAAAACAGGAAATTTTAATTTAAACTAAAGGATTATTTCAGGGAATCAGAGTAACTCAGATTCAAAGGAACACAATTTAGGACCAAAATAAATAGAGTTATGTTTTTAAAAATGTGTATAATACTCTTTTTAGGAGTATATTGACAAAAATATAGGACTCCTGGATTTAAAATTGAAAAATTAAGTAACTTTCTTATAGTATTTTTTTTCAGGTATAAAAATGTTTTTAAATTCAAATAAAGAATGTATTTAAAAATATAAAAATATTTAAGCCTGTTAATAATTTTCTTTTAATGATGAAGTACATTTACATCCACAAAGAAATAAATGAATGATAAAGCAAAGAAATTTGTAGTTCCATTATGTTAGTGATTCACAGTGGTTATAAGAAGTAATACTATACCTAATTTAATTAAACTAAATGTTGTTATCTTAATTTATCTGGCTATTGCAATTTAATCACTGTTAAAGGGAGATCATAATTTAATTAAAATTGACACTAATTAATAGTTTCAGTTGTTGTTTCTATGAAAGATGTTGTTTTTCATGGAAAAAGCACAAAACCTTTTATGAGGTAAAGAAACCACTTACAAGATTGCCTTAGGAACATTTCCCTCCAATTAAAGCATTCATAGTACTATGAAAATATAATATTATCATACACACAGAGACAGATAAAAAGAACCAGCAATGTCTGGCACTGAATTTATTCTCAGAGAATCTTCCCACTCTGGGAGATACCCAAAAGACAAATATATTAAGATAAGCAAGTGTAGACATTTTGGAAATAAGTGTTCAAGTCTCGTGTTATATTTTATGTCTTATTGTATAATTTCCCTTATATTGTACTCCAGTTTTCCCTTATATCCCTTGTGTCCTTGATCCTGTTCCCCCATTGGCCAAAGTTTACTGCACTGTAGAGTTTCCTTTTATTGCCACCCTTTCCCTAAAAGGTTAAACCATACCCCTGTCTTTCCTTATACAGTCGTATTTTGCATACCCCTCCCATGTTTCTAGCAAGTTCTGCTCCTGCCCTATAAAAGACAGGAGCCATGTTAATAAAAACTCTCTTTTGCATCAGTCCTCGAAGTGTTCAGACCCTTTCTTCTTTACTGACCATCAGGGCCGCAGAGGGCCAACTCTGACACCACTCCATTTCAGGTTTCTTGGTTCTCACCAGGTCACACTGTACAGGTGCTGAGGAAAGGATTAGACTTTGTACACTGCAGAAGAATTTGTCAAGGCCATGAGAGAGACAGTGCTGCTTCTGGTTCCAAAAGAAGTATCTCGAATTCCAGAAAAAAAATTTTTCCAGAAAAAAAAAAAAAGGAAAATGTGCTTCACTGAGATTGAGAGATTGAGGAACTCACTGGGTTATTACAGAGCTGATTCAGAATTTTATTTTATTAGAAATTTTTCAGAATAGGTATTGGAGGACAGGGAGAAAAGAAGAGAGGACTAAGATGAAAATTCAGTCTTTGTCAGCCTTTCTTCATGATTTTCAGATATGTAAAATTTCAGAGAGTTTTGAAAAACTCACTACGACAGAAAATAAGTAAAAAAAGCCTATATCTTAAGAGCACACTTAAAAAAAAAAATATACTTTAAAATCCCAAATACACTCACAGGGATTCTTTTGTAAAGTAACATTAAAAGCTGATTTGCATTAAAAAAAATTAAAAATTGACTTCAAGGTAGAAAGTACTGTAGAAAAATAAAAGAAGAAACAACTGAAGATAAGAGAATATTTAAAATTAGTCACTTAACATTTTCTAAACATCCTTGAAATCTGTATCTGCAAATAGCTGAAGATTTTTAATTGGTCTGAATAACTACCAGTGTTTTCGTGATGTTTTCTTGATTCAGAGAGACTAATATATATATAGGAGAAAATTATTTTTTATTCTTCACTGATGAAATTGTTCTTGCCTGTAGAAAACTCCAGCAGCTTGTTGTAAAATCCATTTCCACCTTTCCACCTTTCCTTGTCTAATTTTGTGTTTTGTGGGGGCTTTTTTTTTTAGTATCCAGTTATTTTAAAGTTTTATTACAATGATAAGAAATGGAAATTATATGTGTTTTGGAGATAAACTGGAAGTATTTGTTTGCTATTTTGCAGGTGAACTTCTAACTCTTTAAGAGCTGGATTTCCTCACCTTGTGTGACCAGTATATGTAGTATATCAGACAACCTAGAATGTTATATAAATATTGATAAAATATTCTATCAAACATTTGGCCAAACTGAATGCTATAGTAAGAAATATATGAGTTACTCCTCAACATCCAGACTTTTTAAAAATTTTGTAATCTCTTGGAGTTCTACTTAGCTGACTATGAGGCATAAAGAGAATATTTTCCATCATTCTCAGTAGGACGTCCAACATTTCAGTATTTCCTAACTGAAAATGTTTTGGAGCTTCTTATTTCTGTGGAAGACATGAAGGTACAATTTTCCTGTCTGAGGAAGTTACTTGTAGCATCACAGATTTTCCGACTTATTACAAAAGTTGACTTTTTTTCTTTATTCTAGCTATTTGTTGTACTTTATATGCATATAACCATAAGGAGAGAGTATCAGAGTGTGTAATGAAAGATGTGCACCCCTCCATATTTATTTTTTTGAAAGTATAACTTTATATTACTTAGTATATCAGGAAGATTTTCTCCTTCATTAAAGGTGGTTGATAAAGGGATTATGATTTTCTTGCAAAAGTTTTCCCTTGAACTGAAAAATAAATTATTAGAAGCTTTTCTTCTTTTTAAGAGCAGAAAAGAAGATAAATTCGTGTATCAACAGAAAGTATTTCAGTCATTATGACATAACAAGAATAAAATTTCAAAACAAACAGTTTCCTTTCCAGAAATTGTCAAAGCACTTCACAGACAGTTTTCAAAATTCACTTACTTCTACAGCAGCTATTTCACTATTGAAACATGAATTGCAAGTAATTTTGAATCTCCTACAACTGCTTTTACAAGTTCATTATGTATGTGCTTTATATACCATATCAAAGCATAGTCTTCATGTATGTGGCAAATCTAAATTGCACTTTAACTGCTTTCACCCCAGCCAAATTTCATAATTCCGTGGGTTGTCTCTCCTCAAAAAAAGAACTCCCACAAACTAAAAATAAGCTAAACATACAACTTCTCTTTTAGCTCCTCCCCTGTTACGTACTTGCATTACAAATCTTCTGAAGTATGAAGAGGATGTGATACAATATGGTTACTGAGAATAGCATACTTTCACAGACTGATGGTCTTTTAAATGCAGAGTATTTTTTCAGGGACATTTATAGCAAAGAAACATTGAACTTTGACAACATAAATATTTGTATATATACATACATAACTATATATATAATTTGCAGTCCATATAAAGCATACATCTTGGTATATTAAGGAAAGTCTAATGGAACATCCAAAGCACATCATACACTTCATTGTGTAAAATTATCTACTTTAGCATTTTAGTAGTCCAACACTAGGGGAAGATCTGTTATTGTAGTAATAAAATTACAGTGAAATTAAAAGGTTTCAACACTAGTATAGTCTAATAGTATTCATGATATGGATAATAATGGAGCATGAAAGCCTTTATACTGTTAAATTTAACCTGTAAAATCTCCTCTTTTCTTACATGAACAGGAGAGAGAAAATTGGGCGTTAAAAGGAAAATAAGATGAAAAAGAGAATACAACCAGTAGGAGACAAGAAAAAAATAGCAAGGACAAGAACTATAGTAAAATAGATTGACAAGTACCTGTAAAACTGCTGCCTACACAGTACATTGCAAATTAAAAGTCATGGTCTATAGACAAAGGATTTCCAAGAGCTGAGTTATCAAAAGGATTTAGTCCAAGGCTTTAAGGGGCCTTTTTGCCACTTTATGGAACAAGAAAAGGAAAGAAAAAAAAATGGTTTGCAAGGAATCACAAGTCAAAGTCATCAAAATACACAAAAGTCTGCAAAAAAATATATGAAACTGCAGTGGGGCAGAAGCTACTCAGGCAGTGTAGGGATGAGCATTGGAGAAAGAAATGTTACCATTTAAAGTGAAAAATTAGGGACAAAAATGGCTCAGAGAAGCTAGCTGATGCACCCTATGTGCATCATGCGTGAGATCATATTATGTATGCAAATCTAACAAGATATGACAATTCTTCTATAACACGCTAGTACTTTCAGAGAGACTATTGAAAGGCAAACATCTCAGTGTTCCTTAAGAGTTAAACTGTAAAGTTCTAAATAGAGATTTATCATTGAGAATACATGATTTTGAGTGCTAAGAGGATGTGGATTTTGGTGGGTTGATCTTGGCTGGACACCAAGTGCCCATTAAACCACTCTGGCACTCCCCTTCTTGGAAGAATGGTGAGGGGAAAAAAGATGACTGAAAAAAAAAAGCAAACATGGGTCAAGAGGATGGCAGTTTAATAAAGCGAAGACCTCTAAAAACAAAAGATTCGTTCTCTCCTTTCTATCAGCAGGCAATGTCCAGCTACTTCCTGGGAAACAGGGCTTAAACACATGTAACAGTTGCTCTGGAAGAAAAACAATGCAATAACGAATGTCCCCACTCTCTCTCCTTTCTCTTAGCTTTTAGTACTGAGTAAACATTGTATGGAATACTCTTTGGTCAGTTTGAGTCACCTGTCCTGGCTGTCCTCTCCTAAGATCTTGCTCACCCCCAGCCTACTGATGGGGGGATGACATTGGAGAGACAGTGCTGATGCTGTGCCAGCACTGCCCAGCTGTAGCCAAAGCACCTTTCTAGCTACCGATTCAAAGCACGGCACTGTGAGGGCTGCTGTGGGGAAAATGAACTCCATCTCAGTCAGATCCAATAGAGGGTTCATAACTGTACCAGTAAAATTGATCTTGCCTGGAATAAATCTCAGTGTCTGAGGCCAGATTACACAGGATGGCCTGTGTCCACAGTATTACACTATCTTATTTCCTGGAGCACAGCAATTGGATGCAAATTCTTATTGTACATTAATCCTGAGTTGAGTTTTAGGAGCTGTTTGAAAGGATATTTTTTGACCTGGGCCAAAACTATTTCATAGATTGCTCTTACATTTCGCAAATATGGGAGATCACAGGACCGTGTACTCCTGTCAGGCTTATCAATCTTATTCATGTATACACATTCATAAATTTCCAGAATATGACGATGTATTACAAACACAGATCACAAATACAAACTACATCAACAGTCTTTATCCCTTACACAGGGGCTGTTAAGGTCCACATTCATTCAGAGCACACTAGTCCTTCTAAGAACCAGTTTTGCATTTGCTTTCTACGTAATATTTTTTCTGTACTTGACAGAAAGTGGCTTCTCTGCAATGTAGTAAGAAATAGAAAATTATTTTACTCTTTTAGACAGTCAGACAAGGCCTTTCAAGAGCCTCACGACTTTTCTGAGTCACTTTACTGAAACAGTGCTGATGAGCCTCTCACAAGGGCTCTCAAGCTCTTGAGCAGACATCTCTTTCAACTTTAGCTTCTTCAACAATTGCTGGACAGTCAGTCTCAGCTGATTTGGTTTTAGTCCCTTAAAAGGTGAATTGATTATGGAAAATATGCAATAGTATTTAAAATTATACAGCTATTCTTTCAAAATATTTCAGATGACTCAAAATAAGACAAAACCACAGTCAAGATGAAAACTCCTTTTTGTTTTCTTATAAGTGTTTGGAAAGGGGAGAAATAAGTTCCTCACCTTTCACTCTTCTATGGCTCCCTCAAGAATTCAGCTCTTACAATGAAAGTTGCAAATAAAGCTTAGCTATTCTCTTGCTGTCATAACCTCTCAACCAGTCTTGACATTCTTCCACTACTTCCACTGTATGATGTACCAAAATTCCTTTTACAGATTCTAGGCTCCATCATCTGTTTTCTTTTTCTCTATCCTTGTCAAGTCAGTGTTCTTTAGATTGAATTTCCTTTAAACTGAATTTCCAAACCTCTGCAGAGTCATCACTTTTTTATTATCCTCCCTTGCAGTACTATTGAACATGAGCCTTGAATATGTCTTATTAGGAACCATAAAGATTCAAAAAATCACCCAACAGTGTAGCTATACTGTAGCCAGAGGTTGTATAGCTCACCAAAATCTTGTCTTTGATCACTGAGCTATCACAAACCTTATTTATGTTGTCTTTCCCCTCAGGCTCAGTGAGGGTGGAGTTAAATTCTAATGATGACACAAACAACAGTAACCATTACCAGAGGCTCTTCTTATTGCAAGTGCAGAGGGATGAGAATTGATTTAGTGGTATATATTTATCATCATTTGTGCATGGGAAAAAAAAAAGGACTGAAATAGAAAACTGTAAAATCAACAGAAATCAAGAAATGTCAAACATTCACAATGGGATAAGTCAAGAGTAATAAAAACTTTCTGTGCAGGGTGCTGGGAGTCTTAGATTTCTAGAGCAGCTCTCTCATGGAATTTGGTGGTACTTCTCTGAGAAAGAGAAACTTAAGAGGTAGGTTGGGTTTTATTAGGAAAATATCTCAGTTTGTTCAGTTTTTTCACCATAGAAAAAATACCAGCTTTCAAGGCTCTGAACGTTACTTGACTGTTTTGTCAAATGGAGCAGCAATGCCACATAAAAGAAACTCACTCAGCACATTTAAACAGTATCTTATTCAGGTAATGTAAGTACCTACTCTACCTTAAAATATTACATCGTGTTTTAGTCGAGCCATTATCATTGATAAGCAGATTTTTAATCAAGGAAATAAGGCATAGTTAATTATGTGCATGAGTTGTGCTTTAAATTAGATTTTATTAGCTATGTTCATCACCTTCCAGCTCACAAACCAGGTGTGGCATCACAGTTCTTTCTTTAACTACTGCTTGCAGAGATTACAGCCAGAACCAGACTTAATCCAATTAGCAAACAGTGTCCTCAGTGAAAAGTGAGAAACTGCTGACAGTTGCAATGACTGCTATTAGTGCTCTTCAGTTAAGAGATTCTCTAATTACAGAGCTTGACATCCTCCAAGGTACAATGATAGCCTGAAGATACACTGGAAAAAAAAAAAGAAAGAAAAAAATAGGAAGTAGAGTATAGGTGTAAACAAGGTCTGTTAAAAAAAGTAAACCATCAGTCAGTATAATGGAAAAGAAAATGTTACAAAATTTGAAATGATTGTAACTGCCAATGTGGGATGATAAAATGTCTTCTTTAAAGTAGAAACATTAATATCATTATTTGATAGATATTCATTTCTATGAAATATCTAAATTACAACAAATCAAATGCAATATACTTCCATGAAGTTACAAGTCCATTTCCTTTGCTGATCAGAAATATTTGTTCTCAATATGGTACACTGAATGTTGATTTTTGGATGCTGGAATACAGATCTACAGTACAAGATTTAGAATGGCTTTTTTTTTTTTTTTTTTTTTTTTTTTTAAGTCTCACAGCTTCTTTAGGCTCACAAATTGACTGCTTTGATCTTTATGAGAAATCCTCCATGCCTGAGCTACTCCTGCATGTGGCCTTTATAAGAAGCTCATCCATGCTGGTTGTGTGGCCCAGCCTACCATCTGTATTTCATGCTCAGTGAGCATTCTTGGCAACTTAGGTTTTGTCCAAGATGCCTCTTTTTTTCCCCCCCCCTTTTTTTTTTTTTTCCAACATTCTTATGTTTCATCTTTAGCTGTGACTTTTTCTATGATGAAGAAATCCAAATTTAAGAAGTATTCCACTGTTTTGATGTATTTCACTGTTTCTTCACCATAAATTTTACTTCTGCGTGCTATTTGTCAAAAAAAAATAAAGTGTGGGTAACACAAAGAACAACCTGAAGAATAAAGAAAGTTCCAGGAAGAACACATTTTTCAAGAAATGTAATGGCCTGGTGCTGGGGAAGAACGAACAAAAAGCCTCTCAGCTAAAAATAAGATGAACATGAACATGAACAACAAGAACAACATGAGAACCACTGAAGTTTGTTGAGTGTATTTTTTTTCTGAATAAAATAAAAAAACTGAGACACATGAGATCAATCAGTGTCTTCCTATCACCTTGTGAAATTTTATAAGACTGATAGAACTCTAGTATGGTCACTATTGCACAGTGAGAGAGAAGAATCAGTATTTGAGAAGTATAAAGCATACTGCAGAGCATGAAGAGCAACAATGGAAATGCTTATATTATCATAAAATGAAATACAAATATCTCTAGGTAGATAGGAAATAAATGTTAATGATTTTAAAGCATATATATGTGCCTTCCTTGGAACTCATTAGCATGGTTTAGATCTTTCATGGGTGTATCCTCAAGTGATCCAGAGAATCACACAGAATTATTACCTAATCAAAATGCAAAATTCATTGATGTGTGATGTAATTAAGCGGTGAAGTTTGAATGTGTTCATTAAAATGGAATTGAAAATAGATGAGACTTTAGGGTCAAGGTCCTTCAACAGCTAACTTTACCCTAAAGTCCAATCTGATACAGATGCAATTATTAGTTTAGCAATTTAATGAAAACTCATGAAGTCTGAAAAGGTTAATCAGTTCTTTTTATTGGACTAAATCTGCATGAAAAGAATGTCAGGTTTGGACAATGTTATGAGATACCTGCAGCAGTCTGGCCAGGATTACTTCTAAAAGCCTATGAAAGTATGAACATGGCACATTTCAGTTAGGATATCAGTTTGAAAAAAAAACAGCAAAAAAAATTACGTAGAGAAAATATAGTCTCCTTCCTAATGAATGTTGCAATCATCAGTAGAAAGATGTTTTCTGTCATGATTAACACAGGTTCGATGGAATCTCACCTGAGCCTACTTGAAGTCACCTAACATCAGTGAGATTTCAGGCATCAGCTTTGTGAGTAATTTTCTGATGTGTAGGCAGGGTTTATGCTGTTGTGGATAATAACTGGTAGTTAGGTAATGTAATGTAAATGTACATTAGTTAGTAGCCTTATACACACACACACACATACACATATATATGGAAAATATGTGTTTTTTGTGGAGGTATGGTGTTAGGATTTGTTCCATTTAGCTATATTCTAGTAAAAAATCAGACTTTGAGTAATGAAATATCTTCTATCCAAGCCATTGTGGAGATCAGTGTCACTGTCATTGTTAAGAGCAATTGCCAATGGACTAATTGTCACTGGAAGTATACAATTGCAAACTGATCTATTTGGATAGCCTTCTTATGTTGAAATAATTCTTTCCACAAAAAAATTTAGGGTATTGCTGTGTGTAGGATGAAGGCAATTCTGCATTTCTCTGTCCAGTCTGAATCAGATGCTCTGAATATGCAGAGACTATGAAAATTGGAAAAATATTTATCTCAGTTAATCAAACAAGCCGATAGGTAAGGTAGTTACAAATCTACTAGAGAAATGATAATATGAGGCCTGTAGGGTCTTTCTTCATCTCCCTTACCCACACCTTCATTTGCACTTCATGTGATCCTACATGACTACTTGAGTGTATTAACTCAAAATCAGAGTTTTCTTGTGTGGCTTCCAGACTGAAAGTAGCTGCATTAAGAAACATAAAATAGGCATAAATCATCTGCAACACATGGGCCCATCACAGACTCTTCAAATTACTGGAAAAAAAATTGCTGATGTTATTTTCATTTTATAAACTTAGTACACTTTTATAAATATATATTGGCAGTGTCTGTCTGTGGGCAACAAAGGTCTACCTGTAAAACAGCATGGTCACTGCAGGTCAGTTCAGAAGTGTTGAAGGAGAAGGCAAGATGAAAGATTCTCTTTTACATAAATGTTGTATTTCACTAAGCACAGTTAAGTTGAGACTGCTAAGTTCAAACTGCATAATCAATCTTTCAAAGCAACCAAAGGAACAGAGGAAGGAAGAGGAAGAGGAACTCATAAGCATTTCTCTCTAGTTTGCTTCATTCCTAGCCGTGGGCACATAGCCCATTTTCAGTACTTTAACATTTACGTGGAAATATCCTCTAGGAAAGCAATCAGTCAGAAGCCCACAATAGGTGTAGAGATCCTCATTTCTTTTCTTAATTATCCTGTGGCCTCTGCAAACAAGGTTTCAGGATTTCATGAATGCTGTTTTCAATATTGTCGCAAGCAAATTGTATTGAAATGATTAAGAAAGAGTTACATTTCAGGGCTATGTACAGCAGGTGACATTCACAGCACCACTCGAGGAGCCTAAGGTTAAAGGAGGAATAGGTTATGGACTGGCACATAATCTCAGGATATGAGGGCAGTGACACTAATTGTTCAAGTTCAACTCCCCTGTTGAAGACGAATCTACTGTCCATTCTGTCACCCTCTATGATTCCTTGGTCCAGGGTAAAGAATGAAGAGGATATAAGCTGTATTTACCACATGCTTCCTCTTTCATATGTTTCCTCTTACATATGCGTACTTCAAATAACTACCTGTCCTAGGGTTTGAGGATTCCAGGGTAAAAAAAAGCGGCACACCTACAGGTAGGTTCAAAGAAAAATATTAGTTTATTAAGCAACTGCCATATTAGTTACAGATGTGTCCAGCTAAAGCAGTGTAAAGTTTAGAAGGTACGTACTGACCCCAGAAGAAGCATTTGGAAGGCAAGGAGTCCAGCTCCGAGTCCTGTCATGATGAGGTTCGGCCAGCAAAGCCACTTAGTGGGCATTCCCACGGAGGCAACGTGGTCCTCGGTGTTCTGAGTGCCTCACCCGGGCACACAGGCTCGGGCATTTCATCTGGGGAATTTGTAGTCTCACTCTGACATGTGTGGACATCACATACCAGAAGGAGGGGTTTCTGAATTGTCATGTCTGCACTTCTGCAACGTGCTGATGGACTGGAATGCACCTATGCCAGGAGCGCTCCGGGGGTTGTTAGTCTCTTCGGGGATCGTTACTTCCTCCTATCATAGTCTTCATAACCTCTAACTCTCCTTGACTGGGCAGTTGGCAGCACGCCTGGCCCTCTAGCTCTATTGTAACTAGTCTTCTTCCTCTTTATCTTGGAAAGTTCCTGTTCTCACAGCCTCTTCTTCCATCTTGGCTACCAAAGGCTGGCCACAGGCCAATGATTTATGAATGTGTTCTCACACACTAGCCATGACAGTAACTCATGAGAGGGAACTGAAGTTTATATTCTCTTTTATGGCCACATAGACTCAGCATTTCTTGAACGTGTTGACATCTAAACCTTCAGAAGGGAAATTAATTAGAACTGATGTTTACAATAACTCTTCTAGGTATATTTTGAACTCTTAAATAGAAGTCCCAAAGTCCAAATTATAAAGTAACCTTCCTTTTAACAGATACAGAATCACACTATCATGTATTAGTAGATGTTTCTGCTCTTCCTGTTTGTTTCTTTACATAAATTTGTATTTAAATATTTAAAAAATATACATTTTAAAAAAGTGTTAATAAGTTTTTAATTAGCAGCTCTTCGTCTCCTCCTCACTGTTAGGGCTGTTTCTAATTTTTTTCACCAATTGTAGATTATTTTGGATCTTCCCTGTTTTCCTGATATATAGTGTCCTGCTTAACTGACTAAATTTCCTTTTATGAAAAGGTTACCCAATTAATTATCAAGGGAAACCAGTTGTTGTAATCAAAAAGATTACATCCTAAATCCAAAAAGCATTTCAGTAAAGCTTTTGATATTGTCCCTCATAGGATCCTTCTGGATAAAATGTCCAGCACAGAGCTTGATAAACACATCATGAATGAGTGGTAACTGGTGCATGGGCTGGGCACAAAGGATAACAGTAAATGGGGTAACATCAGACTGGTGAGCTGTCACTAGTGGAGTTCTGCAGGGCTCCATCTTAAGGCAAGTGCTCTTCAATGTCTTCATAAATGACTTGGCTGCAGGACTCTAAGGTATACAAAGTTAATTTGCCGATGATACTAAACTGGGAGGAGTCGTTGACTCCCTCGAAGGCAGGGAGGCCCTGCAGAGAGACCAAGACAAATTAGAGGGCTGAGCAGTCACCAACCATATGAAATTTAACAATGGCAAGTTCCAGATTCTGTACCTGGGATGGGGCAACCCTGCATGTACAGACAGACTGGGAAACTAGAGGCTGGAGAGCAGTGCCATGGAAAGGGACCTGGGGGTCCTGGTCAATGGCAAGTTGAATATGAGTCAGCAGTGCCCTGGCAGCCAGGAGGGCCAACTGTGTCCTGGGGGGCATCAGGCAAAGCATTGCCAGCTGGTTGATGGAGGGGATTGTCCTGCTCTGCTCTGCACTGGTGAGGTCTCACCTTTAATATTGCGTGCAGTTTTGTGCGTTACATGAGAAGGATATAAAGCTACTAAAGAGCACCCAAAAAAGGCCATGAAAATGATGAAAGACCTTGAGGGGAAGCCATATGAGGAGTGGCTGAGGCCTCTTGGTTTGTTCAGCTTGGAGAAGAGGACACTGAGAGGAGACTTCATCACAGTCTACAGTTTTGTCCTGAAGGAAAGAGAAAGGGCCCATGCTGATCTCTTCATTCTGTGACCAGCAGGGGAGGTTTAGGTTTGATATTAGGAAATGATTCTTCACCCCCAGGGTGGTCAGTTACTGGCACAGGCTCCCCAGGGAAGTGGTCAAGGCATCAAGCCTGAGTGAGTTCAAGAAACATTTGGACAATGCTCTCAGACACATGATATGATTCCTGCGGCTATCCTGTGCAGGGTCAGGAGCTGGACTTGATGATCCTTGTGGGTCCCTTCCAATTCAGGATATTCTATGATTGTCAACTGTTCTCCTTCTCACTGTTAATGCTGTTTCCTATCTTGCTCACTAACTAAATTATTTAGGATCTTTCTTATTTTCCTGATATATATGTTTATCACCATGATGTTTTCCATTGTCAACCGAGACCAAAAAACTTTATTGCAGCCCAGATATTTCACTGTAATCTCAAATAGCAATAAGTTGTACGTACTAGGACTTACTGAAAAAGAAATACTGAGTATGAAAATAAGGGGAAAAATATAACTCTGGGAATAGAATGTTTTATTGAAACATTCCTCTTTTTTTGTTGGAAAACAATTAGTAATGCAATTTTTTTATCTCTAATCCATTAATTTATGATATAACTATTTTAAAGAGAAAAGAGGTGGTTATAGAGGTAAACAGCAAGGCTCGAAGGTCTGCGAACTATTACTGCTTATTGTGACTCCTCAGTCATTTCATTTTGAAGATTTCTGTGATGATTTCTCTTACAGCAACCACATCCTTAAGCACAAAGTGCTTTAACTTTGTGCACAAATTAGGTGCAAATATTATTAGTATTTTAAACTAATGAATTAAGGCAAGAAGTGAATTAATCCAGCCTTTTCAGGAAGTTTATCTGGTAAGCATGGGTACTTTCATAAAGCAACTAGACTTTCAGAAGCACTGTTATGATCAAAATGAATTCTCCAAACTCATTTCAAGTCAAAGTATTTTTTAATAGTCAAATTTTTTTAACCTGACTGTGAATCAGGCTCTTGAATTGATAGGAGCCAATAATGCACACATAGTTACTGCTGGATAAGTTTTAAATCCTACAGAACATAGATGATAGAAAAGAAAGAACGGTTCTATTATGCAAACCTTTTTAATCCTGTTTTATTAAACACCTGTGTCATCCAGCCACTAAGAAAATAAAAGAGACAGAAGTGATCAGCCATTAAACTCTGGGGGGACCACAGTCTCAGTTCCTTGACCTTCTGCATCTCTTTGTGTATGTTTCAAGTGTAGTCATGAAAAGAACAAGAAAAACAGCTCTGCTCTTTAAGAGATACTTTTTGTGTGAGGAATCTTAATCGCCTTGACCTACTTGCTATATTAGTATATAAAATAAACCACAAAGAAGTCACTTCCTCTCATATTAGAGATTTTAGTTACAGGCTTTTATTAACAGAAAAACCTCCATCCAATTCTGGGCTATTTATAGACAAGCCCTCAGCAAAACTAATGTGGGCTTAAATGTCACTTTTCTAGTAAAATGTTATATTCAGTGTTCTAGTTGACTGCATCACATGGGAGCTAGGATGCTGTTCTACAAAATTTTGGGAGAGAAAAAAAAGGTCACTTGGACTTATGAGCAGACTTGTGGAAATTTTCTTGCATTCAACACCAATAGTATTTAGTGGATATATACGATTTAGAGCCATAGTTAAAAGCATTTTATGGAGCTGAAGCACTAATAACCCTAAAATAAAGTTGCTTGTCAGATTAGATTTCTGTTAGATGAAGTTTGATTAGAATACATTAATTTTGCTGGGTTTGACTTTTGCCTTTCATACCAGGGTTATTAGGGAAATTCTCAAGCATGGAGTTAACACTTTCTATTTTAAAGCCAGAGAGTCTTATGAAACAAAAGAAGTTCCTGTTTTCATAACCCTTATCTGGTAAAACAATGTGATCAAAGTATGTAGAAAGTATATAGTATCATAGAATCACTCGTACTATAAAAAACCACATCTGACTTGTATACCATTTGCAAGTACCCGGCAGTACAAGTATGGCAGTTTATTCACGGATGTAAAATTAGTGCAATATATTTTTGTCCCTTATAATTTTGCAAGTTCATTAGAAAGTCACACAGGCCTTATATTGGCAAAGACTGTGGTATAAGAACAGCTTAACCCTTCAAATATTTTTATGCAGTTAACTGAAGAGAAAAATTTTCTTCTATGTCAAAAGCTATCACCCCTTACTGTTTATCCAACCTAATTTTCAGTGTGCTGGCTTCTCATATTTTCAATTATTTGCTCCCTCACATTTGGTGAAAACTTTCATGCAGTTATTATATTCACAACCAAAGATTAAAAGATTAGGCCAAACTTTCTACAACAAAAGGCTGGGCTACATAGCTGAATAATAGAAGATGGTGACTGCATCTCCTCTCACCATGTTTCCTTCCTACTTTTAGACAGATGTTGCAAGCTCACATTTTTTTGCCCCTTTTATGAGATATATTTTTGAAATTATTACTTCACTTTTCTCTCTGTGATCTTTTAAATAAAAAGAAGTGTTTATACAGCTTTATGTACGACTTCATCAGCATACATTAACCAGTACAAAAGATGTATACTTTTAGCCAAAATTCCTTTTGAAAACCTCATTTGACTGAGTAAAGAAGGATTTAATGATTAATTATGATTGAAAAAGCACTTTAGTTGTTTTCACTTATTATTTTAATAATTCAAATATTTGTTTGTATGTTATTCCAAGCTTTTTAGATACCTTCTAAAAAGAAATTCTGTTACAAATAAACCATCGAGTCAAATTACATTCAGCAACAGTAATTTTGCTACCAACAAGTTTGAAGTCAACACTAAAGATTAGTCAACATTGAGATCTCATTGACATTTTCCAATATTACTTTAGAGATGGTAGTCGAGGTCATTCTTAAAGAAAGCTCAGAGGTACTATTGAAATTAGCACCAAAAAAAAAAAGTAACTTCTTGAAGAACCGCTTAATGGTAACTGAAGTTTGTACTTCTACTTCAGACACTTAATGGAAATGGAATCATCTCCAAAACCTGCAATTCATTTCCAATCACACACTGTTCTCCAGTAAAGTAGTAACAATTACCTAAGTGCTTCATCCAGCTATATGTTTTCCCTGTCTTTACATTCATTTGCAATGCTGTATTTTTCAGCCAAGGGTTCAGAACTGCTGTGACACTGGCATAAAGCAGCAGAATAAAGAGCAAAAACCTATTGGCACAATGCCTTTCCTACTAAGCATCAACTAATGTTCCCCCTTTCCGTCATTCCTTTCATTTCCTTTCCTTTTTTTTTCCTTTGAAAAGCTGACTCTTCAGTAAATCATATTTCCCAACATACAACAAAAAGAATGTCAGAACCTGTTGAAAGTTTTTATGACTATTTGTTATCCTAGTCTGTTTGCAATGTTTAATACATTTTTGACATTTCCTCAAGGACATACAGTCTACCCCACAAAAACAGGTTATAGGGAATCCCTGAAACTTAATGACTGCTTAACTTTAAAGAAATGTGACCAACTTCCATTAAGTGCATTCAGCTTTCAGTTTCAAGTCAAAAGCAACCAAATCAATATTGCAAAGAACTTCCATTTAAACCTATAATCAATACTTGCCAATGATGAATGAACATCAATTATTAATAATGGATGTGGTTTTGGTTATTTTATTTATGTCTGCTTTCAGAGTATTATAAAGGATTGTTCCTGCCAAGTGCATCCATTACAGAGGTATCACAGCTCTGAACATAAGAAAAAAAAAAAGAGTAAAAATTACTGACAGTTAATGTTTACTAGCCACACATACCTCTGGATGGGATCTAAATTTTTACCTAAACTCCTAGGCATCTTCTTTTAAATCTGAACATTATAGTCACTGAATGCATTTACCATGAGAGAGAGGGAGCAACACATGAACAGAGTACAAAAAGCAATATCGGCATCCTAAGAAAGCTGCAAAGCAGCACGGCTTCATTTGCCTCAGTGATGACATCTACATAGAAGGGGAGTGCCTGCTTACTGATTTTGAGCTTCCACATTTCTTTGTTGTGCCATGATGTCAGGGACTTTTGGTCTGATCACTTAATAGATCATCATGGAAAACTTGCCACCTAGGTCAGCCAGGAAGGGAGGGATATTACTATGCTATATCCCAAAAGAAAACTTTGGCATCAGCTTGTTTTCCGTGGTCCAGATCTCACCACACCCACAAAACTCAGCAGATCTGCACAGTAAACCAATGACAGGAATGGAATTAATCTCATTTAGCCATCAATGTGTTAGGCATGTTTTCTTAATGTAATTTAACCTCCTTTTAAAGAAAAAGGAGAGAGAAACATCCAAAGGTAACTTAACCAACTTTTGTTAGTCACCCACATTAACATGGCGTAAATTATTCCCACAAAGGTCTACTTTATCCCTTAATTGAGAAAAGAATTCATAAAGGGGGGACTGTAAAAGAGCAAGCAAACTTCAAGATTGCTAAATCTATAAAAGAATGTCCTTTGTTGTAAGAAGAATTGAAAATTTGATGCATAAAAGGAAACTAATTTACTGTATTAATATTGAAACAGTTTTCAGAATATTTTAAAGATTAAAATCAGCCCTAGAGTTTTAGTTTTAAAATGCAGATGGACCCAGACCAGACTCCAGTTTTTCCTCCCTGACAGTCTGTTCCAGTATCCTGCCTGTAATCTTCCTTCTCCTTTTGCCTCCAACACTGTTGCAATGTGCTTATTCTCTGATCTTTCTTTTGACTCCATTCAAATTGATCATCCTTTCATCTTGTGTTGGTTGTGCACTGGCAAATGAATCAATGGAAGGTAGAAAAGTTACCTGCCTTCAGTTCAGTGACCTGGTTGTAGGTCCAAGCCCAGGGCACTGTAGAAATGCAACTGCAGAAGAGTTGCAGAAAGTTCAGAGAATAGTTGGGATTAGAAGTGACCTTTAAAGATTCTGCCCAATCTCTTTGTCCTTTGAAGCTGCATGTTCTCAGGAGGACAAGGTGTGTCAGAAAGACAAAAGATATATTCCTAATAAAAATATTTGGTTGCAAACCTTTGAGACTAAATTTAAAAACATTGAAAACATACTGAGTAAAAGTTTACCAAAAAAGTTAATTTAGGCAGAATAGTGTTCAGAAACATTGGAGTTTTTTTGTCTTGTAATAGTGAAAGATCAGCCTAAGCTAGACATCCCCAAATGCAAATAATATTAAAGCTAATTGAATAGCTTATCTTGATGAACAATTTGATTAAATCTGAAAGGTGGTTATTGAGAAGAAATGTTGAATATCTTTAATGAAGCCTGACAAAATATGTAATGAAACATGGTGATGTTGAAGAATAACATTCAACAAAACTCATCTTGCTCCGTATGAATGAAATAACTTTGGATATAATGCAAAAATCTATCAGTCAGAGGTCGTATGTATCAAATAAATGTTCAGGAACGTCCCAACCTCCCAAGAAAAAAAAGTTATCACTATAAGACATCATCAGTAGATGTGAGGCAAATGCTTCCTTCAGTGGTTTCAGCCACATATTTCTTCCCATAGAGTATCAGTGCCTTCTAAGAAAAGTAGTGGGATTGCATTCAGCCACACTGCCCAGAGAGCCCCACAAATATCACAAAAGATGGCAGTTGCTATTAAGTTTTTTACTTACTTTTGTTGAGAAGTCATGCTTCATAAAAATGGTGATCACAAAGCTGGAGAGAGAGATGGCCCAATTGATTACATAAGTGTTTATAAATTTATCATATATAGCTTCAACGGGGAAGGAGAAGACCCCAAATTATGTAGTCCCTGATCTGACGCCTTGATCTCCATTCCTCTTTCAAGGCAGACATCACTCTGCAAGCCTGGCAGCTAGGCAAAGCTATGGATGTTTTCCAGGGTCACCAAAGCCCAAAATCAGCTGTAGCCCTGAACGATGGGAGCAAGTGTACTATTTTGCTTAATATGGCAATTCCAGGAAATTTCCCATAATCACATTATTCAAAGTAGCAACTTAATTACATGGTATGAGCTTTTATACAGGTATTTTATTTATTTATTGAAATAACACTTGGAGAAGAGAATACTTCTTTCCAAACTAACTTCTTTTGCACAATTCAATATTTACTTTTTTTTTCATTGATAGGCTTCTGCAAAACACACCTCAATATGTTCTTCTCAAGAGAACACCTCAATATGTTGTTCTCATTCTAACTTCAAATGTGATTTGAATACTATGTTGCTTTCACTATGTGAAAAGCATATGTGTTTTTTTCACAGTAAACATTTGACATATTCTATTTCACTTCATTCTTTTAATGTCATTCTGCATGGACTGACTTTTCATTTCTTCCATTTAAAAATACCTGCAACACTTCTATGTTCAAATTGTCCCCTGATCATGAAACAAAGAATTATTTTTTTCTGTCTTAAGATTTTGAGTAGAAATATCAGATGCTTTTTCAGTCCTTAAGATATGAACACAGAATGACAACAAGTGACAGTGAAAAAGTCTATGTTCAGACTAACATTAAGATGTTTTAATTAATATAATTTATGCAAGATTTGCTAGGAAACATCAGCACAAATAATACAAAATTCAGATTAAATTAGATCACACTAGAATAATAACTCCTCTTTTGGAAGGTGTTCTGTTCATTTGTGTCTAAATTCTTTCTTAACACAAACAATTTTAGTGATTATGAAAAAATAGTTTTTTTCTCTAGCTTTAGTGATTATGAAAAAAATTCAAAAATATGAAGTAATAACAAACAACTACTGAGGAAAAGAATAAAAAAAACAGCAACCAAACCAAGATGGAATAAGAGAATTCAAATAATTTCTTACTCTCTGAGCAAAAGATTGAAGGCAAATTCCTCTTCTCCTACCTTTGTGACAGTCGACCTGCTGAAATGTCAGAGTTCTTTAGCCTGTCAAGTATCACAAGTCTCATCAAGTATCAGAAGAATCTAAATGAAAATTTATTGAACCAGGATGTTTGATTTTTAGATAGTGAAATCCTTGCCAAATTTCAGATTTGTATTTGCACAAACAAAAATATTAGGTCATTTCCAGTAACCTGCTGGAAATCCAGAAAAAAAAAAGAAATTCATCGTACTTTGATAAATCTGTTATTCTGAGATCACAGATAAATCAATTTTAACTTCTTTTGACCAGACTTTCTCCTGAATTTCTCCATAATCCTGAACAACACCATGACTGCTCACATAAAGCAACGTTTCATAGGGTCAAGAAAACACCCTTCCTGATTCACCTTGCGCTTGATTCAGTGAAAGATCCAGCTTACCTAAACTCCAGACAAATAGCATGGGACTTTGGTTGAATTTAGGTGTCTTCTTCACAACACTGCTGGACTATCTAAGTACCTTATCACACTGAGTATCTTCCTTGCTGAAATATTTTTTAAATTTCTAATATTAAGTACATGCATTTTTAGACACTTTTCATATGGAAATGTATGGCCTAAATTATGTACTTGCTTCAGGTCTACTGCAATGTTAAACTATGTATGTGCCTATTTCATACAAGTAAGACCTCAGAGTAACACAGAACACTTTAAGAACACATTTGGCATTCATTCAAAGTGATCAGTAGAGAAGAAGGTGGAGCCCACTTCTATAATGGTTCTAGAGGAAGGCACTTAAATTCACTACCATTTTCATCCTGATAGAAAATAATTTTTATTTCTCTTATTGAAGTATGGTTGAAACAGAGCCATAGTTCTGAGGTCAGAAGAATAACAAACATTAGTAAGACTCAGATAGACAGTTCAGGTTGTAGTGATCTGTTTTCTACAGTATTTATAGATATTAACTTAGAATTTCAAAAAGACCCAGACACACACACAAGAACAAAACCAAACTAAACCAACAGCTAGATGAACACCAGTTGATCTGAGTCCCTTACCCATTTAAGTTAACTCAAATGACTGGGAAACACTTGGAAATATGGTCAGTCAATAATTAGAAAATTGCTAATACTCTATTTTTTTTAATTAACATTTCTTTGTTATGTGGTTTCTCTTGATAAGAATGTGTGAAGATGTTATACTTATCTTTTATATGAGAAACATGCAGTTTTAAAGTTTTTTTCAGAGTCCTCTTTCCCAACCAATTCTGTCACCAAAATTTTTTTTAAATTTTCTTAAATTCATGCACCATAATTAATTTCAATCAGACTATAGTAAAATTTTCTCTAGAAAACTAAACCTTCTCTGAAGTAATCAATATTTAAGGTTTTACTAATACTTCATAGTTTGGGGGGGGGTTAAATGTTTTGATTGGCCTTCAGAATTTTTTTTTTATTGTATTTCTGTTTTGTTTTACTTTTTTTTTGCTACACAGCAGTAATTTGTTATTCTTTCATGGTTGTTTAGGTTCCTCAGCTTTCAATTGTTTCTTAAATATTTTCATCTTGCTTTTGATGTCATTCCCTTAACCTCCCTGTTTTCTAAGAGGTAAACTCAATGTTTTCGAAGAATTTTGACTCAAGCTTCCTGCTCCAGGGACATAGATAATTTTTTTCTGAAGGCGTACCAAGGCTTCAATTTGTATTCATTACTGTGTCTCACTGATGTCATGGATTTGGAGTAGAACTGATTGATTTTTATTATTGGATTTCTTAACATGGTTTAAAGTTCTAAATCTTATACTCTGAAATACATCCTTTCTGATACACTTTTCCTTGATATTTTGAAATGACCCTTACAGTAATAATAAACCTTTTTCTTTGAGGTTGTCAATGAAAAAAAAAATTTTTAGGACCTGGTTCGTTGAGCTCTGCTTTTTGTTTTGTAAGAGAATTTGAAACTGTATTCTTTATATTCTTTATTAATACAGCCATAATCCAAGATGGATTTCTCTTTTAAGTGCTTTGATATTAATGATCTCAATTACATCATGACTAAAAGCTAATAGACCTTTTGGAAGTGTATGGCTTGCTAACCCCTAACACCTATGCTTTATGAAGTCATAAACTGAGAAAAAAAAGAGCAGTATTACTGTTCTACTCTTCTTCAATATCGATCAGACATGCAGTAGGGGAGAATAACTTGTTTTCTTATATCTGTCAGAATTGTTTTTGTGGTCGTTTCCATCCCGCTGCTTGGGAAGACATCCTATCTTCCTTTTGACCAGTCATATACATAGCCAATTTCTTGTCCAATAGCCACAATGACATGCTTAGAGCTTGATTTTACAGTCACTCTGTGTTTAGCTATGATTTCTGCTTTTTCCTTACCAGCAGTATTCTGGAAAGGGCTATAGTTCTTTTTCTTTCCTCATCTTTAATCCTTCGCAATAATGATAGCAATAGTAACAGTTAATACTACACTGTGAGCAATCTTGGTGGTTGAGAGTATCTTACTCAAATTTGATAAGTAAAAGTTCTACAGAAGAAAAAAAACCAAATCAAACCAAACCAACACCCCACCCCCCCACATGTAGTACAAGTGCTACTCTGTGCAAGAATTTCACAAGTATGGAATAGATTCTTCACTCAACCTCCTTGAAATTTATGTTTTTGCACATAATAATATCCTGTCATCATTGTGCTAAAGGATTTGAACAGGAAAACAGTTAATTCCTTTTAGAGATTAATCCCCTCGTCCTTCTGGTTTTAGCTATACCTCATTTAGGATTTAGAAGAGCATTATTCTGTGCATGCTGTCTTTAAAGTCAAGGAAAAAATCCCAATGAAGTAAGAATGATCCATTAATTTATTTAAACTAAAAGGAGAAAAGTATAATCAGTGCTTTAGAAGTATGAGTTATTTCACTGCATTAGTTGTCCAGTTTGATGAAGTACCAGACCCAGGCCCCATTTGTCTGCACTGTGAAGTGAAACATTTTCGTTGTGTTTAAGGAACAAGTCGACCATAGATTTCTCTTGTGGAGAAGATCAGTTTTCAATAAAAGCTGAATAATCTGTATTTATTGGCTATGGTATTCACCTACTTCAGCTTCTTTGGAATATAGAATAAACCATAATCATGATAAAGCACCAGTTAATTTATCCAGAAGATAGCCATCTCTAAAGCAGTTTCTTCCCAATCTTTACCTGCTACATTGACCTTTGTAGAGGATACAATTAATCCTCTAGCATAGCCAAAAGTATCATCTAATATCCTGACAACAGTCTTGTGTTTAAAACTCTCTTCTTTCCCTGATATATATAGATAAATATGCATTTAAACTAACAATGGCTTCATCAGGTTTCAGTGATTTTGGTAAAAGGGAAGTCTTTCTGTTTGCAAAGTAAATTGCAGAGCGTGTCCACTCACAACAGGTGTGTTGAAATTTTCTATCAGTTTCAAAGATAGGTTTAGTTAAAAGAGTACTCTATTTTATGCACAAAGAATTTCTTTGAATCTGTATTTCACTAATCAATGCTGTTAAAAACATTTCGTGACTAAGTACTTCAGCTTCTGAGTGTTTAACTTGGCCTCATATTCAGAAGATGGAGGCTCCCTCTTTTCTGAAACGCAAGCCTTCCTTGGGAAGGCTTTCCTCAATTTCTTTCCTCTGGGAATTGAAAGTATTAGGAGTGTGAAGTATATTCTTGCAAGTTTAGCTGCTTAGAAGCTAAGTATTTAGTTCGAAGCAGTCATCCAGCTCCCTCTGTAGCTGGCAGGAAGAGATAAGTGTAAGCTAAAGCAGTGATATGAAACCTGGAAAAATACAAAATCTAATTAATGGAGCTTTGCAAGTGACATAATGAAGAACCTACGAGTGTGATTGACAATATGACAGAAAATAGACTAAGAAGCAAGAAGTCTTTAGCCCATCAAAAATCTGTAAAAGTGTACTCAAATACCTCACTCAAACACCACCTACCATTGTAAGTAGGAAGATAGACAGAACCAGTGATGTGTGCATATGATCTTTAAAGATATAGAGCATTAAATAAACACATTGCTCTCTTTGTGTGTATATGGATAAAGCAATATTGACAAATTAAAAGTATGTCCAGATTGATAATCAATAGGAAAACATATGCTACAATAGAGGTGAAATATTACAGTGCAGTTCTCAGAGATGAAAGACCTGGTGTGCCCAGAAAGGCCCTTTGGTCCAGAGAGCTTAGAGTGGTCCATGAAAGAAAACATATGGGGCTCAGCAGAGCAGAGACAAAGGACAGAACATCCAATAGCTGGGAAAATTACTCTTTGCAAGTGATGATCTCCAACTGATTACAGACCAAGACTAATTTACCAGTTTCAATTAGAATATTCACTTTTGGTGAGTTGAGTGCAACCATTCCAAGCGCACTGAAGGGAGCAAATCTTGGATGTCAGTAGAATTTGCATTTATGTCAGCAAATCTGTGACATTAACCATGAAACTGAAGAAACACCTTTAAAGCTGAAATCAACATTCAAGTCTGGCACAGGAACCTCTAATTAACATAATTTGTGCTGTGGGACAGATACCTGGACCTTCAGTCACTAGCCATCTACAGCTGGTGGTAGATATGCAGGAAAAAATTGTGCTTTGGAGAAAATGAGATACTTCTGTTGATATTTTGGTCATCTGTGCTGTACTATATGGAACTTACACCAGAGGTGAATTCATTATTCAGTCTTTCAATGATTACTGCATAAAATCAAAAGAGAAGGAAAGAAGAAAAATGTTTTAACTTACTGTCTGCGAATATTAGGCATTTAATAGTTACCATATATTCATCAGACAGAAAATAATTTGACCTTTTCCTTTATGATAAAATGCATTCTGACTTTCACAGCCTTGTTTAAACAGTGCATTTCCTTAATTACCTTTCAGTTCACTAACACCTCAGTTATCTCAAAGCTGGTCCATCTGCTCTTCCCTATGTTACTTGTGAGATGAAGTGGAATAATTTGTTTCAAATAGGGCTGCAGAGTAAATAATTTGTTGGGCTTCTAGTGGACTTGAAGGTCAAATCCTAAAATCTTTGAAGAAATTTAAATTAAATGAAAGCAAGTTCTTATTATGGATAAGTATCTTATTTGGATACTCAGTGTATTTCAAGACTTAATAAAAAAAATATAAATATTCCATCTCTATCAGGATGCTTTATTCAGTGTCTGTCTTTTACTTTTTTCATTTAACAAATACAGACTCTACAGGCTTTCAGGTGTCAATGAAGAAACAACAATGTTGTTCAATAGCACAACAAAACTATACCAAAACTGAATGTATTTTGGTATAAAAAATAACAGCAAAATCAATGGTTATATTGCCAGGATAATATGTTTTAGAAGGTATAATATAAGCCATAAAAGAAATTGGTTTGTGTCCCATCTTTTGACATGCCCCTTAATTTTAAAAACAAAGGCAAGGAATAAATTTAACAGACATTCCTCCATCATCATGGTTAGCCTTCACGAACGAAGATTTGGGAAGGGTTCTACTCACATTTGCTACAAGTACACTGGTGGCTAAAGAGGCCAATGCGAGATAGACAAGCCCGGTTGCAAAAGGCACAGTAGAAAGACTCCTTGGATGGTATTGGCAGGATACGATTCTTCCTGCGTTGTCTTTTCTCTTTGATGGTGATCCTGTGTGCGTTCTCAAAGGAAGCAGCAACGTTATGGATAGTGTGTCTCCGGACCTCCTGATTGGAGGCCAGAGTAGACCAGCAATGAAGATCAATATGGCCAAGGCTGAGATATTGTTTCAGGGAGTCCTTGTATCTCCTCTTCGAGGTTCCTCTCTTGCGGCAACTGATGGCAAGTTCTCCATAGAGCACAATCTTGGGGAGGCAGTGGTCCTCCATCCTGGAGACCTGTCCTGCCGAGCGCAGCTGTGTTCTCAGTAACATGGCCTCAATACTTGTAACTGCTGCCTGTTCTAGAAGAGACGTATTAGTCACATAATCTGACCGGTGAATGTTTAGGATTGTTCGGAGACAGCGTTGATGGAAGCGTTCTAGGAGTCGCAGATGGTGGTGGTAGATGACCCATGATTCAGACCCATATAAAAGAGTAGACAGTACAGTGGCTCTGTAAACACTGATCTTTGTACTTTTCTTCAAGAGTTCATTTCTCCAAACTCTTTTATGGAGTCTTCCGAAAGCTCTATATGCCTTTGCTAACCTGTTGTCTATCTCTCCATCAATCTTACCGTCCAAGGAGATGATGCTACCTAGGTAACTAAACTGCTGGACTGATTTGAGCTCTGATTTGTCAATGGTGATATGATGATGGAAAACTTAACAGACATTACTACCACCATATTTCCATTAGTTTTCTTGAAAACCTTCCATTCTTGAATCTATTCTCTACTGTGTTACTCCTGTTTAAGAATGGTATTCTCATACAATAAGTAGACTTATTCAGTAGCAAAATACTGCTGAAAGAGACAAGGGCATCTAATTTATTTACCTCTGGACGACTCACAAAACAGACAAGTTCCAGTGCATGCCAACAGTGTAATTCCTGACAGCTTTCTCTGGTGTGTGAATTTGACTTCTCCTTTGAAGCCTGCTAGAAGGCAACAGGGAATTTGAACAGAACAAACTCAAAAATATTCCTTTTGATGCCTTAAAACTTTGTGGATTTTTTAACTTTTGTAGATTTTAGAAATAGCTGTGTAGTTAATGTAGATTTTAATGTAGCTGTATAATATGCCACCCTTTAGCACAGCAGTTTACACATACATACCCAATCTTCTTACCCCACTTCATATCAAACCCCTCTAAGTTCTTTTAGCATGTTTAGACGTCTTTTCAAGGTGGAATTGTAGAAAAGCACCTCTGTTTAAGAAAATTACACTCTAGACCTGAACAACAAGATACCATGACAGACAAAAGCAACCTTCAAGCCCAGAACTTCGGAGGAGCTTCAAGGACTGTATGTGCTGTGAAGAAGATGAAGATGAGGAAGAAGGGGTCCCAAAGACCCCAGACCCAGTTCTCGAAGGGGTATGTCAGGGGACAGAACTAGGCAGAACCAGGGGGTGGATAAATCTGAGATTGGATGGATCATATTATAAAATTGTAGAACCATGGCCTGGGTGCGTGTGCATTGTGTGTGTTCCCCTGGGCCTGAGGGCCTGATTAAATGACCTGCTCTTTTTATCTTATATACTAAATTGGTCTAGAATTGTTCTTCTCCATGATCTCTTTAGGTTACACTTTAAATTATAACATGAAAAAATATGGGTTTTTAAATAGACAAAATGATACCAATGAGGAATAATGATTTGCGCACTTGTCTTTAGAACAGAACTCTGTTAGGTGACACAGAGATGGACTGTTGACTATCTTACAGATGAGTTTTGTTTGGGGTGAGTTCCTATTTTTCTGCAGTGTTCAGGCAAAAAGTGACTAATCTGAGTGACTAGCTCAGATTTAGATGCATATTTTATATGTATATAGCTACATGATTTCCAACCCACTCTGAAACATTTATATATATCATTCATTTTACTAGTATCCATGTTACTTTCCAGCTATAAAGAGGAAACAATGTGAAATGAATCCTGTTATGTTAGATGATCAAAGACTCTTCATAAACATGAAAGGTCAGAGGCATGATGGTGGGCAGCAAATCCTCAATACTTCAGTCAGAAAAAGAAGCCACTGCCCCAGCCCCAGGGCTGTGGCAATGGTGGTCCAGCTCCATGGGACAGGGGTCGTCCAGAACCAGAAGTCAGTGGGGAAACTCGCTGTGCTTCACCCCACAAACAAGGGACATTGCCGAGGAGTTTGATGATCTCAGTCAGAGCTGGTAAGTTTACATTCAGCTAGGGTGAAGGGCAAAGGGGAGAATATGTTCAGTATTAATCTTCTTGAGAAAATTCATACAGTCTTAGAAATCACACACAAACAGCATCTACTTTACAGAATCTCTTCTGTGTTATGTTGCTAGACTTTTTTTTTTTTTGACCACTTAAAGTAGTGTCCATATGGTGACCATTCACTGCAGGACTGGAACAGTTTTAACATACGTTAAATTTTAAGCCCTGAACTAATTTAAAGTGTTCTTTCAAGTGACGACAGCATGGAACACTAGTGTAGGAAAGCAAAAGAGCTCAAGGTAAGGGTTGATACCTTTCTAAAACTTTCTAAAACTGGAAAATACGGAGCTGAAGCTTGTTTTTTTTATTTCACCAGGGAGCAAGTTCATAACTTTTCCAACCTGACACTTCACACTGCCAGAACGACCACATGGGCTTTCTTAGAAGTATCAAAAAGAGAGAGAGGAAGAGAAAAAAATAATAAAGTTTTTAGTTAGGAGATAGATGTGCCTTTTGACCTGAGTGTTTAGCAAAGGAAACTTAAGGTTCCTCTGGTTAGGAAAAACTGGTAATGGAGTTTTTCTTCCTCACAAAGAATTCCTAAAGAGCTATTCTCTGAACACAGTAGGAAACACGAAGTAGAAACATGGATTAAGAGTATGAGGAAAGACACCTTCAGAAAATATTTCCTTTATAAATTTGTTGTTATACAGACTGGTTGTTTCACAGTTGAGAAAAGAAAGTTCAAATATATTTCGAGGATGCATAAGAATTTGAAAATTTTTTATTTATCCTAAAACCCAGCAGAAAATATGAGTCAGTCAAAAGGAAAAACAAAACAAGCTAAAAAGATAGAAAAATATTCATTTAAATAAAATTTTACATGGGGAAAAAAGAGGAGAAACTCTGTTCTTACCATTTATCTTTATATACATAACTGTAACACTTACTTGGTTCATTATTTTTGTCTTTAGTCTCCCATTATAGACAAGGTAGAGAGAAAGTACGACATTTATACTGTCTTTGCAATTTACTTTAGGGTACCATTGTACCCTCTGTCATGGGAGCAGGATGACTTCTGCCTGCTCTGCCTCCTTTAAAGCAGATCAACCACTTCATGTCCAAACTTCAGCACACCATGAGCACATAGGCCTAACTTGGTAAATACTTACCTATATGTTGCACAAGCAATATTTTCTACTCTGCACCTGTTATGTGGCTACAGCACAAATGTGTTGCATCCTCTCAGAATGACATTGCCTTGCCACATCCTATAAGAGAGATTGTGATGCCTAGAGCTTGTGCTGAATGCAGAGCGGCTCCATATGATACTTCTCCCATGCTAGATATTTGGGGAGCTGGAGCAGGTGACACATGGGCCCAACTGTATGGCTGGATGAGGTGGACATTGGACTGCTCAGAGGCTTTCATCTTAGTGAGACTTTCAGATACTCCAGAGACATCCCAGGAACAATCTTGTGTGCACATAATGTGGGCAGTGAGGAGAACAGGCAACAGGAAGAAATTCAAAATAAAATGTGACACCCTAGTATAGCACTAAACTTCTCTGACTTGAAAGTCAGATTTTGCACTGAACACCTTGTGTCTTGACTATGAAACCACTTATCTATTAATAAGTAAAAAGGAATTACTTTTATAACAATTTTGGTGTCATTTCTGTAACACTTCTGAGGAAGTAATATTTTGTCTCCAGAACAAAGAATCTTCAATCTAATATGACTGGCATGGGGGTATTCAGTTAAAGGTTGGACTTGATGATCTTGAAGGTCTTTTCCAATTGTTATGATTCTATGACTGTACATTAAATACTAGTACACCGGACTTCATTTCTTGCTGTATCCTGATTCACATATAACTTCTGTATATTTCAATTTAAATTAAATTCTTTAACAATGTAACTTTACACAGTGTATTTTTCCATGTATATACATATGCACTAACAAATAGTTTAAGCACTGAGACCAATGGTATAAGGTTCAACAAGGCCAATTGCCAGGTCCTACCCTTTGGCCACAACAACCACACGTAGCACTACAGGCTGAGGGCAGATTGGCTGGAAAGCTGCCCAGTGGAAAAGGACCTGGGGGTGCTGGTCAACAGCAGCTGAACATGAGCCAGCAGTGTGCCCAGATGGCCAAGAAGGCCAATGGTATCCTGAACTGTATCAAAAATAGTGTGGCCAGAAGGACTAGGAAGTGACTCTTCCCACTGTACTTGAAACTAGTGAGGCCACACCCTGAGTGCTGTGTCCAGTTCCAGGCCTCTTAGTTCGAGAAGGACGTTGAGGTGCTGAAGCATATCCAGAGAAGGGTAATAAGGTTATTGAAGGGTCTAGAGCACAAGTCCTATGAGGAGTAGCTGAGGGAGCTGGGGTTGTTTAGCCTGGAGAAAAGGAGGCTCAAGGGAGACCTTATTGCTCTCTACAACTACCTGAAAGGAGGTAGTAGCCAGGTGGGAGTCGGCATCTTCTCCTAGGTAGCTAGCAACAGGATGAGAAGTCATAGCCTCAAACTGTGCCAGGGGAGGTTTAGATGGGACTTTAGGAGGAATTTCTTCACAGAATGGGTGATTAGACATTGGAATGGGCTGCCCAGGGAGGTGGTGGAGTCACTGTCCCTGGAGGTATTTAAGGAATGTTGGATGTGGCGCTCAGTGCCTTGGTCTAGTTGACATGGTGGTGTTGGGTCATGGGTTGGACTCGATGATCTCAGAGGTCTTTTCCAATCACATTGATTCTGTGAAGGACATTTAAATTTATGGTATCTATAAGGAAACTTACAGATATTCAAAAATGAAGCCCTTGTGATTCAAATTAAGTTTTGTTTTAGTCTCTCAAGAGGGTGAAACATATGTCAGCGTTATCTTTTACATCTGTTGTATGCCACTGCTGGCTGTAGTGGGAAATTCTGGGCAATGGCAGATGATACATTTTGGTTTTTTTTAGTTTTTATTTTTAATATTTGGTATCCATACCAGAAACCACAATCTGGTAAACATACTGCTGCATACTGTAGATTTATAATGGAATAGAATTTAGCTAATTTCTCATTAACTTTTGTACTTGAGAATCTAAAAAGATGCACTGTTTATCTAAAAAATTACAATATTTGTCATCATTCTCTCTCTGAGTCACAAACTTAGCATAATGCAACTAAAACTTTTTCCACTTTTTTCAGAATGGCAACATGAACTTGGTTTGTGGTTTTTTTCCTTTTTTTTTTTCCCCCTTTACAGAAAACAGCATGAATGCACAGTATTCTAAAAGTCATCCTAAAGCATACACTTAGACAAGCCAACCAGAATTTTGCAATTCTTACTACTTGATTTGGATAAAGATTTAAAATAAGGAGTTTTTATCTGGTTTTTTATTTTTCCTGGAAAATCATAAAATCTTGGGTTTTCATTTTTAATGGGACAAATTTGTTTATAAATAATTTCCACAGACAAACTAGATCAGCATTTTAAATCAGCAAATTTAATATATAATTTTTTATCTTTACTACAATCGATAAATCTGAAGGATTCTGGAAATGATAAATACTAGATATATAAATTAATTTTGTCAGAAGAATTCCTGAGGTTTATCTTTTGAAATGGAGAGGAGAAGAAATAGATACCATATCACATGTAAAGACATTGTGCTTCCGTAAGGCTGGTAGATGTTCTCAGCTAGTGTAGTACTTTTTAGCTATGTCATACCTAATGGTCTGATGAGGTAAAACCAGTTTCTTCCTACAGGCCTCTAAATAGAAATCAAATCAGAAAAGCCCAGAGAATTATATGGTCTCTTATCAATCTAGTTTACACTGCCTTTGTTCCCTATATTTAAATTGCTATCTAATCCATTCCTAAATGCTGTATCTATTTGCTAATATTCTAATCAAGCAAATTCAATGCCAGCCCAACTTGTTCTTGCTTAATCTTATATGCTGCACGGCAATAAAACAGTACAGGCAAGTAGACAGGTGGAACATTTGCTCTGAGGAATACATCAGATTAGAAACCGTCTCAGGTTGTCTTTCAGTTCACACTGTTTTCAGCTTCTCTAATTTTTCATTCATATAATGTTCCAGATGCCAAACAAGTTTATTCTTTTGAGACAGAATATGCAAAATGTAACATTAATTCACTGCCAAACTGAAACATTTATAAAAACGATTGATGGAGAGATGGTGAAGCAAATGTATTCACATTGAAGGAATTAGCCCAAAGCACAGGACCGTTGATGTGGAATTTAAAGATCCTACTAAATGCTACAAAGGTCACGTTATCAGTGATTTCACGAGCATTTGGAAAGACATGCTGGATTTAGGGGTTTGATCCTGGTTGGATGCCAGGCACCCACCAAAGCCACTCTATCACTCCCCCCTGCAACTGAAAGTTCACAGGTTGAGATACGTACAGGGGAAGATCAATCACCAAATATTGTTATGGGAAAAACAGATTCAAATTGTGGATATCAATTGAATTTATTATTAACAAAATCAGAACAGGATAATGAGAAGTAAATAAATCTTAAAAACACATTCCCCCCAACCCTTCCTCCTTCCCAGGTCTGCCTCCTCCTTCCTAGTGGAGCTAGAAGATGAGGAATGGGGGCTACAGTCAGTTTGTCACTTGTTTCTGCTGCTGCTCAGAAAGAGGAGTTCTTGCCCTACTCCCTGTGGGGTCCCTCCCACAGAAGACAGTTCTCCATGAACTGCTGCAGCATGGGTCACTCTTTCACAGACTGCAGTCTTTTAGGCACAGCCTGCTCCAGCGTAGGTCCCCCATGAAGTGACAAGTCCTACCAGGAAACTTGCTCAAGAGTGGGCTCCTCATCATGGGCCTCCCATGGGGTCACAGACTCCTTCGGGTAGCCACCTGCTCTGGCGTGGGGCTCCTCCACAGGCTGCAGGTGGATTTCTGCTCTCCTGTGGTCCTCCATGGGCTGCAGGGACACAGCTGCCTCACCATGGTCTGCACCACGGGCTACAGGGAAACCTCAGCTCTGGCACCGGGAGCACCTCCTCCCTTCCTTCTCCATTGACCTTGGTGTACGCAGAGTTTTTCCTCTCACGTATCCTTACTCCACTCTGGCCACAATTACATCTGTACCTCAACTTTTTTTTTGCCTTCTTAAATATGTTATCACAGAGGTGTTGCCACCTTTTCTGATTGGTCCAGCCTTGGCCAGCAGCACGGTCTTGGAGCCGGCTGGCACTGGTTCTGCCAGCCATGGAGGAAGCTTCTAGCAGCTTCTCACAGAAGTTACCCCTGTAGCCGCTCTGCTATCTGGTTACACACTCAGTACACCCAGGTAAGGTATCTTCTATCTTAATTGGACAGCGGAACTGCTTTACACCCATTGTTGCCATCAAGCTTAACATTAACCAAATATGTTTTGGCAGACAGGGGCCAACAACATGATCTTATATGTGCGGAGATGAAACTATGTGGCAATGGATTTGCCACATGCAGGATGGAAGAAGTCCTGTCAGAGATGGACTAGTGAAGAAAAAGAAGAAAACAGCTCAAATGTTATAGAAACAGAAGTTTTTAATGTGGTTTAAACATGTTTCAAAATGGCTTTTTGTATTTTCTGCAAGGTCATTGCCTCTTCTTCCCGACACCCCCTGTGAGGGACTTGTCTCTCATACAAGGTGTCCTGGGAAGGTGTCCTGAAGTGTTTCTCATTGGTCCTTGTTAACCCCTTCCTATTGGTTGTTGACCCCTTACCTGATTAGTTTTTTCTGTATCCCCCTGAACTTGTGATTGGCCCCCTTTGACCCTCCTAAAAACCCCTTATAAACCTCCTTATAAACCCCAACCCCACAATAAACTTCCTCTTTCGTCTGTCCCTCCCTGGTGGTTTGTGTGGGCTCCTTGAGGGGTCGCCGGCCACGTGCGGGGGCGGGGGGAAGGGCATTCACCTCCAGGTGATGGGCAAGCACCCAAGAGCCTGGACATCTTCCCCGTCCCACTAATCCACCGTAAAACTAGCTATTCTTATACTGAAAAAACATCCCCTGTAACCTGAACTCATAGCTGTATTGCTGAAATAAGTTTATAAATGTCTATGAAGAATTTAGATAGTACAGTGTTGAAAACCCTATGGCTGTGAGAAAATTGATAGTTTTTTCTTGAGGAAAGGATTTGTATGGTATGTGATAAATAAAATACACAACCCTACACTGAAAAAGAGAAAAAGAACATATGGAATAGCTGTTCATTATCTGAAAAGTGTCCTTTTTAGTTCATTGAATCGGGTACAAGACCTATGGGAAAAAAGTTCATTATACAATGAGGAATATGAGAACTAAAACCAATCTTAATTCTATCAGCCCTAATCCTGCATTTTCAGAGCTTCTTGTATAAGATTTGTGACCCTAATAGTGTTCTTCTGAAATTTACCTTTATGTTATATATAAAATGCAGAACTGGAGTTGATGATGCAATCTCCTAACAATCACTTTACAGATTGAACACAATAAAGAACCTCTAAATATTTTATTATTCCTTAATAATCGAAGCACAGTGTATAAACTTGATTGTCATATTGATTCTTGGTAATTTAATATTTCAGTTAATAATGAATGGGAAAGGCTTAAAATATTCATGCATTAGTACAATGCAAAATATTACTGTGTTGGCCTACCTGAACAATGCATCACAACATTTAAAATAAAGTTGAAATCTAGTAATGGATACTCACAGACTTTATTCTTTTATATGAAGCATGACGGAAACAATTCAGTTCTTGCATGTCAGAGATGGATGTAAGTGTGGGTTTTATAATTTAGACGATCCATTGAATTCTATCTTTTGATACTTTATATGTTAGTGATATAAAATTATTAGGTCCTGAATTATTTCTTGATATTTTTTCCCCATGGAATGGAATCCTGCAATTTATTATTCTTTTTTCTGGTTTTTTTTATTTCTTAAAGTAATCCAGTCAGGCACCTATTTCAGCAAGAGTTAACATGCTATCTAATCATGCTTATAAGATGAAAAAATGTAAGGTAATCAATTTTAAATTTTCAGGGTTCTTATTGAATGTCATTTTTGTATTTTTTTTTTCTATTATTAGTTCTTAGAATTCTTTAAGGAGAAAGTAATTTAAGTGTATTATTTCCATCACCATATGTAACACTTCACTTTATCATACATTTAAGATGTTCCTGACTTTGAGATAAAATATTTAATGAGTATAATGACCACAACTATTATTTCTGCAGAATTACATAATGTTGCATCTTACCTCGCTCTGACATTCTTCTATTGTGTGTCAAATACATAATATTCTGCTTTCCACTAAAGGACCATCTTGAAAAGTAGTAACATTATCTATTTCTAAAACACTACCTAACATTCTTAGAAAGATTATATACATGCTTACAGATGCATATAAATTTATGTATACATTTCCAGATATACATATAATAAATATATAGATATTATTATACAGATATTCATGAAGGGGAAATGGTGCTTAACCAACCAGATTGCCTTCTAAAATGGGAGAATTGGATGGATAGATGAGGGAAGAGCAGTGAGCGTTGTCTCCTGGGCTTCAGCCAGGCTTTCAGTGCTCTCTTCCATGACATCCTTATAGGAAAGCAAAGGAAGTGCAGGTTGGATGAGTGGATGGTGAGGTGAATTGAGGATTGGTTTAATGGCAAATCTCAGAGGGTTGTGATCAGTATCGCAGGGTCTAATTGGAAGCCTGTCACTAGTGGTGTCCTCAGGCTTCAATATTGGTCCCAGTATTGTTTAATTTATTCATCAATGACTTGATGAAGGGACAGATGCCTCCTCAGCAAGTTCACTGATGACACAAAGCTGGGAGGAGTATCCAGTGCCAGAGTGCTGTGCAGCCCTTCAAAAGGACTTCAACAGGTTGGAGAGATGGGCAGAGAACCATCTGAAATTCAACAAAGTCAAATACAGGGTCCTGCACCTGGGGAAGAATAACTCCATGCAAGCTTTATTACTGCTGACTAGTTCATTCAGAATATTAAATACCCCAGTTATTAATATACCTATTTATTTAATACAACTAGGTGCATCTTGTGAAGGTTTCTGGGATGAAGAAATTTGAAATAATTTGAAATAATGAGAAGAAAAAAGATTCCCACATCCACAGGTATTTTCCTAATGGAAAAACAGCAAAAAGTTGAATGAAAGGAATGAAACCGTAAAAAGATGAAGCAAGATATTGAAAACATCAAGGATTTCAAGTCAATATTATTTAAAAAATATATGTTTCCAAGATTATAAAAAATTTCTCTGGTTCAACTTGTATGCAACCACACAGTTTCAAAAGGCCAAGTTGGTCACTGTTACAAATTGTGAGACCCATGGAAGATCAAGAACACTTCTCTGCTCACCTGTATGTCAGGTATAAACCTGCTGACATTTGCTACTAGAGTGTGGTTTTTTCCATACTATTATCCCATGTTATGAGCTCTAAATAAAATCATATATACCATGCAGCTCACTATGAAACCTGCTGCATATTGAGTAACTTAAAACTCTCTTATGCTGACAAATGTGTGAGAATGGTTTGTTGCTTGTTGAGGTCTTGGAAACAGGACGTATTGTATTCTGATGGTTATTCTGATCTCTCTCTTCACAGTAGTTGAATGTTAGTATTAAAAAAAAAAAAGTATTTCCCAAAAGCAAATATAAATCACAAGTGCTACTGATTATTTCCTGAAGGTTTTTTCCTGTTTCAGCTAAAAGCTATGAGGATGCTTGTACACTTTGATCCAAGATTTTCATACTAGATATTGTTATCATCAAAGTGATCATGGTGTGATGATGTACGCAACTTTACATTTGAAACTCTCCCTGTGATGTTTCTCAGATTCAGACAGTTCTGCTAGATTCTTCTCTCCTTCCCAACCTAAACAGGAGATCTGTTTTACTACTTTTAATCTAAATTTATTGACTGTTCAATAACTTTAAAACTGTTAATGGTTTTTTTTCAGGGACAAAAAAGAAGCTTTCAATGACTATGCTGGCACTGGCACTTAATCAATAATCCATAGTGAAAGAAATACTCACATTTGCTGGGGTGGCCAAGATCCAAATCTCAATGTGTAGCTTATGTGTTCTTTGAATTTTATAAACATGTAAATTTATAACTTCATGTGTTAGATGAGTGAGAATAATGCATCATTATCATTGCATTTCAGATGACAGGGGCACTCCACCCCTTGTTAGTTATTCATCCCAGTGCTAACTCCCAGATCCAGAGTGTTGAGGAATACTGTGCCATTCATTACTATGGAATAGTATTTAAATGTTGATTTCTTAATAAAAATACAAAGTTTTTAAAATACCAAATCTCAGTGTACTTATTCCCAGTGAACAATTTGCCATCAATCACAGAATTTCTGAGGGACACTTTCTGTAGTAAGGTACTATATAAGTAAATTCAGCATTTATGTTGTTCATAAGAATTTATCAGGGATTCCTGTTACGTTGTATAGAAGAGAAAAATGTAGCTTTAAATGCAGCACAATTTGAGCATTTTCCAAATGTAAGATTATATGAAGTTTGTAATTTTCCAACCTTAGCTAGAGGTGAGCAACATTTTTGCACAGGCAATAATGCTCTTCATAAAAAGGATTATATGTTGGCATAAATCTTTGTAAAAGTCCATTAGTGGTATTTTCAGGAATAATCTAAGTAGAAAAGCATCTAGAGTAAGTGGAAGTATTAGTCCAGTTATGTCTAAAAATTATTCTATTGATCATGAGTCAAAACTGAGCAAGATAATGATGATGCCACCTTATATGGATGAGAATTATTTTTTTCTTGGCAGGCTATCCAAGAGTTTGCAGAAATAAAATCATTAATTTTGTTTAATCTTCCTGATGTCATATACATGCCAAAATATTTCTCCCTCTTATTTTTATTTTTTTTTAATTGGGGATGAGGAACCAATTGGACATGCAATTCTAGGACATCGAACAATTCCTACCTGACATATTATGACATATTATGATATATATTAATAAGAGTTTATATATTAATAAATTGTCAGAGTTTATATATTAAACTCTGACAATATTTTGTCAGAGTTTAATATATAAAGCTTATATTGAAGCAAAAAGTTTTTGGAGCTTCAACAGTTTGGTGGTTGAAGAAAGAGGCCAGGAACTATGTGGTATGTGGGATAAAGGACATTATCTTTAGAAATTGTTCGCCATAAAATTATCAACATCTGATTCAGGGGCATTTTTAACTCCTATCTATCTGTGTCACCAGCAAGAGGTAGTCTGACAGGAGACTAATTAGCTAAAAGGGTTGGACACTTGAAATACGTCAGTGATAAAGTGAAGATATTAAATAATGTAGTAGCTACATGTATAGAGAATCAATGTCTTCTCCAGTGGAATTTATTCGGCAGAACAAGGTCTATTCCACAAAAAAATCCTTTAGGGTCTCTGATTTGTGGAATTTTTCTATGACTGTAGTAAATGAGTCTAAAATAATCAATGAGGCTGAAACAGACTAAGAGATTCCTGGGACACCAAGGGTGTTTTCTGCACAGTAAAATCACAGTAAGATTATAGACATGTTGATCTGAAAGTGCCTCTGAAGACTATGTAATTCACACACTGATCCATGTTAAACTGTCTCCAGTTCCAGACCAGTCAGCTATGGCTTTGTCTGGCTAAATGTTAAAGTCTCCCAGAATGGAGATCCAGAGACAACGGTAGGGCAGGAGGGAGGAGGTGGCGTTCAGGACTGGCCTGCCCAGCCCAGCGTGGGGAGTGCGGCCCGTTTCTGCAGCATCACTGGGCGCATGGAGGGGCAGCAGCGGTGCTGGGACCAGGCCTAGGCGGGACTGCCAGTGCTGGGAGCTGCTGTGGCGATGGGACAAATCGTGTCCATGGTCAAGGGTCACTGGGGAAGGGGGTGGCAGAGCTGTTTGCACCTCAGCAGCAACCAAGTCCAGCTCTCAAGGGAGGTTGGTGCTGAATTTGATTTAAAAAAAAACAAAAGTGAGACAGACTGTTATGTTTTCCTTTTGAATCCTGAAGTTCCTTGCTTTCTTTCCAGTGTGAGTGACCACGCACTAGAAGAGATTGCCCAGAGAGGTTGTGGAGTCTCCCTCACTGGAGATACTCAAGAATCATCTGGACACAATCCTGTGCCATGTGCTCCAGGATGACCCTGCCTGAGCAGGGAGGTTGAACCAGAGGACCCACTGTGGTCACTTCCAACCTGATCCATTCTGTGAGGTGCAGATTATTTTCTTGCTGTCCAGTCTAAACATCCTGCGATGCTATGTGACTCTTGCCCCTTGTCGTATTGTTGAGCACAACGGAGAAGAGTCTGTCTGCCCCAGTCCTGAAATAGCCTTCATGTAGTCATAGGCTGCTATTTAAGCATGTCTAGACACTGCATTGCCAGACTAATCAAACTCAGATACTTCAACTACTCCTCATAGATCATGTGCCCCAACCAGAATGTCAACCTTCTCTCAACTTTACCACAGACCTCTGGGGATGCAAAACTCAGAATTCAATGTGCAACCTTACTAGATCAGAGCAGAGAGACATGATAACTTCACTGAATCTGCCAGTCATGCTGCTTCTATTGTAGCTCAGTGAGAGGTTTAACTTGTTTGCCATGAAAGTGTATTGTTGAATACAAATTCAAACTGCATTTGCTGTAATCTCCAGGTCCTTTCCAGCAAGACTGCTGCCCTGTCAATCATTTCCCCACTTGTACTGATTCTCTGAGTTGTTCTGCACTGTCTGTGTTTGAAGGGAGCATGAGGATATGAACAGCAATAACTGTATAAATGTTTGCCATTTACAAAGGGGAGAATTTTTCAGTCATTTTAGATGCTATGGAAACTCTTAAATTCCACAAATTCCTAAGAAGCCTAATAATTAATTTTGCATGAATAGGAAAAACCAGTTCATTCAGAATCCAAGACCATGGTTTTGACTGAAGCAAAACATAAATCTGAGTTTAAGATAAGTATCAAAGATTCTCCTTCCCTTCATTTGTATCAGAATTGCATTTAGTGAACCTAGAAGCAACAGCAACCAGCAACAGAAATTGTAAGTGGGGAGGGGTTGATCTGCTGGAAGGTAAGAGGGCTCTTCAGAGGGACTTGGACAAGCTGGAGAGATGGTCTGATTCCAGTGGGATGAGGTTCAACAAGGCCAAGTGCCGGGTTCTGCACTTTGGCCACAACAACCCCCTGCAGCGCTACAGGCTGGGGACAGAGTGGCTGGAGAGCAGCCAGGCAGAAAAGGACCTGGGAGTTTGGATTGACAGGAAGCTGAACATGAGCCAGCAGTGTGCCCAGGTGGCCAAGAAGGCCAATGACATCCTGGTCTGGGTCAGGAACAGTGTGGCCAGCAGGTCCAGGGAAGTGATTCTTCCCCTGTACTCAGCGCTGGTGAGGCCACACCTGGAGTACTGTGTCCAGTTCTGGGCCCCTCAGTTCAGGAAGGATATTGAGGTGCTGGAGCAGGTCCAGAGAAGAGCAACAAGGCTGGTGAAGGGACTTGAGCACAAGTCCTATGAGGAGAGGCTGAGGGAGCTGGAGTTTAGCCTGGAGAAGAGGAGGCTCAGGGGAGACCTCATCACAGTCTGCAACTACCTGAAAGGAGGTTGTAGCCAGGTGGGGGTCGGTCTCTTCTCCCAGGCAACCAGCAGTAGCACAGGAGGGGATGGTTTTAAGGTCTGTCAGGGGAGGTTTAGGTTAAATATTAGGAAAAAATTTTTTACAGAGAGAGTAATCAGACAGTGGAATGGGTTGCCCAGGGAGGTGGTGGAGTCACTGTCCCTGGAGGTTTTTAAGATGAGACTGGATGTGGCACTTAGTGCCATGGTCTAGTAACAATAGTGGTATTGGATCAAGGGTTGGACTTGATGATCTCGGAGGTCTTTTCCAACCCAGTCGATTCTATGATTCTGTGATTCACTAAGTTATACACCACTTGGAATGTCTTCCATTGTTTTGTCATTTGGATTTGTTTTGGGGGTTTCTTTTCTGATGTGGTTTTAGGGGGATTCTCTTCTTTTGAAGGCTGTGTCTGTTTCTTTCTTTTTATTCATATATTCCTCTGTAAAATATATTTGGTTTAAGTGATTACATAAAAAACAAAAGGGATATACAATCTAAGTTATTCAGCTCTAAATTTTAGTGCTGAATATTACAGGCATATTGATGGAAGTGTTCATATACTTGCTAAATTTGGACCCTGGAATGACAGGTTAATTTAATGTCCTCCGTTACCTACTACGGGAAAGCTTCATCAAATTACATTAGGCATTTCAATGACTAAATGGTGAACTGGAGCTCATAAGAAATTGGTAGTACAATACTGTAATTATACATACACACATGTACACAAACACACACACGTACATAAAAAGATGACTTGCTGCTCACTGACATGAAATCAGCAGAAGCCTGGCCCATCAATTCCAAAGTTCGTATTTGATTTATATTTTTCCATAAATGTTTTGTTCATGTAAGGACACGGAGTATTGTCATTTGAGACGCTAACCCTCAAACTGATATTCCTCTCTCATGAGGACTCAACAGTAAGAAAATGAAAAGAAAAATGTATCTGGTCACAGTGTCTGCACATTTCTTCCTAGACAGGTAAAGCAGAGTTCTTTAAAAAGGAATCCCATGAACACTGTTGTTGTGAAGCGTAAAATAAAAATATCTTACAGCTCTTGGCTGTCTCAGCAGAAAAGCATTAATGCAAAGGAGATGTTAATGCAAAATCTTTAAAATCATAGCTGTCCAGATCAAAGATTACATAGTTTGTAATCTGCACTTTGTAAATTCTTTAATAATTAAAGAAACTCACAATCATGTAAATTTCAGTAGGGAAAATAATTATAATTAAAATATTATATTTATTATTATTTAAGCCAATATAATCAATATTTTATTAGAGAGCAATTAAATTATTTCTCAAAAGTCTAGTTTTCAAAACACCCAAATTATATAACTTTATATCTACTTTGCTTTAGTAGCATTTGTCTTGCTCTTAAAATATAATAATTCATATTATGGTATGTATTTTTCATTTTTTAGAAATAAGCATACAGAAATTAAATTACATTTCTATTATTATTATTCAAAATACAATTAACTTGTTCATATTTAAATCAGGTATATTGTAAACTATTACAATTATGTCTTATAAATTATAATTGGATTTTTTATATGAATATTTCCATACAACTCTAAAAGATATAAATTTTACTAAAACAAAAAATATGAAAAATAAGATACTGTCTGAATTCCAAAGTTTTTTCTCTGTATTGCAGATTTTTAAACTGCAAGAATCAAGCAGGGTGTATATAATGTGATATGCGTAGAAAAGTAAATAAGTGATGTGGATAGCAATGCAACAGTAACTGTAGCAAAATGGAGTCCTTCCTTTCCCTTCCCTTCTCTTTTCAGCACTAGACTCTCTTAAAGATGAAGTTCAAGAGATTTGCTCCTTGAAGTTAATTCCAGGTCAGAGAATCACGTGTTATAGCTATGTTACAGTATAGTACTGTGTTCATATTTGGCTCTCATTATTCAGCTTTCCATCTACCCTTTTTTTTTTCCTATGCTTTCTTCTTCAACATTAAGAGTATCTTCCAGTAACCTAGAAATGGAGATTTCAAAAATGGATGTTGAGATACTCTTTGGGGATTCAAATAAAGTAGATTCATTATTCCTCAAGGACAGAATTTACATGTTATTTTATTGATGAACAATTTAAGAGTCTGGTTGGATGCCACTGGGCATCAATTACAATTCTTGCAAGGACCTGGCATGAATTTACTCACGATTAATGAGATGTCAACAAAGTTGAAAGAAATGTATTGATGTCCAATAACAAAGTAATCAGACACTCACAAGGCCAGGTAATATGAACATCTTTCAGAGAGGTTTCATCTATCTTAAATGTCATGAACAGATTCACTACACTTCACAAAGGGAAAGAAGTGTGCAAGAAGTACAATACTGGGACCATTCAAACGCTAAATCAAATGACAATATAGTGAATCTATGAAAATGAAAGTGCGACTTTTCAGGCTTGCTTTTGTAGTTGTGCATGTGTGTACATATATATGTGTGCCATAAATATTCATACATCTGTATAAACTTTTTTAGAAAAATGACAACCTTGAAGATTTTTTTCTCACTTTTTTTTTCTGGATTATGCAGAAGGGAAGTTTTAAGTGTCGAGGCTTTGCATTTTGCACTCTTGTTTTAGGATTTTCCTCCCTATGGCAGAACATAGTGTTGACAAGTGCCTTGGTTTCATATGGTGTCATTGAGGAGGGAAAGTAAAAACAAGATAAAAACCATGAAAATTTGGACAGCAATTATTCCAAAATTTCAAACGCAAATCTACTTCAGAAATGGTACTTTTCTCCAAACTGTAAACCTGTGATTCTGGGCTCTAAAAGGTGCTTTGTTATGTAAAAGTGTCAGATCTTAAATTCTGGAAGCCATGCCTAAATTATGTATAATCCGTTTATATGAGAAAAGGAAAAGTTATCAGATTTTAACCAATGATGCAGTGGTAACAATATGCAACTTTGTATGACAACCTAGGATTGAAACTAGGCTTTTAAATTCTTTTCAGTCTGAGAGAATCTGGGTACTCTCCCACAGTAACCTGATCAGAGATATCTGCATGGCCAAGGGATTAGAAGATTCAAATCACCAGGTTTCTAACTTACTCCTAACTATAAGAATGAGAATTGAACCACTGGCATTATTCCTATTGCAGCTGTCTGACCAAACCCAAATGAGAGAAATTATGCAAATGTTTAGAGCAGGAGAGCAGAAGCACTTGTTTGCTGCTACGGCAGATACATTATCAGTTTGGAGGTATTACTACTGTTAAAATTTTGCAAGCAGAGAAATTTGAGCCAAATATTATCTGCTACGAGCAGATGAGAGATTCTAGTAAATTAATGGTTACAATTATTTTTTTATTTAGTTGTCATCACAACCATATTCTTATAATCAAAACTCATTTCTCAGAGAGAGCTTTTTATTTGCACTTAAGTGAGAGAGTTGAAAAAGAAAGTGCCCCTGTTGAAAGAACTCCTTAGAAGCACTCATCTGAAAAATATTGCTCTATCCTAGAAGACTCTCTAAGTTTTCTTTGAGGCAACAAAAGTGCATAAGTAATTAGATCCATTCAGATACATTCTTAACATAAGAGACCAAATAGATTTGATATAACATAATTTCATTGTAGGCAGTGAAAATAATAGGAATAGTAAATTGAGAACATTATTTGAAGTGTTTACAGAAATGAGGGGCAGTTAGAAACCAAAGCAATATCTCTCCATTGCTAGTGTACAAATGAATCAAAAGTGCCCATGTGTCTAAAACTGAAACTAAGTAATGGTGCATGAAAATTTCCTGATGAACTGCAGTTTTAGTTTCCTCCAATTAAAATGGAAATAAGGAAGAAATTATTTGCATATGCCAGAACATCAGTTTAAAATGAGTTCTCCAACCTTCTTTATCTGCTTGATACAATGATCAGTTTTAAAAATCAAATATCTAATTGATTAGACTAGAATATGTGTTACATTGTGGAACATCATGTAAAAATTCTTTGATATTTTGTATTCCTATAATGAAATTTTAACTACTGCCTAAGGATAATAATGATAATATGATAGTAATTCTCAATAGGATTTTCCTAGGAAACAATTTTTGAGGACATATTAAATTAAACATCTTAAATAAGAACTTGATTGCTCTTAAATAGGCATGACTTTTTAATTTATAGTAATTTGATACCAATTAAGATACATGCTTGATGATTTAGATACATGTCTACTGTTTTATATTGCAGTTAAATAAACAGATGTGTTTATAACAAATTGGTAATTGGTTACATCTGGATAATAAATATAGAGATAGTTTTTGAGATTAAGAATATGAATGTGTAGTGTTTGATTTTAAAAATATACCCAGAACAATATGTTTCACATAACCACTTCAAAAATTTAGAAGTAAGTAATTGTGATGGTAGCACTCGATCCCTTGAACAAACTAATCATAGTTTGGTATAGTTATAAGGAGATAAAGGCCTGGGCTGCAGTTGGGCCAAGAACTCCTCTAGGAAACCCCCAAAAAACAGAGTGACACTGTGAGCATTGATGCATATTAGCTTGGAACACTGATCATGTGATTAACACATAAATATCAAGTGGTTTTTCCAAGGGCCATTTATCAAGGACCAAAGAAGGGAGCAAGGAGTCAAATGCATATCTTTCCCACCGTATGCAATTTGACCATAAACCAATCACTTTATTCCATAAAATATAACAGCTTCATCAGGAGTTTAGAAAGCAGGAAGATCTACTCTGTACCTTGTGACTCAGTGGGAAGGTCTCCCTTACCTTTTTGAGTCTACTGTCTGTGTACATCATTCTGTCTTTGGCCTAACTCAATTTTCCTTTGTATTTTTCTTCTAAGTAGTAAGTAATAGAGTGAACCTTGTCATCACATTTTGTTGAATGGCACTTTAAAAATTCTTACTGAAACCACTTTTGCTCAAAACCTTGACAGTGATTCTTTGAGTGACTTAAATCTCTCTTTCATGACAATCATGGACCCGAACTGAAAAACTCCAGAGAAAAGCAAAATAATTAATTTAAAAAAAAAAATTAATTTATTTCTGCAGTCTTTGTTTCCCAGATATTATTGATAACAAAACTGATGATACCTCATCTGGACTTTCTTTACTTTTATAGTCATCTGGTAGACCAATGTTCAAAGACATTCTCTTCATGGCCATCCCAAATTTGAGCTAAAAAGAGGAACAAATCCTCGCTCTACATAGACTCCTGCAGTCTGGGTGAACATTTACGAAATCCCCTTATGTTCAAAAAACAGTGCACATCAAATTGTCTGATATCATGCTGGCTATAACCATTGAAGATGAGTGCAAATACAATCCAGCATTGTGCCATTTAATCCTAAACTTAAGATCCTCCCAAGGAGACAACTAATTTCCTTCAACCCAAAACACCTTTGGGCATGCTTTTCCTTAATAAAAATATTGATATTTTAAAAACAAAATCTCCATTACTTTTTGTCGATATGGACAGGTAAAAAAATGATGAAATATAATGTCCTTGCACTTCTGGTTGAGAGAAGAAAAATCATCAGCTACAAAGTTATTGTCAATTCAACTCAGATAACCAGCAGCTGTGGGGAAAAGAAATAAGAGCAGATGGATATTTGAGCAGCAATTATTGCTTCTTGTGAGGAGAATTAACGGAAATAACTGGGAAATATATGAATGATGAACAACAAAAACCTTGAAACCTTCTTCTACCCATGTGTTTCCAGGAATCACTTGCAGAATATATTTGGTTATACCACAGGAATTAATTAGCCTAATGTACCCAATGGGAAGAAGTAAAAAAGCCCATGATATCAGTGATACTTCTCTGGTTTATTTTATTGAATTTCACACTCTAAGATCAAAGCATAAAGATAGAAAATGTATCTCTTGAAATATACAGGGCTCAAGAAGAGCAGCAGTCACATGGATAATTGGTGCTGTTAATATGTATGCTACAGATCCTGCATTCTGCTCCTCTGGAAACATTGAAAAATAAAGATAATTTTGTGCATTTGGGTGCATTGCTACCAGTGCATTCAGCTACAAATTAATAATTTCCTCTTCTGTGTTGCATCACTGGATGCCTGAATAAAAACCGTTAATGTCCACCCTCCCTCCTCACAAGTCTAGACAACTCATGCCTAAAGAGAAGGATAATCAGAGGAAAAGGACCGTATTTCATGGTGGTACAGCAGAGATAGAAGTTACTTGTAAGAAATCATATATATAAAGCTTCTAGTTATAACTTTGCTAGTTATAATCAGTAATTAGTTTTACTAGCATTGAACTATGAAGTCCATTATCACAAGCACACAATGATACTTCCTTGTAGATACACATTTTTCCAGTCACTTAGGCTGCAGAGAACTAATAACATCGTTTCACATCCGAAAACACATCATTTCACATCCGAAAACTGGTGTTAGTTTATGGATATAGTTCACCTGCAGATTTGTACTTATTCTGTCTTTGAGGGGTTACCACCTCTCTGTTCTGTTTGTGTATGCAATAACTGGTACTTCATGATATAGCTCAGACAAATAGAAAAGGTAAGTGAGCCAAATGTAATCTTGGGAGCAAAAGGTTCCTGAAAACAATTAAAATCTCTCCAGCATTTTCAGGTAAAGATATGGAGAACAAAAAGTAGAAGAAAACAAATATTTGTGCTCCTGGTACAAACGTTTACTTTTTATCAACATTTCCTGATCCAAGAGAAATAAACAGCATATTTATTCATACAGTCTGACTAACAAAAAAATCTCTTGTAAGAAGTGCATCTTTATTTATACTTCCCCAGATAAAGAAGGAACAATACAGGTAATCCAGGTTGTTTCTCAGGGCACTGGGACTAAGAAAAAAACATGTAACACAAGGTAGGAGTCAACATTCATTATCAGCAAGACCTCAAAAGGATAGAAAAGCAAAAGTGAGAATCTAATGCATAATTTTTGGTGGAAATTTTAACAAATTGCCTCATGTTCCTCTCCCATAGAATATCTCCTATTGTGCCACTGACATACTTTTATCTCTGACACTTGTTCAAACACACTGTGAGAATGAACATAATTTTTAATCATCTGCTTTCTCACCACATACTTGACGAAAATATCTTTTTCTGTAATTTTAAGTGCACCTGTGCAACAACTTTGGCAGTATTAGTTTAACAGTTGGACTCAATGATCTTAAGGGTCTTTTCCAACCTAAATGATTCTATGATTATGTGAACCTCCTAATAGTTGTGAGTGTCTGGGCACTGTGTATGTAACGTTAGCAAAAACATTGCTGATGCAAGTGATGTAACACAAAAATTTGTACTTTGATAGGTGTTCTACAACTTTGAATTTGAATGCATTGCCTTGATTTGAAATTTGAAATTTGTTAGAGGACCACTGTGAACACCAGCATCTGGCCTTTACAGTAAATATCTTTTACGCAGTTTGTTAACAAACCATAACACCTAGTCCACTTTTTCTGCTTGTTTATTAAGTTTTAGAGAACATGAAAAGTGTCAACTGAAGTTCAGAAACTCTTTGAGACAGCAATTTTATCATTCTATGTGTCTGTAATTCATCAATAACACCTAGAGTATTGCTAAATATTAAAATAAATAAAATTATATTAATTATTAACAATAATTAATAATTTATTTGTTTTTAAAAATCTGGATGTTTATTCACTAAACTACCACTTTTCTTGGTGTAGTTTGGGCAAATAAGTTGAAAAGAACTCCATGGTGTGAAAAATTTTGCCTTTGATATTTGTTTATGAGTGAAAAGTTCTCACCAAGTTTCACATTTCAAGTTATATTCTGCTTCTCCTCAGCTGGTCTGTTGATTGTTTTCAGTGTTTTGGTTTTGATTCTGACTGTAAGAGATTTTAATGAGCATTGAAAACATTTTTCTCAATCAATTTTATGTCCTGGTCAGTGACCTATCAAAAACAGAATTTCTTCATGAGCATGTGACTTTCCATGCAACATTTCACTTTCAGGATTATAGTTTTTATTTAAGTGTGACTGACTCTTTCCTGGTCTCTATCCTTTAGGTGGAATGGGGGGAAGTATTTCAGTCATTTTCTCCAGTCTGGTCAGCTACTTGAATAATCTTAATTGACTCTTTTGTAAAACTGAACATTGGCAGTACCCTTAGTATATCCTGCTCTCTTCCTATTGTGTATTATTGCTACCTAGTGACGTATTGGAATGTTCTTATGGGGTTTGGATTTGCTACAAGGTTCTGAAAGATTTCTGGTGTCTAAATAAAATATTCTCTTACTTTTTCTGGTACGAATAACCTGCAGTAATATTAGAGAAAAGGACTTGATCATCCCTTCTGTTCAGGTAGTCCTATACAAAATTAAATTGGCCTAATTCAGTGAGATTTTTTCCTGAATATAGAGATTCAGAAACAAACAAGCAAACAAAAAAACCTTTCAGGGTCAGGATTTAAACTCATAAATTGAATGCTGAGTGAATAGTGTCCTAACAGCTGTGAGAAGGAAGGAGAGGGAAGGTCCAATAAACCATGAATTACGATATTTCAGGCAGGCATAAATGAAAGAAGTGCATTTGAAACATATATATATAGTAAAAAAAAAAAATCAGATTTTATTTCTTTACTACTATGATATTCAGTAGGAAAATCATATGCACTCCTTCAGAAAAAGATCAGCTATCCCACTTGCCTAATGCATATGCATTATCTACCTTAAATAAACAACCATCTGATCCAACTGTCTGAATGTGATTTAGCCCCAATAGACTTTCTAGGCACTCTGACACATATTTTCTGCTCTGTTGGATAGAATTCAAGATGACAGTTCTTTTGGTGGTGACCTTTTATTTGAATGTGTCTACCATAATCATGCTGTTCCATAATCATTGTATCCTTACAAGTTTACTAGGTATTCTTATTTTCATCTTTGAATAAAATGAGGGGAAAAAAATTATCTCTGAAATATTAAGATTTATAGAAGTTGAATAACACTTCCAAGTCAAAGTAAATTGTTTCTGAAAATCACCACATATGAAGGGTAACCTTCTGGCCCTTGACCTGAGAAAGCTTTTGTGAAGTTTGTTAGATCAGTTTTGCACCATTTAAAAGTCTAATTTCAGAGAGCAGATGCTCAGTTATTTCTGCAAATGAACTTGTCACTTTCGAAAAACTTTATCTTAATACACAGTACATTATGCAAAAACAAACAAACAAACAAACAAAATCAAACCAAAATGAAAAACCACTTCAGACTCATTTTACTTGCAATAAATACACACTTTAATTGCCTTTTGGAAATCTCTTATATGCTAAACCAAGCCAGGCCAATAGGTCTGATTTCCTGCTTATAGATTTGAATTCTTCCTGTGAAATATTTTGAGTTTATTGGATTTGATTGTCTTCACAAACATACAAAATTTGTGCAACAGAATTGAATATGATAATGTGTCTTTTTTAATTTTACTAGGATGAGAACAGGAACATGACATACTGTCTTTCTTTATACAACAAGTGATCATATAAGAAATTAGGTTTTCAAGAAGAAGAATTTACCTTAAATCTAGATTCCAAGAAAATAAAACACCAACTCAGATTACAAAATCTGTTGATTTCAAAAGGGAATTGGAAAAGATTATGAGGTTTCTACTAGTAGAAGTTTTTCCACTGGAAATAAAGTTTAAGTTAAAAAAACAATACTGAATTTCACTAAATGGTACAGGTTTTTCAGAAAAAAATCATAGAATGCTTCTGGTTTTTAAGTTACTTATTCATACACAGCATGGTTTTGAAGTAACTACATCATTTTCACTAAATTTAGTCTGCACTTTATAATACTCTGAGACAATTTACATTACGACCTTTTACCTCCCTGGGTGGAAAGACATTGATGAAGTCAGGAATGATCTCCATGGGTCGATTTGCCCTGAACTGACTAAACAGCGGCACTTTGGTAATGTGGTACATGGAGGAAGAATTCTTCATGACAGTGGTTTAGATGCGATTAATTAATTGAAAGTTGTACAGATTTTCTTCAGACTGTATGGAGGTTAATATTGCATTCTGCAACATGGAAGAAGTTCGATATTACACATTCATGCAGTAGTTGAGGTTAGAAGGCACCTCTGAAAATTATCTAGTCCAAACTCCTGCTTCAGCCAGAAGCGCAAACTAGAGTAGGTTGTCTAGAACTGTGTTAAGTCAAGTCTTAAATACTTTCACAGATGGAGACTCCACAACCTCTCTGGGCAACCTGTGTTAGTGGTTGGCAACCTTCACATTATAAAAGGTGTTTTCTTATGTCTCACTTCAATGAGTTCCTGTCTTGTACCGGAGAGCCCAGGATTAAACACAGTTATGAATCATGTTATACAGTAAAATAAGGTATGTGGATACAGTTCTTTCTGTTTGTCTGAACAGGAGTGAGTTACTTAGCACAGAATGTTACTTTGGAGGAAATTATGGGAGTTGGGTGGTCTTTGGAGTGAGGATCATTGACTCATCAATGAGGTTTGTTATAACAAGGCATGCACCTTCCTTGGTGGAATAAGTTACTGCATCCAGGATGGTAGAATTGATCTAGAGAAGCTCTGTGTCAGTCCTGTTCTGGAGAGTGCTAGTCAAGAGTAGAAGACTAAGGATAGATACTACATTCAGCTATACTAAAATTATATCATGCTACTTTTAGCGTCAGGAATTTTGATAATCCCATTCTGAATAATCTTGCTACAGTTTACATAAATGATACCAGAGAGGAAGTATTTGAATAATATTTGTGCAGGAAGTGTTTCAGGAGGTGCTTATGAGTCTGAGAGAATAACCACACAACATAGCTTATTACAAGACTGATATTGATATTTCTATTCCCAACTGCTGGATCATGTTAGAGAAATACGGTGCTGCATACTGTGGTTTAACCATTCAACTTGACAATACTTTAGAAACAGTAAATATACTCATATAGGGGAGAAATAACTTCCAGAAAGGCCTCAAGTTCAAGATACCCTAGGAAATAGTATTGTAAAATTTCCTGATCTCAAATAGAATGCAATTAAGCAGACAAAGAAAAGGTTGGTAAGGGAATTATGATTAAGATCAGAAGCATGAACACAGAGTCAGTCTAGTTTTTTATCACCTGATTCAGGTCATTAGCCATAGTATTCTACTGTGTCTTGCTGACCACAACAACAGTTGAATGGATTACATTATCTGATGGCTTAATAGAATATAAACTTCTGTAATCTTATCTGAGAAACCGAAAAGTCTCAATGTTGAATGCAATCAGTATTTTAAAATCACCTTTCATGAAAAAGGTTGAGTAACGCTGCCTTATCCATTATGTTTGTTTATCATATGCTGTCTTAGAGCAAATGCAAAAGCTTTGATTCTCTGGTATACAATAAAAAATTCTCCTGTGTTCTTTTCTCTTTCAGTTACACCTTCTTGCCTGCTTTTGGATGTCACAGGCAAGGACCTTGCCGATGGAGTGATTAAATGATGTGCAGTTTGTCCTTAGCAGTGAAGGTGATAATTACAGAGAACAGCATCTGAGGAGTAAGGATGTTCCCCTGGAACAGGTCTCAGAATAAAAACATCAACTGTCTGCTGCTCTCAGTAGCATTGGGCCTCTCTTCATTACTGCCCCATCACTCTTCTGAAATTGATCCCATTTCATCCACTTTAATGAAGTTTAACAGAAAATGTTGCTGAAGAATTTCAATGTTGTCTTCTCTTTCAGCAGCTGACTTCCTCCAGAGCATAGAAAGTAGCACCTTCTGTTCAACAAAATAAGCAAATTGAACTAGTCTAGTTAAGTTCTAGAGTTTTCTTTTATTAATCAGAATGTTTACAAGTATTTTTTTAAAATTAATTTTCTTTCATGGTAAAAGCTTTTTTAGTCTACTTTGTAATTCTATGAATGTATCTCATGCTGTATAATATGAAATAACATTTATGGCCTAGTCACATGCTTCATTGAGCATGGAATATTTTATCTTTTCCTGTATTTATTATCTTTGCTCTAGGACAGGTAATGTTAGCTGCATGTTAAAAAGCAAAAGTAAAGCTGCGCTAAAATTAATATTTTTTTCTTTTATTCAGGTTGTATTTTTGAGCCCTCTATTTCAGAATGAAAGAAATAAAATGCAAGAAAACTTTAAACATCCTCAGAAAACTAGGAATTCTCAAGGACTATATGTTAAGTCACAAAAGGGGAATAGCCCCAAAGTTTTGACCTGATTTTCTCAAATGTTTGCGTACAAACTGTTAGTGTGGAAATTTCTTTCAGACAGAAACCCAATATCTGTGTGAACTACAGCCCAGTCTGCAGGGCAAAGAATTACAAATTGTTCAATTCAGTGCAAATGCAACAATGCTCAAAGCAAAATCCCTTTAATAGTTCCCAGTGTTATTCAGCTTATCTGCTACAGTACCATATACTGGACAAACAACAGTATCCAATGCATCTGTTAAACCATATGCCATTCCCAGCTATCTCTTCCCCACTCCTTATACAGAATGAATGCTATTATAAATAGTTGTTATTACTTGGTGTGTTTTAGTAGAACTCATATTTGTGTCACATAAATCTAAAACTAGAAATGGAAATGCTAAAATTGCTGAAATATCTTTATTAGTTATCCAGTAAAATATCCAAAAAATGCACTACTCAAATGGCAATAGCCTTATTATGTCCACACATTTTTATACCATAAATGCGGAACCTGAGAAATAAGAATTAATGCATAATTTCTGAACCCATAAACACTTGCTAATGAACTGAAGAACTCTATAAACCATGTAAGCAAGGTGCAGTTTCTCATGCTATAGTCCCTCCTTTAGGAAACCTTCATTTTCTTTGGCAGTAACAATAGTATTTTTCACAGAGGGAAGGAGAGGTGAGATTTTTTTGTCAGTTTCAAATCATCCTTTCTGTTTTTTTGTTTCCTCTTACTGTTCTTAAAACCCTAGAACTGGGCTAGGTGCTTTATAAAGACATAAGGTTTTGAAAATTGCAAACAAGCATCTTTGTCATTGTATTTAAATAGTTAAGACAACAAGGACAGACTTATCCTAAAAAATCTTAGATTTTGTACAATCTGACTGGTGAGAGAAATTTTCAAATCCAAGTGTGTCGTGCTGATCCTTCATTACCTATACTGGACTATAAAAAAAAAAAAGAAGAGAAAAATAAAGGCCTCTTGTTCACTGCAAATATGATCTGTCCATTAGACATCTATCTTATAAAATATTTATGATCACTTCTGTCTTGGGATCTTGAGATTTGCTCTGTCCCGGTGATATTTGATAAGAGCTATTGTATCATTTCAGCATTATCTCCAAGGATCAGATTGGGATAGCAGTATTCGCACAAATAGAGTTTAAGCTTCTACAAATCGTTTTACACCAGATATCCACCACAGAATTGATACAGAGCAGAACAAATAAGTCTGACTAAACATAGAAATACACATAAAGCACAAATCTTCCCTCCCTGGCATTGCTGAATATTTCCTTTACTGTTTGGCATTATGTAAAATATATGTATTCCCTTCAACTGTAAAGACTGGCTCATGAGGTTTTGCCGTAATGGCAACTACCTTTGAAAGAAAATCTGTTGCACTATTTTATAATAGTAAAATCACTGTTTATGACAAAAAAATAGTGCATGTCTTGCAGTCCCAGCAACAGCCATACTCAAGATAGTGCAGTGTGAGAGACTGAAATGGTTTATGGTTTAAGCATTGTTAAAATCACTGAAAGACTTTTGTCCACTGTAGCAAACTGTGCAGATGTAACTTCTCACAGAAGCCCACCTCTCCCTGAATATGCCTACTAATTTAGACTGTGAGGGAAATTGAAATGAGATAAAGGTGGTACTATTGTCCAGTTATCCCAGGAGAAGAATGCATCCGCAAGTGTGAGAGGCTGGAATGCTAATGGCTCGATCAGCTAGCTGTTGAACTAGATAAAGAAAGAGGCAAATCCTTCGAGGTGGGGTAGTATTTCTTTGTCCTTACACAAATGAGTCAGCTGTGATAACTCGTCTTCTCTGGGGAAGTACCAGCACATTCACATGTAGCCCGAAGTGATTCATCTCTGCTGATGGGCCATAACGGGCAGTAATTGACCCGACTGGGCTGATGTAACAGGCAGTTGTAATATCTTAGAAGGTGTCAAAGTCTCATGAAATGTCCTGTGATCCAGCAATACATCAAGTATAAAACTCCCTGCCCCAGGGGAGGTACTGGGGCCTTCCACCTAGGTTAAGCATAATAAAACCCACATGGACTCTGTGTTTTGATGGGCTTACTCAATGGATCCAGAATGCAACCATCACTTTGACAAGACTGAAACATCACCACTGAGAAGATCAGAAGAAGAGGACAAACAGGACGCCATCGGAATCCACGGAGTGGTGATATTTTTCTACTTCATCTGTCTCTCTGTCACTCTCTTTCTCTCCTGTCCCTCTCTTTTACCTATTTCTTTCTCTTTCTCTACCTTACATTTACTGTTAAATAAAAACCCATACTATTGAGTTCGGCATATAGTCTGATTGGTACCTTAATTTGGGCAGAGGCATCTCTCTAATAATTTTACTAACCAAATCATAACATGCAGTTAGGTGCATTTCCCTGGCCAGATAAAAATTTTAGTTTCACCAGAAGCTATAAATTATGATTTAGACATGCAATGGCTAAACTGTGACAGAAGTTCTCTGTACATGTACTTTTCCTGAGATGTACACACAGGAGTGCTTGGGTTAGCTTGACTCTTTGATAGTATTCTGGGTTTATATTAAATCTCTTGAGAGGAGTTTAATGGTGCAAGTTTCTGGGTTTGGTTCTTTAGTCTGTTATTTCAGCAAACGAAAAAAGAAGGAATATACAGACAAAAATAAAATTCTTCTGATTGCAAAACCCTGCAATGATAAGATTTATTATTACATAAATCCCTCAAAATTGATTTGGATTTGGGCTCAATGTTCTTTGTATGGAACTGATAATCTTCATGGTATGTCTAAAATTAAAATTGCTGCTTTATCTTTACAAATGTGATTAATAGAATAACAAATGAAACAAAAAATTATTTAATTGAAATTGGTGGGTATGACCAATGCAATGCAGTTTCATTTTTAGCAAAATTTCTAGGTTATTTGTTTGGATTATCCATCTATTTTCCTCACTACGCAGATTTTAAATTTAGCAGAAATCTAAAAAATCTTAGCATTCAAATTCGAATTTAATGGCATCACTTTTTTTTTTTTTAGAATTGAAGATCTTCTGTCCTGATAATTCCTTGATGTACTTTCAATTATTCTGAATATTCTTTATTCACCACTTTGGAATAATTTTTTTCTGAAGACTTTAACCACCTAAAAAGTATAAGACATCATCCTTAATCAAGGCAAATGGTAAAAGTTTTAGAATGCCTCAGGCTCTGCAGGTCATGCCAGATTTTTAATGTTCCTTTGGATGTATCATTTTCTAAATCCAAATGAGGAGATATAGAGGTTTTTTTCCAATTCTGACTTTAATACAAGAACTTTAATAGTCTGAAGCAATATTCCACAGAGCCACAACACAGGAAAAGGAATTCCTAATTGCTGCGAAAACCTTTTTTCCTCATAGCACAACCCACATTTTCATGCGGTGTTGTTCTCTTTTCCAATTTAAAGTGACAACTTGTGAGGGTTGTGTTAGAAAGCAGCAGTGGGAGCAAATGCCATTATGAGAGAAATCCTTCCCTGAATTGCATTGACACCATCTGAAACAGGCAGCAGGCCAGCAATCCCACCCTGTTAGTTGAAACTCACAGCTTTCTGTCATTCCTGAAGCATAGGCAGCAGGATAAGCTGAAGCTGTCTAAATCATAAATACATATTTTGAAAATGAAACTCAGACAACTAGGACAAAATAAATCTTTCTCGACACTGTTCCCGGTTTTCTCACATGGTTTATATCCCCTTTTTAAGTTTTAGAAAGCTCTTCTTTATGAAAAATGTTTCTCAGACATAGTGGTAATAGATAGCCTCTAAATGGTTTCTGTCTTTTGTCTTTGGTGCTAGCCTTCAGAGATAGTCTTGGTCTTACCCCAGAACACATTAAAATTGTCTTCATGTCTCGGGATATTTCTGGACCCATAGCTGAAAATAAACAAAACACCTCTCCCCATTTCCTGAACTTTTCTACGCACTGAGCTACTGCTCAAGGATTTTGCAGCTGTTCATTCAGCAGATATTTGCAGATATCCTTCAGGATGAAAAAGATCAAACTCAGGAGAACAGAACTAAATTCCTAAGTGACATGGTGAATTTAGAGCAGTAAGTTCCTGAATAAAATCTGAATCAAAAAAATAAAAAATTAAGAAAGAAAATTAACAAAGAAAAACCTAAAGAACTTTCATACCAAAAAAACTTGGATTCCTTCAGTCTGAACAGGTCTATCTTCAACGCTTTTGTTACTTTTGAACTAGGTAGCTGAGACACAAGGACACTAGCAGTTAGCTAAAATCAAAACAAATCAAATCCAATCCTACTGTAGCTTAAATACTCACAAAAAAATTTTAGATATTAGAGGACTTGCAAACATGTTAATTATTACTGGACTGAATTTCATTATTTTGATTCAGGTTTATGCTTTTGTCTGAACCCAAAGTTTATACTTGTGTTTAGAGGAAAGAAAATCCTCATATTTCTTAGTTTTTTGCACAAAGAGGTCTAGGCATTGTGAACTGTCTTTGACTGTAACATTTGCACCAGAAGAAGAAAATTTTATTGGCCCACCATCCCTCTTTCAAAATTAATCTTTTACTGAAAATATACATTATGTAAATAACTTTAAAATTGACCTGTTGACTCTAATGTCTGCATAATTAAAGGTCCTGTTTGACCTCTTTCCTAAAACAATTTACAAACGAATATGTGTAAGAGATTTTTCAATAGACTGCCTTAATTAAAAAAAATCCAATAAATAGGGCAAATTTCTGAGTAATTTAGCAGGAAGGCAAACAGTGGCAGGGCAGTTTTAATTTAAGTCTTTGTTCCTGTATACATAAAATCCTTCTGCCACTGTTGATAGTATCAAGAAATGGGTTCAAACTATTTAGGATATTTTCTTTAAATGGAGTACCACATTGCACTAGTCCTCTGTGAAAATGTTGAGATCACTACAAACAACCTTTCTGCAGGATGTTTATTTCCCTTTGTATCTATATAAGAAACAAACAGGTAAGAATTTCAGTAAGAGGAAAGAGAGCACAGTGTCAATGTGGTAAAATAGAATAGCAAGGAGTCTGTGCAAACAATACATGAAAAATTACCCTTGAGGTCCCACACTGGTGTTCAGCAATGTACTTCACTGACCTATTTCGGATTGTGGAAACAACCAACCCTGAGTTAAAGACAGGCCTGTGAGACACCGCAGGTCCTTTCAAAAACATGCTTTCATGTTTACACTCTTTTGTAGAGCTCAGATGTACTCCAACTTAAGCCTTACAGTTAGAATATTTGTGTGCATTTTTCATATGCAACCTATCCCAGTTTCCAATTTTTATTGATGTAACTTTCTTACAGAGACCTATATCTGTCTCACAGATGGTGTCCAAGCCAGTGTTTCCATTTGCAGACCTTTTAACCCATGACAAATTAAAGCAATGTAAGATTTCGGTCTATTAGGGTTATCATTCCCCAGAATAGGAAAATGACCATACTTCATTGTTTTTCTAATTTTTATCATTGATTGGAATTTAAAAGAAGCCTGTTCAAATACATCTGAAAAGATTAACAGAGAAATCTGCCAGTTTCATTTTACTATTTTCATTACAGTAGCACTTAAAAGCTTTATTGGCAATGTTGGCCTAGACTAGTAAATTAATACACCGAAGAGTATGGGGATAGGCAATGCCACAGAGTCATTGCTACTATTACCTTGGTAACACAGATGTTTTCATGGACAATTCTTGGGCACAGTTCAGGGGACAGCACTGACTAAGCCAATCCCAAAAGGCAGTCTGAAGGCACTGTATTTTCAGATATTTAGCCATCTGTAGGTGAACTGTGCCATGACACTTGTTCTCAGAGCTAGAGAGTAGTTGCTGGTTTGCCTCCTTTAATAGTACAATTGTTAAAGACTTGTATATTGGTGCAAATAAAATAATTTGCATCTATCTCAAGAAGATAAAGGTCCCAGTATAAGAGAGCACTAAAAGGAATCTCAGAAAAGTGGAATTTGTGCCAACACATCAGAGTCCTGCTGACTCCTGTTGTCTGGACATGGAAGAGATTTATGACAGTTCTAATAGTGAACCATTAGCCTAAATAGTTATACTTATATCCTATGGTTCCAGATTCACTTTCCAGAACTGATCTAACTGGGAGTATTTTTTCATACCATTTGTTCCACATTAAGTTTTTCCTTTTTTTTTTCCCACATTTGAACTATGAAGGATAAACACAGTGTGGACAACAAAACCAAACCAAAACAAGAAACCCAAAAAATAACACAACACACAAACGATAACAAACACACCAAACAAAATTAAAAAACAACCTACAGTAAAGAAGTAGGATGTGAAGCAAGAAAAGCTTATTCTGAGGAAAGAAGGCAATGAGAAAAAGCAAGGCAGGATTGACAAGACGAGATAGTGGACTGAAATCCAAATAATATAGAACTTCATCTGAGGAAAGGAAAAAATCTCTTAATATCCTGTTTTTCAAGGGTTTTATAATTCTTTGCTTTTCCTACTGGAGACTGTAGAGCAGCAAAGGATGTGTGAAAAGATCTCTGCTCCTTGGGAAGTCCTTCTGTCAAAAGATTCTTACCCTGCTGAATGTTTTTTTTGTTGAAGAGGGAAATGTCATGGAGACTTATGTCTGCCAAGGTGAGTGTATAACACTTCCAGAGAAAAGTACCTAGGACAGTCTATAAAGAGAGAAATCGAAGATTTATATAGGTTATACTTCAAGATTTGCTGAAAAAAGTCTGTTTTAAAAGCACAGACACTCTAAATTCTCTTGTTACTCTGGTTATTTAAGATGTCTAGTTTACAGTTTTTCTACTATTGTTTATGTTTCTAGTTCACCTCTAAATCCTCTAAATAATGCCCTTCCATCATCCTCCATCATGCCCTTCCACATAGATTTGATGCTTCTTGTGGAAAAAAATAACTACAAAAAACTCAACCCCAAAACCAAACAAAAAACCTCAAACAAACAAACAGCTCTTTTAAAAAAAACCTACTCCGTTATTCTCCTCACTGTTCTATTTCCTTCACTCTCCTTTACTATCTTGTTTGATTTTTGGTTTCTCTTCCCATTGTCTTTGTGTAACCCCAGTGACAACAAATTATTTAATTTTTTTTCAGTTTTATTTCTTTTCCTGGACTCCCATAATAACTACTTTCCTATAGTTGGTCTTCTCTCAATATTATACTTCCCATATTGGTCTGCATCCCCCTCTGTGTTTATACTCTGTTTGGTACTTCTCTCTACTGTTTCTAGCTGCTTTTTTGCTCTACATTTTTTGATCTTAGCTTTCTCTTTTCCTCTCTCAATGTTTAAAGCATCTACTTCTATCTAAGGGACATATCTTTTTAGTAACAGTAGATGATATTCATTCTTTCAGGACATGTTGTAGGGGAGAGCCTAATCTCTGGGATTTTTTGTGTTTTCAATTTATTTAAGGTAAATCCACTGTTTACTCTAGGATCACATTATTACAATGTCAGACATATTAGAGTATATTCTGCTGTTACAAGTCCATTTCCACTTACTTCCTGTAATATGCTTCCCAATGCATCTGTGTTTGTTCGTGGTTTTGTTTGGTTGGTTGGTTTTTGTTTGTTCAGTTTTTTTTTTAATTTTTTGGGGTATGTTCTTTATGCAAAGAAATCTACTTTTTCTTTTTTCCTTGGTACATTACATCAATAAAAATTAATGCTCTATAAAACAGCCTTGTACATTTCTGAAGGCTGTTCTGTAGATTAACATCAGGTGCAGTGTGCAGATCCTATGATCTGGTGCATTCAAAGGAGGGACATGCCAACTGACAGACAGACAATAAGTATCTATAATCAGTGACTAAAGTAGTCCAAAAAAGAGCTGTGCCAAAATTTGGGTGACTGGTTAGTCAACAAATTTTTTTGCCTAAACACAAATCTAAATGTGCCTAATCTAAACACAATACTTTTTTTACTCATCAACATATATGTTTAATTAAGTGTCTTAAAAGGCGGAGCATCATGATATTACCTTAAGTTATATTACTTTAGGATTGCAGTAGGTTTATAAATGGCTGATTTTCTTCTTTCTACAGATAAAACACTTTAAATTCTAGGATTTTTTTCTTATTTTTTTTTTGCTAACCAAATAAAATATGTGATTATTAAAGAAAAAAAAATTCACTTTGAAGGTACCCAGAAATTATATATATAAAGTAATCTTGTAAGAAGTATAATAGACATATTGATTTTCAGTCAAAATCTTCCAGCAGTGTCAGACTGGCTAGGTAATGTTAGTCCTAGACTTGCCTCTACAATGATCAACATACAGTCTGCAGAAGGAGCTTTCCAATCTGGAACTCTATTATCAGATATTTGTTTAGGGTGTTTGGGATGGAGAACATAGTAAAAAGAATGTGTGGGAACGCAAGGTTACTTCTGTATGTCTTTATTGTGTAAAGTCCTTATATTTACTACCTGTTTCATATTCAAATATTGAGTAGACTTGTCTTTGCCAGACTTCCTGCTTAATAAGAATGTCAAGTCTTATGTCAAATTCTTCCAGAACTGAGAATAGTAAAACTCAGGTAGTATTTGTAAAGGCAAAAGAGAGTAATTTTTTCAATCTTTACCCCTTTTACAATAAAGCTTTTTTTTCAGGGTTTCCTTCCTTCCATATCAGATGTGACACCAGAAATCATGTCAGTGCAGTTTTGTGCTACATTACACACCGACCTCCTAATGGATAGGAAGTTTACCTTTGATGTTTAAAGGTCATTAGCTTCCTCCTAAGTTTCTATTTTTTTTCTTATGCTGCTCTTTTACATAAATGTTTAACCTTGAATTCATAGGTTGCTTTTTCATCATGCATGAATGTTTAACATTGAATTCAGTGCCTGTCATTTAATAACTAGGAAAGACTTTCAGCTATCGACTTCACCTAATGGAAGGACAATTTTTGTCTCCATTTGTCAAAGGTCCAATGATCCTTGTCCCGTTTTAATTGGGAAATGGTAGTTTATTATTAAACAAAAATATAACTATAAAGTGTCCAAATAGTAAGGGTTAATTGAAAATGGTAAAGTGACTCCCAGTAGGGCAACTTGGCAAACTCTTCCAGCAATATACTTTTACTCAGATCTCAAATAAAACAACAATAGTCAGCACTTAATGAATTTATATCACATTTTATGTCTTTCTACACATCACTTGATGTTTTGTTGTCTGCTGTTGCTTTTAGAGATTTCCCTTGTTGATAATGTTTTTGTGTTGCTACCAGGTCTAATTTGGCTTTCAGCTGAGCTTTTGAATTTTTTATAATAAAGTAATTTACAGATGCTAGAAGATAAATTGGCGCTGCAAATGCAGTTAAATTGCATAATCACACAGATTGATTTTGTGTTAGCCTTTGAGATGTATAGATACCTTGTGGCATCTCTGTCAAGAAAAGGTAGTGAAAGCAAAAACCCTTCAATTTCTCTGGAAAACAAGGAGAAACATGTCAAAGGACAAGAGAAATAGAACAGCTGTTTGACTGAAATGCCTGGTGGTTTATAGTGTTCAATATAAAGGTAGCACTCAACATTAACTGTCTCCCCACACAGCATACACCACAAAATACTCTTCAATTTGTATGTATAGCAAAGAGTGAGATTTATTTGGTTGGTTGGATGGTTTGGTTTGGCGTTGGCATTGATTGGGAAGGAAAATAATAATATTGAAGGCTTCAGTGACTTTTGCAGATTTTTTATGTTCAGAAGAGACTTCTTGAAACAATTAGGGCATCCCAGAATTAATGTGATCAGGAGAATATGTCCAAGAACACATGCAGAATACAAAATTATCCCTCTAGTGGATAAAAACATTTAAGTTAATGCAAGGAGCTTTGAAGTTTAGCATGAGAATAAGTGCAACCTGGCTGCTAGCATCTTATGAGCAGAACACTATCACTTGCAGGGACACTCAGTGGTAACCACAACTTCGCTGCAGTACGTTCTAAGTTGCAGTCATGGTGTCAAGATGTGCCAAGAATTTCAATTCATGAAGTGGGACTTTCACAGATTCTATGTACCAAATCTATGATCCAAACACATTGTCCCCAGCTGCTGGTTAAGGCAGTAGACATCCCTGTATTTATCACTGGAGTCAAGAGAATAAATTATGTCAATCTGCAAGGAAAGATTTTGAAATAATTAATTTTACTGCATTCAGAAAAACAGGGCTTTTTGTTGCATACTCACCGTCATAAAGCCACAAAGATAAATGCAGGACAAGCTCTGGTGATGTAGAAAATTGAACACATAAGTGATCTGAAAACAGCTTGCAATTAATAACTTACTAATGCTCACTGTAAATCACCATCACTGGTGACACTCAAATGCACTCATCTAGAGATCTCTGAGCTTACAATTTTTTAATGTTTTCCTTTCAAAAGAGAATGTACAAGTTCATCGTCAAAGGCAGGTAAATCACAACCTGGTATAGAGCCCATAGCAGCAAAGAACACAGAAAGAGGATAACAAAACTGGGGAAAAAAGTTTTCAGGCTACATATACACACGTGGTCAAAAAACTTGTAAAAATAAATTCAAAAATAATTAGTATGGTAAATATATCTTCAAAAACAGGAAAGTTGAGGCAATCAAATAAATGAGGTAATATATGGGAAACGGAGAAATGCCTATGTACTTGCAGAATTAGGTTAATTCAGTTTTCCCTGTAACTCTAATGCAGTTTATATGTAAAAATAACATTTTTAGGGGGACGTTTCACAATTAGATGAGAATTAGATTTTGTCACACATTTGCACTGATTTATTTTGTTGCTTTTTTTTTTTAAAGATTGTCTTTGCTTCTTGATCTCGTATTTAAGTCACTAACAGTTATGGAGCAGAAATTCAGTTAATAAGATATAAATATGTGTTTAATAATATTTCTATGGGTAACTGGTAGCAATATACCTTATGTAAGCTGTGTTGTCAAGTTTAAATAAAACTCATCTCAAAATAAAGAAACAAGAAGCAATGTGACATTTGTACCTCTAACATTCTTATGTTAAATATGTTGATGAATATGATGAGTGTTGTGGGACTTTCTGAGAACAAATTGAGAAATAAATTACTTATAACTAAAATGATAGGGCAAAAGGAACATGTTGTCTGCTATGCTATGTGAAACATAGTTTAAAAAAATCCCAATCAGACTCCTGCAATGTTAATATTTTCCCTCCAAAAATAATTCAAAGAAACAAAGAATACTTTGTCTAATTTAACTATTTTTTTCCATCAGAAAAGGGGGCAATATTTAATAAAACATTAAGTAGATATGAACTACACAGTACCACTTTAGGTAACATTAAGATGCAATTTCACATATATATTAGTATTCTGACTTATAGCTTGAAATCTAATTGGAGAATTTGCTGCATGTTCAAGGGTAGCTTTAAAAGGATACCTTGTGAGTCAGAATCTCTGCTGGGCAGATTTTTGCATATGGGGCAAAGGACAGTTTATCATTAAGGGAAACAAACCAATGTTTTATATGAAAGGTGATTTGTAAACATATGGATATAGGTTAGGGAGATATATTTTCATCAGTGAAGAAGAGTCTCAGCATTTGAATAGGGAAGTTAGGGATTTTTTTTTTTTTCTGTATATAAAAATTATTTAATTTAATGCATCTACTCTTATTAAAACAGTTAGAACCTAAGGTCAGATTGTTGCTATGCTGCAGGGAAACCCTGATACAGACAAAACAGAACACACTGAAAAAAGGGAGAGACAGTCACAGCCTCTGTGGCTGAACACAGCAGTGAAAGGAAAGGAAAAAAATGAGAGTGAAAAAAATAACTCTTGCGGCTACTCTTTCATTGTTTCCCTAGACTGTGTGCAAATGAATATTCTCTAAATATAGAGTTTCCTGGAAAGGAAACTGAAGTTAAGCTAGAGTGAACAGAATCATAGAAATGTAGAATCATAAATAATTTAGGCTGGAAAAGACCTCTAAGATCATCAAGTCCAACTATTAACCCTGCACTGCCAACTCCAACACTAAAACATGCTCCTAAGTGCCACATCTGCACATCTTTTAAATACCTCCAGGGATGCTGACTCACACTGTTGGAATCACAGAATGGTTTGGGTGTCTAGCTTGTTCAAACATCATCTAGTAAAAACAACTCTGTTGTAAGCAGGGACATCTTTCATTAGATCAAGTTGTTAAAAACCCCAATCTTCATGAGTTTGAACACTACCAATGACAAGGCACTCACATCATCTCTGTTCTAGTATTACCACCCTTATTGTAAAAAATTCCTTCCTTTTACTAAATCTAAACATACCCTCTTTCAGTTTAAAATCATTGCCTCGTCCTATCACTACAGATCTTTATAAAAAGTCTCTCCTGAACCAATGAAAGGCCATAATAAGATCTGTTCTTCTTCCCCCCAGCTCTCTCAGCTTTTCTTCATAGTAGAGGTGCTTTAGCCCTCTGATTGTTTTTGTGGCCCTCTTCTAACAGGTCCATGTCTTTCTTGTACTGAGGGCCCCAGAGCTGAATGCTGAATCCAGATGGGGTTTCATGAGAGCAGAGGGGGAGAAGCACCTCCATCCACCTCCTGGCTACAATCCTTTTTATGCAGTCCAGAATATAGTTGACTTTCTGGGCCATAACTGCAGTGTGCACCAACAAGGAAAAGTCAACTTTGAACGGCCGAGGAAAAAGTTCTTGAAAGAGAGTTAATAAAAGGAAACTAAAAAGGATCTAAAAAGATACTTTTGAGGCAGGGAGATCTCTTTAGACCTTGTACTTGCAGCAGTTATCTGTTCAGGGCCAAGCATCTAGAACTATCAGTTCTCTTTGTAAGTGCAGATTGGCAGGCATCCTCCAGAGAGCTCATTACTCCTTTCATCTTGACCAGTTTTCCTAGGCTGGCATGAATTGCCTCCCTTCACTGACTACAAGGGGCTTGGATAACTAATATTAGGTAATAAGAAGCTTGTCTTTACATTAGATTCATCCCCTGAGCTCATTATTTTTGACAAAACAAAAAATTTATACAAAAATTATATAGCTCAGCGTTGTGATGGGATAGACTCATGTCCTCATGATGAAAATGACATTATGTCACCTTTTAACATCATGCCCCATCCCCAACAGCATATTCCACTTTCTTTGAAAAAAGTTTCCTGTTCAATGTATTGATAAAATGCAATTGTTAGTGAATATGCAATTGTAAAGGAAGTTCACAGTACGTGAGGGATAAAGACTTTTAAATAAGATGACAAAAAAATTTGTCCTCCACTAGTCCTCACAACAATCCATTAAGACATTTTGAAAACTAGGTCCCCTTAGAAAAATTTTATATCAGAGGACAGAGTGGTTTTGTAATATATTTAACAGCTTGCAGTCTTATAAGAAAATAAAACTATAAAGACTTGTTTTCTATTAGTTCTAGATGTATTAGGAAAGTACTGGTCTAATTATACAATCTGACCATTTAAAACAATTATACTGTAAATTGAAAACTTTTTTGGACCGAGTTTATTATACATCTCTTTGAAGCAAATTATTTTCTACACTAATTAAGTACTGTTCTATTACTTGTGCTCTTGCTGTTTTTCCATACACTAGAATTTTCTAAATCAGTGCTGAAATAAACATAATTTACCACACAGCTTAAAATTTTACCAGTAAACTTTATATTTTTTAATATTCAATAAAAACTAGTCCATCATTTCTGGAAGAAATTTTTAACTAACCCATTGCATGTGCCCTGATACTCTGTAAATTTGATATTGACTCAGAGTAAAGAATATCTAGATGAATGAACAGCACTGGCTTCCATGCAACCGTTCATTTTCCTTGAAAGTATCTTATGTAAGAACTGACCAGCTTGAGACTGGATTACCTGATCAAATCTGACATAACTGCTACATGAGGCATGATGAATGAGGGCTACTACACCTCCAAAGTTCCTTCATAATCCAGTTGCATCCCACATTCTTCCCTCAAATACATTTGTGTAATAGAGATGCTGTTATGTGATAAAGTTTCAGTCTGTTGCTGGGTCATAGGTTTACTTGTTCTGAAAATCCAAGCAGAAATTTTCCTTTCCCCTGTCCCACTGTAAGAGAAGGAGGTTGAACGAGGAGTGGGAAGGGGTAATTAACTATACAAAAGAACTAGCTGGCAGACCTGCCTTCCCGGCTAATAGCCCATCTAAAAAACTGCAGGGAAAAGGGAGGAGTTTTTCTCCTCCTCTCCTTAAAAACGGGGAACACTTCATTTTGTGCCTTAACAGGGGCAAGGTGTGTTGAAAAAGCTCGGAGGCTGTTTTGCTTTCGACCTGGTCATCTCTGTTCTTCAGCCTCGGTTTGTCTACAGTCTGCTTTGTCGCCAGCCGGACCTGCTCAGATTTCATTGTAGAGTTCGCGCTCACCAATGAACAAAGGGGGAGTCCTGTCTACAGCCAGCCACAGACAGTGTGAGTTTAGTGAGTTTAATGGGAAAGAAACCACCTTACCCCTTTCTTCCCCTTCCCCTCCTTGCTGTGGGGGGGGGGAGATCTCCGTTTCAGCTCCTCCAGGGATCCAACAGCGTCCCCTGCTGACCAACACGGAGCACTGCAGGCTCTGCACCTCCAGTGATCCAACAGTGCTCATCCCAACCATGATTAGAATTGCTCTAGAGGACAGAAAAATATCAGACTGTTTCCTTTTTGAAGGAGACGTTTTGGGCACAGGATTATTGCTTCATTGTTTTTGTGTTCTGTTACTGTTTTTGCCAATATACATATATCCTTTAATAAAGGGTTGTTAGTTCTTCCTTTTCCATACTTCCTCAATTGGAGCCTCTTAATTTTGGATTTACAATTGCTGAGAGAGAAGAGTTTGGTCTACCTCATAACTCATCCTCCTTAGCAAAACACTCCAGTATCTTTAAACTGAGACATACTGTATGAGATATTTTTAGTCACAGTATCATTTTGCCAGTTTGATTTTAAAAATATGGGTTTCCATGTATAAGGGGACCCTCCTATCTTATCATACCACTGAACAAAAAAAAAAATTACTACAAAACTAAGATTACTGGAAAAAAGAGAAGCATGGCAGGCACATGAAAGGGGAAAAAAGTGTGCTTGAAAAAAAAGCAAAAAGTACAAAAGAAATATGAAAGAAAGAAACACCTGTTAAAGGAAGTTAAAGGAAATTAAAGAAACCTATGTATTTGAGGACTTTTTTGTAAATATAAAAGAAAGTAGAAATAACAACATAAACATTGAAGTATAGCTCCTTATTAGCATCCGAAGAGTTCACACAAAACAGAGGATTCAAGCCTAAAAATAATAGAAAACTTCTGAATTTCCTTACAGTTGAATTGACATGTTCTAGGCTTGTTTCCTGCAGCTAAAATTTGGGTGTACTATTGTTCATAGCTGAGGCCAGGTCAATCCAGTAATCAGGTATTAAATGTTGAGATTCATTGTGTCAGCCCAAATCCCTGTGTCAGTGAAGAGGAGTGAGAACATCACTTCTGCACTTCACTGGTTACTCCCAGTGAGGAGTGATGTGACCTTTGCCCTGGTGAAATAGCTGTGTACAACAGTCAGTAACAGTAATATCATTAGCTTTGATACTCTCTCACACAGAATTATGTCGATAACAGATATTTTTCTTCTGCTGCTGAGTTGAATGAGAACAGCATTTTATGCATTCAGACTAAAATATGAATCCTGAAAGATGTCAGCTTAATTAAGAAAGGAATGTCAATAATCGAACCAAAAATGTCAAAGACACCTTGGAAGAAGAGTCCTGCCTTCATTTTGGGAGGTTTTTACTTGGATAATAATTGGACAAGCTGTGTGAACTGTCTGAACACTTTGTTCCTCTCAGAAAGGTACCTTCATGACCACTCTGTAGAGAGTTTCAGACAGAGGGATGAATTACCTCTGTCTTCTGTCTTGCTAAAATTGTACTTTCCCTTTTTGATTTGAAAAATAACACAATGAAGGATATTCAGCCCATCGTATATGCAGTACCATTAGAAATATGTGGTGACCAGAAAACTGAACTTATTTGTCACTTATAGTTTGCAGATTATTGGAAGCTCTTTTCTGATTATTGGTTTATATATTTTATACATTTATTTATATTTATATATATTTTATATATATATGTATATATATGTATATTTATGTTCCAAATGCCTGTTTAGAAGAGATAACAAAATTTGCCAGTCTTGGATAGGAGTGTGACATTATGATATCTAATGGCTCCTCAGTAATTTAGATGAGGATTCATCTCAAGTAGAGATGTTTAGAAGGCCATGGTGTAGACATTTACAGCTGAGCTAATTATTTAGTACTTGCTTTATAGTCAATGGATGAAATAGTGTTACTTCTAGGAAATTACTCAACTGAGGACACCCCTAGGTCACAGAATCATTTAAATGGGAAAAGACCCATAAGAACATCCATCAACCACTAACGGAGCATTGCCAAGTTCACCCCTAACCCATGTCCCAGAGTGCCACATCTATATGTCTTAAATACCTCCAGGAATGGTGACTTAAGCAACTCCCTGGTCAGCCTTTTCCAATGTCTGAAAACCCTTTCCATGAAGAAATTTTTCCTAATATCCAGATTAAAAGTCTCCTGGTGCTACTGAGGCCATTTCCTCTTGTCCTATTACTTGTTATTTGGGAAAAGAGACCAATCTCCACCTTGCTGCAACCTTCTTTCAGGTAGTTGTAGAGAGCAATAAGATTTAAAGAGTTTTGTGCTGAAACAACCCATATTTCTTCACTGATTGTAAGGACAAATTTGAGCATCCGGCTCAGACATTATTCACTTCATAATTTATGCCTGCTTTTAAAGAGATAAATCTCACCCAACATTATAAATCCCCAGGGCAGACATTAAAATTTAGGGAAAAATATATTATTTTAAAGAATAAAATTTAATACTATTTGAGATAGGAAAGCTACGCTAATTTTACTTTTCCTGAGACTCATATAAGTTTGCTTAATATTTCTTATATTAAGCACTGTGATGTCTTGAAACAGTGATTTTCTTAATAAAGGATGAAAAAAGAAAACATAACAATGAATTATTTGGCTTCCTAAAAAGGAGTTTCTCTTACAGACAACAAAGCCCATCAAAACTGTGACACTAGAATGGACATTTCTATAAATATCTTCTTTTTTTTTCTCTCTTAATTTAGCATTTTGCTAAATAGAAGAAGGTAACAGTTTAACTTTAAATTGGAAATTGGCAGGAATAATTTAGCTTCCAAATATATAATTTTATGCTGAATTGTCGTGTAGCTGATGTAACTTTACCTTCTTGAAATTATAGCAACTTATTTTTAATTTTGGGAACATGTGTATAAGTGACATTATTTATCATTAGCTTTTATTTCAGAAATGGTAGACTTTCTTATATGTGACTACATGAATAAATAGCTTTTCCTCATAGATTATAGTAAACATATTGTCAAATAATAAATTATGCATACTTTTGTATCAGAAATATTGCATCTCACTGTAGTAGGCTATTAACTGCTTAAATATAAATCAAGCACTTACTGAAAAGGAATAGAGAAAAACTCCAAACACCATTTTGTTTCATCTTCTTTGTACAGAGCATGTGACATCACAGACATATGCACTGGTTTATTGCAGGGTAGTTTTTAAAGCTCATTTCTTTCACAAATTTCATGAAGAGTATGACATTTGAGAAAAAAGAGTAATTTTTTTTGCTTGTTTTTGTTTTATGATGATCAACATGACCTGCCAGGCATAAATGCATCTTTGATTATTTGATCCACATTGGGAAGCATGAAGGTAGTTTTATGAAAATCTGATTGCTGTGTAGGGTTTTGTGAAGGCACAAGAAAAGCATACAAGGAGACCTTGAGCAGAAACCTGGATATTAAAAAAGCTAAAATATGGAGAACATGAGTTAGTTTACTAAGAGGACAGAGAGTAGAGAAGAAAGCACATTTATTTAGCAGTAGTTTGTGGCATATAAAAGCTAAATAGAAAAAGAGACCAGGACAAATGACAGTCTTTGTTACAAGCTCTGAGTAGTTCCCCTTCAAGCTTACAGAAACAGATCACATATTTCCGAAAATAGCAGGTTTTGAGTGAAGCTATTATTATTTGCTCCTCTGTGCTATTTTAAATATTGGAATGCAAACATTTGCACTGTGAGCTGTGGGATTGTGCCATCACTGCTTTATGAGACAGAACCCTTTGGCAAGCTACTTAGAACACTCCCAAACTCATCACTGAAGCCAGACTTTGATGCAAAAAATGCAATTTAATGGACAACAAGAGAAAAGACATGCCTAGGACACTCTGAAACCACACAAGAACCTAAACTGGAGAAATAGCTCCTACTTACCGCATGACAAGAAGGAAAATGGAGTGAGGAAGTAGAGAAAATTTAGCAGGCTCAGGAAAACCAGTGAAATGGATATAGCTGGAAAACTTGGAGACTAATAAAGGGAAAATATCTGTTCTACTTTTCTTCTTTATGAGGCATCCGCTTTTTTCCAATTTTGGAAACAAAATGCAAAACTTAATACCAAAATTTGAAAAAAAAATATGCTGAATTAGCTGACTTAAAAATCACTGAAAATATTTTTATGCTTAACTAGCAATATCTTTGTATATAATTATAAACATCAAATATTGTATAATAACACAGCCCGGCTAAGGGAAATGGGGAAGTCCACTCAAGGGGTCCAACACAGGATGTAGGTGGAACAGGAGTGAACTGTTTATTAAGATGGCTTCCCCCTTACGTAGGGAAAGGTGGAAAACTTTCTGGAACATTATGAACATGGATAAAAGAGGAGGAGCTTGCATAAAATAGGTGATCATAGGAGGGGTTACAATTGTACATGAACAAGAGGGAAGGAGCAACAACTTTACAAGGGAACCAACCAGTGAAAAGGGGGTAAGAGACGGCAGAATTTTAAAAAACATTATGAAATACAAAATGACAACCTTAATTTAACATTAAGCTCTAACTTCATTCATAAAGTCCCTTGTTTGTAAGCAAAGTCCATAGTCTTAAATAAGGTCTTCTTCCTCTGCCGATTCTTTCAAAGCTGTGATCCATCTCTGGTGTTGTTCTTCTTCCTTTTGCTCATCTCCCACAGTATAACTTGCAGAAAACCTGCAATAATTAACAGTGTGGTTTTCTTCATATGAGGTCACAACTTAATCCCTGCAATGTTAATTAGTTAAATATTTAAGTGCTTAAAAAGTGATATAGATACGAGGATAAGAAAACACTCTGAAAGTGTCAAGAAATATACTTCCATGGAAAAATATTTGCATTCTGACATAACTGTAAGCTCAGTGAGATCTTTTTATCTATTTTACAAAGATCAGAATTGCATGGTTGATATTAGCAAAAAAGCCCTTATCCTTTGCTTTTCTCGATGAATCTGAACAGTTGTTTTGAATTGATTTTCATGTAACAAGTAACATTGCTTGTTCACCCAGTATTTAGAAACTGTTGTGAGAAGACATTAGGTGAGTAGAGAAGAAGATAATCTACTGTTCAAAGTACTTTTATAGTCATATTGTCTGAATATAAGAAAGAACATTAAAATGAATAAAAATATTCACACTTTTCTGTCAGCAGATTGTCAAAGTTCAATAATATTTGACAAGATTCTTTTTTGGTATTCCACATGAAGGGAGTTTAATGTTTAATACCAAGTTCACTTGTATATATTTGACATTACATTGGATTTTGACTTATCAGAGAGATACATCAGTGTACTGAAATCACAGCGCAAGTACACTGAGCATACTACAGCAATTGCAATACACACAAGTGTGATTCCTGTTAAGGGTCTTTGTGTTGCTCACTGTCATGACATTGGGAGTCCCCAGCAACCAAGAGAAAATGGATTGAAGTCAGCTCACATCGATTGCTCTCTTCAAAGTCCCTTCCATTGGTTGGTTGGTTTTTACCCAGAGTTGGGCTAAGCCACGTATACTCTTCTCCTATGCTCTTCTGGATAGTCCAAGACGACATTCAGAGCCTTTTGATTAACACTGGGAAAAGCACTTACACAACTGATATACACTCACTCAACTGTCACAGCTAGTTGACCCAGTCAACTGATACAGCCATTTATCTAAAATAGAGGTCATCCTGTGGTTCCATTTGTGTTGAGCTAAGTTCAGCTTTCCCTACAATAGTTTTGATCACTTGCTATGCTGTTCTAGCTTGGACTCAGCTTCATAAATACACCTCCTATGCCCATTTCCTCCAAGACTTCCTCCATTGTAAGCATTTATTGTTTGATCACAGAAACTTTTAACATTAATTTTCTAGAAAAGCAAGTAGAATGTACCTACAATATGGTATAAACTTACAATTTTAATTCCAAGAGTGACTAATATAACCCTGTTCATAATATGCAGAGGTGTAGCCTGCATCAAAAAATCTAGAAATTAAGCAAAATCTGAAGAAATAAAATCTATAAATCCAACAGCTAACTCATACTTCTAAGTAGACTCTGTATATTCTTTTTATTCTTGTCTTCTTTACCGACACTTTATTATTGACAGTACTCTCTGAGATCTTCCCATGTTTCAACACAAGATGGCTTTGTTTTATTGCATTTGGTTAAAACAAAGAGACTATCAACAGGACTACAGTCTGCTAAAACTAACTAGTTAAAGTTTGCCTTTACATCAGAAAAAAGTCCTGCAATATAATGTCTATTTTTGCACCCTGCTTAAGGTTTCTCCAGAGTTATTTTTTCAAAGCTAAACAAAGCCTTCCCATATGTCCCTACAAAGTCAATGATTTGCTGAAAATATCAGAATTGGGAAAAATTACTTATCAGCATAAAATTTCTTCTTAGCCACAAAGCTGCAATCTTAAACAACTTGGGGCATAGAGTAGGACCAAATTTTCATCAGTGTGACACCAAGTGACACCAATATAAATTTGAATGACTCCAAAGATCCCCTGGAGCTGTGCCAGATGTTCACCAGAGTATCTGTGATCAGAATCCAGTCTTAAACTTTAACAGGAACATTAACGGGATATATCACCTACTACCAAACGCATCATATGAAATGCATAGCCTTAGTTGCCTACAGAGCAAAAATCTATTACTCTTTGCAATGCTAGCACAATCCTCTAAAGCATTTGGAGCTACACTGCATAGACTACCTTTTTTCATTCTTATTTTTGGTATGGCATGACAATATTTCAAAGCTGTATTGATTTCTATTCTTTCTATCGTTGCTTAATATTATAGGAAGTCATAAAGAGTATTTATATAGAACTAAACAGAAATATCAGTGCTTTTGCACACAAACAAACAAACATACAAATCTTTTGTGATTTATCTAGGAATATATGTATTCGAAAAGTTTTACCACTGAAATATCATAGTATTTCCACATCTGTTAAAGAAATTTCAGAAATTACTAATACCCATAAAACTGCAGCTTTACACTTAGAGAATTAATAGATGGTTTTGATGCTTGTTTGTTTTTTTTCCCCCAGAGTTTTCATCTCAAGGTTAAGTGATTTCACATTATAAACTTGCAATATGAAATTTATATTCCTTATCAGTTGTGTTTGGGGTGATAGGAATTTAGTGCTTATTATAATCTGAGAATATAAGAGTTAGTGAAGAGAAGACTCCTCAAGAGGCATTTTTTTCAACTGTCCCTGTTCTCAAGACATACAATTTCTTAAGATGTTAAACTTGCACCTGGCAATTGTGGGGTTTTTTTGGTGTTAGTAGCTCATTTTGACCTTTTTTGCTCATCATCACCTCAGTTCCTACCAACCATATCAGTTCTGTTCTTATAATATGTCAATAGCATGGCATGACAGATAACGCTGAAGCTACCAACATGCTCAGAATATTAGTAACCAGAAAAATCACATTCAATTAAGGTAAATACAGCTCTCAGGCTCTAGCAAGAATACAGGATGATATCTAAAAATAGGCAACCATTATTCTAACCCAATGCCTATCTTTCTGCCTGAATGAATTACATTTTATAAGTAGTTGGTGTGTGAGTGCGAAATACGAATGTTTAAGTTATTTCTGTCTACTGGAATTTATGAAATAAGGACTTGTGCAATGGACAAAAAGTCATCTCTTATCAAATGTATGCAATTTAATATTGAAGGACATTTTATTTCTCTGTGGAGCGGGTGTTTTGATTAGCTGAATGTCCATGTCACATGAATACTTGTGACCCAAAAAAAAATCAAAATTTCACTAGTTATTTGTAGGAGATGTGGAGAAAACCCAGTAATTTAGCCAAGTAAACTTTTTCAGTTACATATTTAAATATTTTAAATGATGTGTTTTACTACACTGTAGAGGACAAAAGGAAGTACTCTGAAGGAACAATCTGATGTTGAGGTCAGGAAAGGCAGGCTGCAAACAATGTTTACTTACTGACTGTTTTGCTGAATCATAGGATCATTGAATGGCCTGGGTTGGAAAGATCATCATAAAGACCATGTTCTAACCCCCTGCCTTGGGCAGGGACACCTTCCATTGCATCAGGTTTCTCAAAGTCCCGTTCAACCTGGCCTTGAACACTTCGAAGGATGTGGCATTCACATCTTCTCTGGGCAACCGGGTCCTGGTCCTGTGCCTCACCACCCTCAGAGTCACAGCATTCTTCCTAACATCTAATCTAAACCTCCCCTCTTTCAGTTTGAAGCCATTCCCCCTTGTCATATCACTACATGCCCTTGTAAAAGGTTTCTCTCCATCTTTCTTGTAGGCTCCCTTCAGATACTGGAAGGCTGCAACTAGGTCACCTCAAAGCCTTCTCTATTACAGGCTGAACTATCCCAATTCTCTCAGCCTTTCCTCATAGGAAAGGTGCTCTATCCTCTGATCAACTAGGTGCCCCTTCTCTGGACTTGCTCCAACAGGTCAATGTCCTTCCTGTGCTGGGTGCACACAGCTCTGCACCCTAGAGGTGGATGCAGTATTCCAGATGGGGTCTCATCACAGTGGAGTAAAGGGGCAGAATGACCTCTCTGTTGGTCACGTAAATGTTGCTACATGAAGAAGATAAGACTGGACAACAGGTACGCAGGATTCTTGTTTAGCTGGTAGCAGTTTTGAGGGGAGACCTCTTTAGAGGCAAAAAAAAAATATTCACAAGGGAGAAACTCTCCTAATGTGGACAGCACAGACAGAAAAAGAGGGAAAAGTTTGTAAGTTGGAATCACAACTAGAAAAAAAAGACTGAAACTTGTGATGTACACAGTGAGGTCTCAGAGGTGGGAGAAAAAAGATTTCATAGGGACTTCAGTTGAGACTGTGAAGTTGACTGTAACCTAACAAACTGCTAAAAACTGATAATTGAGATCCAAATTCAAAGGAGACCATTCTGTCAGGCTACATGGACAAGAGGGAATTTCATTTATAAGTACTCCTATTTTAATGTTTTTCTTCCAATAGGTCATTTTCTCAGTTTTTGGTCAAATAGAAACTTGATGCTTCTGAAAACTGTCAGGTTTTTCAGGTGTGTTCATTTTAAAGGAAAGGGGCAGGTGGGTCTTCAAAACTCCGGCCAAGTCAGGTATTTGTCCTCAGGAATGGTTGACTCTTTTCAACCTGGGTGAACCAAGTGCATTGAGATGATGATTATGGTACATCAATGTGTAATCTCCTTGTAGTTTCCAAGATTGCAGACTCTGACATAACTTTTTGCAAGATAGCTACTGGAGTAGAGCCTTGCAATGGGGAATGAGCTCCTTGAAGCAAACATGCTCAAAGTAATTCAGACCCCACACACTGCTGAAAAACTAGTTAGACTGATTAAAATAAAGTCATGTGCTTTACCTCATAGCTCCATTGCAGCTTTAAGTTATGAGGACTTTGACAGTAGCTTGCTGCACAGTTTTGCAGATTTGCAATGTAGATTTCTATCCTATTAAACCTTGTGATAACATTATCTCTGTTTTCTGCTTTGCCTTTTTTTGCTCAGTGGTAGGTGATACTGGAATTTCCTTGCTTCCTGCTGGGAAATATAATGACTACAGGAAGCGAAGAGTCTCTTAATAAAGTTTCAAAGAAAAGAAGCTAGAAAATAGAGGCATCTGTCTGTGACAGGGGAATTAGTATAAGTTTTTTTTTAATTATATCAGAATTTCTATTAAACAAACAAAACCAAAGAACCCCATTTCTCTGAGCTTACTCCCAGAATATATCTGCTATTCTCACTGTTTCATGTAAATATTTTAATGTTAATATAAATGTATTTTAACAACAAAATCAACAATAAAAATGATGTGCCCCTGTACTTGGGTGTCTATTTCAGGGCACATGATGCCTAAGACTGTGAACATGAACACAGCACTATGCACAAATCTTTCGATGACTGGCACCATCTACATGGATATACCTTTTGCTCTCTCACAAACACGTCTTTGGGTATGTGCTTGCCTTCTCACATACTCCTCTACTTGGCTCTTACAAAAAAATATGTATGGATCTGTCTGTCTGTGTTCAAGAATGAATTCAAGAGGAAGTAATTCATCAGGTAGACTTCTAGCAGGGAATTGATAGGTCTTTGGAACCATTACCTATATTGGCCATGCACAGGGAGTTTGTAAAACACAAATCTGACTATTTATATCTGTGCTACAAAAATAAATATCAAAATGAATGACAGACACGCAACTATTACATGTCATTATGATCCTTGAATTTCATTAACTTCTACACATTCTTCACACGTCTAATTCTCCATGCAACTTCATTCCACTGGATGGAAAAAAAGTCAGTTTCTTGTACACATAAGTCATTTCTGGAAATAAATTATCAGCGAAGGCTATTTTCAAATGGTTCATAGTGCCTGCATCTTACTAAGAAAAATTATTGTCTTAATATCATCGCAAATTACAATAGAAATATTATGTATACTAGAACTGTGCTGAATGTTTCATTTTGGAAAACACTGAATCTAAAAAAACCATATCATTTAAAAATTTACACCAGAGCGTTCCATACATTCTTAAAAATTAAAGCTGTCTGCCCTGGCTATATTTGCTTATGAAAAATAGCTTAGTTTTAAATAAAGTCATAAAAATTGCATTCTTCTCATTTCTAGAGGTAATCAGCTATGACATTCAATGACATAAATCTTTGCTCTATTCATTTTCTTCCTCTTCTAGGAAAATAAAAATGAAGTGTTTATAAAGGTGATGATCAGAGCAATTGTAATGCAACATCCATCCTTTCTTTCAGCCATTTTAAAGTTGAATGCATGCTGAGATAGTTTGGAGGCTCTTTATAAGATATTCTGAGAAGTTTATGAAAAATTGTTTTGTTCTTACTACCTTTGTTTACCTGTTGTTTTCCATTCCTTTTTTTTGCTTTCAGTTGTATTGAATGAACTTATGAAAACTTGAGATAATATTTTTCAGAACATTTAAAAGGTCCTTGGGGTCCAATCCCTACTCCACTTTTGCTCTCAGTGGAAAAAGCCTCTGTGAAGAGGATTTTAGTCCACTGGTATTGATCTAATGGAATGCTTAAGCTTTAGACGGAAGACTATAATATTAGGTCACTTACTTTGAGAGACGGTGTTATTTCTATGCTTCTTAATGATAAATAAACATAATGCGTATATCTTGTACAAGATACATAGGGAAAAGCAAATCCACACATAAAGTTTTTTTTATTTCAATTTTTAAATACTCTGATCTTTTAAAAGACTCTTTTGACCTTGAAAACAGGTAAGAAAGCATAAATACCCAAAAACTTTGACCCTGCTGAAGAGTCATGCAAAAAAATAATTAAGGATATAATGTTTCATTCATTTTTTTTCCCATGAAGGTGGTAGAGGTGAGCCCTTTCAATCAATGGAGGAGAAATTAATCTGAATTTGGATAATGATACAGACATAGTTAGAAATATCACCGTCACAACCTCACTCCCCATTTTCATTGTTATATACTGTGTCATGTTTTAAAGATTTAATGAACAATGCCCACGTCACATTTTACACATTATGGTTTTGTCTGTTTAAAGGGAAGTCTTCAAAGGAAAGCACTGGTAGATTTGTCCCTCTTTCTCTCTGCACATGCACAGAATAATTTGCTTATAGTTAGTCTAACTTATCTGTGTAAATCTTAGGCAGCTTCCATTAAGCAACTCAACTACATTTCCTCAATGATCAGAACAGGCAGAAAACTTATATCCTGGATATATGTCTTTCAATGAAAAAATCCCCCAGACTAGCTAGAAAAGCTAAACTGTGTTTTAGAAGTTTAATGTAAGGGACAATGAATCCCAGTCCATTTTGTGTTAAGTACTTGAGAGAGACTGGTGAACTCTTCTGCCTATGTGAGATGGGTCCAGGCCAGAAATCTTGCTTTGAAATAGTTCTGGGCTCAGCTCACCTGCATTCAGACTCCCTGAGTGAGCAAGCAGCTCAGTTCTGATGATACTGTCCACGCTGATACATTCATTGAAAATTGGTTAAGCACTTCCAAAGATTATACCTGGATAAATTGGTTCATTTCACTACAAGGGGGGTGGGGGGGAGGAATCAAAAAAGAAGAAAACAAAACAACTTCTGTATTTTATGTACTCAGTTTCTCAGTCATAAAAAATGTTCCATAAATAAACTTTTCCTGTCATTTCTGGAATTTAGTTTCACTCTGTATGAGAATTCTATGTACAATATAAAGATTTATCATTATTGTCTCAGTTATTGTTGTCATTATTATTATTATTATTGTTATCATTCTTGTCCCAGTTTGAGGTGGACACGTGGGACAGAAATCTCCCCCCTCAGACTCAATACTCCTGATTTCTCTAATACAGAGAGAGAGACCAAATATGCCCAGATGTAAGAGAAAAAAAAAAAAAAACCTTTACCAATAAGAATACCAATAACAATACTGGTAAACCTGGGTTAAACCAACAAGTGAGGGGAAACTTCCCAAGCCCTGCCCACCAGAACAAATCTAGATGGCAGCTGGTTTCCCCGATCTGGAAAAAGCACACATGGCCACAGGGTAGAGACAAGGTGGCCACCCTTCCATGTGGTTTACTTCCCCCATCCCTAGAAAACCTGGCAAGAACAGTTGGAGAGTCAACGCTGGCAGGAAACAGTGGATAAGTGAGGTTTAACACTGTCAGACACTTGCATGGTGCTGGAGTGAGGCTGTGGTGCCGGTACAGGCAGTCAGAGCAGGGCTCCAGACCCCCCTTGTGACTGGAAGGCCCTGTAAGACACCCACTGGATCCAAGGACAAGACTTGGTTGTTGCCATTTTGATGTTCATTGGTCAAAGTGGTGGTCATATCCTGAATCTGTTGAGGTGGCGGTAGAAGCTCCAGTGGTTAGGGAAGCCCCAAAACTCAGTTATATATGCCCAGGTTCAGGTGGGAATGTCTCCAGTACCTCCCCTGGGGTGGGGAGTTTTACACTGGATCATGTAATACTGTGAGTCATAGATATATATATATATATCATTCATAATTACAGAAAAATAATTAAAATGGTGTACTTCAACCTCCACAAGACTTCCAATTAAGATCAGATTTCTCAAAGTTTTGAGAAACATGGGAAATTTCACTGTGTAGTTCAACTACCAAGAATAAAATGGCATTATAATGTTTGCAACAAACATTAAGTGAAGTGTAACTCCTAGTGGAAAAAAAGGAGGTATAATCTTACCAGTTATCATCCTTTAGTAATCTATATTTTTAATCATCATGAGCATATTATATTATTGTTGCACCTGACAGTCTGCCAAAAATCTTATTTGTAGTATAGAAGAAATTCACAAAAGTCAGGGGAGTCCAAAAGCTATCAGTGCAAGTAAGAATGGGCCCAGAAAAAGTTTCACCTGGTTCACCACACATTGGTTGGCCAACTTCTGCACCTGCCCTTGCTGGGGTACTTTCTTCAATGGACTGCTGAAATGCCTACATGGAAGATGAGATAGTTGATGTGGGACTGCCAAGTTTGACTCATGTTTCCACTTACAAAGCACTACAAAGTGGACTGTTGGATTACAGCAAAGAAAACCTGTATGAAACTTCTACTCTCTGTCATACACATTTCTGACAAGAGCTCTGCTCTAGCAATTCAAAATGAAACAGTTTTATAAAGGTGCAGCCCATGCATAGCACACACACACACAAATATTACAATTTTAATAATAGTAATAATAACATGATGCTTTTATCAAACTGCTGACATTTTTGGTTCCTGCAGAACCACATTAGCCAGGCTTGGGTACAGGTAGTTCGAAAATGTGTTGTGGTAAATATAACAGTGGATTTGTCTACACCTGCTTGGTACCAAAACCAGGATTTTTTTCTCCATGGATGTTTAACAGGCAGTCCAACATAACAGGAGAAATGAAAAACATTAAAAGTATTTATATAATAGGATGTTTATAATATAAACAGAAGTATGTGTTTAATAACAGAATCTGACATTTTTAAAATTCTGATATACAAGTAAGAAACTTGCTGGCCCTTTCAAACCCATGAAAATGAACCAGTATGTTCCATATATTCTCCTTCTTTCACAAAAACATATCATGCACTGAATACCAATGTTGTGTTTTGACTTTCACAACGAAACTGTAAGTCTTGGCAAATTACAGGCATTCTATAATTTAAGTATTATAATTCAAAGAGCCTTCCTCATGTTGAGTGAAAAGATAGATTTCCCATCTTCTATTTTTTTCAATAATAGTAAAATTAGCTGTGCCCACACCTTTTCTGTAACAACAGTAAGTCTATCCTCAGTGTTTCTGTAGATAACCTGAAAATCTTTTATTCATTTTTCATTTGGAGCAATATAGCAGGATAAGACTAAATTATGATAATGGCTACATATGCAAACACTTTTGTAACAATATTTTTTTACCTGTCCTCTTAAATGTTAAAAAATTCTGCAATATCAAGTCAGTTTTGTCCTATTGAAGAACAAGTGAAAGTGGTCCCTTGGATCTGAAACTAGGATCTCTGTCGTTAGGATGGTGGAAAAAGGGTGTTTAGAAAAAAATATAGATAAGCAGATCTATCTTGTCTGGCATTACTTGGAACAATAATCATATATCAATACATAAGAGAAGAAAAAACGTACACAGCTGAAAGGAATAGTCTACATAAATGTGAACAGAAATGTGAAACGCTAAAATATTATTCATATCCTTTGAAAAACAAAACATCTGCCTTCTACAGAGCCTCCCTATTATCTAAGTATCAGGGAATTTTTGGATTAAATTTACTCTGAAGAGCTGTAAATCCAGAGAAACCAAAAAATTAGAAAATTTCAAAAGATAAAAGAAAAAAGAAGACAGCTTTTTGATTTCTTTTTAAATAGATCTGTAAAAATAATTGGTTAAAATTTAAGACAGGTACCACACTTAAACCCTGACCAGATCGATCAATAGCACAAGATTTTCCATACAGAATTTAGTCGCATAGAACATCTAAATATTAAGATCCTCTGCATACTAATGTGAAACACCACGGTTTCAGCTTTAGAAAAATGCAGGTATAACCACACACACTCCAAAATAATCACAGTTTTCCCTTGCAATTGCTTTAGACTTGCTAACAGATGCTGCAGTAATTAAAAAAATTAAATCTTTACTTCTTGTATTTTGAGTGAGGTTCCTAATGCAGCTTTTCCAGCACATGCAAGTAAGTATAAAATTTGTAATTCCTATATACTAGCACAATTTTCTGTGTTGTCTTTACATGTAGTCAGTCTTCTGGACCTACCACTTTTCTAATAGCATATTAAGTTGTGGACCTAAAAGTTGATTTTCAAGAAGGAAAGCAAAACTGAAAATTAAACAACTGCAAGGCTGGAAGATATGGAAAGACACAAGAGTATAGGGTGCAAGTAAGATATTTAGTGCAAAATCATCCACAGAGCACCTATCCTTATGACTACCGTATACGTCATAATATATTGCATAATACTCTGGTAAATTTCAGCTGCCAGTATAATGATCAGAAACCAGAGTAAATGCAGTGTACTACAGAAAAAGAACAGGACAAAACCAAAAACGTCAGATAAAACAGAACTATTTACCTTTCATAGATCATCAGCATGGCTCTCTCTCCAGTATAATTAAAATATTCTGCTAGCATGCCCTCATTGTGGAATTCCCAAATACTGAGCATTGCTTGCAGAGAAGATACAGGGCCTCTACAGCTTTTCTTGGTGATAACTTCTTTTCTGACAGTGAGGATGTAATGGCTCTCTAATCACAATTAGTCACAAAACAACTTCTTATTTCTTTGTTAGCCTATGAGTTTGCATAAGAAGGGAAAATGTACATGTACAGGGGCAGAACTATCTGTCAGATTGTATTAGAGCATGTGGATGTGGTGTTAAGGCCACATTTCTCAGGGATGCATAAAATGTCTGTTTTAATTTGGAAGACTTAAATGCTTAAAGCTCAGTAAGGTGATCTTTCTCTTTGATATAATAAATGTGGGAAACTGGAAAAGTCCACTGTAATATGATTTTAATGCTCCCAACTCATTTTACATATACATCCTCCATTTATTGCTCTTGTAATCAACTCTCTGAGTTGATTTCTCAGAGCAACAGAACACAAGCAGGTTGTTTTTGTGAACACTAAAAAAAAGAGATCCCTAGGAGTTTGAATACTGTAGGTTCCGAGATTGTTGATTCAGATGAACTTATAATTTGTATTTGTTGCTGCTCTTTAAATTTTATTGTTCAATCTTGACCCACAACATGCATTAATTTTCAAATTATGTTAGAATTGTTAGCAGGTATTCTTATTCAGTGTGTGCTTTGACTAATTCTCAGCAGGCACCCTTAAACTTTAGCAAAGATTTCTAGCATCTCTGAGAAAATTAAAGAAGTCTGCTGTGCTACAGAAAGCAATAGATAATTAGCATGAAAGTAGAATTTCTGAATGCACATATACAAATTTTTACTCTAATTACAGATGAAAAAGTGTAGACTGACTTCATTCAGCACATGCCAGGGATTCATCTCTTCCAACTTTACGGAACAGTGCAGAGTCTCTTCCTGCTACTAAGACTTCCCCATCTGATGAGTAATTTATAAACAAGGTCCTTATGTGTGGTCCTGCTGCATCTGTAATTTTGCATTGTCTTAAATTTCTCCCAGTCATTCAGCCAAGGCTGCCACAAAAATCAGGAATCCTCTTTATATTCAATGGTTCTAAAAAGAGTAAAACTTTTAGTAATTTTGTACAGATCTGCAGATCACCCATCGTATTCATTAGCTATAAATCAGAAAACAAAAAGAGAGGCTAGAACTGAACTAGAAATTTTTTAGAATGTCAAACTTCATGATCTCTTTCTGGATGAAGATGGGATGATAACAGAAGGCTTAAAGACCCTCATTAAAGCACCTCAGAAATAGTTGAAATATTTTGTTCACTCCAACCAACTCATGCAAATTTAATCTACCTGTAAGTAGATTAAGGCTTAAAGTACACTATAATACTAATAACATTAGTGCCACCACTCCTTTTGTACCAAGAACCACAGGAATGACTTTAAAAACAGCAGTCTGGTGAACACCCGGAGTTAGTAAATTGAGATATTCCCTTTGATCACTTTGATTTACATCTAAGCTGCTCATCCTAAATGTCACACTCAAGTGTCAGAAGATTCAAATCAGAATGCTGTAATCAGTATTTTTCTGACTCAGTATTGTTCTCCCAAATAATCTAAAAATCAAGACTCTCTGAGACACAAAGTCAGTTTATTGATCTAATAAAGTAGAACTAATTCTCCAGAGTACCAAAATTTATGTTAAGCATAACTGACAAGAACTCTATAGAAAGCTTAGTCTGTGTTTTCCCAAATCAAGGAATCTGTCTTGGTTTCTAGCTGCCAAGCAGCACCAGGACAGAGTTTGTGCTAGAGCTGGAAAGTCTGGAGTTTGTACAAGCTTTAAGGAAATAATGTCTAACTTCTGTAAATCCATTGTTACAAAGAATTCAGCTCATATGAAAATTTCCATTCCATGGCTGCCAACCCTACAGACAGCAACTGACATTCCTCCTGGTTGAAAAGCCTCTGAATAGCAGTTCTGCTTACCTCTGTGTCAAAAGGGACAACTGAGTGAAATGAAGCTGAGGAACAAAAGACACAAAAGGATACTTTAAAAGGCAGCTAAAGGTTCTTTCATGCACATCCAGTGGCTATACCAGGATTGGAACCCTTGGAAATCTACAGGAAAAGACAATCCTTTCCATATAAATGGCAATAGGAATATTGGCCATTTCAGTCATAATCAAGAGCAAATGAAAGAAGAAAACAAGCCTCTAATGATCTATTCCTGCTGCTGTGCAAAAAGTATAAGAGAGAAAGATGACCTATGGATGGTGATATCAATGTTCTATGATGGACATGTTTTTGCACTACACAGCACACAGTAGACCTTGATTCTTTTTTGTACTGTTAAAAAATGTACATCTATACAAATCCTTCATGCTACTAATCACTTACAGTCTGAGCTGTGGAAAATGAGTCCTTTTATTTTACCATGTTTTTTTCTGTCATCTCTTAAAAACGCTTATGTCTATTCCAATGAAGTTGTGCTAATCAAATGATATGTGGTAAGGGAAAGCATTTATTTTACAGAAAATAGGATAGATGGAAGCACTGAAATGCCATGGTGATTAACAGCATAAAGGAATGTATGGAAATAATAAAGTATAAATATTAGGTAACACCATGGAGGAATTAAGAAAACATCTGTTTAGAAGGCTTATTATTATATTTAGAAAAAATACTGTCTCTTCTGAAAGCAAGATGTCTCACTTTACAAAAACCAAATAGATGTATATTTATTCTATATTCTAGAAATATCATAACTGTGAATTTCCCGCAACTGAAGGGTAAAGATAGGTGAGTAGTGTATAATAGTTTAGAGTATTTAACTTTTGCAAGAAAAGACAGAGTTTATTCAATACGTAAGTTATAATTGACATAAAATGTTGATACAAATCACTATTACTACTTTGTCTGCCAATCTCACACTAGGCATCTGTGCTGGAAAATTAGGTCAAATTATTTAAAATCAGTTTTCATGTGCTGCCTGAGGCTCACAGCTAAAAAAATATAGAATCATCTTTGCTACTTATACATTGAAAAAGATTTTAATGAGAAATAAAGAATGTAAACCAGAAAGTTTATGTGTTGGTATTTGTAGTGTTTTGGTTTAGGTCTCTTCCTGACAACCAGGTCTAAACTAAGGAAGTACCCATATCCCAATATTCCATTCTATTCTTTATGTAAGCAGAAATATAAACAGAAGGGGGGAGGAAATTGGAAAGTAGATCTCTTCTGGTGGAGTTTGGAGAAGGCGGGCAGCCTTCCTGTGGTTGAGTTCTTCATGCGGGAGTGTAGGCCTGTGAGGTTTTGAGAGGCCGTTGCTTCTTCCCAATTCGAGATGAGAGATCTGGTGGTGTGGACTCTGCTTTCTTAAGGAAAGTATTAAAATTTTGTTGGTTAGTTCTTTATTGGCTGCATATATCTGTGTCTCTGTTGTTTTGGGGTTTTGGGGTGTTGGTGTTCTCTTTCCTATATGTATATAGTTTTTGTAACTGTAAATAAGTGTCAATATATATATACTGCTTTGGTTCTGTTATTTCAGTCTTTTAGGTTTTTTTTTTTCCTTCTCTTTCCCTGTGTTCATAAAAAGGGAAGGGGAAGCCCTTTTGCTGTGGTCTTGGGCTCTTGGCAGGAAGCCAAGTCCAAACAACCACAGCAGTTTATACATTGCAGTAAACTTTAACAACTACTTACAATGCTTTGTCCCTCGGAACAGCTGCTGACAGCCCTACTTCCTCACTCAAGAACTATATGCTAGTCTCTTTTTTGTAACAGGTGGACAAGGAGGGCTGAAAAAAACATGGGTATGTGAATGCAATAATGAAGATGCATCAGGTTAGAAACAATGAGTTCATTTATCTCTATGGTAGTGGTTTTTAAGTATTCCAATGGCATTACTTCATATTGGATCCCTCATCTGGAATTTACAGATCAGAAAGCATAAGACTTTCTTGCTAGAGATAGATGTACCAAGGCCATCAGCTTGGCTGTACTATGTGATCTGCCTCACTTTGGTGCTAACAGAGTCCTTTTAAGCCATTCACTTTTTTTTTTTTCTGCACAGCTGCTGCTTCACTTATTAGTATTCTACAAAGGAGCTCATTCTAGGATAGTTCACTCCAGGACTGCTTTTAAAGGCAATCTGGGTGAAACTGCATACTGCACACTCCTCCAACATTATTTCAGTTGACTTTGTACTTTCACATGACCACATGCACCTATCAGGTCATGTACCGCATACATTTCATCTCCTGCTACAAAAATACCTCTCTAGTGAGCTGAAACACACTCCAGGATGTCGCACAGACTAAAAAAAAAATCATCATCTTATTTTCAATTGTGATAATTTTCAATCAGCACTGTCTCTATGCTTCATTTCTAAAGACTAAATTTCCCATTCTTTCATAGCACTTCCCTGTGCTTTGTTCGTCATTCTATCAGTGTTCTTTAGTTAGAACAACAACAACAAAAAAGGATGTTTCCCTACTTCATAGTTTTTTACATTTTCTAGATATTTGACTCTCCTTTTGAGACTTTCTCCCATCAGTAACAAAAGGGATCTTCTCTGGCCATACAGTATCCCCATCATAAATGAGGCCTTCCTTTGAAATTCACATTTAAAGTGATCATTTTCCTTGCAAGTTAATGTGACCGCATTTTTTTAAAAAGAATATATTTACTTTTAGTAGTATATTTGTTGAGAAACACATTGTGCAGCGGTGTCCACTAGACATTTAGGTTGCCCAGTGTTAGATCAGCAACCCAAGATTTTGGAATGAAAAAGAATTCAAATATTACTAACCATCCTTCACAATTAATTGTGCATTGTGAAAGAAGAAAGAAAAAATCTGTACACAAAATATTATTTTCCTATATAATTATGTATTTATGTATTTTAAAACTATGTTTTATGAGTTGTAATTACTGCTGATGACACATCCAGGAGCCACTCTGGCAATGCAACTGAAAAGTATTTATCCATTTCTCTAAATATGTTCTTATTTTCTTGTTTATTCCTTTCCAAGTCATTCAAAATGCTATATGCAGGTTTTTTTGAACACTTCCTTGGATGGATCTGACATTTTTGTAGAATTGTCTACAACAAGTTCAGAATCTCTTTCCTGAATGCTAATAAGTTATTTAGGGTCTCTCGTTGTTTTTATACATAGATGCTATTCTATCGGCTCATTATTCTACATTTATCACCACTGAAATTCATCTTTTACTGCTCTTTCAGTCTTGTAAACTTGTGCAACTTTTCACTGCCAGATTTTGCTTTTATTACCATGAATAATTTAATGCTACCAGAAAACTTTGTCACCTCACTACTCACTTCTTTTCCAGAAAGCTTATGAATATGTGCTATATACGAGCATGTGTGAAAATGCCATGGACAAGGAATTTACAAAAGCGTCTAGCTCTGGCTTCCTCCGTTTTTTCCCTTTTTTTCCATACCACTGCAGCCACTTCATCATCCAAGGACTATATAGGATTACAGGCAGACAAAGGCTAATTATGTAATAAGGTAGGGGTGGGAAGGCAGTGCTAGAAACAGAATGAATGTATGCAATAATTTTCCAGCATTTCTGGTAGGTAGAGTTGCTCCTTAACAGTAGGATTATGTGGGGCCAGTAGCCCACAAAACCCCTAGATGAATGACTGTTCTTTAATATTCAGGTGTTTTTTTACAGAATGAATTTTGTTTTTTTTCTGTGCCTTTTCTATTAATGTAACGTCTTAAAGTTATACTCTCATTTTCTTATTTCCAGCACTAAAGCACTACCTGAGAGAGGTGAAGCATGCTAGTATCCACAAAGTTTTGCTTTTCCTTTTTCTTTTTTGGATTAATAGTTGCTGGCATTGGGAAATCTCTAGAATCCCAAAAACTGTCTCAATGTCAGTGCAGTTGTTCCTAAACTGAGCATCCTGACTCTGTAAATGTCAGTGGATAAGAAGGAAGTCCTTGAGAACAATAAAACTCAGTGAAATGTTAATTGGAAATGCAGGTAGGACACTGGAAGGCAAAGAGAAAAGGAGTGTTCAGTACCTGCTGGTAATGTAGTCTCATTTCAGATACCTTTAAGTACCAACTACTACTTTAAAGGGGTACACTGTTACTAGAAAGCTAGTCAAATGCATGTTCTGGGTTTAGGGACACGTATCTATTGTAAGTTATGGGCTTGGCTTGTTGTTTTATTTTAGTTTTTTGCTTGGTTTGCTATTGTACAACTTTTTAATTGAATGTGATGCATAACCAGTTTTATTGTCTATGTAGACACATGTACTTCTAGAAAAAAAGAAAATATATGAAGAAATAATAATTTTTATTTCTATTTTTGATTAGAAGAAAAAAAATATTGTTTACTGCTCTCATGTAATGACAATTCAAGGTGGTATTAAACTAGAGAGAATCTTTCAATCTGGAATTTTATATATACTTTTATGTAGTTTATTACTGAATTGTCTTCAAACAAATTATTTCTATCTCCAGCTTAGTTAAGATTATATGTTGTAATAAATTTTCAGATATTTTTCTTATTACATTGCCACACTTCTCTTATAGCTTGCAATTTATAATGAAACTAAGATAAGTTTCCTAGCAAGAAGTAAGATTGATCTACTTGAGGTCAGTCAAGTGAGAGGCAGAGGAAGAGCTACCCCTTTTTAAAACTGGGTATTGGTCATGATGAGAAAACAACTGTTTATTAGGTGATTTATTCATGTGCTGGTTTTGACTGCAGTAGAGTTAATTATCTTAACAGTGACTAGTATGGGGATCTGTTTTGGATTTGTGCTGAAAGCAGTGTTAATAATACAGAGATGTTTTCATTATTGCTGAGCAGCACTTACACAGCCAAGACCTTTCCTGTTTTTTGTACCCCTTGCCAGTAAGGAGGCACAAGAAGTTTGGAGGCGACACTGCAAGTGTCACCTGACCCCAAGTGACCAAAGGGATATTCCATACCACATGACACCATACTCAGTATATAAAGTGGTGGGAAGAAGGAGGAAGGGAGGACATTCAGAGTGATGATGTTTGTCTTCCCAAGTCCCCATTATACATGACTGTAGCCCTGCTTTCCTGGAGATGACTGAACACCTGCTTGACCATGGGAAGTGGTGAATGAATTCATTGGTTTGCTTTGCTTGTGTGCACAGCAACTGTTTTATTAAACTGTCTTTATCTCAACCCAAGAGTTTTTTAGCTTTTACTCTTCCAATTCTCTCCCCAGTCCTGCTGATGGGGGAGTGAGAGTGTGATTGAGTGGTACTTAGCTGCTGGTTGGGGTTAAACCATGACAGTTCATTTAATTATAACAACAGTTATATAATGAGCTATATAATTGCTTAACCTCTTTTGGCTTTAGCTTAGCTTTCTATGATTGCTGTAATGTCTGTTGTAGCAAGCATTTTGATATAGTGTTTTAAGTGACAGATAGTAATAATCAGTTGTTCTCATTTGTGGCCTGAACTATGTGCAACACTAGACTGAAGTGTATAGCTGTTGAAATGGGAAATAATAGCAAAGATCTTGACAATGTGGGCACAGGATGAAAACAGAGGCTTCAGATCATCAGGCTTTAGGCATACCTTCAGCAAACAATTTCAAATGATCAAAGGAATGTAATCTTGGAAGATTATCCAACGTACATATAAACTACACCATACATAGAAAAAAATTGATGTGATGGAAAAATAAAGTTAGCACCAAGTGGATCCTAGACTGAATGAAAAGAACATAACAACAGCATCATGGTTATGGTGACAGTTTTGGGATATTGATGACTCATCTTAAAGCCATACCACCTGCTTCTAGGAAGACTGACACCCATCAACCTTAGGGCCCGCAGAAGTACTGGAAGAGTAAGCATACCACTGAAGAAACTCTTAATAATAAAAAGCTTGTGTATAACAATATTAAATGTTTTATTAAAGCTACTTCTTCCTGCAATAATTACCTAATTTGGTTACTGTCATTGTAAATTAAGTGACATTTTTTATAGTTCAACTATCCTTTCATTAGCCTAATAAAAAATTACTGCCTTAAATATGAAGAGAGTTTCATTAGCCCACAGAATTTGCAGTCTGTGACTGATCTGGTGCTCTGCTCTGAAGCTCTGGTAGGAATTTGGAAGCAAACATTGAAGAAAGTTCTGAATTTGAGTACAGAGATAGACCAATGAGACCTTTTAAATTTGGTGTATCGTATGGCTAGTACTGCCTGTACCAGATACTTTTTCAATGGACTTTTAGTAGTTCCATTGATTATATCTGCAAAAAAACATATGGAGACGCTTGCTACAAAAATCTGAAAACGGCACTGCTAATGATCTGTTGAGGACCATGGTGGTCAGTAGAAGAGTTTTGACTTGCATCAAGGGATAAAAATTTTCACTATTAAGTCTTCAATTTCTCATATAAGAAAAGAAATTATTCACATAAACAAACCTCTCCGGTAACAGACCATACAAGATGGCTCCCTCCACCACATTTTCTCAACTGGAAGGAACCTCTTCTCCCAGAAGAGAGACAGCCCCTGGTAATGACACCAGGTGGTATACAATAAGGTCAGGGTCCTGACCACACCCTCTCTCTGCTACTGCAAAAATTTAACCCTGTCCTGGCTAGAACCAGGACACTATCTTAATAAGAAGAATATTATTTTTACTGTGGTAGATATCTGAATAACAGTTTTTGCCAAGACACAACATGATTTAAAGATGCCACTAATTTTTATGATGCTTTAAAACTTTACTTCACTATGAAGTAAGATAGCTGTTGGAGAGATGATGGAGAAGAAAAGAAGAAAAATGTTAAAGAGCCCTTGCATACTTGGTAGCATCAACATCAGAGGTTTTGTCATCCTGAGCTGTAGGTATTTTGATCTTACAGGTATTTTCCAACATAAATGATTCTATGAATCTATGGCAGATAGACTCCAGTGACAGTAGTTGAAAGAGGTTGTGGAAGGAACAGCAACAGAAGTGACACAAAGTCTGAGATATTTCTTGGTCAGAAATGCATTATAATATGAAGTCAGTAATCAAGATTTAATTTAACTGTAATCCTCATCACTACTGTTTATGTATCATTTTTATAAATTATTTTGTCTCTCTGTTTCTGTACTAAGAAAACATCTGAAGGACATTCAAAAAGGAGATGTTAAATTAATCTCATCTATCAAAAGCATGATAAGCTGTTCTAGGCTTCACTGCTTGCAAATAAAGCTCTTCACCTGATTTCTGCAGCACTCTATGTCCTGTGTGCTCCTTCATGGAGGAAAGAAAGAAATAAATCAGTTTTCTTTTATTACCTATTCAGCTTATTAAAAGAAACATGAAGAAATTGTGAGTCACACTGTGACATGAATGAAGAGGAAATTGTCTGAAAAGAATTCACTTGTAGTGAAATAAACTCACCTAAGATGAAATAAAAGCCCTAATGTACTTTACGGTGTTTCTAAGGGTTTGTATCCTATTGCTAGCAAAAAGCAAATCAAGTTATGGTACAAAAAATTTGCATATAGAAACCTCTCAGAAAAGACAATTTGCTTTACACTACTTGCCACATTCTAATATCCCTCTCTTTGTTCACAGTAAAAACTTTTATGACGCTCTTGTGAATATTATTTTCTCAGTGATGAATTCTCATTTGAAATAAAGACTTGGTGGTAGAGAACTGTCCCAGTCTGGGAAAAGGTTACCAAATTTGAATTAGATATTCTCATTCTAACAAAATTTTACAGTGTTTTAATCTTTGCTACACACCAGTGGAAATAGAACTTTCAACTGTTATTTGCAAGCACAGCACTGTAAGAATGACAGAAAATTCACAGACTATTTATATTGCTAAATTGTGCCCCCAGTAAATTTTTGCCATCAGAGTAACAAGGAAAGAAGAACAAGTTGCTTAAAAAGAACTCACAATGAAATGGCATTTAAAGAAATGTTTTAATTTTTTCACTATTTTTCGAAGGTATTCTATTATTCTGATTACAATGAACAGGTCAACTATAATATAGTACTATCACAATTAGAAACTGATATCTAGTGTTAAATTTAATGGACAGTTCATCTAAATACAATAGACACATACGAGATACAAAAATTGTATTCATCCAAAAAGAAGAAAATAATTTATTACATCAAAAGGTGCTGCAAGTAAAACATAAAAATTGAAACAGATAAATCACATATGCATTAGATAAAACTCTCTTAATAATTTTAATGCAGCATGAGTAACTACAATTGTTTCACCTTCAGTTATTAAAGAGAAATTAAAAAACCTACAACAGAAATCAAGATTCTTTTTCTTTCCAAAAAATTCCTTGTTGCTGTAAGACTGAAATACATATTTTGTTAAAACAGTTATTATAATAAAGTCTTTAAAACAAACATATTTAATGCGTAAAATATTCAGAGAATTGTGTATTCAAAAAAAAATAGTACCTAATGCTAGGTTACTTTGCTAATATTTAGGAAGAAAATGTCACAGCTGGAAAAAATTGTAACTCAGAACTGGTTTTGCTATTGAATCTCTTTTCTTTCCTGTTTCTTTTGCTCAGAGACTCTATAAACAGCCTCGAAAACCATTAAAAGAAGGTATAAGATTGCCACGTTATGAGGCTGTGGGAAAAAAAAGCCCCTGAGTTTGCGCAACAGACAGGTTTTGACTCCTGTACAAGTAGATGTTCCACCTGTCTATGCCCTGAAAATGTTTCAGGAGATGAAAAACAAAGATATGGAACATGGAAACAAAAAGTCAGTTGGGACAACATAACATACATGGCATTATATCCCCCTGACATAAGCATGATAGAATAGGGTTGGGGCAGAGAATAAAGGAGTACATCCAGGGGTCTAATGGCCTCCTGCTGCAACAATCCAAGCACATAACATACTTTCATCTGGCTTTTTGGATAAACATTATTTCTGGAGATAATATTAGTAGAGGCAACTAGATTTCAGAAAAAAATATTTCAGCAAATAAACCTGCAATGTATATACACAGCAGGTAAGAGTAAACTCTCCTAAAGGCTAGAAGAATCCACAAAACCAATGGGATGTAAAAGTTAATTTAGTATTTGGTTTTTAAAATTATCTCTTTGACCACTGCATCTGATACTTATGTCCCCACAGAAATTGTTAGAATTCCTTATTTCACATGTAAGTCCTCTCTAGCCCTCTAACTCCATTACAGTGTCTTCAAAATTTAGGAAGCAAAATCACTGTTTTCTTATTATCTGTTTCAGTCTCATATAACAGAGCACAGATCCCATCAACATCAAAACCACTGGATGGAATAGCAATAACTTAGAAATGTTCATATTTTCCTTCTTTCTTAAAACAATGATACTTAATCTGAAACTCTTTTTATATTTATAACATTTTCTAGATACTCTTGCCTCTCTTCATGTTTGTCTTGAGCTGACCCAACTCCCACGTTTTGGTGAAGACATTGTCCATTAAAATGGTAGAGACAGTATCCCTTATTGCCCGCTTGTGAGATTGTACATCAAAGAGAGAATGATTGTCTGGCATCTTTATCTCAGTGATGTGACATTCAGACATTCAGATTAGGCACCACAGTTTTGTCACACATCTGTTACTGCACAGCTCTTCAAGGCAGCTGCGTGGAAACAGTTCTGTCTGCCCCAAGCTGTGCTAGCTCTCCTAAGAGAGGAACAGGAAGCTGTGAGGATGAAAGAAATACAGAACAAAAACTAGTCGCAAAATTTAGGGCTCAATAAAAGTAGAAGTCATCCAACAAGGCATTTTCCCATTCTTTATGTGAAAAAACCCTTGTGATTCATTTAATTCATATAACAGTTTGCTGAAGCTTTTTAAGAAATTCAGTAAAATATATTCTAGAGATGGAAGTTTTAGCCAACTGTAGGCTGTCTGTGTCTCCAATACTGTGCTTTATACTGTTCTGATGTTTTTGAACATTTCAAAGGGAGAATTTGGAAATTTGTCTTATTTAATTTAGTAATCATTCTATACTTTTGAATACTGATGAATATGTGTTTTATCATGCAAGTCATGCATTGATGACAGCCAACATGGCTTCACTAAGGGTAAATTTTGCCTGACAAGTATGACGGCCTTCTATGCTGGGATCAGTGTTGGTCAACAGCTCAATGACCAAGTGAGAGTAGTGACTAGTGACATTCCTCGGGGCTTGATATTGAGACTGGTGCTGTTTAACATATTTGTTGGCAACTTAGACAGTCTTATTAGTGCAACCTTACACAAATTTGCTGATGACACCAAGCTGTGTGGCGCAGTTGACAAGTTGGAGGGAAGGGATGCCATCCAGAGGGACCTTGACAGGCTTAAGATACCCTCATGAAGTTCAACAAGACCAAGTGTAAAGTCCTGCATGTTAGTTGGAGCAATCCAAACCACAAATACAAACTAAGTGGAAAATGGATTGAGATCAGTACGGAGGAAAAGGACTTGGGGTTGTTGGTTGGTGAGAAGCTCAAAATAATTTGACAATGTGTACTTGCAGCCTGGAAAGACAACTGTGTCCTGGGTTGCATTGAAAGAATCATGGACCAGCAGGTCGAGGGAGATGATTGTCCCACTCTACTCCATTCTCAGGAGATCCCACCTGGAGTACTGTGTTCATCTCTGGGGCCCCCAACATAAGAAGTACATGAACATGTTGGAGCAAGTCCATAGCAGGGCCACGAAGATGATCAGAGGGCAGGAGCACTGTCCTATGAAGACAGGCTGAGATAGTTGGGGTTGTTTAGGCTGGAGAATCAAAGATGCCAGGGACACCTCAGAGCACCTTCCAGTACCGGAATGGGGCCTACAAGAGAACTGGAGAGGAACATTTTACCAAGGCAAGTAGTGACTAGGGGTAATGGTAGGTTTAGATTAGAAATTAGGAAGAAATTCTTCACTATAAAAGTAGTTAGATGCTGAAAGGAGTTGCCCAGAGATGTCATGGATGACCCACCCTTACCTGGAAATGTTTAAGGCCAGGTTGGATGGAGCTTTGAGCAACCTGATGTAGTGGAAGATGTCCCTGCCCATGGCAGGGGGCTGGAACCAGATGATCTTTAAGGTCCCTTCCAACTCAGACGATTCTATGTTGCTACGATCATCCCATTATGAAACAAAATATCTGTACACATTCATTCTTACAGATGTTTTGCTACTACAGGTATGTCTCTGTAAGTGTCACAAGATAATGTATGGGAAATAAATGATTTTATGAGCTTTTTGCAACTGATATTCACTCATCTAGTGAATATCAGAATTTTTCCTGTAGGGGAAAAAAAGGTAATTCCCAAGATCTGCTTTACAAATTATACAAATGGCGTAGGAAAAAAAAAACAAACCTGTGTGATTGAAACAGTTTTCAAAAGCACCTTATTGTATTGTTCAGATCCAGTATAACATGTATGGGAAGTTTGCGTTTCTTCTGAATGGCAAAAATGAATATGTTGACAGAAGTGTTAATTAATGCTGAGAAAAAAATTCAAAGTAAATAACAGATGCACAGACAATCTCTACTGCTTTTGCTTGTGAAATGAATTGCATTATGGGAAGAAAAGATAAAGTTGGTAGTATTCAGTCTTCAAGAATTTATATGCATAGTTCTGTCAACTGAAAGGTATGAAATCACTTTTTAGTCTTACTTTGTCTTAAAATGAATAATATAGTAAAAGTTGGTATTTTCTTGATGTCTTTTTCATATTTGATTTCAGAAAATGTGAACTGAAAATTTCCTTATTATACCTACTCTTCATCAAAAAACTAAGGATTTCAGAAGTATGGAGCTGACAGCTTGTGTGAGAGGAAAAAGCATCTCAACAGTCTGCAGTTCTAGACAAAAAGAGGAAGCGTTCCTTCAATAAAAACATATCCTGAAATTTATTTTTCTTAAGAATTAGTTAACTGTGACCCTCATTCAATAAAAACATATCTGAAAATATATTGTTCTTAATAATAACTGTGTCTGTGTGCAGTTTGTCAAATTTTTTTCTTTTCCTTTGGGACTTCTTTGAATTCCACGAAAAGTTTGCCCAAAGAAAGTGACTATCAACCAAACCAATCAGGTGCATAGAAGATTACATGATCATGATAGTTGAGCATCTTCTGTCTCTCACCCATAAACTCCTCTTTACAAAATCTAGTCCGCAGCATAAGAAGATTTCTTAGGTTTCTTTTTCCACAGTTTGAACATTGCAGGTTTGGTTTTTCATCATGCTTATTTATGATTAAAATTCCTCAAAGTCCCCTGTTTTTCTAGTTAAGGTCTGCTAACAAGAAAGGAGCATGTCAATGTGAAAGGAAATAGAAAAACAGCATTAAAGTCTTCTGGAACTGGTTGGGTTAAGAGGGTTGTGAACTGAACTGAAAAAGAAAACCAATGGTAATTGCAGTGCTAGAGTTGAGGTGTTCGAATGTGACATTATTACAGTTTGCCAGGGGCAGAATAGAACACAGGAGTTGTAGGGACAGTCCCAGAAGATGTATCAGCTATGACAGGCTACCTAAAAGAAAAAAGGCTGCTGCCTTAATATGAATCAAGCTCAGACAAATAAAAGCATTTAGGACCACTTAATTCATGAATATTTAAACTATCTTTTTCCTTGTCTATTTGAATACATAGCACTAAGTGAAAAAAAAACTCATACAAAATCGGTGGGTCTTTGTCCCCACCAATGGGCATGTTTAACGGCAAAGTTTTTTTAACAAAACTTTAAATTGCAGGCTGTAAATATGCTGAGTTTACATCAAGAAGTCTCCGTGGCTTCTCTTTATGTAATAAAAAATGCCTTATTTTTCAAAGACTTTGCCAGTTCATACGTATAATTCTTCCAAACCCCAGAAGAATGTTTCCTCATGCCTCCCTAGTCTATAACACAATTAATTAGTTCTAAGGCACGTAAGTCTATGCCAGATACATCTGGCTCCTTCAGCTACTTCCACAGGGCTTTTTAAACTAGAATTAGATTTAAACTATTGCTTGAGAAATATTCCTTTCTTGTCTTGTCCAGAAGGCCTGAAAAAAAAATATTCGGTCTTACACTTGTGACATGGTTAAGGTAGGATGTGTTGCAATTTTTCATGTTTGAAAAGAGAATCACACAGTGCAGAGTTCAAGCATATCAACAAGTTTGAAAACATGCCATTATGATGTGGAAAAAAAGTTATTGAGTCAAATTTTGAGTCCAGGATATAAAAACGTATTAATCTTTCTTTATCTGATTCTAGCAGATCTCCCAATATTTTTTAAGTAGGATTCTGAGTTACAAAGCATTAGTCTAGGTTATGCAATTTTTTTCAAAAGTTCTTCCTAACCTGAAATTGAATATCTTATTTTTGGAGAAGTGACATTTAGAGACAGAGAAAAAAAGGAATATTATTTGATACCTGGAACGAAAAATGCTGTAAAAAGCTATGTCTTTTAGCAATATTGGAATGAATGGAAACCTCTATGAATTAAACATTAAAAACTCTTTAATAAATGTATTTGTCAAATATACTCATACTTGTCTGCATGGAGCTATATTTTATATTTGTTGCACTAAACTACAGAAATGCAAAATAAGTCTAGGCATTGCAAAGTCATAGTCATACTCCCAATATTACAAGATCTAATACCATTCATTAAATAACTTTAAATTTAGGAAATTCCTTTGACTTGATTTTTTAGGTTTTTAAACTTGTGTGTATTATCACAAATGTCCAGAAAACTGCCTTCTCAGAATACTGAAATATTTTCTATCAATCACCTTTCTGCAGAAGCTAATATTACAAGAACGATATTATGTAGCACAATAACACAAAAGATTTTTTTTAAGTGTTCCCAGATTATTTTTTTACTTTAATTTAGAAAAAGTAAGGTTATGAAATGTCAGATTAACTATCGTCTAATAGTATTTGATTCATAATAGCTAGCTTTCAATATGGACTATGTAATTATGACAAATTTTCATTATATTGAAAATGTGTATGCTAAATATGAATGACACTTTATTAATTTCTAGCTATCTTTCTAAACTAAGATTAATTTGACTAATGCCTAATCCTAGTCCATCTTTAAGCAACAGCAAAATTTCTATTCACAGTAGAACCATAGTCACCATTTTTGCAATGACAGGCAAAAATCAACTATACTGAATCTTCTAAAAATTCAGTTTAAAACTTACTTTTTTTCCCTCTTATTTTCAACACATATACATGCTCACATGCAATTGTAGAAGTGTTCTCCAGCATAGCATTCATGTGCAGCACAAAAATGACTTTTTAAAAGGTAATTAAAGAAAAATATGTTCACCACCAGAAAGAGAAGAGTAGGCTTTTGTGTTTGATAGAACGGATCAACATTTGTAGTTGGTTTTAAGATAACACTGTGGTTTATGGTACTAGAAGTTCATAATATCATAAGGGTCTCAGGAGAACGTTTATTTTAAGACTAAATATTAGGAATTGGATCAAAGAATTGGCAGGGGTTTTTTTGCCATGTCATATTTGATAAATTTTGATGGCATGATGTTCCAAATCTAGCAGGATCCTTAGCCAGCTGAAAAATATTTAAACAATATTTTTGTTATCAAAAGTATATCCTCTAAAATTTTTGCCTACGGCTGAATTCCTAATTAATTGTGCTTTGAAGAAAAGCAACTACTTTTGACTAAGCTAGTATACAGCTACACCATTTAAGCACTTAGTATAAAAAACAGTGCAAGCTGAATAAGTCTCTTTAATCCCAGGATACCGGCAAACAGCAAATAGGTCCAATCTCACAGTCATGATTCTTTTGAGAAAGAATCACTGCTACTATGATATAGGGTAGTATTTAGGAAGCTCTAATTAAAAGGTATCCCAGGCCATTTTGTTAGTCCTACACTTAGTGTGATTTGCTAAGAAAATGTGGCTTCTTATATACTCTTTAAGATTGATAACAATCGCTATGAGAGTTTCGAGACTGAGGTACCTAATACAGTCACCAAGCTCCTTCCATAAAGGAGGGAACTTGTTTATTTTACAGTTTCATCACTTTCAAGTAAGGGAACACACACAAAACAAGACTGGGCTACAAAATACAAGATGATGCTGAAGACGGTATTATCCTTTTTCTCAGTCTTTGAGCAGATGTGGGAGCATTAGCATCTTTCCTTCTGAATTAATGAACCTCAAGCCTGTCTGTGGATTCTTTTCCAGTGAAACTGAAGAGTAAATGCTGTGTGGACATGAATTATTAGAGTGGTTCTAAACAACTTTCTAGACAGTGGCAGAGTACAATGTCTACTGAGACCTGGAACAGACCTTCCCCAGGAGGTTGTGCCACTCCAAGAGGTTTTGTAGCCAACTCCAAAGGGCTTTGAGTATGGTCTTCAGACTTGTGTATTAGATGATCTTAACTTCCCCAAGAAGAAAATTTGCTATTCTCTATCTTTGTCATAGTCTCACAAATGCTGGCTGTCTTTTGTCTTCTGACCTACAAGTGTAGTTCTTAATTGCACATTCTTCCAGAGCACAGAATAAAGCATGGGCATCTAGGAAAACAGTCTGCATAAAGTTCCTCTTCTTCCAGTATTGCCGTTGCTTGTGGGCAGGCAGGAAAGGATAAAATGACAGGAACAAAGAACTAGGGCACTGCTGAATAGAGTTCTTCCTTTGAAGTCAGTAGAACAGAAATAAAATTACTCTGTTCTCTACCTGTAAAATAGTGATTATGGTTCTCCTTAGTGCAAAAAGTACTTTGTGATTTACGAGTTATGTGCTAAAAAACCTTTCCAAAATGTGTTAGGAGGATAAGGATACATCTCTGCAATTTTGGATACTATGAAGCTATTTCAAAGCCACAGAATTTACTAGTATAAAATGCAAAACTTACTCAAAGAAATAAAATAAAGTAATCTCTACATCGAGATTTTTATTTTTTTACTCATTCCGAATAAATACACTGCATATGCGATTCCATTTACATTTTACATGAACTGCCTTTTTGCAGAAGGAACAGTTACATCATAACTATCACTATCCTATAGCATACTGGTGTTTAGCCCCTAACATTAAAAGCAACTCTAAATGGTTCGGTTTGTAAAATGTTTTTTTCATTAATGTTACAGTGCCCTCTATGTTTCAGAGTTTGCACTGAGGGTAATATTCTTTGAATGGTTAATAAATATGTTTTTTTCCCTTTTTGGGAAAGTGTAAATTTACCATGTTAATTCTTTTTTAATGGTAAGTCTCATAAGTCTCATCAAAACAAACAAGCAAACAAACAAACAAAATTACAAGTTTTATAAGCAAAGAATGAAATAGAAATTTGAATTTGAAGTTGTTAGTCTCCTTGCAAATAGTCATCACGTATAATTTTCTAACATTAAAAAACCAAAAAGCAAAGGTGTTTTTTTTGATGGGAAGATGGTTCACAAATATTTTTCAGACTCTACAATTAACAATTAAAATGTCTCAAAAGTCATAGCGTATTTGCTTTCAGCAGAAGACCATAAACAATCAGTTATATGTTTACTGCATATATGAAATAATTCAAGAGGCTTCATGATGAAAGGGAAACATAGATGAATGATGAGACACTGAGATGTATATGCCCTCATGTCCACTGAATCTCTATTACACAGATCTGACCAGATAATCTTAATATATTTGAAAGGTAAAAATGGGAAATTTTCTTCATATTTATTGTTTAAAAAATTCTCACAGGTACATTAGGAAAAGGAACTGTGTCTGATTCTTCCCTAATAGTAGGAAGGAGAATATCTCTTTGGAACATTTCTTCTTTACTGAGAGTTTTTCTAAAAGAGAAAAGAAGGAAAAAAACATAAACCAAAAAATCTTTCATAAGAACTACTGTACTTACATTGTATGCAGTGGGATCAAGCTATTAAATACAAACTATAAGCAGTTATTCTTGCACCGGGAAAACACATTAATTATTCAGTCAAGAGGGAAGAATAATTGTAATGATGGCATTAAACACACAGAGACAATAGCCTGAGTCCAGGTAGAAAGCCTGATGAAAAGAAACATTAATTTAAATTTTTTCACCTTACTTTGAAATACTTCAGTTCTACAGTCCCTCTCCATTAGTTTTCAGTCTCTAAACACCTTCGCAGGAAAGAATGGGAGAACAACAGGATACTAACCCCAATTTATTTTTTTTCAACTGCTGTTACTATTTAGTGTTCATAATATTTCTGAACTTCTAGGAGAATTTCTCTTGCTTAACGGTGGGCTGAAATGAGCCCACAGTAAACTGAGTTGCTTTAAATATTTCATGGCAACATTTTCCTGAAGCTTATGAAGACAAAGAGGAGAGGGATAGAAAGGTTAATATATTTTACTTCAGGTGAAATGTTGCTATAAAGAAAATAACTTTGCTGAAAATCAAGGCTTTTTGAATTAATAGATGTCTTAATGTTTTCCAGAGGAAGGTTCCTGAAATCATTTTTGGTGAAAAATATTTAAAAGCCAAAGCAAAAGGCAGTTTCTAGATGCATTATAATAGAGACTTACTGAAACTGCCTCACATTCTCTTTTGGAAATGCCAATATTCAGTGAATACTATGAAACCTTAGAAATAGCACAGTTCCATTACTGAGGATGGAACATTCTAACTGCCCAAGGAAAATTCATTGTTTTTCTATTCTTTGTACTCTATGTGCTTACAGAAATGTGCGATGTTGTACAGCAACTACCTGTTATGCATTCCTGTTCTGAGTAAAAATGCCACTTCCTCAGGAACCTCAAGGTTCTGTTTTAATCAAAGAATCACAGAATATGCCAAGTTGGAAGAGACCCAACTGCTGGCCCTGAACAGGACCATCTCTCAGAGTCACACCACGTGCAATATTGTCCAAAAGCTTCTTGAACTCTGTCAGGCTTGGTGCTGTGACCACTTCCCTGGGGAACCTGTTCCAGTGTCCAACCACTCTCTGAGTGAAGAACTTTTTTTCTAATATTCAATCTAAATATCCCCTGATAGAACCTCAGGTCATTCCCTTGGGTCCTGTCACTGATCACCACAGAGAAGAGATCAGTGCCTGCCTCTCCCCTTCACAAGGAAGTTGTAGACTGCAATGAGGTCTTCCCTCAGTCTCCTCTTCTCCAGGCTGAACAGACCAAGTGACCTCAGCTGCTCCTCAAATAGCTTCCCCTCAAGGCCCTTCACCATCTTCACTGTGCTCCTTTGGATGCTCAAAGAGCTTAATATCTTTCTTATATTGCGGTGACCAAAACTGCACACAATATTCAAGGTGAGGCCTCCCCATTGCAGAGCAGAGCAGGACGATCCCCTCCCTTGACCGGCTGACAGTGCTTTGCCTGATGCTCCCCAGGACATGGTTGGCCCTCCTGGCTGCCAGGGCACTGCTGACTCATCTTCAATTTGCCATCGACCAGCATCCCCAGGTGCCTTTTCACAGCACTGATTTCCAGCATCTCATTATCCAGTCTGTATGAACATCCAGGGTTGCCCCATCCCAGGTGCAGAATCCAGAAAGAAGTGAACAGGCTTCACCTGGCAACACAGTTCTTCAACCACAGCACACTTTCTGCAAAAGGTATCAGGCACTCCTGGTAGCCTGTGACCTGGAGAACTGTGTCTACCATCAAGAGGTCTGTCAGGCTGGAGGCCTCTGACATGGCTGGTTCAGTGACTCCTGCAGCTCTAAGGGATTGAGCATATAGACACCACAACTGTGGAAGCTTAAGCTAGTATGTTAAGAAGACTTGGACTGAAAGAATCTCTTTGCTCTTCCTTACCAGCTACCGACTCTGTTTGCTGCCTCTGTTGACTGCTCCCGCATGGTCAGAGAGGAGCCCTTCCTGTTCGTCCTGCCTGCATGAACTGCCATGAAAACCACCGTGCCACACCCTCACTATATGCCACACCCCTATTTGCCCACTCCTGTCTGCCCTATTCTGGGTTGCTCGTGCTCCCTGGAACAATTTAAATGTCCTTTGGTCACTCCCAGCACTTCCCCCTCCTCTCCTGATTGGCTGCTGAGGGCTTCCAGGTTGTGGGTCTGCTCTTTGGGTGCTCCTGGACTCAGGACGTCATAAGGTATGGAATATCCCTTTGGTCAGTTTGGGTCAGCTTTGGCCTACTTGGGTCCCTTCCTAGGATCTTGCCCTCGATTGAGGGAGGAATGTTACAGTGCTGATGCTGTGCTGAGCAGTAGCCAAAACACTGATGTGTTATCAACACCCTTCTAGCTACCAATGCAAAGCGCAGCACGGGCTATTAATGAGGAAATGGGGAAATGAACACCATCTCAGCCAGACCCAATACGCCAGTACAAATAAATATGATGGCAGTCTGAAAAATCATTAATTGCAATGACTGCAGCTAGAATATTCCTAAAAGATTTTTTAAATTATTACTTTTACATTTAGGTGTAGGAACAGATTTTCAATTTTCTGAATTTTCTGTTCAGTCCCCTTTTTTTCTTAGTGTTTCTTTCACTCATTAAGTTGAAGGGTGATGCATTTCTGAGGGTTTATATTGGCAGGGGATATTTCTTATACTACACACTACCACTTGAAAAAGTACAGTTAATCCAAAAGAATTTGAAGATGGGGTCAGATCCTTGTTGCTGAGAGACAGAGGAGCTCTTTGGTACATTGATCACTGTATATTGTCTTCCTCAATACAAACTAGAGGAGATATAATTGCAAGACTGATAAGAATTGCAAGCTGGTTTAGAAAATTGCTGATAATAATTTGTTGGAATAGATAAAAGGAATATTACATCAAAATGCAGAGACAATTCCAGATTTTCAAGACACTGGAAAAAATTTTAGGTAGAATATTTTCTTAGCAGTTGTTTTCATCCCATGAAGGGAAAAGCAGAAAAGCTGGAATGTCAGTTGTACTCTATGTTGTTAGTGTCAACTTTGTTTGGCTGAAAACAAGGTATTATGGAGTTGTAATGATAGATTATCTTCTAGTGCAGAAGGACTCCACGTAAGCATGATTTCTGATGTCTCCTTAATGAAGAGACCAGTCATTGCTGAAGGTAGGCTAGAGCAATTTGAAGTTGAAAGCACTTTTAAAATTTCCAGGCCATTAATTTTCACTGTTTAATAAATACATGTAGTAGACACAGTATGGTATCATAGAGTATACTATGCTGACTGGATCAATAACTGGTTAACTGACTTAAAAATAAGGCATCAGTGGTTAGTCTTTACTACACAGGAGAATGAAGTTCCCCAGGGAACAGGACACTGTCCAGTGACACGTAATAAGGAACTAATTATGTAATCACCAGTAATAAAATATGTGAGAGGCACAAAATTTATCACAATGGTAAATAATAATGAGAATGTAGGTGCCATAAAGTAATCTGAATAGGTTGATAAACCAGTTGTATTCAAATGAACTATTTCTAATGCAGCCAGATAGAAAGCTATTAATTTAATATTGGAGTTTGCAGAATAAGATTTTTTTCCTGAAGAGATTCAAAAGATCTGAGTCCTAGTGGCAAGATAACCAGCTTTCAGAACAATGTTATAGCAATAAGAAATAATCTGCTTCTTGGAGGAGGAACAGAAAATTTAATTAGAGCCTATAGTTGATTTTACCATTGTGGGGAGTGCTATCAGGATATTCCCTATAATTCTGGTCTTTAGACATTTTAAAAAAAGGATAAAAGTTGGGGAAAGTTAATGAAAAAAAGATTAGCAAAAATCACGAAACCATTGGAGAAAGTACCTTAAAGTGAAATACAGAACATATCAAAAAGAAGATAGTGAGGTGATTTGATTACAATGTGTAAGTATCTTCACAGAAAAAAATACATTAAGTACTACAGAGCTCTTTTATCTAGTGCAAGACATCGTAACAAGAACCAGTAGTTGGAAATTGAAACTAGATACTCACATTGGAAATAAGTTGTTCATGTTCATCAATTATGGAAGAAAAACTATCAATGCTACTGACAGGTTTTTCATCTCCTGATAGCTGGAAACCAAAACTGAGAAGTTTTCTAAAAGTCTTTTACATCCTCGTATGGTATAAAAGAAGCAGCAGAAAGTTTTTCTGCTTAATTTAAACCACAGTGTAATTTAAGTATAAGAAACACTCAAGGATTCAAACAAAATAGTCCCTTGTAGAAATTCCACATGATTAACAGTCTTATAAAATTGCATCTTATATTCAAATTGATAAATCCTATTTGTTGTTATGACAATGTAGAGTGGAGGTGCCATATTACAAATTTTCTTCCCTGATGATCAGGTTGTTGTATGCAGCTTCTGCAATATCCTCAGGAAGTTATAGCACTCTTGAGAGAAATGCTACACTCACTCAAAGAAAATAAAAGCACTTTCTTCCTCTTCTTAATCTGGTGGCTGGATTTTATGCAATGCCTTTCCCTTCCTTCTACTCATGCTCACCTCAAACTGTCCATCATACCCTTCCTGTCTGATCACTGATTTCCAGTTGCTTCTGATCTTAAAATTCCTTTGTCTCTGCCTTTTTCTGCTGGCAGCATTGATAAGTATTTTCAGTCTCAAATGTTTCCTGGATTACTATTTCTTTTCCTTGAAAAAATTAAACTATTAACACCTTGTGGTCTGTGCAGATATTGAAGATCTAAATTTATTTCTATTTTATTTAGGAAGGAAGTGGAAAAAAAAAATCTCTAAAACTATGAAAATAGAATTAACTTCTTCAGCGTCAATCATGAATTTTGAAAAATTCTGAATTTTAATTTCTGAATACTATATCTGATTCTATTTACTTCTTGTGTTGCTGACCACCTGCTTATGTATCATTTATGCTAAAGGAGCATGAAAGCTCTGTTAGACTGAAGGAAAAAAGTAAAATCATAATCTAACCAGAAGTATCCCCAAAGGCAACATTGCCAGATGTATAGCTGTGTAAGACATCTCAGGAGATTTGATAATTCATCAATAAAAAATGTTTTGTCCTGGAAATTGTTTCATCAAGGCTATTTTTTAAGGGGCATTTCTACTTTTGAAACTGGTGACTCTGAACTCCTTTCACACTTTCATCTCCTCCAAGAAAGATTTAAAAATCTTGGGTTCATCCAAACTTAAGAAACCCCTTTTTCTTCCTGTCATAAGGATCCTACCAATGGGAGCCTGTGCAATTCTGCTTTATGATTTCAGTCAAGACTGAAAAGAGGAAAAGTGATCTGTTTGAAAAATAGCCTCTGGGGTTCTGTGGGGGTAAGGCAGGCCATGTAGGATGAATCAGAAGCAGCTGACAGGAACATGCTTTGAACCACTGAATGAAAAAAATTATAATACCTCGGTTTGATGAAGATGGTTTAAAGCCATTTTGAGAAGATATTTTCATACAGACATCCCAGGCTAGATTTGATGACATCTGTTATCCTGGGATCTGTAGCCCAGGACTCAAATTGGGGTTGGGCATGCTATAAACCCATTTCTGGAAGGTGATAGAATGATAACTAATATCTATATGAGGGATAAGATCTTGAGGAAGAACTGTAATTCAATCAGTCTGGGATATGTAATATTGTCTCTATTCCTCTTCATAACAAGTTTTTTAGTCAACTTTCCTAGAAATGTTCTAGAATTTATTTCTTTTTGTGAAGATTCTCATTCACACTTCTTACTATGTTCAGGATCAGGACACGGAACACTTTCTTTTCATAGCAGCAGTCTACATGACTGAAGGTTATTATCTTATCCTTGATTAGTCTTTTCCAAATAAGTAATTCCATCCTTTCAATCTTCTTAATATCTTTTTCAAATCTCAGGGCTCACATTAATTTATCTAGTTGAACAAAACTCTTCTTGAGGTATGATGCCCAAATGTGTTCCTTGAATTATGGTGCAGAACAAGACAAAGATAGCTTCCTGCATTCTCAAGATGACACTTGTATTTATTCCAATAGAACTGACATTTGTCTTTTTTTGCTACCTATAATTACTTATGTTTATAAGTCTCATGGTACTTTTTTTCCCATAGAAGTAAAAAAAAATAAAAAATAAAATTAAAAAAAAAAAAGAAAGATGACTTGTTAGATGTCATTTGGTAGAGAAAGGTCTTTAGTCCTATTCCAGTGCTATAGCCAGCTATTCATGTTGTTTTGTAATATGCTTGATTCCATTTTATTTTCAGAATATGTTTGCCGCATTGACATGTGCATTTACTGTGTTTCTCCCTGGTAGATCTGACTCCTGCAGACATGCTGCTTGGCAGACACTGTCCTGCCATCTACTGTGACATTGTGCATTACTATGGGTCATTCATAAGGAGCTCATAATAAATCACTCAGATATTTCCCCAAATATCAGATTACAGAGAATAAATACTAAGAAGATTTCATCTAGCAAAAAAAGGACAAAAAATAGTTTGAATCTAGAGACTGCATAAACTGTTTATGCAGAAACATTTAGCAACCTATATGTCATTCCTATAGGCCTAATGCTGCAGGCTGATGTTCTTTTTGCTGTGGTCTGGATTGTGACCTCTACTTTTTTGTAAGTTGCATTGAGATCATTTATTTGGGGAAATAGAAGAAATGGAAGCCTGGACTATTGGGAAAAATACGTTTAACATTTTTTAAGTGTCATCTAATATAATTGTATGATTTTCTGTTAAAGCTTTAATTCAGAGCATTTCTCTGACATTCTAGCCTTACAGTGGGAAACAAAACAGCTGAAAACTCTGAGTGTTTACTAGACAGTTGAAATACCTCATATATTTAAATGTCACTTATTAAAGTATAGAGGGTGATTTTTCCTACTGCAGATGTTTCAGTAAATAGGGGAAGAGAAGAAAGAAAGAAGTTATGAAGAAACCTCATAAGTTTATTTGCTTTGCTCTATCCACTGGAACTGTGTGTGAAGGAGTTTTTTTTCTTTGTTTCTTTACACTAATTAATTATTTGAATATATATTTGGGTAAAAATTCACCAGTTTTGTCAGAAACTTGAGTAAGAAAAGTTCAGATATTTCTAAGATAGAATTCTGAGGAACATCACAGTCCAAATCAGTGCTACATTAGAAAAGATTTTAGCACAATGAATAAGCTGCTATTCTGAGTTGTAAGAGAGGCTGTTAGTTGTCCAAAATTAAACATCAAGGAGCAGTTTAGATGTCCCAGGTTATCCATCATGTGTCTACAGGAGTCCAAGAAAGCAGTTGGGGGGAAGCCAAACAATGAATGAAACCAAAATGGATGTGTGGGAGTCGAACATGAGCAAAAAATCTTGTGAAGTCCTGACCTAGTTCAACTTTAGCCTGGCAGGGTACCATTTTTTTACTACCCTTTAGACATAGCTAGTCTTTTTTCTATTTGTGGAATTGTGAAGATCTCTAACAAGAAAGATTTCCATTTCAGAATAGTCAGTAAAGAGATATACCTGCAGAATAAATATCTCCAAACTTAGCAGGGGAGGAACTTGAAACTCTTTTTTCCATAGCCCAAATAATTGTCCTGATGATGGCTGATCTTCAGCATCCTGCATTTTCTCTCTATTTTACTCACTATAATTTTAATTGCAAAAGGGTTTGATTTAAACCCAATGTCAAACAGGAACAATTTTTGAATACTCAGAAATTGTTTTGCAATGAAAAAAACTACCAATCTACTCAAAAGCAAAAAGGCTTTTGCTACATGACAAGTACAAATATCAAAAATTAATATTTAGAGGTTCATACAATGTGCATTTAAAAAAATATCAAGTATGTTAAATAGCAACAGGTTCATTTTATGGGCATTTGTAGTGTCAAGGCTATCATTAGGTAATACTGTGATAATGTATGAGGAAGAAATCACATTGAAGCATAATTATTAACACCTATGGTAATGATATGACAGCATCTTGGAAACCTTGCTGTACTCAAAATTTCTGCAAAAATATAGTCCCTGTTCTGAAGAGCTCATAATCTTCATAGATCAGAGCAACAGTGGAAAAACAGTTGTGCAGATGAGCAGAGCTCTGTCTGTTGTTGGAAAAAAAAAGCAGCACATACTGTTCATTGTCTAATTCTGCATTTGCAGAATCACACTGAACTGACAGTTTCTGAAGTGATATCTTGAGCACAGGTTCAACATTGGTAGGTTTTTCTTCTATTGTTCTTTCCCTTCTTTGTGGGAAGCATATCCCTGTGTTAAAATGCTTCCTTTGGGTGATTAGTATCACATTTCATGTTACCTGAATACCTTCTAGTACTATCCAGCACGATGAAACCTACTTCAGCAGTGACCTTATTTCAATCCCGCTGTATATATGTTATCTTGCATTATTTTTATGTCTGACTTCTTATTACTGCTTACTACCAGGTTTCTAACATCACATCCCTTTATTTTATCTCTACTTCAGCTGTGTTTAATATTCCTTTCCATGCAATATCAGACTGATTATGACTGAATTCCATTAATATGCTCTTTGTTCTTTTAGATTATTGAAGACTGGAAATAAGAAGAGACATCACAGAGATTTCATTTATTTGCCTTTCAGCAAATTCACATTTTGCCATTGCTCATTAGCCTCTGTTTATATTTCTTCAACCAGCATGCAGTTCAAGTGAAAGTACCTAAGTACTCTTATCTGAGTAAATAATGTTATGTATTTTGGAACAATTGCTCACTACCAGACATTTCTGCCTAGAGAGTATTCTTAGAAGATAATTGTAGTCAAATAATTTTGAGTGAAACTAGGAATGCTGTTTCATGACAATGCTTATGTATTTTGTCCACACAAAGTATAATAGTATCAAAATATGATCATACTAGGCAGATGTGCTAATTTTAAATATTGCTCTGTAACTCTACCCAGCTACAAAATATATTAGCTGTAGCTATAAAATGTAATAGAATTACATCCTTATTGACACAGCTGTATCAGCATTACTACTGCCACAAAAGGAAACATTTTCAGCTTGCTTGCTCTTAATCTGTGGTGCATTTTCAATTTGTGCAGGCTATTTTCAATCACTGTGCATTTATTTGTAAAGCAGTAGCCCAAGGGCACAAATCACTACATATATACACACAGGCATGTAGAGATACACACAAAGATGTATAGACATATTTTAGGTATATAGAGACATATATGTGTATATGTGTGTCTAAATTTAAATGTAATTAATCTGCTTTCACACAGCTAATTGTGTTATATTTAAGATACAAAACATATTCAAAAATTTATTTAAGATATTCTTCTAATTTTTATGTCTGCATTTGGGCAGTGAGTTACTCTATTTTGACAAGTGTTATTCTGACTTCCTAGTGAAAGTTTCAGTAATTTCCAGTACAGCTGTACAAAATCCCACTTGATACCTTTCTTACACTCATGACACATAAATATAAATACAGATGCTAATTGCATCACATTTCCTGAGCTCTTAGTACTGTTGCATTTCAGAACATTTTCATTATACCTTTAGGAAGCTGATATAATGAAATTGCCAACTGAAAATCATCCTTAATTTATTGTCTATGAGAATAGTTTCAATATGTAGACAAGTTGGGTGGGAGTGTTGAACTGCTGGAGGACAGGAAGGCTCTGCAGAGGGATCTGGACAGGCTGGATTGATTGTTTGAGGCCAGTTGTATGAGATTTACCAGTGCCAAAGGTCAGGTCCTGCACTTGGGTCACAATAACCCCATACAGCTCTACACACTGCGGAAAAGTGGCTGGAAAGCTTCCCGGCAGAAAGAAATCTGGAGGTATTGGTCAACCACATCTAAACAAGAGCCAACAGTGTGCCAAGGTGGCCAAGAAGGTAAATGGCATCTTGGTCTATATCAAGAATAGTGTGGCCAGAAGGACCAGGGCAGTGATCATCCCACTGTACTTGGCACTCATTAGGCTGCATCTCAAATCCTGTGTTTATTTCTGGGCCCCTCACAGCAAGAAAGACATTGAGGACCTGGAGCTTGTCCAGAGAAGGGCAATGAAGCTGGTGAAGGGGCTGGAGCACAAGTTATATGGGGAGTGGCTGAGGGACCTGGGGTTGTTTAGCCTGGAGAAAAGGAGACTGAGGGGAGACCTCACTACAACTGCCTGAAAGGAGGTTGTAGCCTGGTGCGGGTCAGCCTCCTCCCAGGCTGTGACAGGACAGGAGGAAATGGCCTTGAGTTGCACCAGGGAAGGGTTATCAAGCATTGGAACAGGATGGCCAGGGCAGTGGTGAGTCACCATCCCTGGAGGTATTTAAAAGACATGTGGATATGGCACTTGAGGACATGTTTTAGCAGTGGACTTGGCAGTGCTCGGTTAACAGTTGGACTCAATGATCTTAGAAGTCTTTTTCAACCTAATTGATTCTATGGCTCTACAATAATTTGAGGAAAAAAAAAAAGTCATCAATTTTATTTTTATTATGGAGTTTGTCTTACTGGAAGAAAAACTTTATTTCTAGATAAAAGGAAGGAAAAACTTGGGACACGGGACTGGGATTGCTTTAAATTATTCAATATGGAACTGCAGTGAGGTTAAAAGACGAAGGGACGAAGGGAGTTCCCATCTGAACAAAGACACCCTCATTTTTCATTGTCATATCTCATTAGAGCTAGCTGATGTGAATTCAACAGTAATGTGCATTTCCTTGGGCAGGAAAGGCATTCAGATGTATTCTTAAAAGATCAGCTTAGCCGTAGAGTTTCAGGTACTGAAACATTTTACTTCATGTACTAAATACAGACACAGAAGCACCCAAAACTACTAGTCCCACTCTCTGAACAAGTACGTTTGCAGAAATACATAGAACAGAAGGAACAAGAAAGGAACAGGGAAGGAACAGAAGGGACAGTTGGACAAGAAAATGGGAACAGAATTTGATAGGCAACTGAATAAAGACACAGACTAAGTTACTAGTTCTAATTTCCACATTAATAGGCATTGAGGATTTTATTTGCAATTACTCCTTAAATTATTTATAAGTTTAAATTAGCAACAGTTCTAAAACACATAACACTTAATATCACTAAAATAACTCCTAGAGTGACCAGTACTGCAAACATGCCAAATTACCAAATAATAGAATTTTCATACATTAAACACATAAAATATCACATTTAAAATTATTAGCTTACAGGGTTTTTAAATTGTGATAGCTGCCAGCTTCAATATTAAATGTCAAATTTTGATGGATACAAATTGCATTATTGTAAAATCAAGATAGCTGCCAAGTACATTTTATTAGGGAAGGTTTTAGGGCCAGGAACATAACAGAAAATCCTTTGTGTCTAAGAAAAATATTTTTTCTCCAGTTATGTCAATCTGAAATATCAATCTCTACAGTTTGCTGTTGCTTCCATGCACTCAGGGTGATGATATTTATTGTGCTCAGTTTTGTATGAGTTGAAAAGTCTAGTCAGCAGCAGAACATGCAATAAGTTGAGTTACTAGAATCATAGAATTGTATAATACTTGGAAGGAACCTGAAAGAATGTTGTGGGGGACCATGTCAAAGGCTTTACAGAAGTCCAGATAAATGACGTCTGAAATCTTTCCTTTGTCCACCGATGTAGTCATTCCTCCCCAGAAGGACAGTACAACTTACCCTTGGTGAAGGTCAGGCACAACTTGCCCTTGGTGAAGCTGTTCTGGCTGTTTCAAATCACCTGCTTGTCCTCCATGTGCCTTAGCACATCTTCTAGGAGGAGCTGTTCCATGGTCTTCTGAGGCACAGAGACACTTCTCTGGGACTTCACTTGACTGCCATGGCTTTTCCAATATCACCGAGAATAGCTTGGCAACTGCATCAGCTTATTCCCTCAGGATTCTGGGACGCATCTTATCTGGTTCCATAGACTTATGTACATTCAGGTTCATGACCTCAGGTAGTCATGAAGCTGATCTTTACTTACAGTGGAAATTACTTTGTTCCTCCAGTCCCCGTCCTGCTCTTTACCCATTTGAGAGGTGTGGGAAGGGAGTTTACCATTTAAGACTGAGGAAAAAAGAGTTGTTGAGTACTCAGTCTTCTCCTTATCTGGTGTTACCAGTTTTCCAGCATTGTTTATCAGAGGATGTACACCTTCTTTGGCCTTCCTTTTCTGGTTAACATACTTGTAGAAGCCCTTTTGTTATTCTTTGCACCCCTTCAGCTTCAGCTTCACCATGGCTTTCCTCACCCCATCCCTTTACAACTGTACTTCATCTCTATACTTTTCCTTCGTCATCTATCCTAGTTTCAACTAGCTGTGCATTTGCCTCTTTCCCTTTAGTTTGAACAGCAGCTCCCTATTCAGCCATGCTGGCCTCTTGCCTCCCTTGCCTGCTTTCTTGCTCCTGGGGATTGTTAGCTTTTGTACTCTATGGAAGACTAAGTACATACAAAATGCTTTGTAAGTTTATAGTGTGCATTTGATTCCTAACTACTTTTGATCCTTGAATAATATATACCCATATCAAAGACCAGAGTTGGTTTGCACATTAATAACTTTCTAGTAGTGATTTACCAATCTGTTTATGGAGCATCTGATCAAGACATCATTAAAATAAGTATGAAAACTTAATTACTTTAATGGGACTTGGATGATCTCCTAAGTGATAAGGAGCAGTGCCACTTTTTCAAAGTCTTCTGGTACATTTCCCTGAGCAGCAGAGCTGCCTGAGTAACTTACTGCCAGAAAAAGTGATAATTTCACTGATCATTCACCTACTCTTGTCTGCATCCTTCCCTCCCTTGTATTACATGGATTTGAGGATACCTTGCTGAGCCAATTCTATTTATCAGCCTGGCAAAATGCTGATAAGCTACAGTTGGTCTACAGTTTTGTTAGCATTTTTGCTGAGCTACTGAAATGAAGTAACTCACAAAAGCCTCAGCAAAACATCAAGGTGAGCTGAGCAAGGACTGTCGAGACAGGACTGAGGTAAAGAAAAATGAGAACTCCTTGTCCAAGCTAGTTCATTCCAGCTAGTGAAAGTATTTCTGTAGACATAATTTCGTGTTACTTATGCAAGATCTGGATAACGTTCTCTTCTTTCTTCTCTCCATCCCATCAGTGTTAATGGATTCAGAGACATGACCACATGCTCTGAATTAGAATCTGGAAGAAAAAATTGTAGTTCAGAAAGGTTTAAATCTGGTGTGAATTTTTCAGCAAGATAAAATAATAGCACATTAGTGAAGTACTCATTTGGTATAAACCTAACATGAACAATAAAAACATTTCTCTCAAGATCATTGACTATGGCTAGCTGTTCAGAAAGCAGTGATTTAGAAAAGAGAAGGTACAATCTTTGGAAGGAAGGAAAGCTAAGGGTGAGCAAAAAGGGTAAAAAATGCACTGTTTACATCAAGATGATGTATGATTATGCTTTGGACAGACATTGGTTTCTAGTTCTACATTACCTTATGGACATCTCCATCTGCTTATCACTGCCTCTGTCCATCTTTACTCCCTGGTAGAATTTGCCATCATTCTGATATGCCATCTCTGCTGCTGCAGAGATGGTAGCATCTCTGCTGCTACATAGATTCAGCGTTTCATCTTAGGAAAAATCTTGTGTTTAAACCAGTTAACCTACCTCACTTTGACTGCAATTTTGGCATGAGCAGCTCTGCTGACAAATTTAGGGAAGTGATGATCAGTAGTGAGGAGATCAGGCAATGTAGCAATAAGCAGCTGGAAAAGTAACTCCTCCATCAGTTTGCAAAACATTCTTCTCCTGAGCACTAACATGTTAGCATAGCAGCATTAATTGACTATTGCTTTACAAGACTAGATCTGTAACTGTTTTGGTACTTGTAAATGTAAGAAATTAATTTCTCTTTGACAATACTGAATGATTTCGTTTGGACTGAGTACTAGCAAAAAGACTGGCAAAAGGACAGCTTTTGGATCTGTGAATGCTCAGTGAAAGACATTGACGAGGTTGTTACCAAACTGACAAGTAACTGAAGTAATAGAAGTTAACTTACTCATCAGCCCAGCACAAGAGAAATAGAGAGGCAATCCAGAATAAGAAAGGTCTGATTAACATATCCGTAAGGGATCTAATTTTCTATGTTGAAAGGTTGAAATTCTATGCTTTTGTTTTGGAGTAGTTAGGTTTTCATCTATGGCTGAGAAGATGTTGTCTTGCCCATACTACAAAAAAATAATACCATTGGATAAGTAAGAGTCAGTAACTTACTTATCATTATTTCTTATCAAATCTTATAGCTGAAAGGGACCTCAGGACTTTATCTAATCCATGCTCTGTTGCAGGATCCGTTACATGTATCTAGATCATTCACATTTGTTTAATTTGTTCTTCTAGAGTTCATTTGTTGGAATTTCCCAAAAATATCCACAGTATTCTCCAGATTAATAATATCTTATTGTTACAAATAAGGTGGGATGAGGATGGAGTGGGGAGGATCTCAAATATATAACACAGCTAGTAAGCAAAAGTTTAGTGCACTTTGCCAAGAGATTGAGGGCACTGGAAAGGAAGAGTTTTGTTTCACTCACATTTGTACTCATCCAGTTACTGTAAATAAAACTTTGACAATGAGATGAATCAAATAAAGGCTTAGCTATACAACGTGTTAGGCTGCGTAAGAGAAGTTTCTGCCTTGTTCACAGGAACCATTGAGCTATTTAATATTGTGTTTCATTTTTTCATTTTCTGTAGAACTCCTGTAAATCCTCATGTTCACTCAGAAATGAACATGATCGTGGCTGTTCTTCCATGGTGTTCTGAGAGCAACTGATCTGTGTCCTCTCAACAGAATAGCACATCTGTAATCTGAAAGGAAAAAAATACATTAGAGCATTTGTAGTCAAGTCAAAATTCCATTCTTGCAAAGACATTATTGATTTTGAGAAATTTCATGTGAATTATGAGGAAGAGATTACCATGCTTTATTTGACAGATGACCAAGCATTCATCCCGAGTATTGAGCAACTTTCATGTAATGTTTCCTGAGGTGATGAATTTCTCATATCAGACCCTTCTGATGCAAGAAGATCAGAGACTTGAATTTGCATTTCCTTTATCTTCAATCAGTGCATTAACGAAGAGATTGAAAGGTGTGTGAATTTATTTATCACAGGTGACTACTGAACATCATATAGAAGATTTATTTTAACTATTTTTTTATTCTGTCCAAACAGAATTTATTCAGTTTGAATAAAAAAAAAAAAGCAAGAAATTTTATCTTTTAAATACTTTCCTAAAGTGATTTTATTTGCTTTAATGAGAAAATATGTTTTGAAGTTTAAGAATCATTTCAAAATTAAGTTTGATTCTCTGTACAATTGCATCAAGGATATAAGATTAAAAAATTACATTTAATAACTAAAGTAATATTTAAATAATATCTTTGAAGATTTCATAAATAACACAGCCAGAAATCATGATTTACAGACATTTACCATTTCCTGTTACACAACTCAGATTTTTATGATGCATTTGTTAAACTTAAATCATCTTGGCAGAAACCCAAAAAGAACAAGGAGATGCAAGGAGCAAAAGCTCACGGTCACATTTTTTTCAATAAAACTTGATCGTCTACTGCTGAGAAGGTGTGTTTTGCCCACATTTCAAACAAAACCCAGAATACTTAGAAGAATCAGTGCATTTGCCAATATGTTATTATAGAGGAAGGAAATGATTAAATGAGTTGAATTTTCCAAATTGGTTAAAACATGGTGCTGGTAATGTCAAGGTCACGGGTTTGATCCCCATATGGGACATGCATTTAAGAGTTGGATTCGATGGTCCTTGTGGGTCCCTTCCAACTCAGAATATTCTGTGATTCTGTGATGAAGTACTATATTTAGTAGCAAAAGCACTGTGTACTTGTCCAAACTTGGTTTGCATACGTTGACTAGACACTGACTTTTTTTCCCACTATTTATCAGATTTGATCCTTGCTGAACACATTTCATCCCCTAAGAGCTCTTAGCACACCTAAATCTTTACCAAACTGACTCCCAAAGCCTGTTATGCTTTTAGTGCGTAAAAGATGGTTTTCTAATCCCATGCTACACTAGAGAGACTTTCTCATAATACTGTTTCACTTGTTTGACTGAACAAGAAGAAAGAAGAGGCTGCATTTAAGAAAAACTATAAAATAAGAGCAGAAATAAGAGAGAAGTCAAGGGAGAAAGAGTAAAGACAGGGAAAAATAGAAGCAAGCAGATAGGAAATATGCGTACAGGAGAATGGGAAGAAGACCTTGTGATCTGGCGAAACACAATGAAGAACTAAGAGAATAATTGCAGACTAAACCATCAGCAGAGGCCGAGGAGGTTGGTAGGAAAAGAGGGAAAAATTTGTGGTAGTAAGCACAGTACATCTGTAACTGTTAGACAATACTTTTTCTGGACATGGAAATTAATACCTTTCTTTCATATGTTGTCATTTCTTTATTATCTGAAAAATATAATTTACTGCTTGAAGTCATATTTTGTGACTAGATCTTTTTCCTAATATAATTTACTGCTTGAAGTCATATTTTGTGACTAGATCTTTTTCCTAATACATAAAAAGTATGCTTCTTCACCAGAAGCATCGCAAAACTGTATGCTTAAATCATTTGATCATAATGAAAATAAGCAAAAATAAAAGTAACCCATCATTTTGAAGTTTGATCAAATGCTATGTTTTGATTTAAACCACACACATGAAACAAAGCACTCTGAGGGTGCCCTTCATTATCTCAAATATTTTGTTGTTGTTATGCAGCAATGAAAGAATTTAATGCTGAATTAGAAATAGCATTGCCAGCAAGTCAAGGGAGGTGACTCTTCTCTACTAAGCATTAGTGTGTCACAAATGTCTCAGTCCTGGACTGAGAGATATGGACCTACTTGAGCAGATCAGGCAAAGGGTCACTAAAAAGATTAAGGGACTTGAATATCTCTAACCTAAGGAAAGGCTGAGAGAGTTGAGGATCTATGGAATCTCAATAAATACAAACACCTGAAGGCAGGATATAAAGAGGAGGGAACCAGGCTTTTTAAATGGTTCCCGGTGACAGGAATCCCCATGTGGAACAAAGAAGCATTTATTTGAACTTCAGGAATCACTTTTATAATGTCAGGGTTAATGAGCACTGGAACAGGTTGTCCAGAGAAGGTGTAGATTCTCCATTCATCTGCACATGATCCTGGTCAACCAGCTCTATATGTCCCTGCTTGAGCAGGGTGTTGAATCAGTTGGCCTGCAGAAGGCCTCTTTCTACCTCAACCATTTTGTGGTTCTGTGATGCTACAATTTCAGATGATATCTTTGGCTTCAAGCTTGAGGCTAAATGACAAACCAGTAAAAGTGTCTCAAAGCTGACTTGTGTTAGGTTAAATACTGAATTACTTTTGGAGTTAAATAATCAGTCTTGACTGCTGTATCATCCTGATAGAGAATAATACTACTACCAAGAATATAATTTTCACTATTTCCAACATATAGTTTTAAAAGTGTGAAAAAAAAAGTTATGCTTCAAATAATGATATGCCTGGAGTATTTAACTTATGAATAAAAATTTTTCTAGTTAAAAATTTCTGTTATAGTTTGCAGTTCAATTTTAAGTCAGCTCCTTTATGATACCCTCCATTTGCATAATGCATTAAATGGTTCCTTTTTAAATAGTTCCTAGGTTATCAAGGGCTGAGAAAAAGAATTGAAAATGCAAGAGAATTAAATCTCCTGACCTGTGAGTAGTGGCCTAATTGAGTCCAGTAGTCTGTGAGTACTGCTATTATTAAAAGAATATTCTTTTAATAATACTATCTTTTTTTGAAGTTGCTTTATCCTACAGCTGAGCAAAACCAGCATTTCAGTAAAGGAGTAATAGAAAGATTGCTGTCCTTCAAGGCAGTACTCAAAAATGAAATTTTAAAAGTAGTTTTATGACTTGCAGTCATTAGCATTTGAAATGTATAGAAAGCTGGGGAGATGAAATGAGAGTACCAGGCAGTTGAATGTCTACCCACAATCATATTCTCTAAAAGATTCCAAGTGTCTAGAAAAATGTCCCTAAGACCCGTTAAGTCTATAACATAATCTGTAATAAGAATTTTGGACATTCTTGGTAGTGGGAAACCTTACAAACCTCTTCCTGAGGTACCAAAGACATCAATGGATATACTTCACAGATTTAGGAGGCAACCATTTCTGTGAGGAGAGCTCCCTCATTCACATTTGCAAACTGAGACTTGTGCCTGATTCTTCACAGAGTAACTCAGCATTCTCATGACCACGTTGATCTCAGACAGGTTGCAAGTTCTATCTGATTTCTTCATACAGTCCAGTTTTCCCTGTCAGTTGATTAAAGGACATTAGTTTATGAAGCTGGAGACGAAAGAAAGAAAACTCATGTTTCAGTATGTAAGAGAAGATATAGGGTGCAACTGTATCTTAGAATCCTTTTTAAACATCATCATTCAAATGAGAAAGAATTTATACAGTGCAGGAGACAGCATAACTGGACCTGAAATGATAAAAAAAAGATAACTACATCTGACTCGGACTTTTTATTTTTATTTTAGCATTAAGAAAAATTAGGTAATTAAATTATGCCCAGAGAGAAAGTTAACAGAGAATTACATTATATTTTAGGAATATATATACACATGTATATGTGTGTTTATGTGTTCACACATACATACACCTCCAGGTGACAGACTAGCAGTGAAAAAAACTGCCATGTGCAAAGAGGTTGAAATAGATGACCCAAGAAATCTTTTCTAGTTATATTAACAGATTATTAGAAATAAAAATATAAAGTTCATACAGTATGAATTTTTTATGCAAAATCCAGGATCAGAACTCATTAACATATTTTCAGTTCTTTTTTTGAGCACACTACAGTAAATTGCATTTTTAAAAATAGTTCACATAGATTTCAACAAAAAATGGCATAGAAAAAAACCCTCAGTCATCAACATCAAGTAAGAGAAACCTGTCTGAAACAAACAAAAAAAAATGATTGCAAAAGAGAAGTCCCCTCTCTCTGAAAATTTCTTATAGTTGCCAAGAGAAATTAAATGTGTAACTGAAACTGAAAGACGGGAAGATGACTCCACATGAAGATGACTTATGTAGGTGTGAGAAAGCAATATATAAACAAATTGCTTATTTAACTTAGCAATAAGATTAATACAGGAAGATTTAATAATTTTTTTACATCTAATGTATAAGCTTTATAAACTTATAATCTTGATGAGAGACATATATGCACACACATCTCTTATTATTTTTACACTGTTTTTATTATTACCTGTACCCAGAGCAGGTAGATAAACAGAAGATTTATTTTTTTCCAAGCTGCATGAGGCTAACACTGATAAACAGTCCCTGTATGAGACACAACCAGTTGCCAGATATCTTCCTCTCTAGAAATATTTTAGTGTGGAGTTGAGGTTTCAAAACAAGCTGATGATCTCAGCAAATCACAGTCCTTCCTATATTAGTGAACCTTTTACCTGCCCAAAGAATAATGCAGTAATAATATTTTCCTAGCTTATGCTAATAGCATTGTTCTTGATCTGCATATTGTATCACATTTGAAAAACTAAAATAAAATTAATGAGCATTTGGGATTTTTCCACTTTTGTTTTCCTCATGTTTTTTCTGTCTTATTAATTCTGATTTTGGGTGCCTGATACTATAGACAAGTTCTTTGACCCCTCGTGACTTCCAGCTTACAGCTGGAAATTACATTTCCCACCTTTTGTTTAAACAGAGAAATTTATTTAACCTCAGGGGCTGAAATTTTACTCCTTGAGGCTGTTAGAAAATGAGAGAAGGTTATGTTTAAAAAGTGGAGTGGAAAGAAAAATAAGATTAAACTCTTCAATTACTATTATCAGGAAATCAAAGCATGTTTCCCTTTTTTTTTCTTTCTCCTCTGTTTTTTACCTGAAACTACATAAATCTTTTTTTTTTTGCTATAGATCTTGTTTTAAAGATTAGTAACTTATCACTTTAGTTCTAAGGAGACATAACCATGTAATTTCTTTGCTTTAAATATAAAAGCTACATTGGCAAACCATGAATGCATTTAATTAAACCTTGTTAAATTTACATTAGTTCTCAGATCTATAGATTTCACTAAACTTAAAATGAAAAATCATTACCCTATGAAATAAAAACATTTCTTTGCTTAAATATATAATTAATATATGATTCAAAATTGCTTTAATCAATCAGCCAAAGGTGAGAGTGTTATTGAGGAGTCATCTAAAGGCATATTAATATCTGAGAAAATACTGATCTTTTGCAAATAACAATGTAAAACACATGCAGATGGTCTAAAGAACAAATTCATCCACAGAAACCACCAAGTTTATCCTACTGTAACTGCTAAGTATAAACTACTGTGAAATATTTGGTCCTGATCTTGGTGGCACAGTTACCTATTGTGATTCTCAGGTATCTTTTCTTTTGTTTCAAAAATGCATGTTCATATCACTAAACTTCAATATCCCTGGACTTAGAAGGAAAAACACTGCCATTAGTGTGTGGAAGTGAGAATTCCAGGTGATTTATGTCAACCATTTAATAATATCATTAAATATCAATTATCTGCATGCAGTACAATGTAAATATTTGTAATTAGTAATTTTAATTAATTGCCATGATTAATGAGCTGCATCTAGATCTGGTTTTTATCTTTTTGAAACAGATAAAAGTTTTGTCTGAAAAATAAAATTCTGTAACAATGAATAAGCACATAACAGAGACAGGGACATTAGGCTGTCGAGAGCAGTCTCAGCACAACTCTGTTTTGAAGCACAACCTTTAGAAAATATAAAACTTGAGAAATTTTGAAAATTAAACTTCAGTTCTCACCAAAATAAGTTTTGATTATGCTATGAATTGGTGACTTATAATTTCAAAAAACATGCAACTAACATCACATTTAGTACACAGTACCTAGAAAGTGCTAAGGGATATTTATTCCAAATTCTAAAGGATCGTCTTTGGGTATTTTGGGCAAGGAGGAGATGGAAGGTGTAGAGACAGGAAAACTGAGTCAAGGTTCAGTGTCTGAGTACTCAGGCTGCTGCACAAAACTTCCAGCCTTGAACTTATGAGGCTACAACAGCTACAAACTGAGCCCTTGAGATTCAGAATTGTTTCAAGATTTGGGGAAACATGGGAATGTGTATAAATGCATATAAATGCATAAATCTGAATATTTGACAGTAAACAAAGAGGTTTCTTTATATCCAATGACTTAAATGCAGTCCTAGCAATAAAATTAAGATGTATTTTGCATAATGCAGGGTACTGCAGAGAGTTCATGTATGCGGATGTCCAAAAGTATTCTGTCAAATTGAAACTAACTTCAAAAATCCTTTTGTTGTAATTGATTTCTAAAACATGATATATATATATAGAAGGCAGCGCTCCTGTAATGAACAATTAATTTTGTAAGAATGTGTTTTGTAAGCATCTAGTAAAATGGAGATTATTTAAATGTTTTGAATAGAAATAAACAAAAGTCTAATATCATAAATAGAGAAAAGAAATTAAAATAAAATGGATTCCTCATCTTGTCTGTTATTTGGGGGTAGTTTTACATCAACTTTTTATCATATTTTCATCTTTTGCTTCTGTCACTGTGACCTGTGTCCTGTTAAACCTTAATGACTTTGATCTCTAAGAAAGCAAATAAAAAGCAAATGAACACTCCTTTGGTGGTGGTTTATGGAAATATTACTATTTGTTTCACTGCAGGGACAGTTTTATCATCAGATCTACAGGTGAGATAAGATGCATGGAAAAAATTACTATAATTCTATTTTTACTTAAATATATTTTAAACCATTAAATTTATTAGAAGGATTAATAGACAAATAGGTGAATATATACAGCAGGTAAAACTGTATAACCTGTGTCTCTAAAAAAAAAAGACTAAGCTGAATTTCCTATGGAGTTTGGGTGTCTCTGCTGCCAGCTTATAAATGAGATGAAGATTTCAGCAATAAAATTTTCCTTCACTCTTCTAAGCTCTTCTTGTATTCATCTTTAGATATAAACCAAAACTTCTTTTTGAGCTTCTTTCTTGGATTATTACTAACATGTCCATTTACAGGAAATGTGAGGTTATGGGAATCCAGTCTTTAATCTTACTGTACTACAGGATTTTTTCCTGTCATTTCTAAACTAAAGACTATCTTAAGCATGTTTTTTTAAGTATTCTGTGATTTTTTGCAAATGCGAGTTAATTATTGTCAACTGTTAATGTAACTATGAACACAAATAAACTCAAAACTAAATATAAATCACAATATTTAAATTCCCTGTAACATTGGCTTATGGCTGATTATTTGTGAGTTAATGAGTCTTAATATTTCACAAGTGAATAAAAAGTAAGAATTATGCATCATAAAATTTATTCTCTACATTTTGCTCTGTTTGGTTTAGGGTTTTTTTCAGAGGGATGGATTAGCGTACATCTTTTATTATTTTTAAGATACTAATTTGGGGGCCAGGTTGTGATAGCTTTACATTGAATGGTAATCTTTAGTTTTGACTTTGGAAGTCTACCTGTACAGTAAAGATTCCTTTTGTGAAAGTAGATCAGATTTTGATCAATTTTTTTGCATTATTTATGTTCACTTTCATAATATTTTTGCCATGATAATGAAGTCTCAGTGGTATGCAACTTTTCAAAGGGATCTTAATATTAGCTCTTTGTTTCATAACAAAGGTTGCCTATTTGGTGCAAATTATGGAGACTGAGGTTTGAAAAGTGTATTTAAGCAAGATTCACAGGGTAGCTTGCAGTAAATAAATCACCCTGGAGCACTCTGAAGACAGAAAATATCATTCATATCTCCACTGTTATTACTGGGGAAGGATAAAGCAAAATATATACTGATGAGCATATCCACTATTTAATCTTAGTTGTGAATTTCCTTAGTATAATGGACTGATTTTCTCAAGAGAATATAAAACATAGAAGAAATGGAGGAAGATTTAAACCTCTTTCCATGTTCTGCATATAGACTCTCCTTCAGTCTTTTTATTGACTTGCAGTGATATCAATGAAAAATTTATTCTGCAGAATTTAGCACTGTAGGCTGGATTAGCAAAAAGTTGTTGAAACGATAGTCACTGGTACTTCTGAGCATCTCAAACAGGCAGCTAGAAGAGATCAATGTCTTAAACATCAAAAGAAGTGAAAAGAAGGGCTTAGCCAGCTCAGTAATTTAGATGCACCTGGGGTGAAGCCTCTGGCTGCACAGAGTTACTGCTCCCTAAGTGTCTTCTGGCCCTGGATGTCCTCTGGGTCTTTCTCAAAAAATACAGTAGGTATATTTAACTGTAATCACAATACTTCCAATAAAAATCTTTTACACATCTGAGAGCATCTGAAACAGTATTTTTTTCACAAGTATTTCTGTCTTTCAATCACTGCTTTGTTAGCCATTCTGAAGCATGAATACATCCCATTCCACCTGCGTCTCCTGCCCATGCTGAAACTAAATGTTTTGTTCTTAATATTTACATTAAAACTCTTAACAACAACTTGGTGAGAGAAAGATTCCTGGCTATGCTGCACTGGTGGTAATATTACTCACAACCTTGGAGCTAGGCTACCAATTTAAAAAGAAGGACATGGGCCAGATGGATTTAATCCACTGTGCTGCATAATTGGTGCTTGCATGAGCAACTTGCTTGAAAAATGTAAATTTTTGCCTTGCAAGCATAATAAGACTCTCATCATAGGCATAGTAGATTTCTATGCACATATACTTATTCACAATGCCCAAGGCCTTTCTTACTAATAAGTATCAAATTTAGAGAGCATGGATATGCATATTTGGAAACACAAGTTTATCTCCCTAAAGACATTTTACTGTCAAAATGCAAATGCCCACTGATTTTAAGTACTGTGTAGCTTAATATCAGCTGAACATTGGCAGTAAGAATCCTTTTGGGCTTTTAGGGGTAACATTTTTAGATTTGGAAGAAAAAAAATTATGTAAATCATTCAGAATTAGAATCTAAATATTTTCTTTAGAAGAACCAATAAATCCATACAGTAATACCAAGCCAATAAGAATTGTTATTAACTGACATCTGAAAATTTAAGGATGATGTTTATGTTTTTCATCCTTAGGTCTCTATTTCACACAATGCTGGTTTTCATAGTTTGTAGTTTATTTTATCATTATAAGAATCCTACAGTGATTCTCCTCTCAGATCCAGAGAATGGTTGCAATTCTTTGAAATTCTTATAAGTCAAATTAGGTTAGATTCTACTGATGAACCTTTGAAATACAAGATTGTCTCTTCATCTAGGTGAATGAAGGAAAGTTAAAAAATAAAATAAAAGTAACAGTACTACAAAAAAATGCTTGAAAAATAAGTAGGTTTTCCACATTGCATGTCTTCTTTTTTCTTGGAAACACACCTTTCAGCTTCTCAGATGATTTGGTTTCTTTTTCTCTGAAAAATAAATAGATATGTCCCAATTAACTATTAATATTATTTGTCTTTCCAAATGCCTAATGGAATTTTTATCTCCTATACAGCTTTCCCATCAGAAGCATGAACATTGTTGACATGAAATATTTAGCTCTAACAAGTGTAAGCCAACTCTTAACGTGTAACTTATAATTTTAACATGCAACCTGTAATTCAGTGGCAACAATTCTTTCTCTAAGCACACAGACATTTTAAAATCTCTGAGAAACCTCGTAAGGTTGTCAGTGCACTCATGAGTGCATCACTGATATAAATGTCCTGAAATTCAGAAAGATATGAAGATGCAAGTACAGGTGCCTTTCTTCTGTCTGTAGATTATCATCTCAGTGAAATGCAATAAAAAGCTGTTCTTACCACAAAATAAGTTATTGACGTATAAGAACATAATTCAGAATTTGGACAAAGCTACTTATTGTGAGTGAACTTTACCTAATATTAGACCTGAGAATGTAAAAGTTATTATTCAGTTTTAGAAAAGATTAATTTCATCTCGTTGATGTTTGTAGATCTATTTAATGTTTTGCAAATGACTATACTTCTGTCATCATACTATGTCTATATTACTATGTCCATCTTATCATTTAAACACTTCCACATGAAAAGAAAACATAGAGATAGAAAGAATGACCCATTTACATAATTTACATAATTAAAGTATGGATGTTAGCTGTTCACATTGTTAAAAACTGTAGGTGGATGTTTCTAACTCCAGACAATAGTGTGAATCAAATTTGATTGTCACAAATAATAAACTGTGTCTGAGCAAGACAGACATCAATGAACATAATATGCCCATTATTGATATTTACCTGTGCAGTTGAACATTAGAAACTTTAAGCTGGTATTTGGCAGAATAAATGACAGTATATACTAAGAGATGTAGGCTTTATTTGTGTGGTACATAGAACACGTCTGTGTGTCTATCACCCAGTTTTAGTAGAAATAAAGATAATTAAACTAAGTGTAAGAAGCTGGAACAGTATCTACAATCCTTAGGTCAGCTTTCCCGAAGAGGAGCCAGCTCTGACCTCCATGTGTCTGTGGAACAGAGGTGCAATTTCCTGATATCCCTGAAAAAACCAATATTACTATCGCTTAATTAACTTTACCAAATACCTTTGAGGAAAGTGAGATGATATGTTCATAATTCTGAGCAGGAATTGGTAGATTTTCTTTACAGTATTTTTCCTTTAAACTGAAGATCACAGTGGCTGAGCATTTGTCCACCACTGTTTTTGTAAAAAACTGGAATTTGCTGTGTTTATCAGCCTCTCCTTTGATGTCTTCAGTTTGCATCTGCACTTTGACTGAACCCACGTGTGCAGCAAAAAAAGAAAAAAAAAGAATGTTTGTTGTATGCTGACACAGGTTTGAAATAGATTGTTCGAGTTTCATTTAGAGTTACTGACTGAGAGTCAGAAACAGTAACATGTTTTTATAAAGCAGTATTTGACTTGAGTTATTACAATGTAAACAGCAGTTTAATTTTTTCAGCTTCACCACTTGCATCTGGTATGTGAGCACAGAATAGAGTTATGGCAGTGCAGAGGTGAAGTCTGTTTGTAGAAATCTTTCAACCCAGAGTCATATCATGGTCATCACAGCTTCTCAGTTCACTTTTTCATTGGCTCTATGGAATGATTTTCGGAGCACAGGCAGTTCTGAGACAGCTGAAATTTGGGATATACTAAAGTAGAAGTGATGCAATGATCTAGAAGTAGAGCAGAAGTGAATTATCTTCCACTTTAAGTGTTGTATATATATATATATATATATATGATTACTGCTCTGTTATCTTTCAAGATAACTTGTATGAAGTGAAAGAACCTCAATGCATCTCAAAGAACAGGGTTACCTTTTACAAAGTCTATTTATATCCTTATTTTTGATGAATGCTTTAAATTTAACTAGTAACAGTAGATTTCGTTTCCTCAGTGTATGCATTTCACCACCTCAATGGTACGTATTTAGAAGCCGTGTCAGTCTTTCACCAACCAGGAGTAGAGCAACTAGCACAATGAGGATCTGTTTTCCTCTGACAGCTCTGCACATTAGTCAAAACAGCATTTCTAAAAGTTATTCAGTTTCACAAGTAATTAAATAGGAAAAAAAGGCAAGACGATTCCAATAGAAATTAGTTTTGTCAAAAAGCTACTGAGTTTAGTTAGCATATTATTTCACAATTACAATAGATATATTTCATGTCGCCCACTGATAACTGCATGTAGTTTTTAACATTGCAATCAAAGATATACTATATCTCACAGAGAACTTATGGTCAAAGGATTAGCATAGTTTTAACTACGAAGTCCTCTTCAAAGAGGCTTATATTTCAGCACTGGTTTTGTCAATTTCTACATTGCAGAAAAGAGAAAGCACTGATGAATTTCCTTTTAAAGTTTATATTTCTGATGGATAACTTTTCTGCAATGGTAAAAAAATATATGAAGTACAAAACAGTCAAAATTCTTTAACAAAGCTCTTGTATTTCAAATCATCACTCAATATTTTACAAGAAATAGTGCAAAAATTATGCATTTTGCTTTCCAGGCCAATACGTAACCATCTCTCAATTACTGGTCACTTGTGGGACAGAAGAAAAAGGTGAAACCAGCCCTTCTCTGAGTAGTCATGTGTAACTAATAGAATAACTTCATGCCTTTGTACCTGCAGGTAGCTTCGTAAGCAGAAATGACTTTCCAAATCCATTGAAAATGCATGAGCTAAAAGAGAGTCCATCTATTTATTCAAAGCTACTGTAGCTCTGCAAAACTGTCATAAGTAGCAAGTAAAGTTATTCATATAAGTATGAGGTTCCCCTTGGAGTTTAACTTTATCGATCACTAAAAGATAAGTGGAAAATAACACAATGATGGATTAATTTCTCTGTGACAAATAATATTTTTGATGTGTGATAGTGTGAAAAGATCTGTGGAAAAATTTTTAGTTAGAATATAATTAAAGGGTAAGTCAGACTACCATATTGTTTTAGTAGGAATACTCTCATTTGTTGCATGATTTTTTTCCCTGTTTAAATTACCGATGAAATGAATTGAAGGAGTGTTAAAGCACCATTTACAAATGGTGGGTACCTACTCTGTGTTCAAAGCAGTATAAACAAGACAATGAGGGTGACCGCCTTTAAGACCTTGGAAGCCAAAAATTAGTTAAGAAAAGATGGATAGATGCCTACAGAAAGCCAAAAAAGATAGGGTAAAGCAGTATTTGTTAACATGCTGGGTAAGGGGCTAAGGACCATTTAGAAAATTTATCACAAAACCAAGAATTTGCAAGCTTCATTCAGACTGAAATCTTTGTCACTGGAACAAATTTCTCCCATATCCCTCCCTTGTGGACTTCTAGAGTTCTGGAAGCGGAGCTGCAACCTTGGTCTTTAAGTCCTTGAACCTCATAGTTTTACAAGTAAGCAACTCCAAGAGTGGTAACACAAGCAGTGCTGGGTCCTCGGCCCTGAATGAGCTCACCTCAGGAGTATCCCAAAGCCACGGACTACAGAAGTTCAAAAGATTAAATTTTTTGCACAGCAGAACACTGCCGTTACGTAACACTATATTTACAGGTTTTTTCTTAGAAGTCTTTCACTTTTGGTTTAGACTGAAGTTCAATGAAACTGGTGCTTGCATTCAGGAAATAAGAATCTCCACAAGTGAGAGACCTTGTTTTTCAGACAATATTCTATCCAAGTAAGAGTTATGAAGACTCTTGGAAGACATCATATCAAAGGCCAACATTTACTTGGTAGCTTTGAAGTAATTATTAGAGAAGGAATTTAAAAAGTATAGAACAAAGCATGAAAAATGTATTTGAAAATCCAATAAATAGTAAGAGAAACAGATCTTATGGAATCAGTTAGGAAACAGTCTTTGTACATTGAATGAGAAATTAAAAGCATATTTCTATGTCCCATGGTAATCATAGGTGACATTTGATAATAGAATAATCCTTCTGGTTTTAAATGCCTTACATCTTAATAGAAGCTTTCCTTCAAGGTGCCTGTATCCTTCATTTAAGTCTTAATAAGTGTATAACACCTAGGGTAGGTCCTGTGTAATAATCTCTGAAAATCCAAACTATGATCTAAGTATCAGAAAAGTTAAAAGTAAAAATAGTGCAAAAAATTGTAACCTGTCTGATATATCCTTGAACTCCCACAGATGCAGCCGTACATGTGTGTGCATACACAAATACACCCATCTGCACGTGCATTTTGAGATACAAGGCTTGGCAGATTTAAAAGGAGGTACTCTATCTCTTGTCGTGTAAAGACATAATCATCAGGGGATGATACCACAAATACCAATGAAATGAGAACCTTTGCTAATTAGTCATCCTAATTTTTAAAACATAACACAGTCAAGGCTTACCTGTTAATGTAGAGGTAATATTTTGGTGTAGCTGAATTTTGTTCATACCTTGCATATTTTTTAACATCCATGATATGGAATAGATCTTGCTGTCTGATTTCTGTCATGTATACCAATGACTTGAGATATTTTTATGCATTGAATACAATAAATTCTGTGGGGCAAAACAGGCACAACATTTCAGATTAGTTTCAAATGATCATTTGCCATTTCTTAATCAAAGTCTATTTCTTTTCTTTGCAATGTATAGAAGAAACTTTCCTAGGCAGAGAAAATTAAAAATTGTCTCATCCTAAAGCTATTTGCCTTAATATAATCATAGGTAATAAAGGCATTACTGCAGTTTTAAGATCATATTTACAAATGTATGCCGGTAATGGTTCAATAAAGCTATCACGATCCCAACTATAGAGGCAAAAAACTGGAATCATTTATTGAACATGCGTGTGCTATTTAAGAGTCTCGGGAGCTTCCATGCTAATGAGGAGGCAGGGTTATTCCAAACAGGGGATTCCACAATCTATTATCATTTCCAGTAACAGGGGTGACATAAGGGGAAAAATGATTTTACATTTCTCAGATATGGCATTTACATTTTGGGGAAAAAGGTTTGATACTTCCACTAAGCAGAGTTACATTGAGGAAGGATGATCAACCCGAAAAAAGGATTTACACAGGGAGGGAGAAAACAATGGGATATCTGATAGCATCATGCAAAGTCTCTCTGCATCCTGCTGGGGGAGATCAGGACAATCCACACGAAATGAATGTCAATGGATCTTGTCTGGTCTTTTAGACATGGTTTTTTCCCCAGCCTCTGTGGCCCAAGGTTTCCGGCTCCAGCCCACCAAGCTCCTTCCTGATGACAGCTGAGGTTCGACTCTTACGTATGCCAATACTTTTCTTATCTCTGTTGCATTTTACATCTTTCACTATAATAATTCACAAACTACCTTTGGTCTACATTTCATCTTGATATGACTTATTTCAATTCTGCTGCTGACTTCTCAGGAGGTAAAAAAAAAAAAGCTTATTACATATGTTATTAATTTCCTTATACTCTCTCTTCTATCTGTCTTTCTCTTCCAGGTAATGGCAAATAGCATACTTGGGTCCTTGTCTGAGAAAAGTTGTGGACTCTACAGTACTTTGACCAATCAGTAACATTAAACAGTGAAGAAGGTAGCATAAGAACTCAAGATCAGCCAATATGAGCAGTCAATGCACTATACCTGTTTTAGTTTGAATATATATGGACAAGAAAAGGGATTACTCTTGTGTAAGTGGAAGGCAGAGAAGAACAAAAAGAAAGCATGTTTCCCACTTTGAAACTGAGGCAGAAAAGGGAAACTTTTAGAAGGGGGAGTTGTAAAACTTGAAAATATGGGTATAAAAAAACAGCAGTGACTGTGAATTTTATGAAAATGCACTAGATTCTCTCTTCTCTTCCTTCAAAGGCAATGCTAATCCTAAAAGGTCAAAAGAATATGAATATGAAACACCACTGTGAAAGAAAATCTTTAAAATACATAGGCCAGATCATGTCATATTCTCAGTAATACATGCTAGGTGAAACGAAACTCTCAATGGGGGCCAGATTCCTGCTGCTTATGCTGAACAGTACAAAGGACGGGCCTAACTGTGAAGTATGAAATAAGGAGCTTCTCAGAAAGAGCAGTGCTACTGGATGAGGTAAATAAAACACTTGTCTAGACAACCACTGGTCCTGAATTAATTGTGGGGACAATCTCACAATGTAATGTTGCATTATCCAAACAACATCTCGTCATGCTTACCTTCTGAAGCTTTGCTTTTTGCATCCGCGATGTCACATACAGTGGCAGTGGTTTGCAGCAGTGTGATTTTAGTAGTGTGAAAGCAGTGTTCTTTGTCCATTCTGACTTCGTAGTGTCCTGGGGAGCCCTAAAGTTTGGCAGTAGTGTAAGTATGGTCTCTTTATGAAGGATTTTTTCTTGTATATTCAGGTCAGCGATTTTTTTTATCAGCAAAAGCATTCACAAGAAACTAATGCAACGTTCCTGGAAGTACATTCCTAAATGAAAAATGTTCCTGAAACAATTTTAAAACTGGTGTTGTGACAATTGGTTCAGAAGGGAGGGAGTTGGGCCATTACAGAGGAAGAAAACAAAAAATTCATAAAGGCTGTCAAGAGGGTCATATCACAAATACCACCACTCTACCAATTATTTATAAATTTGGATCACCACAGGTAGAAAAAGGATTTACACCTCTAATATTCTGAATCAGTGGTCTAGACACTGACTTTTGAGTAAAAGGAAGCATCATACCTTTATTTTCCCGCTGCTTTTGCTGGGAAAGACTGGGGAAGATTATCATCTCCCAGAGCAATATGTCCCCACTACAATATACCACCACCTTCCCAATACATGGCTTGATTTCTGCCTTCTTAAAGCACCTTCCTTTGTTTGAACTGAATGCATAAATTACTAATTTACAGACATCTTGCATGAGAAGACTGAAATTTGTACTGCTGGACATCATTTCAACAAGAAATTAGATTCCTAAAACTGGAGTTTGTACCATTTATTTGTTTCCTCTTCCTATTTGAGTTCTTTGCTGTTGTCACAGTTAACGCAATCTGGCAACCAAGTATCACCCAGTCACTTGCTTACTTAGCCCCAGTGGGCTGTAAGCAGAAGAGTAAAAGAATTGGAATTGGAAGAGTAAACGAAAAAAAATAAATTATGGGTTGAAATAAAGGCAGTGTAATAGGAAAAGTAAAAGCTGCACACACAAGCAAAGCAAAACAAGGAATTTATTCATCATTTCCCATGGGCAAGACTTCATGACACATAATGGTGACTCAGGAAAACAAATGTATGCCACTTCTTCCTTCTTCACCAACTTTATATGCTGAGCATGATGCCATATGGTCTGGAATATCACTTGGGTCATTTGGGATCAGCTGCCCCACCTGTGTCCCCTCCCAGCTTCTTGTGTACCTTCATCCTCTTCCCTGGTGGGATGGGTTGAGAGGCAGAAAAAGCCTTGACTGTGTAAGCACTGCTCAGCAATAACAAAAACATCTCTGTATTAACACTGTTTTCATCACAAATCCAAAATATATCCCCATACTAGCTACTATGGAGAAAATGAACTCTATCCCAGCCTGAACCAGCCCATTCTCCAGCTCTCATTACATACCATTTACATCATGTGCTGGTTCCATTCTGTCCAATACTTCCTCATTAACCACCAAACCACCTTCACATCCTTTGATATAACAAGCAGATATCCTTCTCTTAGTCTGTGCACCACCCTTGTAAAATGTAATATAGATTCCCATTGAGTTGTTCATTTAGCCCATGAATTTGGGCTCCATCGCTTATGGTGGTCACAGTTATTCTCACTGTCAACCACCAGTTCCTAAACTATTGAATAAGGAAAGCTAATTGTCCACATAAATTGGTAAGTATATTGGATCCCTGCCAGGTCTACATGATATTTAAATGTGACTTTCTGGAAGACTCATCTTTTTAGCATCTCTTTCTGCATTCAACAAGTAGTTTACTCATAGACACACTAAATCTCCTGGGAATTCATATAATAAATCATAAAGCAAAAGTAACTTATTTCAACCAGTGAATACCAGCTTCATATGATGGAGAGGAAAAATCTGGGGTAGTAGCTTTTGACAAAAAAAATATTTGAGCAGTGATAGAAATCAAATATATTCCTAAAATCATTGTTCATAGAGAAGTTAAGCAAAAAAGAAATTACATTTTCTGAATAAATTATTCACTGAGTAATATTCAAATCCCTCTACATTAAGGCTCCTAATTTTTCCAGGATCTGTGACAAATAGTTTCAGATCATTTAAGTCATGCCTAGATGCAACTGTAAAACCTCCTGCAACATACAACTGAAGTGGGAAGAAGTGTAAATACTCACAGCAGCTGCCATATCAAAAAGCAATCACGATTATCATTGAAACAAGTTGAGCTGTTTAAAAGAATCTTAATCAGCACTCTTCAGACAGATCATCTCACTGGACACAATGAACAGCAAGTCTCTCAACAGATCATTTTAAAAGACATTATTTGTAGATTAAATTAAAAGTATCCTATATTAAGCCCTTTTTTCTTTTAAGAAATTCTGTTGTTTTGTAAGTCTATAGTGCTACATTGTGCCTAGGTACTGACTATTACTTGTTGGAAGAAAACACCCCAGCCATCATTATTAAACAAAGTTTTCCTACAAATTAAAAGTAGCCACTACACAATGGATGTAAACCCTTCTGTGCAGGTTTCTGTGATATGCTCTATGTCATCAGCTGTACTCAGGGAACTATGCAGAAAATAGCCAGCTATGCCTTTGATTGAGCTATTGAACTTAAAAGTAGCAGCAAGGAGCGAGTGCATTTTCTCAAACTATTAGATTACAGTTGAATATTTTTGATAGCATATGCTGCATTCCCTTACAATCCCTTTCTTGAAGCCAGAGCTACAAAAGTTTGTAACTCTTTTTTCAATTCTTAGTTTCTTCTTTAAATCAATTGGAATTTATGTCCATTTATAGCACTTAAGTCTGTACATGTTTCTATGGAGTTGGTCTTAAATTTAAGTGCATAAGCCAAACACCAATCCCTTTGGCTTTGTGCTTGAAAGTACCTAGTGGGGGACAACTGGATTACTGATGAGGCAGCACAGGTTTGTGCCGTAAAAAACCACAAAACAGTACTAGTAACAACTATTCTGTATGTTTTTTCTGCTCTGGGTTCAAAAAGGGTTCTTCCTACTATCTTTGAAAATACATGCCTCTGTGGCAGCTTTAGGGTAGCCAGGGAACTCAATATCCATACCAGGTCCACTGGCAGAGGAAAACAATGAACTTCAAAAATATCCCACAGAATGTTTTTGCTTGTATATAAATAATGCAAATAATCACAAAATATTGTTCATTAGGAAGAGTTGGAGACAAAGGATCTTCTTTCCAGAAGTTTCAATAGGGAAAAAAAAAAAGAGATTTTAAAATAGTGAAAGCTTTTTGACTTCTAGCAGCCAGGCGTAGTACAGCTAATAAATAAGCAAAGGTTCTGTGACAAGTAGTGTTTTGTCTTCAATTAAAATTGTTCCTTAAATAAAAAAATCCCAAACAATAGTAATCAAAAAAAAAAAATCTATAAAACTCATCCACAAAAGAAATGTAAAACAAGTCCGGAAGAGAAAGCAAGTCAGAAAAACAAATTCTGAAACCAGTGTTTATCTGCTGATGCTTTTTATTCCATTTGAAAAATAAGATTATTTTTTGAGAGACTGAAATAAAATTTTAACGCAGGCATATATGCAGTGTCTTTATGGCTGAATCACAGGCATGAAGAGAATTTAGAGAATTATGTAAATTTCTTTGAGATATTTTAAGGATGGATGACCATTTCAAGATAAAAAAGAATCTTCACCTAGACAAAAGCACATCTGCTCTGAAACATTCTCTCTTGAGAATGCATCTCCTCTTAGGAATTTTAAAAGGTCTGAACTAAATTTACGTCGAATTCAAATGATCTATGAATATCTTCAAAAGGGCCTTTCAAAATACATTTTCAATGTGTATATTTTGCTTGTATTATGGTCAGTTCTAACAGGAAGTTATATAGAAGCATGAAGATGCTTTGGGAAATATTCTCTCACTATTATTTCCAGACATAGTTATAAGTACATATGTTCTAATTCACCCAGAAAAGCACATTATCTATTGATGATGAACTCACAGTACCTGAGCAGCCCACCTTTTGAAATATTACTATCAGAATTTTTCATGTTTATCTACTTTCATAGAACTGTGGGGACCATAAAAATAATATTTTGGAGTGACTTGAATATTGCCATAGTAGTGATCTTCCCAATATTTTCTGTAACTAAATCTGCAGCTCAATATTTTTTGAGATAGAACATCAGAAAGGATATATTTGGGCCACAACATGACAGACTGCTTGTGTTCCTCTCTATATGCCTGAAAAAAATACCTGCTCCAAACTGCAGTTGGTATTGGACAAGGACTAATCATAACTGTAGTAATGGACTTTGAGATGAAAGCCAGAAACCTTCAGAACTAAAACAGAAAAAATTTTACCTCAAATTAAAGAGCCATTTCTGCAGATTAAGATGCAAACCAGTGCTTTCTTTTTTGTGAAACTTTGTAGAGGCAATTCTATTCTTATATCTCTTTGTGATGGGTTGACCTTGGCTGGAGAACAGGTGCCTACCAAGTCATTCAATGACTCACCTCCTCAGCAGGACAAGAAGGGAGCAAAATAAGATGGAAAGAAACTCACGAGTCAAGAAAAAGGCAGTTTAATAAAGCAAAACCAAAGGTTGCATACGGTAGCAAAGGAAAACAAAAGATTTATTCTCTACTTCCCATCAGCAGGTGTTGTACAGCCACTTCTCAGGAAGCAGAGCTTCAGTATGTGTAGTGGTTGCTCTGGAAGACAAATATCATGACCCAGTCTGTCCCTCCTCCCTCAGCTTTCATGGCTGAGCAGGCATCATGTGGTATGGAATATCCCTTCAGTCACTTTGGGTCAGCTGGCCTGGCTGTGTTTCCTCCCAAGATCTTGCCCACCCCACCCTACTGTTGATGGCTCAATGTTGGAGGGACAGCACTAATGCTGTGCCAGCACTCTCAGCTGTAGCCAAAGCACTGCTGTGTTAGTAACACTTTTCTATCTACCAATACAAAGCACAGCACTGTGAAGGTTATTATGGGGAAAATTAACTCCATCTCAGCCAGATTCAATAGACTATTTCAGTATTTAGGCCTTCTTTATAATGCTGTAATGCACCATTTCTAACTGAACAAGAAGAGGAATATTAGGAGAAGTAATCTCGCTTTCTAACAAAAATGGTTGAGGAATTCTGCTGCTATTTGCACTACATGAAACATTATATATTTTTGGTAATGTGTTTTTAAATTTGCTGATTATCAAGCTGATTATTTCTTCCGACCTTAGCACTGGCTGCTTGGTCAGCAATACGAATGCTTTGCAAAATATGCTAAAAGACACAGAAGACTTAATATAAAAAAATCCATTTACTCCAGCACACGTACAAAAAAATCCTTTCAAAAATAACACCTTGTAGAATTATGTTGAAATATTTTATTTAGATAACAGAAATATTTAATTTCCTTGCTAAGCTTTATGCTTTCAAAACTTAATACATGCAAGGATATAGAATTTGTTAATAAATAGAGGCACTTATTGGAATATGATGGGACTTCAAAGTGCTTTTGATATGATGGTATTCTCTTAAATAAAATCCTAGCAAAGGGACCAGCTTTAAAACATTCAGAATATGGTATTTTTCAGTCATCTGTTCTAAAAAATCCTATCTCACTATCATCTAGAAAAAGTTATCACAAAATAAACTGTTCATTATTTTTTTAATATATTTTTCTTAAGTATTTATTTTACCATGAGAAGCCAAGTAGTTATACTGAAAGAAGATAGATTTCCCAGCGGCATTACCACATAGAATTATATTAGTTCTCTCAGTTATTTTTGGTAGTTAACAACACATGTAAAATATGCTTTATTTTCCTGCAATTAGTCATTTCCAGATGCTTTTAATTAGTAGGAGCCATATTCATAACTCTTAGTTTTGAAATCCAGAGTGTCACAGTCCTTGGTCCCAGTAGGGACTGTTTCTTTGTTCTATTAAAGTGTTCAAATTTTTTTATGGTGGCTTAAAAATGGTGGTCCCAGTAGTAATTTTTAACTTCCTGACATAAAGTGTACCTTAGCCATATTTTGATAACATTGATAACATTCGCACACACTGTCTGGTGACAAGGGAATGCTTTTGGGAAGTGAGAGGCTTGAATCTTTACACAGAGAAGAAGGAAATGAAATCATACTTCCATTTTCAGGGTACTTTATCTACTGGAGTATTGTAAAAAAAAAAAAGGCATATGGTAGTATTAGAAAATTCACATATAACAGCAAACGGATTTGTGACAAAGCCTTTTGCCCTTTAAATGCATAAATAAAAAAATAAGGTCTAGTAGTGGAAAGCAGACCTTAAGACAAAAAAGTATACTGTTCCTCTTTAATGTGGATTGTGTTGGTGGATTTTGCTATATCCCTCAAAAGAACAGAAGTGAGGGAGAGCAGAGTGACTGCTAGTTTTGTCTTTTCCAGCAGCACAGATAAATACCCAGCCCAAACCACAGCAGCCTGTGATAAGCCACTGCCTGCTTAGTCTCTGTGGCACCATTGTAGGTGTCAGGCTTATTTAATTTCTCCATACCAACCCTTGTTTTAGTTTCCGTAGCATTACCATTTACAAAACACTACATGAGGTAGATGTGGTTTCAGGTTTTTAAATGCATTGAGGATATACAAAACAGGAGGTTGAGGGCTGGTTTATCCCCTGCCTGTCATGACAGCAGAGGAGCAATTCAGCACCTGCAGAATCAAAACCACGTACAGTTCAATGTTAGTTTGACCGAGAAAATAGCAGGCCATACGTGTATTTAGTATTCTGTTTTACTAAGCAGGATCTCAGTGTGTGGTTACTGACATTCACCGGTTCAGCTGCATAAGAACGTGCTTGAGAAAGGAAACTTACGAGCTTCAGTAATAACACACAGACTCAATTCAAGGCCAGAGCTCGGCTGATGCTCTAATACTACTCCCCTCCAGCTGAAATAATTCTGGGACTTCACCTTAAACTAACTGGCACTTGTCAACAAGGGGAGATCAATTTTCCTGCTACTATGATATCTAATTAAAACACCATATGTGCTGAAGACTTGTCACAGCTCATTAAACCACTGAAGGAGTTGCTGGTATTAACTCCATTTTACAGGAAAATCTTGATTCAGTTGAAGCCATTAAAATGTTTTTCAAAGAAAAAAATTATCGAATTTAAATCTGGAAATCCTGTTATCTTCTGTACATTGTTATGTTCTCTAAATTTAAATATACCTGTTAATAAAAGTCTCTATTATCTGCTAACGCATTATAGATTTCCTAATACAATGTTAATTTATTTAATTTCCTACAACAGATATGTCTGATCTGAGAGTCATCTTATTCCCTTCCCTTTTAAGCACAGTTTTTCAGATTCCTGATAATTTTAGTTTCCTACAAGCAAGATAGCATTTGTGGTTTCCCATGTGATAGTACCAGATCTATTTCATACAGGTGGGTTTTGAAATTTGCACTAAATGTGAGAATCCAAGAGATTCTAGTAGTTTGAACTGGTAGTCTGAACTTTATAAATCTTTGGTAATTTGCCTTAGCCTAAGGATGAGACCAAAGTTCAAAAGAAGCATCAAAGAAGTCTAAAACTGCCAACCACAAAGCCTCACACCAGAATCTTTCATTATAGATGTAGTATACTTTATTTGGGTTCTCCATCCCATATGAAATTCCCAGATGATCAAGATGGTCCAGTCTGCCCATTATATTAACATATATTGAATTCTGCAAAATTCATCATTTTATGTGGCCAATTATTTTTGAAGCCACTTAGGATATAGGAAGTAATGGGAATAAAGGCTCTGCAAATACGTTGTGCTGACAAATAACAGGTTCCTGTCCCACAGATCCATACCGTTCAATATAACCTACAGGTCAAAATAGTAGAAGACAAAAATTATTCTTTCAAGAGAGCTGAAGAATTTTTTAAGATAACTTTAATAATAAAGCATTAGGCACAAGGGATTCAGGTTACCTATTCCTAAATGTAGGTGTGTAATGCTATTTGAGATGACTCAGGGACCTTGAGACATCCCTGTGTGTCTGACAGATACACCATGAGATTTTGGAAATATACATCCTTCTGAACTGAAAACTGAAAGGAAGCATTAAATGCCTAAATTTCCAAGTGAACCAAGCCCAAAGAAAGGCTTTGCCCCAAAGGATTACTCTTCCAGTCTGAATTAGAACTTTATACATTACACAAATGCTGTTGCAGAGAGTGCTGTGTGGAAATCATAAAACAATTTCAAATCATACATGTATGTGTTGTGAGGAGAAATTTGAAGAAAATAACTTCAACTTTTTTAGCATGCTATTCTGGTGCAGCAACACATGATTATCAAGGAAATTTATGAAAATTATCTAATCAGTTTACAAACTATCATTTCTCCCATATTTCCATGTCCAGTTGTAACCAGCTGGATATTTTTTCACTTGAATATAAATCTATATATTAGAGAGTTTTTATGGTCAGTCCCAGTTATTCTCTAACTTCGCAATGCTTTTAATTAAATATGTGTAGATGAAATTTTTAATATTTTTGAAATGTATCCATACTGTGTTTTGATTTTTTCCTATTAAAACACTACGAGTGTGGAAATCAAATAGGTCTTTTTATTCTACATTTTAAGAAACTACTGGATTACAAAACTCGGCAAACAATAGATTTAATTAATAAATTTAAACAACAATGGAGCCAGAAGCCTAATCCATATATTCCCTCTATTTCTAGAAACCCCTCTCTCGAGTAGTTTATAACACTTCTCAAAAATAAAGTCTATGTATGTTTTGTGGCGTTCAGGATATACGCTACCAAATATAGAAAAACAGAGGTGAAATGACATGGTCGTGGAGTCCATTCTCTTCATCTAAGCATCTCTGCCATTCCTGAAACATATTTGTTCAGTTATGTCCAGTGATGGAGATTCCACAGCTTCTCCAACTGTCTGTTCCTGTGCTTTCCTAAATTTACTATTAGGCAGTTAATCTGAATATATCTTCTTGCAGTGTGTGCTGATCATTCTTCTACCTGCCTGCAACAGAGGTAGAAGAGATTACTCTCTTACATCACGGTGCAGTCTTTTATGACTTCTCTAGCTGGAATTCCCTTCATCGTTTCAGAATTTTCTCCTAGGCCACACTGCCTACATTTCTCTTTATTCTTATTCTCTTCTAAACTCCTTTGCTCATCCAATCTAGTGATTCCTAAAAGCAGTGCACCAAAGATTACATATACTTTTTTATTACCCTTGTCATTGTTGAGTGGGGAGAGTTACTTCATGGATTTTTTCAGGTAGTGTTCCAGTTCATATAATCCAATAAAGTATTTACTTTCTTTTGCTCAGGAAATTCTTCAAATTGGAGTTCTCTATTATTCCCAGATCCTCTTCCAAGGAACTGTTTCCCACTCACTTGCCACTATTGTACTTCGGCAAATTCTTGTATTTTTCACAATAACTTTAAATGTTTACCTTTCAAACCATCTGTGATGGTTTCACTCTAGGCCTTGCTGGAGACCAGCTTATAACCAGGAAGGAACTAGGAAAGTGATCACGGAAGTATTCCTTGCTATTCCTTTACGTAACTTGAGGTATAAATAAAGCCAGCAGGAGGGACCTCGCGCTCTTCCTTTCCGGCGAGGTTCGAGAACGGTGGGTCCCTGTCTCGGTCTGGCTTATCCGGAGCTGAGGCCTACAGTGACTGCTGTTCTCTGCCAGCGTGAGGGGAGAGCCAAGGGCCGTGTCCAGCCATCCTGCCTGTTCGAAGGGAAGTGGTGAGATTTTTGCTAGTTTGCCTTCAGTTGGCTGGTTGACTTGCTCGGTCTTTGTCTCTTTTTGTCCTTCTCCCTTCTCCCTCCCCCTCTTCCCTTTTCGGGGAGCTGTTTGGGATTTCTGGAGTTGTGGTGTGTGGTATTCTCGTTGCGTGTATCTGTCTCATATGTAAAATATATATATGTATATATTTTTGCTATAGTTTTGGCTGCTTGGGTCGTTTCTTTTCTCTTCCCTCTCTGGGAAGCGGGTCCTTGTTGTCGAGTTTCGGGGGCTTGGCGGGAAGCCAGCTCGAAACTTGCACACCATCCCACTGAATTTCACATTTCCTTGAAATTTAAGAAGCGCATTTCCTATTCCATTATCCAAATCAATAACAAAAATATAGAATGATCCAACTTCTTTAAAATAAAATCCTTATTTAAGTTTCTTTCATTAAAAAAACCCCCAGAACAGCAACAACAAAAAAACGCAATAAGCCCACAACCAAAACCAACCAACCAAAAAAATACCCACGGGATCAGTCATTCATCTGGTTTTGCCCTCACACCATAGTTCTTTCAAATAGGCTCCACTTGCTAACCTTCATTAGGGAAAAGCATTTGAGACTTTGCTGATTTTCCTAAAGTTTTCAGCAAAGTCTCAAATGCACTCTTCCTAAAGCAGGGATCTCAAGTGACATCAGCTAATTGTCAGTGAATTACTAAAAAAATAATTTATTTTCTCGCTTGCTAGTCACCTAAATTAAGAACTGAACAGCATAAAAATAACATCTTTAAGAGAGATGCCTCTTAAAACAATAGCAGCTTGTAATTTAATGTTTAATACTTGGGACTTCTTATGTCCAATGTCATAGTTAATTTGTTAATAAATACATGCAGATAATGACACCTCATTATATATCTATTTTCCTTTTATCTGAAGCATGACTCTTCTGTATTTATCTGAATTCTGAAAAGGCCGTAATAAAGAACACCTAAAGAGAACAGTATAGCCCAAACAGCATCTCAGATACCTAAATGTAGTTTTCAGCATAGGTAGCACGTGAAATCACTAATATTGTGAAGCTGTCTTTCAATCAATTTTTAGAATGTTACCAATACGTTTTCTATCTTATGTCCCCTTACTGTTACTGCAAAAGAAAATAATAATAATAGTGCATGCAAAAGAGTCTGCTTGAGCATTCTTCAGTAAAAGAATAAATGTTTTTTGAAAAGTTTTATTGGAAAAAGTTACATATAACTAAACATTGAGCTCCATAATTATTTTTCAAATATCTCATCTTCTTCAAATAATTTAACTCATTCATCTAATTCCATTATATTGCTCATTTTCATGGCACTGAAATGTATGAACCAGGTATGAATCAGAAAAGAGTATTTCCAAGAAGTTTTCAGAGATATTTTGGCACTTTTTTTTAATTTAAGATAACAGATTGAAGTAAAAACTTGGTTTGGTGGCAGACAGCGAGTATCTCAGCAGTAAATATTTAAAAGCCAAGTGAGCATTGTGACAGCAAGGATTTTGCAGGACATTTTTTATAATAAAAATATACAGACGTTTTCATCCTAAGATTTCAATTTACTAAGTTAGAACAACTTTTATGGCTATCTTACGGAGACCTGTGCTGGGTACAAGGTTCAGTGGCAAATCTGAAGGGAAAAGTCTTTAATTTTTTTTAAAGTAGAAGTAATGCTACTTCTGATTGCCATAAAATAAATGACATGAAGTTCAGCTGAAAACATGTTTTTAAATTATAAAATATTTGTAGAAATGTTTTAGTAGGAAGTAGAACTAAATAATGACTAATTTTGTACTTGATTCCTATTGTTTAGTATTTATTGAAAAAGATGTTTCTTGATGGTTCATTGTTGGGTTTTTGGTAATGCCTGAAATCAGAATAGGACATACTAGGACAAGGGATGAAGGAGAAAGTTAGATCATTTGGACCTAATCCTAAAAAACATTTTTAAAAGAATGCCTTTGTCTCAGTTTAAAGACACTGGAGTGCTTTGCTAAGGAGGATGAGTTTATGAGGTAGACCAAACTCTTCTCTCTCAGCAATTGTAAATCCAAAATTAAGAGGCACCAATTGAGGAAATATAGAAAAAGGAAGAAATAATAACCCTTTATTAAAGGATATATGTATATTGGCAAAAACAGTAACAGAACACAAAAACAACTAAGCAATAATCCTGTACCCAAAAAGTCTCCTTCAAAAAGGAAACAGTCTGATACTTCTCTGTCCTCTGGCACGATTCTAATCACAGCTGGGAGGAGCGCTGTTGGATCACTGGAGGTGCAGAGCCTGCAGTGCTCTGTGTTGGTCAGCAGGGGACGCTGTTGGGCTCTGGCTGTCGCCAGGTGGGGGCCCCGGATCACGGGGGAAGCCGAAATGGAGCTCTCCCACCCCACCAAGGAGGGGAAGGGGAAGAAAGGGGAAAGAAAGGTGGTTTCTTTCCCACTAAACTCACGCTGCCTGTGGCTGGCTGTAGACAGGACTCCCCCTTTGTTCGTCCTTGGGCACAAACTCTACGATGAAATCTGAGCAGATTCAGGCTGGCGACAGAGCAGACTGTAAACAAACCGAGGCTGAAGAACAGACAGATGACCAGGTCAAGAGCAAAACGACCTCCGAGCTTTTCCAACACACCTTGCCCCCATTAAGGCACAAAATGAAGTATTCCCTGTTTGTAAGGAGAGGAGGAGAAAAACTTCTCCCCCCTCCCTGCAGTTTTTTAGATGGGGTAATAGTCTGCCAGCTAGTTCTTTTGTATAGTTAATTACCCCTTCCCCCTCCTCGTTCAACCTCCTTCTCTTACAGTGGGACAGGGGAAAGGAAAATTTCTGCTTAGATTTTTAGAACAAGTAAACCTATGACAGCCTTTTTATTGTGTTTAATTTGCTGACATGAATTTTACTCAGTCATCTTTTTTATTTAAGTAACCTGTTCTTGGGTAATTTTCCAAGTGGCACAAGTAAAAAATAAATAAAATAGAATAAATACATACAATCTCTCAGTAAACTGATATATGTAAACTAGCCATCTTACTACAGGTAGCATTCCATAGTTGAAAAATCAGTATTTCATTCTTGGTAGCATACATATTGTTTTACCTCTGTTTGTTACTACTTGATGAAATAAATACTTTATGCTAATATTCAGCTTTATTCATAAATTTTCATGTTAATTTAGAGGAGCAACAACATACCTATTTTGAGCCAGGTTATAAGCTACAAGTGTAAAAGTGTTATATTACTCCAGAAAGGTTTAATAGTCTAAGTCCTAATTAAAGACTTTAATAAAGGAGTATTCATAAATTCCTAGTTACACTCTTTAAGACTTATAAATCCTGTTCCTGGGGCAGTCAGGTGATTCTTACATGAAGGGTTAGCTAAGTATAATCTATATATTTAGACCATGGCAGGCATTACATGTCTAATAATCCTGGAAGTAACAGGTATCTCTTTATCAGTCTCCCAAATTAGAGGAAAAACAGCCACATAAAACTAAATAATTCTGACTTGAAAATAGATTTGAAAAATTCACCATTTATGCACAATAGTGACTTCCCCACAGTCATGTTGTCCCCTGTGGACATTCCTGGAGCTGCCAACTTCCTCTCCTGCCAAGTCTGGTTCTGTTTTATTAGTTTGACACATTGCATGGTGACAGTCTCAAGCCTTGGGTGTCCAAATTCCATCTTTCAACATATTGCTTCGGGCCTGTTGTTTCTAACTTCCCATCAGGTGCTGTCATTTTCCAGTAGTCAGCTGTGGAGAAGTACCCTCTGTGCTTACCTAGTACACTGTAGTTCCCACCTACATTAAAGAAATCTATGAGAACAGTGATGATCTGCCAGCTATGAGAACAGTGATGATCTGCCCTCCTGGTAGAGTTTTGAATAAAGGTGAAGTATATAAACAAAAGCCCACACTGGAATGAAGCCAAGAAATTACGTTAGGTCTTTCACTCCGAGAAATTTTATCAATTAGCTTACATGTATGAGTTCTCAAAAAAAAAAAACAACAAAAAAACTGGTTCACACCTTGACTAATTTTCTGTCACCAAAGATGGATATTACATTACAGTACTTTGCAGTGCAACTCACTTAATTCCCTTAAATTATGAGAAAATGAATGACAGTTACAAAATTGAGTGCATAAGCACTGAAAATCAAAAAATATTCCATCACAATGGAATTGTGATGGAATACATTGTTTTGAGACAATGTATTTCTGATATGCTCATGTAATTTTAGCAATTCATTTACTGGTATATGCCGACTAGAAGTGTTTGTAAATATTGTAAATTCTGAGTAATGTGATTTCAGTGATACTCTCCTATGAGATCTTCCATTTTTATAGAGTAATAACTTTGTTTTACAGCTAAATATTAGTTTTGAAAAGCTATTAGCTGCCATCTCTCTTTGCATAAGTTTCCAAAAGTTATCATTTCAGCTTTGAATTGAGAGGTTATATGATCACTAATATTTCTACACTTGTCTAATTACTGGTGATTTCTTAATCTTTTAGTCATGTACTAAATGAACAGATGTGCATAAAAGTACAGATGGACTAAAGAAGCGAGTAGAGATCTGTCTATACTGGTTATTAAATACAATGCCTAGATGCATTCTCCAGGTGAGATTTACCAAGAGTGAGAATTTGATGTCTGTCTTGCTCTGGAAGGGGGATATCTGGTGCAGTGATCCCTTCTTAGGCCACATCACAACCTAGACAGATTGTCTTTATTCCTGATCATATTCAGTCAAAAAAACATGGACAACTTCAACATATCTGCTACCAGCCATGGAGGAAAGCTGCATACCAGACTGGCTGGGGGTTTCTGGAGCAGGTCAGCTGTGCCTACACTGCACAGCACTCTGACTCATATGTCTTCTGCATTTTCCAGAATACTTTTGTAGCCCTAAAGCGTATTATGAGCCCTAAAGCATATTATGAGCCCTAAAGCAATTATGAGTTGTTTAGATTACTGAAGTTTGAAATTCCTGAAATGAAGCATGCTGTGCCAGGAGTTGCATCTGAGCTTTGTCTCAAAGAGGAGTACACAGCCAATTGCAAAAGAGAATTAAGTGATATATGTACATGCAGAATTACAAAGGACCAACCATGGGACCAATCAGGATTTGGGAGTAAAACAAAAGGCTAAATTGTTTGGCAAAATGCACCATCTATTATCTGATTCTCATTAAAAAATATGTTGCTAATAGCTTCTGAAAAATTTAACTCTGTATTTTTTGTGTGTTAAAGGTTATTTCTAACTGCTATCCAGAATTTTGTTGAAATCACAACTGGTGTTCTGACCCAGCTTTGAAAATTCATCTTGAATTGAATGCAAACTCCATAATTCCTGCATAACAATGTTTTATTTCCAGGTCCACATTTTCCTTCTGCACTGAAATAAGTAAAGAAACTTTTCTCGTCTGCCTTGTATTCCTGCATTATACTTATACAAGTATGTATAGAGGGCACTGAAATAAATAGGTCAAAAAGAGACTATAAAGTTCTAATATTTATAATTGTTGCATACGGTAATACTAGAGATCTAGAAAAAGCTAATGTAGTTTACTTACAAAACAGTAAAGTGAACACTGTTTTAGGAAAATGTAGTAATATATGCCCAAAGTATAGGAAAAAATCTATTAATCATTCCACTTTTTAAGGGAAAAACATTTATTTCATAGCTATAGTACACTACAGAATATACTAGTCTTACTGTTCTTTAATGATTCATATTTTCCTCAATGCATTAAACAAATTTTCTGAAAGGCTTTTTTTTTTATTATTCCTTGAGGGTGTAAGAAACACTTTCCCTTACAGAAAACACTTCTTTACTAGCAGGGCTACATAGATTGTCATGGTTTTCCATTTCTCACAATTGCTCAGAACTTCAGAATGTTAAAACATAAGGCCTTACTGTTGGAGATAAAAGCTGTTTATCTGCTGAAAATGTAAGATTCAAACCTCAAAAAGGGACTATGAGCTATATAATTAATATAAAAATATTGGAAATGTACTTAAAGGAGTTGCACTTTTAGCTGCAGGTGGGATTTCATAAAACACTGAGTAAATGGAGAAATATCATTTTGGTATTTTTACCTCAAGTTCTGCATTTAAAGTTAGATTTCTGTAGATAGCTGCTAGTGATAACTAATGTACTAGTATGTAGCTGTGCTAAAACCTATGCTTTTAGGATTGGTTGTTCCTTGTCTGTACTTTTTCTTTAGGGACAGGTAGAAAATATATCTCACTTTCTGAGGCTATACAAGACTCTTAAGCCAAATCAGGAGAAGAGAATAAAGCCATTCTTTCCAATCCTCAATCAAAGTTATTCTTAAATCATTCTGATTTTTTGGCTTAGAAATTAGTCCCTAATGTTCTAAATTGCTATTGGTTCAGCAATTTTTTAATTTCTCTTGCACAGAACCATCAAAGGTTACAGAGAGTTCAGAGGATCACATGCCTCATAAAAGGAACTTATATACTGAAGGTAGTTTAACATGGGTCAGCTTCAGGTACCCTCACATTAACTACCTAAAACACCTAAGGAAGTACATTGATGGCTGAAAAGCTGACTGGGAATCTAATTTCCCTCTTTTACACAACCTGGTGTGCTGCTCCCATTTTTCTCAATTCCCACTCAGAAGAGAGAAAAGATTGAATGATATATGGAAATAGAGCTTTCATAAGATATTTGGGTTCACTGACATCTCTTTATATGTAAGACAGAAAGGTTTTGTTATTTTTTTTTAAGCTAGAATGGCCTATAATCATGCAGCAAACAGTTTCATAGTGGGGGAAAAAACCCAACAAATCACAAAACCCACCACCAAAACAAGGAAACAAGCAAGAATCACTTCATCTTTTGTTCTCTCTTATGAGTAAAGCTGATGCCCATAATGGTAGGACATTCTAAGTTTTACACAGATACAAGAAGAGAAGAAGAAAACACCCAGACTGGCTGAATTTGCTAGAGAAAATTGTCACCATTTTGAACAGTAAAATGAAAGCTGTACAATACACGAAATAAAATATCAAATATAAAAAACAAAGCAATGATGTTAAGCGATTTTTATTATCTCTGGAAAAGCCTTTTAAATGCTGAATGGAACGAGAAGAGGTGCCAGCATTTTGTGGGGAAAATACTACTTTTTTCTACTAGAAAATTCTAATATAAGGATGCCTAAAGTATTCATCCATTTTTTTACTAATAATACTCATACTAATATGCATATTTTGATTTACTTATATTTATAAGAAAAACATCTAGCAGGTTTTTTTCAGTATATATTGCCTAATAAACAGTGTTTTACCAGTGATCTTGCTACCAGATTATGCTTTAGAAATACTATTTTGTCCCAGTGCTTAGTAATCCTCTTGAACTGGAGGCCATTACCTTCAAAACTCTCATAAAACCAACTTTTTTTCCTGCTATATAAGGAAACACAAGAAGTTGTCTAAAGAACTTAAATTCAACAGCTGCAGGCTGACTCATATGGTTGTTTCTATTTATCCTAAAGTGTACCTACATAAAGAATGCAGGTTCTTTTTCCAGGCCATCAGTTCATCTTAAGCTGTTCTTGTGGAAGAATGTGCAAATGAAGCAGTGGGAGAATTGCTTGAGAAATTTTCCTTTGTGAAGAAACTCATCCTTGTATAAAATTAGTGGGGCAATGCCAGTGCCTCTGAGCTGTTTTCTTCACCAGCCATGGCTCATAGCAGGAACTCTGCCTGGGTGAAAAGAATGAAAGCTGCAGACTGAGAAAGGAGGATGGGAAGGTGACATAGCAACACACATCTCTACTGAAACTGATTTTGTATCCCTATTGATTTTCAGCCAAAAAGAGTTTGCTAATCCTTCCATCTTTTAAGTGTGGGGACTGGGGGTTTGGGGTGGATGTTTTTGTTGGTTGGTAGAGTTTTTTTTACTTTTTGACATATATTTTCTTTCACCTTAGATCCTCACTAGCAGATAGAGCAGCATTGATTAATTAAGTGGAAGGAGCAGAAAAGAAGTGGCAAGAAGACCGCTGCTTAAATAACATTTTACCAACAGAGAAATCATAACTCTGGATCACACTAGAGTTCATTGAATAAAGCGGAAAAGAACATTTTGTACTTAAAACAATTATGTTCTTGCTAGTAGTTTGGCTGATGTATTTCTGTTAAGTCCAATAAACAGATCTTTAAGAAAAAGGGAGAAACAGTTAATAGGCTTGTCTAGAACATTCAGAATGCCTCTTTCAGGAAAAAAACCCCTTGAAATGGTCAACTGCATCTTCAAAGCCGCTGCACCACCCCCACCACCAAAACCCAAAATGTACAGGAAAAAAAATAAAGCCAATGTTCTACCTCAAATATTTGCTGAGAGAACAGTGTACACCATGGACCCATGTTCTAGGCTATACAGGAATTGAGTGAGTCTACATCTTGGTATACAGACAAATAGGGAGGCAGATGTTTGGGTTTGATTCTGATGAGGGTTCATTTGCTTTCTTTTGTCTCATATAAGTCATTGTATCTTTCTGTACTATTTCGAGTTTTTGAAATAAGCAAAAACTCCCCACAGATTAATTCTTACCTTTCATTCTTTTGTGTTATGGGTGGTTGCAAGCTAAAATCAAAGCTCTCCATCCCTTTGGAACACCTTCAGTGAGGCAAGTGGGATATTCTGGTAGTTTGAACTCTCTCCAGTTTATGGTTCCAGAGAATGTCTGGGGTGATATTTTTCTTCTCAGACATATTGGTCAAAAGCTAGTGAAATCAGAACATTGGGGGGATATGAATTTTACAGTCATAATAGTAAAAGTTAAAAAAAATCTTCCCAGAATATAATAGTGCAATAAAAGAAAAAACCTGCATCCTGACATTCCCAGGCAAGCTTGTGAGCCTCATATTGTGACTTTTGCCTTCATTATTGTCACATTATTGAATTGCATGACCACAAAGGGTAAAAACACTCTTATTAAGGGCTTTTTACTGCTGTCATTAAAACTAGTGATAAGATTTGACAGAAAATTTCAACAGACTGAGGGCAAGGTTGACATCTGTTAAAAAAGAATTTTCCATCTTACTTGGAAAAGGACCAGAACATTGGTGCCCTTGTTAAACTTCTTTTCTTTGTCATTTGGGGGAAAAAAATCTCAGACAAACCCACTGTCTCCCCCCACCAAAAAACTCCATACCTAAACAACAAAACCCCAAAAACCAAACCAAAACAACAACAAGAAAAAAACAAACCAAAAAAACCAAAGCCTTAAATTTTTCGCTATCATATGTACAAAGTATTAGCAGTTTCTCATGTCTGGAATCCAATCTTCCTTATATAATTATGTGATTTAGTGTTACATGTATAAAAAAAGCTTCTTATTTGATATGCTCCTGAAAACCTTCTTGTCAGACCTCAAGAAGTTAAATTCAGATCAGGAAAAATCATAAGATGTGTTTAAAAATCTGCAGAGTATTAAAAACTGGTTGGAAACTCCCTGTCAGAGTTACGTTAGTATTAAGACCAAAGAGGAGTGCTGTTGGTTTGGTTAATTCTACCTTATAAAATTAATCTCCTCCTAAACTCACTATGGTTTAAGATCCGTTTTGCCTATATTCACGAGTAGGATTTTTGCCTTCTACAGGAACGAGAATGAAGTTGAATGTTAGCGTGATCTAGATTCCTCAGTAATGCCCATGTGTAAGACTTTAATATGGCAAAATATTTTCCTTTATAGAAAACAGTTCCTTAATTTTTAATATATGTATATAAATCCCATAAATCAAAGATTACTTTCATGCAGTGTTGATGGGTAAGAACATTCAACTGATGAACACACCATAACCTGAAATTATGAAGACAAGATCAGATTTCTGGAAGATGTTTTTTAGTCAAAGGCAATTGACAGAACTTATTAAAGGAAAAAGTGCATTCCATTTTCCAGTTTTGTTATTTAAAGTATCAGGTTAGGTGGTCTAATTGTTGCTTCCAGGGCTAAAATGTACAAATATGATATTATGTTATTGTGAATCACGACTAATTTAAGCATTGTGCTTACGTGGTTTTCTGTACCAAGTTCTAAGTTTTAAAATTATTTTTCTTGCAAGTGGAAGGTTCCAGAGAGAAGGAAACACTATTTTGTGAGTAAAAAAAGTAAAAAAAAAATAATTCTTACCAAAATACATTTAGTTTTAATTGTAGCTAGTAGACACTATTTTTAGAGTTATTTCCAAAGACTTTTAATTATAGATTCAGGAAAGAGATCCAAATATTTTTACTCTGATTACTTAGAAATAATAAAATGAGCAGTCTGACACAGAAACCTAGAAACTGTGCAGAGCAGATAATTATGTAATTGGAAATATGTCAGCATCTTTACTGTGAATAAGAGAAAGGGCCAGAAAAGGAAACATCTTTCTTTTATTTGAATTTCATAGGTTTTAAAAAAAAAAGTAATCATTCATTTTCTCTTGAGAATAGACATTGGGTTTTCTCCCCTGTAATTTATACCAAACTGTCCTCTGACATTTCATTTGGCTGTTTTAAATTGTTGCAACTTTGAATAAAACATTTTTTATGCTTTGTGTATTGTAAATTAATTGGTCCTCTCAGATTAACAGCTCTTCTTGGGAATACAGGGAATTATGGTATACTTGACAGCGGTTTTTTAGTGTTCCCATAAAAACTGAAGGAAAGTAATGTAAAAGAAAAATGCAAAACAATACAAGCCCCCACTCCTCCCTGAACAAATAAAATAATAAGCAGACCTTATTTCATCTCAGAAAGTGCCTCTAAGCATTGTCACATCAGATATTGGAGAGCAGAGTATATACAGCCTTCAGGAAAGGCATTTTAAAATTCATTTCAGTGACTGCTCATAATTGAGTTTAACAGCTGAAAATCCTTCAGCTGACCTCCTGTCTATCTTTGTTTCTTCTTCTAATACTTTTGCTCAGAGAGCAAAATGTCTACCCAAACAATGTAGAACGACAACAGTAAACATGTATACACACATACATATATATACATGTATCTGTTGTATATGTACAACAGTCTGTATATTGTATTGTTTTTATATACATATATATGGGCAATATGTGTTTCTATTGTTGTTAAATATAAATAAAAAGATAGATATTTATACATATCGACAATACCCCTACATAAAGAATAAAAAAACTGTCAAAGCCATCTGTTTTGGGAATGTTAGAACCCGTGTAGGCAAATAATTGCAATTCCTTAAATTGTTTGGGTTTTTTCCATACACAAAGAAAATCTCAGAGCCACATGGAACAAAGAGATCACATATGGAAACTAATTAAAACCTTGTCAAAGTAAGCCTGTCATCTTCAACTGAAGTGAGTGAGAAAGAAAATGGAACAACACTGCAATAAAATTTGGCACAAGAAGTTGCTTTTAATTAAAAATAGCTTGAAAGAATTTAGAAGCACTTGAAATAAGAAATAAGCACTTGAAAACACTATTTTAAAGCTGATATACTTCTCACCCCCCTACTATTCTTTCAATACCTTGAAGTTTCTATCTATAAAATTCCTCCAGCCTGATTGGAATAGTATCCTAACATCCCAGCTTTATTTAGTGTGCTGGTTTAAAGGTAAACTGGCAAGAGAAATGAACCCAACTCAAAAGAGATTATAAGTCAGAATAACAATTTAATAAAAATAATACAATAAATACAAGTATACTGACAAACAGAATTGGTTTTAGCCCACAAAACCCCAGATGTATAACCTGGCACCCCGGGGCACAAACAGAATGTTGTTCATTGGCTTCCATGCTGAGCCCCATGTGGTCCCCTGAGTCCAAAGTAAAAGGAGAGGAAAGAAAAACCTGTTGGTGCAAGTGATGGTCGCAGTCTGGTCAAGAGTGGTGGTCACAGTCCAGTTGAGAGTGGTGGTCTCAGTCTGGTTGAGAATGGTGGTCGCAGTCCGGTTGAGGTTCTGGTCCTCCTCTGGATTCCACACGTGGTTCCAGAAGTCCCAAGACCCCAAGATTATACACGCTCAGGTTTGAGTAGGAATGCCCAGTACCTTCCTCAGGGCAGGGAGTTCCACAATGGGTGATTGTGAGTTGTGAAATATTTTTGGAATCCTTGGTGGCTTGTTAGCAGACATGACCCCTCAGGCTGGATGTGGAGGGGAGTGAACATCACCCATAACTATAGCCTGAGGGATCAGGTGAGCTCTGGGCAGCTGCTGCAAATGGTCTACTGTTAACAGTTCCTGGGAAATGACATAGAGGGTGTAGAATACACAGTTTGGGTTACACCCACACAGTGATGAACTGCTCCTGGCTGCTCTAACTAAGACATTTAGTTTTGACAAAAACTTGTATTACCTTGTTCTACACAAGAAAGATATGCAAGGAAGTAGAATATGGACAGGGCAAATTAGATGAAAATGTCAGCAGGGATTCTGGATTTGCTGCCTTTTAAAAGAGGGCCTCCTAGAGAGTTAGTCCCACTGCCTCATCAAACCTTTGGAAAAAGTACCAGGAATTATTCAATTGCCTAAAGGCCTAAGAGTCTGTGGCTCTACCTCATTCAAAAAAAGCTTATCTTACTTAATTTACTTCAGCCAATTTCTTTATGGTGTTGGCTTTGCAACTAGCAGATAATTTCATTTCAGTTTTGTCCCTGCCCTATCAGCATTTCTTCTTGAAATAGGACCAGTGTGTTTGATTATGCTAATAGCTAAACTATACACTTCAGAGTAAGGCACTCAGCATTGTACCGCCTATCAAATAAAAAAGATGAGGAAAAAAGAAGCTTTGCTAATTGGTTTACAAAGGTATGTTCTCAATGGACAAACTACATTTCTGCTTATCTTGCTGCCTCATTTCTTTCCCAGCTAGAAGAATAGCCAAACTCTCAATCCTAAGGAAAGACCTAAGTTTAACATCTATCTACTGATGTTTTAATCATCTTCTGAATACCTCAGATCTCTCCTCCTGGAAGAAAAGAAGATCATTTAGGTTGTCTGTCTGCTCTATTCCAGTACTTTGTCCAACTTCACTTCTCATAAAAGCCCACTTTCTAAATATATCTTCACCATAAAACAGTTTACTAACCTGAAGTTTCTCTTTCACCAATATTTCTCTCAGGGCCCTGATCAGACTCTCCTGGAGCCTCTGCCCACACCAGCCATCCCAGGAACTCTATTTAATCTCAGGCTGGGGCATACCAGGAAAGTGGTAGGCTTCAGCTAAGTTATAGCAAGGTCATGGGTCCTGTTGATACTGATCCTGACCTGTAGACTGGTTTCCAATCTCTGCCTTGTCACAGTTCATCTGTCATTAAGTTGCTTTATCTCATTTTAACCCTTCAGGAAGGCTTAATGGCTTGACCTTGGATCTGCCTCCGTACCATGAAATGTTCTCTTGATTAGGATTCTTGGTTCGACCTGACCACAGTCTCCAGGTCTGTCTTACCACCTTGCTTGAGTATTTTGGGATGGGCTCTCAGCAGCTGGCCCATGGTGCTGTCAACAGCTTCCTCCCTCCAAAAATACTAGTTGCATCCCTACTACAAAATAAGACCTACTTCAAAATAAGATTGATCTTCTCCCTATTGTCTTCATATAGAAACATACCATGTGTTGAGGTATTGCTGTTTTCTCTCTCTTCCAGACATTTGGAAATGTGTTTCCTGACTATTCTTAATATGTGTATTATATATATTATGGTCCTGTTTCACATACCAGAAGGGAAGTAAAAGGAGGAGGACTCCATATATAATTCTTTTTTATATGAAGTAATTTCTTTTGCAAGACTAACATTTACAGTCATATTGGAATTGTGACTAGTTTCAGTGCAAACAGATTGAAATTTTTTAAAATACTTTCAAAATATAGCATTTTTCCTCCTTCCAAGTCACATCCAGGCTTCATCTCTTTAATAAATGAAAAGCCCCATCCAACCTGGCTTTGAACACTTTCAGGGATGGACCATCCACAGTTTCTCTGGGCGACCTCTTCCAGTGTCTCACCATTCTCATATTGAAGAATTTCTTCCTAATATCTAATAAAAACCTACTCTCTTTCAGTTTAAAGCCATTCCCCCTTGTCCTGTCACTACATGACCTTGTAAGAAGTCCATACGTGCAAGATGGGATATTTTTTAGTATATCCTCTTATAGTGAACTTCTATGAATCTAAATTTCTTCAAAAACAAGGATCTTCAGACACATTTTCCACTTCTCGTGCTTACGATAATGATAGCAAATGACCTTACTACAATGCCTTTGTCCACTGCTTCAGTTAGTGACTTGAGTTTTTTCATATTTTTCTCTAGCTGTTTTCTTCTGACTTGCTTGCTTCCTGAGTACCGGTTCCGCTGGATATCAATTGCTCATGATTATGTTTGCCTAAAGATCAATTGCTCATGACGATGTTTGCCTAAAGATAAAATGATTGTACATCTGCAGAACAACTGCATTTTTCCTGAGATGCTTTATAGAGCATAAGATTTTTTGTGTAACTGTACAAGCCACAGGAGTTATGCATTCCTTAGTGTACCCTGTCCTGTCACTTTGTCGTGGGATTTTGTTATTCTCTCAATTTTTGCTGCTTATTGTTAATTTCCCTCATTATATGTGTATAGGGAATGACTTGACCTCAGTGGGATTGAATTACTAGAGTTTTAATTTGATGTATTAAGCCACATATATTTATTTATGGTTTGCAAATTATACCTTGCATTTCAAATCATCATTCTCAATGTCCAAATGTCCCCCATGTGCTCTATCTCTAAATTCAGAAGCTGTGTTAGTTTTCAAATTGTTTTATAAGATCAGCCCTCTAATAACAATTCTGCAGCTCAAGAGAAACCTACTTTAGGGTTCAGCATGTCTTGCTATTGCCATCATTGCTGCTGTTATCACTTCATCTTTTATTGTTTCAATAGTGATGGTCCACAACGCTTCACAGACAAACAAAGCTTGGAGTTCCTCATCTAAGAAGGATTTCTGAGCTATGTCTCTGGATAATTCAGAAAATCTGTTATAAATATTTTGTGTGGAAGCAGTTGCAGTATTACAATTTTGATTTTCATTAAATTTCAAATATACCTTCTAGAATTGAACCAGAAACAGGCAGAAAAGGTGCGGAGGAAAACACACTCAAAATTAAAAAAAAAATATTCTCTAGAACAGTACTCAAGTACCTAGAAACTGATTTTCTGATGAATATTGTGATTTTTTTTTACTAGCCTCCACTGAAATGTTTTTTCCTTAGAGTATTAAATAAATATTCCATTCCTCAATAATTTTCTATTTACAATCATACTCTATTATCTAGCATGTGTTTCAATTAAATAGACAACAATTTTTATGGCATATTCTTGGGCAGTTTGAAAGAGGTTTGTCAGAATTTGAGAAAAATAATGGACAAATCAGGGCAGAATTAAAATCTTTAAGTACATTTATTTTATTTGCAAGATGAAGGAGAAGTAGGAGGCAATCCTGGGAGAAGAACCCAAGTATAGGAATTCAGTTTCTCCAGTCTTACATAAGACTGAACAATGTAGCAATGTTAAACTTCAATTCAATCAAGATCTAAGTTATTCTTAGATAAGTTTTGCAGGTTCTTTCATTTCAATAATGAGCAGAGAATTGAAAGTTTTGGTTACATTTTTTCATTGTGGATTCTATGTGGGTAACTTCTGCATCATGATTTGTTCTTTGGCTGAGCAGCAGGAGTTTGGAATTTTACTTTAGTTCCTGTAGAATAGTTGCACATGCACTGTTTAGGTATGAATACTTTGTAGAAGAAAATATATTTTCTTAAGCAGTATTGACTTCTGAATTGTGACTAGAAATCAAATCACTATGTGCATGTTTAAACTATTTATTTCATATAAGTGAGTTCTGAAAGGTGGGTTTGTGACTGCAAACAGGTTTCTCCCATTTGTGTACTGTTAAAAGTATGGGTAATATTCTATTTTTTTCTTCCTTGGTTGAAGGACTTCTGGACTTCCTATTAATCTTTTAAGCACTCTTTGTGCTTATAGTGGAAAATTGGTCCAACAGCATGAGGGGTACAGTCCTTCACTGCTGCTGATGGATATTTAATGTGAACATTTCAAAACTTGTTTCTGGTTATTAATATATACAGCTTGATTATGCCCAGGTGCTCTGGTCTAGAACAAATATGATTAATTGATCTGTACAGTTTACACTGAATTTGGATATAGTCCACCAAAAAGACTGTGCATCCTGCTACCTTGTAAGATTTCTCAGATCCAGAATTTGTTCAGCAGTCTCACTGAAGCAGGACCAAAATAAATCATTGAAGAGTCTCTAAGCCAACAGATATCATTAGACTTGAAGTTACAAGCTTAGACAGATGTTCTGAGACTGCAATACACATCCATCTGTAATCAGTGAGAATGAAGAAAAAAGTTACACTTGAATCTATAGTGAATACAGATTGAATCCAAAAGTCAGAGCACTTTGGTCCACTTATTTCGAGGAGTTTTGACACAGTTTTATGCAGTGGATCTAGACCTGTGTTTTCATAATGTCGAGTGATATACAAATAGTAATCCAGGAGGACTATTTAGAAATCTATATCTCACAGTGGTAGCCATGAGAGAAAGAAGATTTTTATCCTTTCATTACTTTGTGACTACAGAAGAGCTGGTTGAAAGATTTCAACAGCTGTCAGAGGTTTTTCTTCCTGAAGAATCTTAAAAGAAATAAAAGCTCAAGTAACTTTGGATTTCCAGTTCTACCAGAGATGGGAGCACTGGAAGACCTGCCAAGTCAGTACTTTCATGGAATTTTTACTTGGTTGTAGAACAAAGTAGTTCAGAGCATAGATATGCATATGAGATTAAATGTAGATTTTGTCCTTCAAATCACAATTTCAATGCCTTTGAATTTCACCCAATCAGCATTCTTGATTTTCAGAGACTTTCCCTGTAACCTTCTTATGACAGATTCCTGACATCTCTTGCTGTCATCCACATTTCAATCAAGTTAACAGAGACAGTGCTTGTAATTTATATTTTAATTTGATTCTTTTGAAAGGTAACTCTGATGCTGGGTCTCAGAAGGGACTGGAACATTAGGCAAAGTACAGGAAGAGCTTAAACAAACAATAGTTGGAACAATAGGTATGACATGACACCCATATTCTAGTATTGAACACTGAATTTCTTTACAGGTGTATTTTTTAATGTTTTTTTTTTCTGCCTTCTCTTCTAGTAAACTTTTTTCAAATAAAATGAAATAAATTATGTTATGTCATTGGAACTTCTTTTTGAAATGTTCTAGGTAGATTTTTGTTTATCTTGATAGTGTTAATCTGGGATTTTCTTCTATGATCTCCTGTGAAAGAGAGAACATAGAGTTTGTTGATTGAAACATAAATAGACCTTATTTTTCATGTTTATCTTATTGCTGATTAATTGAAGGATGGAACATACAGCACAGAAAATATTAAATAGAATTTCTGATACGATGTTTTAGAACTGAGACTCCAGGTTTACAGAAGAAGTACATTTAAGAATGAAGGAACTGGATGCAGAATGGAATGACTTCAGTGGTTTTTAGACTGACTCATCTGTATGAATTCTTACTGTTGCACATCATGCTGTTCTGGGGGTTTGACCATTAGCTGGAGAATTTAAATCAGTGGTTCACAATTTCTCCATGGGGACTATAGACACATACCTTTACATCTCATGTAGCTTAACAGAGTGCAATTCATCTCTTACTTCAAATTGCCTTGCTGCCTCTATTTATAATGGATATTAACAAGTCCCAAGCAGAGCAGACAGGACTGTAGAAATTAAAAGTAGCTCTGAAAGCACTCAGTTCTTTTTCTTTTAATTGATTTGTTTTCTTCCTTTATTTGAGAGACTAGGGATTTGTATGTATCCTGGCACTGCAGTAAAAGGTAAATAATTTCTGAAGAGAAGTTGTAAGCAGAGCTGGTGATCAGTTGAGGCAGATGTCAGTTCTTGGAACTGGAAGCAGACAGAAGCACTGAGCAAATGCTGAGATGAATAGCACACCAAAATGTTCACACATGATAAAGAGTCAAGATGAAAAGAAAAACACATTTTAAAAATTACAGTAGAAGAAAAAAGCTTCTGATTTACATAAATACATTCATGACAGACTAATTTCCTAAAAGAATAATTCCTGGTTCTTATGTTACTGCTCAGGAATACAATGATGTCCCCATACTATCCTGGAGGAAGATGTTTCTAAACTCTGTTGTACTGAACTGGAAAGGTTATCACCTTTCAGTGACAATGTTGGCAGATCTGACTTATGTACACATTGCAGTATCACATATTTACGTATTCACATATCTCAAGTCATTTACACAGGAATTCCCATACACTATTAAAATGGGTTTATTGCTAGATATTAAGTCAATTCATTCATATCAGGAGAAAATTCATATTCTAGTCCAATTTTTAACCTGATACAGAACTTGAAAAATGATCAGGTGGGAGATCTTCTCAGAAATGTCAGCAAACCTCAGCAAGTGGTCACAATTATCTGCCTAAATAATGCCATCTGCCATCCAAAATAAACTGGTTTATCCTCTTCTGAATATTCTTCCCTTAATCTTAATTTCCTTTTATTGTGACAAATATGTACACACCCCCCACATGCACATACATGCACATCTGAAGGGTTCTTCCATTTCCAAGGATTTGGGTTTGAAGGAGCATTTGGATGACAGTTATATTATTTTCAACACATTCCTTCTGAAATATCTATCAGGCTTGAATTTGATGATGTCATCTCTTTGTCCTGTGTGTTTCAGGCCAAAATTTAAATGACACCTGAGAAAACTTAGTCAACAAATGGTCTAAGAATGAGATAAGGAGTATGCAGCAAGACATGCAGTGTGAAAGTGGGAAATCAGACCTCCCTGTCAGCTCCTGTTTAGAATCTTTACGAGTACAATGCTATCTCTGTTTTAATCCATCCTTTAGTCTTGAAGCCTCTGCATATTTTTTTTTTTAATAACTGATGTTAGAGAACTGACTATTTTTACAAACAACATTTTTGTAATTTGCTCACTATTGTGAGTTTTCTTTCAATATTATTAATGAGTTACATGTAGTATTTTCTAAATTTATCTTATTTATTTTAAGGAAGAACCAGAATGTGTGTTAGAACAATCAGATTTCTTGAATTTTTTGTTAATGAACAAAACTGTACCTTGGATGTTGTATCACAGAGGTTTGAATTTATACTTACCACTTCTGGATCATAGGATCCTACCTTCCATTTTTTGTGAAAAAAAAAGGAAAAGAAATAAAAAATAATTTAAAATAATACACTTATATTCATTCTATCTCCTGTAAAGACAAAAGAAAAATTGAAATAAAGAGGAAATATTCCTAAGCAAAATCCTCCAATGTAAGTTCTAGTAGTTTAAAAAGCTGATGAGTGAAAGTTGGTTAGTTTTGCTGCAATTTAAACAAAATATGCATTATACATTCTGTTAGAAATACTTTGGATTACTCTTGCAGCCTGACACATCCCAGCTTCTCATATACCTTCTTGTCAGTGTAGGTCTTTCTTTTGCCTTGTAGTTTGCTGGTGTTTTGGGAATATATAGATTTCACTCTATAATACGAAGATAGTGTTCTTCCAGTCCTAAGTGGTCAATTATATGATCTATTTTTTCTTTCTCAGCTGAAGACTGTAAGCAAGCACACCTCTAGAATGTGTTGAGAGGTTAAAATTGTACCCTAGATCTGCTATATATGGTAAGTGAATGGTGAAATACCCTTGTTTTAGTTCTTACATATGATTTAGTGTTGATTCCATCAGGGAAGGGAATGTAAATAGATGTATAAGCCTTTATGCACCTTGCATATTTTCTCAAGGATCTCTTTTTAGATTACTGAGAAAAACCAAGGCTCTAATGTTAGTGCTGCTAAGTCAATACTTGAACTAAAAACTGAAATGATTTGGGGTTTTTTTTCTGACTCATGGAACAGTAGAACTAAATTCCAGTTGGGGAATATATTAGCATGTGTAGTGCCTGCCAAAATTGTTATTGGAACTTCATAGTAAATATGTTTTTTTAAATAAGTTCTTCATATTTCATATTGAATGGTTTTATAAGAAGAAGAGGCAAGTGAGACAATAATTAAGAAGTTGGGTTTTTTTAACCTTGAGCATTTTAATCTGCCTCACCAACTCTAAAATTAAGCAGCAATATTAAGTAATTAATATCATGAATAGACCCAAGACAAACTGTAAAATTAAGCATAAATATTAAATAATTAATATCATAAATTAACCTAAGACAAACTATAGAGCACACAAAATTTCCACAAGGAATTTTCCACTGTCTATACTCTAAGGTATTTGGTTTTCTAGGTATAGTAGTAGAGCTGAAACAAAGTATGTAGCCATAGAAAAAATAGGTTGTTAATTTTAGTCAAATTTGGTGTTTAATTTTAAAATGCAGAAGGTACCATGATACAGAGTTTTCAGTGAAATTAATAATAATCCTCTCTTCACGAAGATTTATTAATCTCTTTAAAGTTATGAGGTTGCTGCAACAATGCCTCTAGCACACAGATATATTTTGGAGTTCTCCACATACCTAAAACTGAACTATTGCCATAAGTAATAAGATTCCATTAAATTAATACTTAGGCATTTACATATTTAAATTTTTATTTCAAATTTTACAAAAATTTTCTACTAAAACTCTATAAGTCTGTTCATACAACTTTTTAGAACTATAGACTGTAATTAATACCAGAAAAAGTTATAATGAGAGAACAAGCTTTGCATCTTTGCAAGTCATATTGGTTTTGCAGTATTCTTGAGTTTATGCTTATGCAATACTATTGTTAGCACACATAGGCAGAAAAAGATGTCACAGCCATGCATTATTCAACAGTCATGCCCTGACAAGTGATGACAGTTGAATATGACAGTTTTGGAGATTCTTATTTGTTAAGATTTCACCATAATCACTTCTCAGACTTCTTCCAAAATTCCTGTTAAATAATAGTTTGAGGAAGCTCAGCAACAGTACTTTATTCTATTAAACTAGAAAATTCCTCCTCACACCATCTGGACTGGCAGGTGTTCATCATCAGATCTATGTTGCTATGAGACAAGAGATTGCTTATGCTAATTAGTCACATAGCATGAAACTCCAATTTTGCTCATTTGAAACAACTTATGTTTGCAAGGGCATATTATCAGTACCTGTAAAGCTCAAGGTGTTAGACCCAAGTTAATAATGTGACAAAAAGAGAAGAGAGGAGCTACCCATACGCATAAAACCTCTCAGGTTTGCCCCTAGCTCTCTGATCCATGGAGAGTAGCTTAATACGAATGATTTGTTAGTGTTTACCTCTGTGACACAGACTAAGTCACAAGGCCAGTCATTTGATTTACCTAACAGAAATTAGGAGTGTCTCTCTGAGTTGGAGCTATTGTAGTGTTGAATTTTTCTCCTGAGAACCTTCCTAATGCTTTCAGGCATGGGACACGAGAAGACAGGAAATTCTATGCAGTTCAACTTGTGTGGACTGACTCCAAGAAAGAGACTCCAGGGAGTTGCAGCTTCCCCAGTGACTAATACTTAATTATATCTGTTCTAGGAAAAGCATCCATCTGGCTTAATCAGTATATAGGGGCTCAGATCCTATTTTCCATTCTCTTGATGGCACACATCCACCCTGACAGGAAAGCATTAAAAAAAATAATAAAAATTACTGTATTTAATGTGACACACCAGTTAATGAGGAGCACAAAAATGCATTAAACTTTTAATTCATAGTGCCAGTAAACAACAGGTAGTTTTCCACAGAAGTTGTAATTTTTAGTGTGCAGTTTATGCAGTTTTTATCTTGTTTTCCCTGATTTGTGACAACCTCCTCTTTTTTGTTCTTTTTTTTTTTTTTTTTATTAGACCAGTGCTTGTTCTGATTTGAAACACTTGCAGAATAGTTCAAATCTGAAAATGAAACATTACATCCAAAAATCTTCATTTGGGTTAATACCACAGGCCAGTATTCACTTAAGATCTATTGGGGAACCTTAATCATCTCTAGTTCTGCCTGCATTGGCAAATCACAGGAATAACAGAAGTGGATCTTCAAGAATTAATCACCAGATGGTGAAAACCTGAATTCCATATGTGTTTTGGAGGTTGAAATAGGACCATTAGAAATGGTATATTTCATTTCACAAAGTTCTAATGCTTGACTGTGGGTATAATTTTGGACGTCAATGCATTCCTCAATTTTCATTGTCTCAAAATACTAAAAGGCTCAAAATTCCTGTTAACTCTAAGGAGTGGAACTATTGGAATTCTCGCAGAGATTCTCTATTTCAGGTTGAAAAGAAATGGTCCCTCCCACCTTCCAATCTTTAAAGTTCCCATAATAAAAAAAATGTTAAAAAGAATTAAAGAAAAAAAAATCATCTCTGTGAAGTTGACCCGAAAGGGATTCAATATTTTCTCCACAGCAAAAACCGTTGTGGCAAGATATGAGCCAATGTAAAATGTTCCACTCCATTGTTGAATGGAAAAACTTGCCTGGAATCATTAAATTCTTACTCACTCATGCAACAAGTACACTGAGAAAACTGCTGAATCAAGGAAAATTTGATTATTTTACAGACATCATTCTTCAGCCAATTAAGGAGAAGTAAAATCTGGTGCTGTGTTGATGCAGGGTACAGGAAAACAGGCGTTTAATTTTCTGGTAGTACAAACTTATAAACTGAGAAGGAAAAAATATCAAAATAACCCAAATTTATCCTAAAATTTTTTAACTGAACCAAGTACTCAATGCTTTTCTTTATGAGGTTAGTGAAATGTAATAAACTGTAGGCATATTGTGAGATTTACATATATTATTCTAATTAATTTGTGAGATTGATAGTTATCCCACTGGCATTTATGCCATGTGCTTTTTGTTCTTATTTTGTTTATTCACAAGAATATCTAAAGAAGAGATTTTTATCTGCAATTTGTACATGTCACAGTACAAACACCGTTTTTGTCACTGTGTACCTGCCTCGAGTGGTCTGAAATGCACGTGTTACAACAGGAGAAGGAAGTTATTTTTCCAAGACACTGAATGATCAATTAAAATGAGTAAGAAGGAGGAGGAATATGAGAAGTATCCTTTGCACACAAGGGTCTTTTGCTGGAGAGTGTTTGTTCAGCAAACAAAAAGTCGACCATGTAGCTGGATAATAAGACAATTTGAAAGATTAGGTGTTGCTAAGCATGAACTCCATATACTTTCACTCATGCTGACACAAGGAAACTTGCTTACTGACTACTCCAACTAGTCAAAGAGCTGATGCAAAGGAGAAATAACGCAAAGAGTTCTTTGCTCAAGAAGAAGCACGAAACTAGGAAAAAAGGAGGAAAGGGAGTTATAGAAACAGAATAACACTACTTCTGACTTGTGCAACACCCTTTTAATAGTATGAAGGTTGTTGAAAACTTTATCATACTGTTCTATTGTGGTCTCATCAGTATCTCATCTTCTGAAGTGCAGGTCACTTAATTACCAAATAGTAATTTTAAAACAAAAAATGACAGTTTTAATTTTCAGCACTGATCTTGACTATCTACACTTTGCAATCTGTGACATCAAATTAAGTTAGTGAAAAAAATGCAGGATGAATTCCATAAAAATATTTTGCAACAAAGAGAAAACTGTTCTATGAAATTAACAATAACTTTTGATGTATAAACCGTAGTAAGGGAATATTTGCAACAATTTTCTGCATTATTGAAAACCATAATCACTAACATGAAAATTTCAGAATTTGCTTTGTTTTGCTTTTGCCTTTAAAGAGCAACTTTCAGGCAGATGAATTGGAATTTATGTATCCAATTCAAGGTCATTATCTTAAAAAAAAAAAAAAAAGAAACAAAAAAAGAAAAAATGACCCTGTAGTTACAGCAGCATTTCTACTGGACATGTACACAATATTAATCTTTATAGAAAAGGAACAAAATTATTAATTAGGTGATTTAAAAAGTCTAAAATTTCCACTGAAATTAAACTGTATACAGCAGCTGCTTACATGTAAAAGTTTTTTTGCAGATACCTTTTGATCTGAGAGTTCCCCTGGTTTCTGCACACCTGGCTGTGGTGCATGCACCTACATGTTAGAACTTGACTTTTGTCTAAGCATCAGTGAATTCTAAAGGCTATAGGAATAACCCAAATGTTATTGACTCTGACAAGATTTCCTCATGTCTAATGACACTAACAGGAATGAGGCATTCATGAATGGAAGGCACAGGTTCTTGCTACTACCTAGTCTACACACACTAGTGATTAGACCTGCAAAGTAGTAAGTATGTATTTATTTCCCTTAATTGAAATGGAGAGTTCTAATATTATATTTCTCTAATTTCTGTATTTCTTACAAAATCTTTAGTAGGCTGGATAGCCTTCTCCTCAGGAAAGAGAATGAAAAACTGAAGTTTAATTGTTAGACTGCTGACTGTCTTCAATGTCACTAGGCACAAGTCCTCAAGCACGTCTGCAATTTGCATTATATTGCTATTGATTGAAACAAAAACAACAAAAAAATATTGGCAGACCAAAATCTAAGAGGCCCTTTGGCAAGAAATGTTTAAAATAAAACTATAGGATTACTTTTCTCATCTACTGCCTACAGGAGAAGGATTCAGCATCTCAACAATTACATAAGAGAGAGATAAAACATTCTCAGTTCCTAGATAGTCTTTCTGCTGGAAGTTAAGGAGCTTTCCTAGGAAGAAAAATTTGGAATTCTAGTTTCCCGTGGAACACTAAACCAAGGTATCATTCTCCTTAACAATTCTTTAGATAACCGTATAAAATAAAAAAAATAAAAAAACTCACCCAAACTTCTTGTACCAGTGCCACCAGAAAAACAATTAATTCAGATAAATTCTGACTAACAATCCTGAATGTGAATACAGTGGCATCCCATTGGTCCTTCTTTACCCTAGGCTTCTTGGTGGTGGGTTGCTCAAAATTTTCACTATTTATACATTTTTGCAAACAAGGGAATTAATGCTCTTCAGCTACACACTTCTCTTATTCTGTTGGTTAAATGATTCCCTCACTTCTAATGCTAATTAGTCATTTTGAGTTGGTGGGTTTCTTGAGTAAGTGAGCTACGATCTCCCCCTGCCAGATTTACCTTTTACGCAGGCAGAGCTGATTTCAGCACGGTTGCTGAGTTGGCTTTCCTTGTGGACTCTGTGTCCATCATCAGCGATACATCCTTTTCTTCCAGCTTTGTTTACTTCCCCTAGGCCTGAGACAACACTTGGACAATAGTACCACCTTTATCTTATCCCAGTGCCTTAACCTAAAGTCCAAGTTCCAGGTATACTTGGAGGCATATTTGGTGGAGGGGAAGGGGTGGGGTGGGGATTGGTTTCAGTTGTTGCAGATGAGTAGTTGCTTCTTTACACAATTTGCCACAGTGTGGCACCACCTTCTATGGTGTTTGAGACAAGCAAATGGGATCTTTTAAGTCCTTACAGTCTCCAATCCAGATTGAATGCCTCCACATTTTCTTCCTTCCACATACTACCTAGATCTGACAGAATCACAGTACAGAGTAATATGGCTGTAGAACACATAAGTATGTATTTAATACTTACTAAAGGAATTTAGTTTTTCATAATAACACTGAATTTTACAAATGCAAATCAGAAGATTCTGCAGATGCTCCATAGCACAAAATGAGGTTCTACTCACATGATGGAATTTATTCATATTCTCTCAATCTGGAAAATTAAGCAAAAACGGTCTTTAGTGTTTGGCTGAATCACCATACTCAGTGTTACAAGCACATAATACCTCTAGGACAAACTGCACCTATACTCTGGAATGGTCTGAGTCTCATTACTGTAGGACAATATATACTTTTCTCTATATATTTCCTAAATAAAGAGTTGAAAGATTATGAGTTCATGTATATCACAAAGCTACAGGTACCTAATATGTCTACATAACTTATCATTTCTGGATTAATAACCTGTTTGTGACCAGTTGAGTGTATTTTCACTTTATCAACAGCCTCTGTCTTCTATATGTGAGGGATGTAAGAGGATATGACTGTGAAGTTTACTGAAACTTCATTTTCATCTACATGAAGCATGTAGCGAGAAGGTGGAACATGTTTTACACACGGAATAGTTGTGCATATCTATAGTTTTTATTAATGGTGAATTTATTCCTAAGGAGTAACTGAAAAAATTTCATAAAAGATTCTCAGAAACAGAAGACATAGCTAACAATATATCCCTTAAAAGAGATTCCTAATTTTCATCACAGATTAAAACACATTTTTCTGAAGCCAAGAATGAGCAAGTCAAATCACTGATCATTGCAGACTGGGACTATGCAATGTTAGGGGGTTGACAAGTCTGGTAGTCTGATAGAGAAGAGGTTGCCACAGCCCCATGACTGCAAATCCAAGGGGCAGTAAAGATAAGCGTGTACTCTTGACAGCCACTTGCACACAAACACACATATACAACGTGCATATATAAATGACCAATCACATAGATCAGCATTCAGGCAAACACAGATAGCAGCGATGGCCTCATCCTGTTCCCCTCTCTGGCTGAGCAGGATTAAGGTCTATCACTGTGAAATACATTGTTATATAAAATGGACTCCTCCAGGGCTCAGACACCCAATCTGCCCAATAACAAGCCCAGCTGCTGGCACCTGGGGACTGATGAGGTACCAGAGACACAGTCCTGCGGCCGGTACACATGCACACAGACACGTTGTGGATTCTCCAGTCCTGGATTCAGATGCTCAGTCAGTCTAGTAACTGAGCCTGCAGATTCGCTCCCCTCAGGTGTCTCCTGCACTGCCTCCAGCACATGTGCACACCCCACCTCCACCCCCCCACCCCATGTGCATATGCACACAGAGGCAATTGGGTCTCGCTGTCAAACTCCAGACCCCATGACCTCTCCAGTAGCTGGCTTGGACCTCACAATTGGTTCAGTAGTCATGCACAGAACCCTTGTCTTTCCAGTATCCAGCCTAGACAGGTGGTCAGTCTCATTTCCAGCTGCCAGTACATGCACCGACATACACATTTTCACACAACATGCATGCACAGTGTCTGCAGGTGCTGGCACCACAGACACACCCCCCCAGCTATTAGTCCACTTCAGCACTTACACTCAGCACCCCCATGCACACATGTACACACCATAGAGAGTCTCGCATCCAGGACATGCACTAAACATGGAGTTTAGTGAGCAGCCATGATAGACTGCCCTGGTCAGGTGCGGGAATGGCCAGACAGGCATCCATTCCACAGCCTGCTTGTACAGGACTGGCTCCTTGTCTCCTCTTCTCCTTCTGTTTTCCCACACTTGTTCCTTCCCAAACCTCTGTCATGGATTCCCACACTTGTTCCTTCCCACCCCTGGTCTGTGGACAGTTTCTTGGCTGACTTCTAGTGCTGGGTGTCCTCTGGCCCGTGGGGCTGCCCTGGGACAGCCCCCACAATATCTGTAACTTGGGCATTGGGCTACCCCAGCGTCATGGTATTCCTGTGCTACTGCAGAAGCAGTCTAAGACTGGTGAATGAAACCCCCATTTTATTTCCATTCCTCCAAACAGAGAGAAATCCAAGTATATGTGAATCTGTAAAGGTCTCATATAGGACTCTTTTTATTGGATTTGAGATGCCATTATTATTCCACAAATTAAGTTGGCTAACAAGTACAGATGTATCTGTGCCTTACTTCTTACATGCAGTCTTCTTAGATTATTTAAAAGAAGAAATACAGTTTGTAAATGTAATATTCTTTTCCTGTCTTGAAAGTGATTTTCTCAAACCTATTAAATGCAACAGGTAAGACTGCATTTCTCAAAGTAAATCAAGATTTTATATTTGAGAGTGAATGTGGAACCCCCTGGGACAGAAAAGAGTGCTCCTAGAAATACTAATATTATTTTTGCCACTATGTATATGCAGGATCACCCTCGAGGAAAAAAGGCAATGCAGAAAGAACCGTATATTGCAGAATACACCATCCAAGGAATCTTTCTGCTGTGCCTTTTGCAATCGGATATGTCTGTCACATATTGGCCTCGTAAGCCACCAGCGTGCCTGTAGCAAATGTGGATAGAGCCTTCCCAAATCTTCGTTCGCGAAGCCTAGCCATGATGATGATGATGATTAAAGTGTCAGATAAGAACAGATATTTTCTACAGTATTTTAGCTAGGATTTCTTTTTTCCAATATTTGCTGCATCTTCCCTTCCCTTCCCTTCCCTTCCCCTTCCCCTTCCCCTTCCCCTTCCCCTTCCCCTTCCCCTTCCCTTATGTTTTCTTTTTCCATTTATAGGAATTTTGATAAACTTTTCACTTCTGGCTTATATATTTATCTGTATGCTATGATTTTTCCTGTAACTGTATTCTCTTTTTACTAACAATCCAAAGCAAAAGCTTTCAGATTTCATTATATATATGTCATTATATAGATCAAAAGTTTCAGGGCTGATTAGAGTCAATAACAATGATTAAGAAGAGAGAAAAAACCGGCTAGAAACTCTACAAGAGAAATAAAAATAAAAAAAATCTTGAAATAAAATTATAGAATTAAAAATGAGCTAACAGGTGAGAGAAGATGAAACATAAAGCAGCAGCAATTTTTCTATAACTCTAGTTCATTAAAATTAAAGAAATAAACTGATTGCATTGTTGAGCTCTTATTCACCAATTAGCTAATAAAAGGGATTTTATACTAAAAGTATTTTTGTGTAGGGGATGTTCCTTAGGATTTTATTGAGAACTAGATCCAAGGTAGTGTTCCATTATTAATACTAATCATAAACAAAGATCAGTTCTAAAGGGGTTATTTAGAAATACTTGTTTGTTTTTAAATAAGCAGTATAGTACATTCACATGTTATTCTGTAATAATTCCAGATTTACTTCTTTCTTATTATTACAAAGGAAAAGCAAATTCTATTTTGTAAACACATGTTCCCTTAAGAGATATAAGGAGTAATTTATTATTTTTTTTTGTTTTGAACTGGATAAATTATGAGGAGTGAATCAAAGACCAGTGATGGGAAAGACATTTTCAACTGTTAACACAGAGATTTGAGTTCAGTACATGGATGGCAGTTATCCTTGCTTCATTTTCTCTAACCCCTCAATCCTTGCCTACTCTACAGTCATTTATATGTCAGTGACAAATGAGAAAGAATTAGAAACAAGTTAAAATAAAAGCTTTTTTATTCCCTTTGAATCCATAAAACTGGTTTAAGTGAATTCTGTGATTTGTCTCATATGATGCTCCATTCAAAATGGAAAAGAAGCAAACAAAACAAGCAAAAAATAACCTCAGTACCTCCGCACCCTACATTGACTGCTGAGAAAATAATTTCAGTGGGATAGAATATGTAGAAAGAGCTTTGTAGTAGAAGATGCATAAGAATAAACTGAAAAGAAAATTAGCTACTAGCAAAAACCCCTAGAAAATTAAAGATCTTAAGTCTTATTATGATTTGAAGATGTGTATATGAGCTGATTTCTGTATTAGTTTAGATTTGATTACTGACTTATACTTGGTTCAGCAGAATCTTATTCTTATCAATAATCAGGAGGAAACAATAATTACTATTATTGTCCTTTCAACTCTCAGATATTAAAGTAAAAAGCAGCACACATTTGTAGAGTTGTGAAGATGAAGTTGAAAAAGAAAGAAAAAAAGATGACAGGAAAGCACAGTAACAAGACTGGGAGAGGAGGAAGAATATTTGCAAATTGGAAAAGATTGAAATAGTCATACAGATTTCAGTAATTTCTTTAGTGACAAAAAGACTAGATAGGGTGCCAAGACATTTTGGTTTTCTTTCTATTCCTTGTCAAGGCTGACCCAATCTCACCCTTAGTAATTACGCATCTTTTATCGCAAAACAAAAGTACATTTTTGAAGGGAGAGCACATGAGCCAATTAGGTAGATTAGTTTCAAAACATACAGGATGCAGCAGTTCTCATTTATTGACCCTTGGATAGCTAATGGTTTTGTCTCTAGATTATCAATGCATTTGCTCAATTACAGCTACTTTAATTTTTAAAAATATTAGGAACCTGATTAGCATCCCCAGCCTAGCTGGAATATGGGTGCTGACTGTCCAGCTCTATCATCTGTTGCTGAGTTTAAAAAAACATAAAGAGAACAAAACATAGTCAGTGAAGTGAAGTGTCAGCTCAAAGTCCAGGTCTAAATGTTCCTAACTGTGATTGCTTTAATTGGTTTTATCAACAGAAATTTTCTCTGTAAACAATGTATTGTTTATCTAAGATACAGCCAGCAACTCTCAGAAAATGTACATATTTTTCTCTTACTGCATAAGAGTGATGAATGAATTCTATCTTGATTTATTTTTTAGAGTGTTTTTACTTTCTGCATTTTTGATTTCCATATTGTGTTATTTGTAATAAGGTAAGGACTCTACAGCCGTCCCTTTCTGATAAAGCTATGGGGAATAGTAAGCTTGCTAACAAACAGCAGAACTTCAGTTTAATATTTCAACAGGAGTAAAATCATATCATATATCATATCGTATCTTCCTCTCAACCTGCTGTATTAGTAATTCTAGTGTTGAATCTAGTTAAGGCCAAGAAAAAAGCAAGAGTTGAAATATTATGTTCTTCAATAGATACAGAGCGAGGTTATTGCATCATTTCCATTGCTGCTAATGTTATAGGGAAAAATACTCCTAGACTAGACTGCTGTTATCACATTGGTGAACATTAGACCATTCCTGATGGGAGTAAAAATAGTTCACGAAGACTGTTTTTTGGAAAACACCATCAGGATCAGGGTTCTGTGAAAAATAAATTTATGAACCACTGCCTGATCTAGCCCTACTGTAAACTGGGTTTATAATACTAGATTTTACTGCTTTTCAAAAAAATTAGATCTTATGAACTTTTTACTTTGATAATGCTTTTGTTGATTTTTTTTTTGTTGATGATCAATGAAAACAATTTTTTGTATTTTTTTAGTGAAACCTGAACACTGTGAAGAAAAATTAAATTTTGGAGGGAGAAAATTAATCAGGGCAAAGGAGAGAGAGAGGGAGAGGGAGCAGGAGAGGGAGAGGTATTCCCCAACCACAGAGTGCAGGAAGAGATAGACATCTCGAAAAACTAAGTAATCTTACCTTACTTAGAGCTTTGAGGGCAGAAGAAATCCCCCTCTAGAATTAATGACAACAAAGAGGCAAGTGACTTGATCTGTTAAACGGCTGACGTATCAAATATAAGCAGTATACCAGTAGAGAGATATTTTCAAGTAGTGTGAAACTAGTTCAATAGCACAATACATGCCTAAATAACCATTTACTGTTAATAGGGCTACAACATCAGATCTGTCATGTAGCCAATGCATTTCTAGTGAAAATGTTGGATTTAGTAATAGAGCTCATGGAGACTAAGAGCTCCACTTATTTTCTTGGAATGTTTTCTGTTATGACTTATTCAAACTTCATAAAACCTGTGCTGTAACCTTTGCTCTTTTTCTTGCTACTGAATGTAATTATTCTGTAGGAAAAAAAACACTTTTTTAAAAGAAATACATTGTGCTTGTCCTGTGTAAAATTATAGTAATAGTGTTGGTTTATATCAGATAAAGACCTGAGTTCTTAAATACCATTACTTAATCAAGTATTATGAATATAGTTTTACTTGGACCTATTTTTACTTAACACATACGTTCATTTTTTCTATATATATTCAATCACTTCCACAGTTTAGACATGTGACACATCAAATCCTCTCATTTTTCCCCAAATTATTTATGACAAATTCACAGCTCTTAGTACCAGGTTTGGAGTGCTCTATATGATGTATGACTTAAACAGTGAGCTTCTCAAATGGCCAATTATCAGTTGATATAGCTTTTTTATATACCTGTTGAATGTCATTTAATTCTGCGAGGGTAATCCAGTAATAAAAAGTGGTTTTATAACTACATTAATAGTATAAGGTGGGGCAAGGAAAACCTCCATTCATGATTGGATGTGGAGGGGAACATAGTTACCAAAAAGGAGGAAGAGGCTGAGGTACTTAACAACTTTGTGTCTGTTTTCAACAATAAGACAGGTCATCCTCAGGACAACTGGCCTCCTGAGCTAGTAAACAGGAATGGGGAAGAGAATAGCACCCTTGTAATCCAGGAGGAAGCAGTTAGTGACCTGCTGAGCCACTTAGATCCTCACAGATCTATGGGGCCAGATGGAATCTGTCCTAGGGTGATGAGGGAGCTGGCAGAAGAGCTTGTCAAGCCCCTCTCCATCATTTACCAAGAGTCCCGGCTAACTGGAGAGGTCCCAGATGATTGGACGTTAGCCAGTGTGATGCCCATCCATATGAAGGCCTGGAAGGAGGATCCGGGAAATTACAGGCCTGTCAGCCTCACCTCAATGCCTGGCAAGGTTATGGAACAGATCATCTTGAGTAAGATCATACGGCACCTACAGGACTGCTCAGGGATCAGACCCAAGCCAGCATGGATTTAGGAGGGGCAAGTCCTGCCTTACCAATCTGATCTCTTTTCATGATCAGGTGACCCACCTGGGTGGATGAGGGGAAAGCTGTGCATGTAGTCTACCTGGACTTCAGCAAAGCATTTGATACTGTCTCCCATAGGAGACTCCTGGAAAAGCTGGCAGCCCAAGGCTTGGACAGGTGCACTCTCCACTGGGGTAAGAACTGGCTGGATGGCTGGGCCCAGAGAGTGGTGGTGAATGGTGTTGCATCCAGTTGGTGGCCAGTCACTAGAAGCATCCCGCAGAGATCAGTGTTGGGCCCTGTTTAATACCTTTATCGATGATCTGAATGATCATCTGCAAAAAACTGCAGATGACACCAAGTTGTGGGGGGACTGCCAATCTGCTGGAGGGTAGGAGGGCTCTGCAGAGGGACCTGGACAAGCTGGATAGATGGGCTGAATCCAATAATATGAAGTTCAACAAGGCCAAGTGCCGGGTCCTGCACTTTGGCCACAATAAACCCATGCAGCACTACAGGCTGGGGACAGAGTGGCTGGAGAGCAGCCAAGCAGAGAGGGACCTGGGGGTTCTGATTGACAGCTGTCTGAACATGAGCCAGTAGTGTGCACAGGTGGCCAACAGGGCCTCTGGCTCCTGTAGGAGCAGATGGATGGACAACACCAGCCACCCAGATGATAAAAGAAGAAAAAGAAAATACTAAAGCAAAAATATTGTGGTCCTGACCAAGCCAGAGCTAAGATTAGTGTGTGTGTGAAAAGAATAACGAGGTCAAGCTGGAAAGCTGCTTGAAACATAGTTGTTCTCTGTGGCTGGAACCCGTCACGTGGGTATGCGTGGTATGTGGGGAGATAAAGAAACATCTGCCTGGTTGGAGAGCTCAGACCCAGGGTTGGAAGAGAGTCTGTATATAGGTATGGAGTAATAAAGTTATAAGAGAGTTTTTCCTGGACAAAAGTCTGTCCCGCTTGAATTCATTCACCAAAAGTATCTTGTCTGTATCAGGAACAGTGTGGCCAGCAAGACCAGGAAGTGATCCTTCCCCTGTACTCAGTGCTGGTGAGGCCACACCTGGAGTGCTGTGTCCAGTTCTGGGCCCCTCAGTTCAGGAAGGATGTCGAGGTGGTGGAGCAGGTCCAGAGAAGAGCAACAAGGCTGGTGAAGGGTATGGAGGAGTCCTATGAGGAGTGACTGAGGGAGCTGGGGTTGTTTAGCCTGGAGAAGAGGAGGCTCAGGGGAGACCTCATCACTCTACAACTACCTGAAAGGAGGTTGTAGCCAGGTAGGGGTGGTCTCTTCTCCCAGGCAACCAGCAATAGATCAAGAGGACAGAGTCTTAAGCTGCACCAAGGGAGATTTAGGTGGGACATCAGGAAGAAGTTCTTCACAGAAAGAATAATTGTGCATTGGAATGGACTGCCCAAGGAGTGGTGAAGTCGTACCTGTTGGTGTTTAAGAAAAGACTGGACGTGGCACTTAGTGTCATGGTGTAGTTGACAAGGTGTTAGGTGTTCGGTCCTGCATCAGAGGTTTTTTCCAACCTAGTTGATTCTGTGATTTTTAAACTATTTCTTGCATTCTGTCCACAATTTATTTTTCCCTCACAGTGCTGAATGCAAATATCTAGCAGAAATAATCCACTGGATTGCAAAGAAGTTATTGCTAGATGAGAGTCATGATAGTGACATTTTCCATAATGCTATGGAAATAAAAGAAAGAGGACTGCTTCCTTTGCACTGGTATTTACTGCAATGTACTTGCCAGTACACCAGAACATCAAGTTAAGAGAGGGGGTCAGAAAGCTGTAGATGGACATAAAATTGAAAATTCTCAGATCATTGCATAAAGAGTTGCTTCAGCAAATTAACCTGGCTTTTGATGAACTTTAATTTTTATAATGGGTAGAATTTGTTGTACCTGAGTACAACAAACTATTTTAAAAGACGTAGAGCCCCAACTGGATTTCTTAAAGGTAGACTTGCATCACTCTTTTAAGGGTTAAAACTAAATTTCTATTCTCAGCTCAGTTCTAAGCTACAGTCTTGAAGTTTGAGAAGGCCAAAGACGCCTTTCATTACTTTTGTGGAAGTACAGATTTCATGAACAGAGCAGCAAGTATGCTTTTTGACTTTACATGACTTTGATTGCCAGAACATTTCAGGGCCAATCCTTTAATCTTCTGAGAAGATTCTCTTGATGACTCACATTATAAGGATAGATCTCATTTACTGATCCATGAAAGTAGATGAAGTTTTTGACACTTTCATATATGCTCTTTTTTTTAATAATCTTCCTAACAAAAGAGCTTAAGTAAATGAAATATAAAATAGACAGTTAATTATGAATATAAAAAACTGCCTGAATTAAATGAGGATTGTTCCCTACGAGCAGAAAAACTTTAAAAGTTGAAATATGAAACTTTTTAAATAATTAATATTTTAAAATTGAAATTAATCAAATGGAAATTCAGTTGAAAGTTACCTGGAGAGTTCCACAGAAATTGTATACTTAGTACAGCAGATTCCTATGGAACCTCATGCATACATACTAGGCAAAATGAAAGTGAAGAGATAAAAGGTGTATTCAGAATGGACATTTTAAATTATTTGATTGGGATGAGAATTTTTTCTGTTAGTGCTGAGTGAAAACTTGACTGACTCTTTTTATAACCCTATTTTCATTTAATGTAAAAGAGATCAAGTAAATAGCTCTGAGAAGTATTTGCTTTCTGAAGCAAATTACTTTTTTCTTTTGTCTTTAGGGACATTTACAAGCTACTGAACATTAAATAAAATGTGTATATAAATGAGATAAAACAATTTTTAAAAATATGTGCATATTTTTTCTGTTTGTATTCATTATATATGTATATCTCATATACATACATACATACATATATATGTTCCTGGGAATTTATTTAAAATTGCAATTCACTGCAATCACAGTCAGTGTCCAGAACTGCTACCTGCATAACAGGTGATAGATTTCAATGGTAAGATTTACCCAGTGAAATATATGGCTGGTAGTTTCAAAGCTGCTCCTGACATCTCCAGCTGAGAATCACCAACTCATTTAAATCAGGTTGTAATCAAACAAAAAAACAGTTGGATAAGTCTGAAATTTGTAGAGCTCCATGAAGACTCTATGTTTTCATATGTATTCAGAAATTCGGTAAATCCAATGATTTGGATGAACATCAGAATAGGCATGGTCATTCTTGTGCTATATTAAAAGGTTAACTGTAGAAGCCCACAGACCTTCTTAAAGATCTGTTCGTTTCAACTCTTCTATAATGTAATGGAAATAATATTTTAAATAGAAAGCACCATTCAGAATTTCATCACAGCAGGCACAAACTATGCAGGCATCTGTAAGTCTCTGTCATGTATTGCAACTGAAGGCAGGAGGCTAAAAGTGATCTTCATTAGTTCATAAAAAGTTTCAGAAACACTATTGTTAACTGAGGCAAAGAGAGCAAAGAGACTGCTACACTTTGCACTTCATAAACGAGACGTTAACTAAGAAACAAATAGAGCTGATCATGTCCTTTGAGGATTTCACTCATTGTTTCCTTCCTCCCTTCTCCTTTTATTTGTGCTATAGAATCTAAAGGTTACTTCCCTATCCTGAGAGGGCACTGTCTGCCGCGGTCCGAAGGGGGGATGGGGCCGTGGCATAGCACGGGTCCGGGACACAAGGTAGGGTGCTGGTAGAATCCTTTATTCCAACGTGCACACGGTTTTTTATCAGCTCAGGAGGAGAAAGGGCCAGAACATGGGACGGAGCATGAGACAGACAAGCGGGGGGACAAACCAGGATAGGGACGAGGGCAAAAGGGGGAGGAACCGGAGAAGGAAAGGGCGAATGGGAGCTGTCTCCTCTCTGCAGCTTCTCCGGCCAATCAGCAGAGAAACAGGGGAGCAGGGAAGTGAACAAGCCCGGGAGATACAAATTCTTGGGAAACGTACAATGAGAGAGCATGCCCTATCTTGTGAAATGGAGGAAAAGATGGAAAAAAGAACACCAGTTTAGCAGCATATGGCCTTCTCTTCAACCATTGGTGACAAAAAGCAGTTGTCTGTGTTTCAGCACAGCAGCTAGGAATGCTCAAGGGAGTAGGAGGCTGCATGGACCTTTCCTTTCCTGCACACCCTCTGCAGGTCCACAAAACTGCATAATTTTAACCAACTGGTTCAATGTAGGGGTAACCAGATGGATTCACAGATACTTGTTTTCATAGTAGAAAAGGACATATGGTGACTGTGAGTCAGATGACAGATTAGATGATGTTCCTGAAACCAGTGCTTGATTTATATTTTTAGCTTCAGAGAGCATAATATGTTCCTTAGCATCTATTCCATTAACACTGTTAGAAATGTCTGTATCTATTCTTTCCTATGGTAATAAAACTCAGAAAAAAGCAGAGTAATAGAGAAATGCCTGTAAGTTTCTTTGAATTTGGCTGAACTATGAAGTTCTTTCTAGGCCAGAGGTGTTAGAAAGTGAGTAGTGGTGTGGTACTCTTTTCTGAGGGATGCTAACAACCTCGTGCTGAGAACTCATTACCTGCAATTCTGTATCAGGGGAAGTCCTTCGAGTGCTTGAAAGTGACAAGAAACAGAGTATGTGTTCTGAGAACATAAAAAATATGAGTAATCAGTGATATTATCCCTTGAATTCATAGGTTTCACCTTTTTTTACAAAAGTGTCTAGGCACAAGTACTCATATACTCAGAAATGTAGGAAAACAGAGACAAATCAGTTCCAGAAAGTTGCTTGGAAATTTCCTAAAATAATCCATACTACAATTGTGAAACAAAATCCAGTTATCTTGCATTTTCTTTTTGTTTATACTATGACTCTATTTTAAAGGGACAACTTTCTAAATATTATCAGCTTTCCTATAAAATCTGTATCAAAAGAGAAAAGGTTTTTAGGAGTAGAATAGAGACATATATGTGTTCTTCTTGCATTTTCTTATATTTAAGGGTTTTTTTTGTGTTCCTTCAAACCGCCTTAAGGTACTTCCAGCATGTGATTTCTAAGAATTTTCACAGTCACATACGATGGTCAAAAAAATTTGACCAAGAATGTAGTTTTCCACAAAGTAACTGAAAATTTCTTGGCAGACAAACCCTCCTAAGGACAGGCACCCTGAAGTGCAAAAATCTATTCACAAAGCTTTTTGATTAATTCATGTGAGTTTCTTCAGGTTTTTGGCAAAATCTATCAGAAAGATAATTCCACAAATTTAAAACCTTTTCCCCGTGCATTATGTTCCTGCACACTGAAGCTTACAAATAGAAGAGAAAGAATCACACAAACTGCTCATCCTAAAACTTTTGTCATCAGAACAGATACTGCTTGATGCAACCCAGTGAGACAAGGCACTGACCTGAGCACCTTGCAACACTGAAGCAAGGCATTGCTTAGTTGTTGTGTATTGTGGATGCTTAACTGTATTTTGGAGAATGTGCAAAAAGTGTGAAGCAAGCAATTTCCACTCCAGGCTTTACAGTCAGCTGTTTGGTCTGCACTGGGAGGAAGGTGAGAGAAAGGTTATTGAGAAGGCCTCTCAATGACTGTTGCTTTAATAAACAGAAAACACATTGCTGAGTCTGAGGACAGAGATGTGGGAACAAGTTATTAACTGATACACAAAATGGAGTTGTAAATGGTTCCAGGGTGTTTCATGCTTGTTGTTGATGCCCTCCACCAAGTGCAGAACTTAAAGTAGTCCTCTGGCTGCAAACTCCTGTTAATGTCAAATTCTGGGGGGCAATTATGTATGTCACACTTTTGAGCAGCTGGGACTATATACTTAACAGCCCACTTGCAACCCTTGCACTGAATCTCCAGGTTGTTGCTGCTGGTGTTGCAAATGCAGAATTTAAGAATGAGTTTTTAATATCTTTTCACTTGATTAATTTTAAGAGAAAATCTTGCTTTAATAAACTTGAGTGGAACCTAGAATTAAGATCATTTAATGACACTGTTACTTGTGGGAATAACATTGCCAGAAAGATTAATTCTCTTGGAAAATAATTGCTACTTTGGGGCATTATTTCCCATTTTCAGTTACTTTTTGTATCCAGACCAAACTTTTACCCCTCTGGGTTTGAGGATGAGAAGAAAAATATCTAGTTCTATGAGGAAGTAATTTTCAATCAACTCAGACTGTACCTCAAACAAATACAACAAGTCCAGTGTCAATGTAAACACAGAACAGCTGAGTATGGATTTTATTAATACCCCCAAAAAACCCTTTTTATTTGCACTGGACATTAGTAAAATGGACATGAGTAAAAAGAAATTGGAGATTATTAATACTAATATACTTTTTTTTTCAGACTTTCAAAAGCCATGAGTATTGTATCTTTTCAAACCAATGCATTTGTGGTGATATACCCCAAACACAATTCCATAGGATTTTTCTGGTGTGCAGGTATTAGAAATTTCTTTTATTGTTGTTCCTTCAATTTGCATCAAGTATTTGCTGTTCAAAGACATATAGTCCAAGTGGTAGAGTGTCAGCATGAGAATTGGAACAAAGGATTGCTAATCTCTGCAGCAATAAAAATCATCAGCAGGATAGCAACTCTGTCCTGAATCTCCAGCAGGTTTAGAAGAGGGAATCATGGGTTCATTCATGCCAGGTAGAAGAAAGAACAGAATCTGTCTCTATGTCTGATGAATCATGTGATCATTGCCAAATCCTGTTGTTTTATAAATCATATCCAATTCTCTCTTTATTTCCATTTAGAAGGTTCAAAATGAAATCGAAAAGCTTTGTTTTGTAATTAAAGCAAATAAGCACTTTTTCTGTGAAGGGAAAAAAACCCCTTCATTTCAACCTCAACCATTTCCCCCCAATTATTCAGTTCAGTGATTGAACTGAATAATTATAGTGCCTAACTGTTACTCATTTATCATTCAGGCCAAACTGGAATTGCAGTTATTAATCAAAATATATAATGATGGTTGGCAAAATGAATCACTGCTCTTCCAACATAAACTCTTTGTCAGTGAAAACTGATACATATGTGATATTTCAGAAAATGTTGCCATTTCTTTTGGTACCTAGATACAGCTTTAGGGTTCTAGAGGACCATTTCTGAAAATATTTATTTTGTGGAAAATACAAGCACAAACAAGTTAGGGATATCTGAATGAGATCATATAAAACAAATGTTTTCTTTTAGTGTTACTTTTAAACTTATTTTAAAAGAAACTTTTGAGAGTTTTAAGATGTTCAAATAACACATTTTTACTAAATATTTCACGTTACTTTTGCGCCATGAATTCAATGCCATATAAAAGCTTAGTTAAATGCTCATACTGTTTGTAGGTGTCCATGAGCTTTGATGAGGACAACAAAACCAAAACAGATTGTTCTGATGAACTTCTACATTTCTTAAATTAAAAAACAAGGAAAGTGGCATTAGCAAATTTTCCATTCAAAATCCATAGACATTAAAGTGTCGAAATAGATTGCACACATTTCTGGTTTATGAAAAATGATATGAAGGGAAGTAGGAAGAGGAACAGCCATAAGAATTGTTTGGGACTCTAGATAGTCGATGTCGAAAGCACCCAAACTATTCTGCTGTCACAATTTTATAGAGAAAATATATATTGCTTGATTAAATAAAGTTACACAATTTCCAGCAGAAAAAATATAATTAAATTCAGAAAAAAAAAGAGACATATCAAAAGAAAGAAAATTCATAGTTTTTTGGCGTTTTTTTTTACAAAACAAAAGAAACCCTTGCATAGATACTACTGCTTAAAAGCACTCAAATTAAAATTGACAATTTCCAGATATTAACACCTATTTCTCTCTTTAATTGAAATAATATGTGCAAGATTTTAGGATGATATCTTTAAATGCTGAGCAGTATCTCCTCCAGGCAAGCATTTGGATTAATATTTTCTTTATGGAGACTTTGCCATTTCCAAGAAATTTCTCAGAGATGCTTTTTATCACATAAGGTCTGAGGGGTTTTGTTTTTCCAAATGGTTGGAAAATAATTCTTTTTTTACCTTTTCTGTTGTTGTTTAGGTGTATTTTTTTAGAAGAAGATCCATGTCTAGTAGCTAAAATATATTATTATACTTGATATGTACTTTTTGTATGATCAGTATCAGTGAAAAAGTTAGGAGGAGAAGAACATATGAAAGAGGGGAAGTAATTACCTTCCAGGCCCATTACTCCAAATTTTGACAAAATCCTAAAAAAGAAAGTCATCTATGATTAATATTAGTTTTGAAAAATTACTTTTCATTCTGATATACTAATTTGAAATATTGATTTGAGGTAATTTGCAAATAATATGTGAAATCTGCAATTCTAAAATTTTAAACTGAATTTAAGACAGTACAGTTCCAGATGTTTTAAGATCCATCTGTGCTAAAGGACAAAAAGTGGGTAAAATGTCCTTAAAATATCAATCTGTCTCAGTGGTTTTGTATTTTGTCCAGGTGTATGATCTTTTTTTATATTTTGTGAGAAAAAATAGTGGAACTGCAGATTAGGTCAAGAGTTCCTTTGTACAGAAGAGACAGTAAGATGGAGGTCTCATGCTAGTAAAGAAAGAACAGAATCATATTTTCACATATAAGTCTTGAGGTGGAACATCATTACATTATACAGTAGGATCCTGTAAGAAGTTTCTATGAGAAAAAAACAGTTGTTCAACAGAGTGGATATATTTTCATTCATCCAATGAAAACTGAACTACTTTTTTGACCAGTGAATGACAATCACCAATTATGTGTCTCTTGTTAATGCACTATGTATAGCATTTAATTTTCTTTGATTTATGATTCAGACTTCTATATTTAAAAAAATAAACTTAGCATCCCTGATCTCTAGGGCACTGTCTTATCTCAATATAAGAAAATGAAGAAAAGCATTTGCCAGCTTCCAGTCAACTGGGTCCTCTTCATATTCCCAAAACGGTTCAAAAATCATTGATAGAGGTTTCATGATGACTTCAGCCAGCTCTTTGAGTATTCTCAGATTAAACCCATCAGGTCCCATAAACTTGGAGGGAACCAGTTGGAGCGCAGATCCCACACAAGTTAAGGGGTTGACTGCATGTTATGGATTAAGAACTTTATTGAATAGTAATGCTTTTAACTCCTGGTCAGAGAAATAAAACTGTTGAAGTTATTAATGTTGAGCTGCAGTGGCAAATGTAACCTATTTACTGAACTCGGGATAACCTGCAGAGCTAAAAGGGCTCATTAGTAGAATAAAATACCGTATGTGGGAAAACAGTAACAGCTGATCTTAGAGACAAACTACAGACTGAAGTCTCCACCTGTCTTGCCACTACACTATCAAAATAAGAAACTTCACGAAGAGGAATGATTTTTCTGAATTCAGTATTTATTTCCTAACAATGTATTTTAGTCATGCGATCAGATTCTGTGAGGCAACATATTCTTAGGCATGAAAATGATATTGTCAATGTCTTTGAGCAGGGTTCAATATCATACCTTGTTTGTTGTGCCAAACGGACAATTTTACCATTATGTATTTTTAACTTTTTTTTTTCCCCCGGCCAATGCCTGAAAATGTATTTTTATGAATATTAAAATACACAGATATGCGTATATTACAAGGGTAATTTAAACAAAATCTAAATATATTCTGGTAGCTGAATCAAAACTTTCATGTCAAGAGGATATAGACATAATTCTTTGAAAATAGATTTTACAGTTACTAGAAATATGAAAATAACAACCATTTGCTCTGATGAAGTTATTTCTTTCTTATTCAATAGCTCATCTGTTACACCTTTGTTTCCTAGTAATTTACTGTGCGTCTGTGTAAAAGGTGTTTAGACAGTATGCAAAGGCAGTATCTCTAATGTCTCAAACATCTCCTTCATATCTTAATTTTAAATATCCAATCACCTTCTGTAAATAAATACCTATTTAACTGAGGCAAGCAATTGTAGACTTAATTGACAAAAACATAGGAACTTCTAACATTTAGAAAGTGCTACAAAATAGAGTTGTCTACATACAATGTTTCAAGCCATATGGTTAAACTCCTCCTCTGTATCAAAACAAGTATTGGTGATTGGAGAATGATTTTTGCATGTACATGGAATATAGAAAAACATTCCAATTCAAACAATGGGGAAAAAAATCCTTATTGTAAAGGTGGTATTTGAGTAATGTATGATATTAAATCTTAGTTATGGTGGAATCAGGAATAGTAAGTAGCTGGTAGCATGTTCTGCTACTAGTAGTATCTTTTCTACATAGGAAATCTTGAAGTTCTGCTTCTGTATGCAAGGATAGGGGATTTTTTGCTATATTTGAATAATGAATCAATCAATAACATAGGAATATTGGCACACTGTGAAGGTGTAAGACTATTAAGGAGTCTAAGAAAACAGCATTTACATCCTTTCAGAAACTTTACATGGAAATTTTATTTTAATTTTTCTTTTCTCCCCCCCCCCCCCAATTGCTTATTATACACAATTTTTGTTGTAATTTTCCATAAATATATATGGACAAACTCGACATATTACACAGTAGTACAAGTCTGGAATAGAAATTAATGAGCAAAAATGTGTTTAAATACAATGAAATGCAATGCATAAGCATTTTACAGGGTTAATATACACTATGAACAATTAATTCTGTCAGGTCAAGAAAAGAATTTGGCATCTAGAAAGAGAATGCTGTCATTCACTCAGATCTCTTTGGAACATAAATAGCACCTCTAGCTAATAAATGATTGTCAAAAAAAAATCTAGCCAATATATTCAAGTAAAAACCATACAGTATTGCAAAATACAAAAAGGAAGAAACAATTTTATTAGACAACAACAATGGCTACTGCATGTTTAATTATTGCATAGCAATACCAAAGTCTGTTGATAAACTGCAGATACAGTGATCCTTCCTAGTAGGCCATAAATGGAAAATGCAGCTATATCACTCTGCAGGAAGGGTATTTATGTAAGTGATTTATGTACCACTTTTAAAAAACCCATCAATAATTTTAAGGTAACACTTTTTTAAAGAGTGAGAGCCACATGTAGACTTTTCATGGGCTTGCCCACTTGCAGACAAAATAAAAACACCAAAACCTCTAAAAAGGTATGATAAATTATCAGTGTTTTTAGTGACTAGTGTTCTGGAGAGTTTCCCATAATAATTTAACAAGATCTTGTTTGTAGGCCCAAGAGTATTCTCATTTTCCATACTTGTTATATCACGTCCATTGATACTTTGTACGAACTGGTCATACATACCACAATAAATGAAAACTCAGTCTATTGCAGTCTGTTCAAAGATCATTTAGTTAAGATTTCCATAGCAAAAACACCCAACAATTAAATTCACCAACAATGTAGGGTTTACCACCTACATCAATGAAAATTCTCAGTGATCTTAGGCTGCTTTGAACTGAATCATGGTTGGAAATCAGTGTTATGTAATACTGCAGCTTTTTGAATGATTTTCTACTATAAATAAATCTAGCAGAAAGTGAAAAATAACACATACCCTTACAGAAAAGCTTTAAATTTTTCTGTCATTTGTAGAAGTATTTTATTTGTTTACAAATATGTTGAATTTATCAGGCACAATATGCAACTTACTCTAAAATATTATATATATTTTATATATATATAATATATATAAATTAGAGTTTTATATATAGGGGAATACATATATACACACATACCACTTCTGCATATATATTCCCTTATATATATATGTCTATATATACATTCACAAAAGACATAAACCATTTTCTCCAGAAGAAAGAAAAAGAATGATTATACACTGCTCAAAGAAGGCTTGAAAGGAAATAGATAATTTCCTTTGGGGTTAACAGATATTTATTTGGATATTTATTTAAATATGTCCTCTATATTTTATAATCTACATTCAGAGTTTATGGTGGGATTCTTAAAATTTATTTATATACACAGACTATTAAAATAATACACATTGTGCGTTAATTTAGGGACTGATTAGTTAGGAATATGCAGGCATAGCAAATTTGCCAGTTATAACAAATTCCACATTTGCTGATACTCCTGAGATTTGGTATGGAGAAAATAAGGCTCAAGCCTCCACTGAAGCCACATCACCCCCAACATCTGATAAAGCTCTTTGATAGGTATTTTTATGTCGGCTTCAGTGGACTTTGTACTAGGTCCTAGAAGGCAAGAATGGTTTGAAGAATATCTCTGAAGAAACAATCATCTCTGGTTTTATAAAGAGCGTATGAAGAACAATCATTATTCGTGGCCCCAACCCAATATGTTGTGATCATCTCCCTCGACTGCCCCATGAAAGGAAAAACAAGCTAAAATTTGATATTATTTCTAAATTTAAAAAAAAAAACAAACAACCATTTTTTTCAGGGATACAAAATGCAAAGTGTTCTGTAATACTTTTAAAAACTGGATGTATTAACTTTACTAATTTCACTAACTCAGAAATTATAAGAAAACAAACAAAAAAGAAAGGCAGGCCAACATCTCACAGAAAGGTCAGTAGACTCCGGATATCTAAATCACACTTTGAATTTTTATACCAGGTCAGTGATGCAAAAACTTCATAAGTATGGGTTAAGTCTTTAGGCTTAATTAAGCTATGTCAATTGATTCAAAGAATTTGGTCATAGATATGCACTGCCTTAAAAATAGATCAGTAAGCAGCTTCAAATATTTGTGAGACTTTCTAATAGTCTGTACAGGTTTTACCATTGTGCATTTTGTCAACTCTATTCTTCCAGGATTGTGCAAGTCTCCAAACTTCAACTAAGAGGTAGATGATGAGAAAAATTTGAACTGCAAAATTACAACATGCAAACTATGTTGAAATCACATAGCAATGCTTATGCAAATTGTGATTAAAAAGGTGACAGTACATGCAAGAACTTTCAATGGATACATATGCACAAATATCAGAAGTGCACCCCGCAAAGAAAAATGCAGACAGCCTTGTTAAAAACTGATATGCCATCTCTGAAAATAATTATTTTTAAATTCCCTTTATATTCCTCTCTGTGAGTAGAAAAATAGTCATCTATAGAGAAACTAACAAAAGTTGCCTGATTCAGTTTTTTTATAGGCAAAATTGTCAATGTTGTCAGCATGTTCATCTATAAAAGTGGTCACTGGCTTTGTTTAGTGAAATCCTGATAGCTGCCCCAAATCTGGTTTTATGTGGTATCTGTAGCTTATTCTGTATCTCAGTAATACCTCTCCACTAATACCCACAACCTGACCTGAAAGTAGCAAGTGAAAAACATTGCATTTGGCAGCATGGCAAATGTGGCATTTCAGGAAAAACAACTACAAGAAAGCATTAAAGATAAGTCACTACATTCCTGGTCCAAATTCTCTGTGTTACATCAAAATGAAAAATGCGATGGGGTAGTGGAAGTGGGAAACTTTCAAGAGGAACAAGAATTCTCGAAGAGGAAAAATCATGTATATATTGACAAATGTTTTTAAGCACACTAGATGCTGATATGCAAAGTGATCATTACCATTCACACGAATTTTGAATCACAATATCAGTGAAATTCCTGCCATTCATTTCAGCAGTAAAAGTTGAAATTCCTCTCATAAGGACAGCATCACTTAAAAAATCTGTTTTAAGGTGAAGTAGATTTTCCCTAGCTCTGTCAAAACAGTTCACAAATCACACTCCTGAAATAAAAGCATTTTAATCTGACTATTTATGCACAGGATTTCATACAAAAAGATGCTTTTTTGAACTCATGAATGGAAATACAGAACTGACAACAATTGCAACCACAGTTCAATGCAAAAAGGTGGGAGGGGTGAAATTTTTATATGTTCCTGAAATAGTAGAGAAAATGAATAGTGAGAAGTGGAAAGGGCAATAGAGAACCCTCCAGCTAGTAGAGAGTTCTATATCAAAAAACCTAAAGAAAGAAAAGTATCTCTACGTGTTCACTACAACAACTTGAAATTTGACCTTGATGTTAAATGGGAAAAAAATATTATTGATGTTATCCACTTTCCTACTAATTTTAAAATTTGGCATTATTTTTTCTGGATTGATCAAATAAGAGCAAGAGGATAATTAGGCTTAGTCATATTGTGGCAGAGAAAAGAATGAGCTATACATGAGTATAAATGAGAATAAGACCAATTAAGGATTTGCTTGCACTGATTGACAGAGACTACAGATTTTTATAGTGCATAACAGATGCATGTGGTATATTTCTTCATCACTGGGCAGGGGAATCTCTTAGTCCTGACCCTGCAGTGGTTCAGACTGAGGGTGAGGTAATTAAAAGAAACCAGGGGAATTTAGAGAGATGGTGTATATACTCAGGTCTAATTATAAAAGCGGAAATGTAATGATGAAATGATTTACAGTACAAATTACAGGTCAGTGCAAGTAAGAGTGATATTCAGGGGTTTGAAGGCAAGTTATACTCATTTTGCTACTTTGTTGCTCAGTATATCATTGATTCAAGACAATTTATTATTATCATTACTTTTAGAAATATCACCTACCTCTACTATGAGGCAATTGCCCCCTTATGACATGTTATTTGGAAGACACAGGGTTTTAATTGAAGGCAGTTTTTGCATAGATATGGTTCCAATTTTCTCCATTAATCTCTGGATTTTAACTTCTTTAATATTCAGTAATATCAAGAGTATGCTGATGGTTTTTATTCTATTGCTAGTATTAAGATAAGTAATGAAAGAGGTGTAAGGAAATGTCTTCCTACTTTATATGCAGTTGTCTGCTGCATCATTTAGCCTTACAGGATTAAAAACTGTACATTAGTCAGTGGTGGTAAAGTAGCTCTTTCATTCCTATTATTTTTTACCACACTTTACCAGAGATGAAAGAGCAGCATCTCCGTAGAGGGTTTATAGAAATTTTTATTTCCTCTAAGATGGTAATGTAATTTTTGTTACTAGTGGTCAGGTGTGTCTGTGGCTCAAGGAACCTTGTTTTTCCCTTATTTCCTATGCCATTTTGTATTGTATTCTGAGATCCTGCATAGAACAGGCAAATTCCCTGCATATTTCCTGAGAGACTTTTTTTATCATCATTTTTACTCAGCAACAGCAACACTTAACAGCCTTCAGTCAAAAGCTGACACTTGTCTTCTACCCTGTATTCTTAATCATGCTGTTTATTTGCAAAGAGATAATAGGCTCCTACAATTTTGCCTCAGACATTTTTGTTCAGTCTCTGTATTAATCTCTTTTCAAATAATCTCTGCCTTTTTACCAGTTGCTGTAAGAGCAGACTGATGTTCCTGATGACTATGCTTTAGCTAAAATTTCTGTTCTTCTTTTGCAATCCAGTATTTATAACCGATATTCCTCACTGTATGAAAGCTTAGTGTCTATGAGAGTCCTCATCACCCTCTGGCTATGGGCACACAGGGTCTCCACAGGTCCTGGAATGCATTCAGTATGTTTGTATAGTCAAAAAAGAGAGCAATGCTTCCATCTCATGGGGTGCTAGCAGATGCAATGTATTTATTTCCTCTCTGAAGCTGGGGGCTGGGAGAAGAACTATAATTTTACTGGGACTAAATCATTCTCCTTTACACAGAACAATGCTCAAATCTGAACATCCAAAACATATTTTCTCCCAAAATTCTGAAATGCATATATTTTGCTGCTGATGCTTCTGTAAAACTACAGGACTCATTGGAGATGTCTGGTTTTCCTGAATATAATTAGGTAAAAAGTAGGTATTAACTTCCGTACCATGCTGAGAGTAGATTCATGATGCTTCTCCCCCAAAACAGTGCTGAGATAATTAAAAAGTTCAGCACTACTGTGGAACATCATAGTATACGAGAGGCTAACCCAGAAAAACTGAAATAAGCACAACCAAAATTTTTAGAAGAAAAATTAAAATAAACATATTGAACATAATAATATTAATAATATTAAGAAATAACTTCCTAAAAGCACTCTGCTAAATTTTACTAATAATTTTTTTTCTTTTGTTATTGGCACTTTAAAGTGTGTTTACCACAGCTGTGCACTATATTTCCAACTTTTTGAGATTTAGAAGAGGGCTAAAAGGAATGATATTCTTTTCCTGGAATTCAATGTAAGTTTATCCTGCATAAACAGAGCATAAATGTTTTATGAATCAGATCCTTAATTTTCACAATTTCTGAGGCATTTATATGCATCTCTCCAAAACGAATAGCACTTTTCCTTACCTAGAAATACAACAGAAATATTTTCATTTATTACCTTCGGAAGCTTGCACTTTTAGCTTTCAAATGCAATGCTAAATGATTTCTGTAAAGTAAAACTGTAGACTTATGCTTTCTTTTGTCTAAAGGAGGAGGACAATTGTGTACATTTTAATTTATATGAGTGTCTGCGTGAAATTGTACACACAAGACTAAATATTCTGCACAAAACTGATATGTCAAAGCTTCCAGACAAAGCTTCCTGCACAAAGCTTCTAGACTGGCATTGTCAAGGTGCCTTGCAGCATTTTTGCTCAAAGCAGCATTACAAAAATAAAGCAGCAGTTTTTCACTAAATTCATGCGAAAGGGAAGTGAGAACTGGTATGAAGATACCTATCTGCAAAGACCTGAAGTTAGACCTTAAATCTCCTCTCAGGAAACCATCAAATAACTAGTGACTTGCCAATAAAGCCAAGCATTTACTTTGAAGTCATTGTAACAAAACTGATTTGGGCCACAAAAGCCAAGGGTTAGTATCCTTTTAACTTCAGCAGATTCTGAATCTAGTCCCTTTAGGAAAAAGGCTTCACAGTCTGATCCAGATCATTCAGCCACATAGGAATGCATAATCAAACTAATTGCCACACTTGTTAGCAATGCAAATCTTGGGTTTAAATCTTTTATGTACAGGCAGATTTTAGCTTAGTTTGAATTAGTGAGATCTGAATGTACTTTGTGTTCAAATGCGTATGTTGAAGTACAATGTAGTCAGCTATCACAGGAGGAAACTACTTCTGGAATATATTATAAATCAGCTGTTTATTGTATTTTAGAGATGGTGCCCACTAGTTGTTCATCTTCTACCCCTAACTTTTACATCCACATTATAATTGTTTATACAGAAATGTATTTTTTATCTAGTGGGAATACAAAATACAAAAAGAGTTTCTGTGTGCTTTCAGTCAGGTACTCTGCCTCTTTTGAAACAAATCTTTGAACTTATATTCTCTTTAATATTAGTGGTAAGTAGAGTTTGGGCAGATTATTTCAACTGACTTTAACCATACTTTAAGGATGAATGCAAGTATCTTCCCAAATAAGAGTAGAAGATACTTTTGTAGTAGATATACGTTTGAAACAAAAATGTTTGTCATTGGAAGGCTTTATAGTCTGGTTTACCTGACTCTTGATTGTCCAGAGTCAAAGTCTGATGGATTCCTTTGCATGGAATCACTACCTCTGTAATCCTAATTTTGTATCGCTGAAATAAATAAACTGTAGATAGAAATTTAACTTAGAGTTTTGCCATAGGGCAAAAATCTGTTCCCATCCAATATTGTGACTGATCATTATTACCACAAAACTTGGCCTGTGTCTTGATTCCTAATGGAAGTCATAAATATTGCCTTCTGAGCTATAATGCAGATTAAATATTGGTTTCTCTTTCTGAGGGATCTTCAAGAGCTTTGTCGGCTCTGCTGGAAGCATCTTCATTCTCGTTATTTGTTAATGGTTCCACTTCCTTTGAGTCAGCATTCTTCTGAGCTTTTTGCTTCTCATCTTCTAGTTTCTTTTCTTTTGCCAAAAGCCTGTAGTTGATGGCATTGCCAATGAACAACCAGATACTGGCCACAGTCACAATCACTCCGCAGACAAAATACATGTACTGATATTCACCAGTAACATCTACTAACCAACCTGAAATACAAAGACAAGAAAGAGTATTTAGACTAGGATGCCAAATACAATCCACATCCTTCTCTTGGAGAAATATCTATATATTCCTTGGTTTTGAAGTAGGAGCAGAAAAGTATTTTCAACATGTTAAAATTTTCTAACATAGACAGTGGAACTATAACAAAACCTGTATTAGTGAAGCTAGCAATTGTCATTGGAGTCACTGACAATTATAGAATATTGAAGAACAATGTAAGTAAAGCTTAATGAATAATGACAGACAGTTTTTTAGCTCTTTTATTTTCAGTCTTTCATTTTATTCATGTTCTAATTGTTCTATTGTTTTGGAATGCCTGGTACTCACTGAGGCTGTATACACACAATAGGATGAAGAGGTATGGGCCTTCTTAGGCTGCTGTCTGTGCATCAAATGCCTGCTTTTCAAGTTTACTTTCCTGTGACTGCTGAAAGAGAAAGACTTCTCCCTTCAACCATCATGCTTAACTGATGAGTTTTAAACTATGAGGCCTGTACGTAAAAATTACGTTCACACCTCTGTGATTAACTTGGTCATGGCAAGGAAAATAAATTATAACAGTTCTTTCCATTTATCAGCCATTCCTTCTAAATTTTCACAATTCCCAAATCAACATTTGTACATATCCAAGTATTTAGCTCTGAACTCTGCTACACTATAACTGAAATTCTCAGGATAACCTTCACACTTCAATTTAGTATGTATTTAGAGGCTTTTACTGTGTTGAAGACATAATGCTAGTCTATTCACCGGATACACATTTAGAAGTCATTAAATTATTCCAGACTTTTTTTTTTTTCCACAAACCTAGTATTAGGAAAAACTCAAAATAGCACTGCAAGTGTACAATTCACTTATTAGTGTAAACAGTGCCATTTGCTGATTTTTATTGATGAGCAGTCTCATAAAACTGATGTTTAAAAATTAAATTATGAATTAGCATTACTTCTGCATAATATTTTAAAGGCTATGAACTAGTCAAAACTGGAACTTAGCCTTTCCATGTGTTCATTCCTTTTGTTGTCTCTATTTAACAAGTTAAATCAATTATTCATAAAACTATAGCACAATCAAATGTTTTTCAAAACTCCTGAAAAGCTAATATACTGAAAAAAATAGTTGTGTAAGCTATTACTCCATAAATATTAGATTTAATATCTTTAGAGTTAACACTGATTTCAGAACCTGACTGAAAAGGCTGCACTCCAGAGGTCACAGGCTCAGACCCCCCACTAGGTGGCATAGGAAGAGTCTGTGTGAGAAAAATGTATTTTGTTCAACTTTCATGAATTTGTATGCTAAATGATGATAAAAATATGGATTGCCTTGAGAAGTATTAAAAATTTACTTGTACAAATATTATTTTACTGAAACGAGTGGAATTGTTTTGGCATATTTACAATTGCACACAACAATGCTATTTTCACAGAAATACTGACAGTAATCTAAAACACTTCGATATGCAGAAATGCTTTTAGGCACACATAATCTTGCTGACTTCTGAGGCAGTGTTTATGTGGGTATAGTATATGTTCACAAAGTTGGCAATCTCACTATCTTTGTATTCTCATATTGTTAGGTTTACACTGCAACACACACACCAAGGTACACACCAATGCTTCTCAACAAGATTTGAGCGTCTATTTTTTAGTTTCTTATATCATCAGAGACCTTAAAATTATAAAGCTTACTAGCAGCATTACTAAATACTGACTAAAAAGCTAGCAAATAGAAAATATTTTACATAAGATTTCATCATTTTTGCTGCAAGAAGCCAAGAAGTTATGAATGTAGTCGAAGCTATACACCTAGGCTCTGTCCAAGCTCCCCTAACACTTGAAAGAGAGAAGTTGGTAACATTGCCATCTTTCAGTCAGTTCACATTCTGAATTGCCTTATCCATTGGCTATAGAAACATGTGAAAGAACTGAATGTGAGCAGAGTTGTGGTGTGTAATCATGCTAGGGCGCAACGCTCCATGGCACCATGATGGAATCCCACCATGCGTTCACCCTGCCTAGGCTACTGTGGATGCCCCTGTTCTTCTGACACTCCCCTGCTAGCTTCTTCTCTCTGGAAATGTCAATCCTCTCTGTGTAGACAAACTAAAATTGTTTAAGCGAGTGTAAGAGATTGCTCCTTGAGCTGTCACTAGGTTGGAGAATTTATAAGCCACTCTGTGAGGTCTTCACAAAAACAGACTCAATCAATTCAAGAGAGTAAGAACTTCATTGTCAAAGAGCAAATTTGAGATGAATATATCTAAGTCAAGGTTGCAAAACTAGCTCTATGTGCTATCAGGAAAACATACATTTACCACATGGATTTATGGGCCAGTAGAGATACGGTCTTAATCTGTTTTTTGCAAATGCACACAATAAATGCCTTTAGATTCTCATGTGAACCTGCAGCTGCAAAGCCCAAAGATACTGCTGCTACAGTACACTTCTAGTCATAGCAAAAACATTAAATAACGTTAAGAACAATGTTTATATTTATTCAATGTTAAATTTCAAGATTATGCTGTAATGTCTGAAAAAATGGAAAGAAATAGATTCTTACCTCCTAGAGGAGGGCCTATGAGCACAGGACAACATTCCACAATGGTGACAAGTCCAACCGCACTGGAAAATCTGGCAGCCCCAACGAGGTCCATCAATGTCTCAAAAAGAACGCTGCTAACCATTCCAAACGCAAACCCAAAAAATACAGCATATATCACCAAGCCAGTGTAATTTTTTGCCAGAGGGCACAAGATATGACAGACCCCATTGTACAAGACAGCAAAACTAAAAAAATACTGAATCTTTGGCCGGATAAACCTGGAGTTTGCCACGAGTCCCATTGAAGGCCTAGCAAACATGTCTACAAAGGCTAAGATAGATAGCAAAAAAGCAGCAGAATATTCATCAATTCCCTTGTGCTTGGCATAAGGAGCCAAGAACACTATTGGAGCAAAGAAACCAATAAACATAATGACATTTCCTGACAAATAGATCAGAAACCCTCTGTGTTTGAAGAGGGACAGATCTAGATACTTATTCATAGTTTGCCAACAAGACTTCTTGTTGTTTTTGTGCAAGGCAGAATCTCCTGTGCCTTTTTCAACATCTTTTTTCACAGTTGGGACTTTTTTCGGTCCAACAGGTCTCATAAGCGACCCGGCCACACAGCAGTTCAAAAGAAGTCCTCCCAGAATAAGAAAGCTTCCTTTCCAGCCAAAAGCATTAAAGAGGAATTGATTGAGAGGTGCCAATGTGCTCAGAAACACGGGACTTCCAGCCATGGCCAATCCATTAGCAATGGGACGCTTCTTATAGAAATACTTGCCAATCATGGTTAAGGCAGGCTGTAAGTTGAATGCTAAACCCAGACCTAAATGACACATAAAAGACAATATTATTGCAGGTCATGCATTGAAAAACATATTGCACCTCTTTCAAGTTATTTTTAAAATGACCACTATCTAACCCAGTGATTCTCAATAAAGATAAAAACCAACTAGCATCAGAGGATGAAATACAGTTTCATTGCCGTCTACGTGTGTTAATGTCAAGACTGTGTCATGGTGAAATTTTGTCCATTCCCCCCTGTAGCACTGCATTAAAAGCCAAAATTCCTTGATGTGTTTCAGCAATGATAGAGTCAGGGCAATCACATTGAGAGGAATTATGGTTATCAATGCCTTGACTCATCACATTTATATTTGCTAAGCTATAATGCAATTCTCTCTTGGCTCATTTTATCAAAGTTATTAAATGTCGCCTCAGCTATAATGAATGCAGGGTGTATTTAAATGCATAAATCTCCTATTTTTTTATTTCCAACCCTAATTAAGATCCAAGTTGTCTACTAAACTGGAGCTTAAAATAGCAAATTATTGTAGAGCATATTCAGCTCCCGTTCCCCATGTCATCACTAATAGTGGAAGAGTTACAGAGGACACACATCGGATCAGATCACCCATCCACATCAGCTGAATGTATAAGCTGAACCCTAAGCTGAACCTCTAGGTCTTCTCTCTCTATAAAGACATCTGGGCAATAAGACATAAGTAGCTTTGCATCTGCTTGATGGCACTGAAGTTTTCTTCTCTGATGGCCCATTCCTGGACTCTGACTTTATTCTTTCAGTGGCCCTGAGTTTAGGATATCAAAAATAAGAAATTTAAGAATTAATCACTAAATAAAGAAGGACTCCTTTAGTCCCAACATAAAGAAAGATGAGCATGAATATACAATTCATAATAATACATATTCTTATGTAATATACACTCATTTATTACCTGTCAATATTTTGCCTCACCTTCCTTATTCTGAGAAGGGAATTTAAAAAAACCCCACAACTTCTGAAAAGGAGGTTATTTAATTCACTGGCAATGCGATAACTTTAGTTCATTGCTTTAGGCAATATCTAGGCCTCAGATAGATGACTATGAATAATTTCATTATTACACTGGGCGGATTTTAAACAGAAAAGTATTGCACTGAAAGTTTATACTTTTCTGAAAGACTATATGTATGCACAAACCTAAAGAAAAGTGGTACAAGCTTTCACAATTTTACTAAAATCCTACTAGCATCTCTCAACCTGCTTGCAGTGCAACATGATAGAAAGCTAGAAGAATGAATGTGAAATTGTACACAAATGACTGTAATAAGTGTTGTCACAAGCCAATCAATTTTTATACCATTATTATAGTGCAGTGTGGAACAGTCCATACATACATCATTGACTGAATAAATTCATGAGTTGCTTCTGAATTATCAAAAGAAATAATTTAACAGCCTACCAGCTAATTTAAAGGATTAGATAGTTCAGGTAGCTGAAATTAACTGATCTTGCTACCTTCTTGGATTGCCTCTGTACACAGAGAATTCTTGATCAGTAAGGCTCATTGGTAGAACATTATTAGAAATAATTTTATATAGTAATATATGTAATGTAATATAACAACATATAATATAACAACATATAATATAACCTTTTAAACAGGACTCTTACCTCCAACCACACCAATACATATATATAGTTCAAGGACGCTATTGCAGAAAGAGCTTGCAATCATTCCAAATGAACACAGGATACCACCTGCTATCATCACAGGCCGGCTACCATACTTATTCACCAAAATACTGCTTATGGGACCTGTTGGTAGAAAGAAAATGCAATGACAGGTAACAGGTAACTCCGTCATACATGTCTTTGTATCTACAATATGTTGAAATGCTTTCCTCTTTGATCTGGGAAAGCGTTAAGTTGTTTCTGTATCAGTCTGTCTTACAAACATACTCTGTGAATTTGCAGATGCATGACCCTGGATGCGGATATATTGTCTCCATGACAATATAAATATTGATTAATTATGAAGATGGGCAAAAAGATTAAAGATATCAAACAACCAAGAAGGATTGTTACAGTTAATGAGTAATCAATACTGAGATTGGTCAGTGGAAGTTTTGAAAGTGCAAGGATGGAAGAATTTCAAGTATGAGACAGGTATCAAAACAATTCACAGAGCAGGAGGAATGAATCTCCAGGCACAGCAAACTAAAACCTGCCCTTAATACTGCAGCATGTCCTGTATCCCTACTTGGAACCATATATAAGCTTAAAACTTAAAGCTTGTCAAATCAGAATGTAAATCCCTGGCCCCTGCAGCCCATTTTCCCTTACCTCATCAAGAGGGGAGTGTTAACAGGCAGTAAGATGATTATAAGTTGTTTGGGAAAATCTAAAATGTGGTTTAGCATAAAGACCTATAAACTTTGAAAATATTGCTACAGGTCTATTTTTCAGTTTTAATTGCAATTCAGTTTATGGTGTAATTGCATCCATACTAAACAAACATCTAGTGTGCAATTTAGCATGACATGCATTATATGTTTTTTAAATGACCATGACTAGAATAGATGGTGTGCTACATATCAAGATTAAGAGGTTGTCAAGGCTCTTAAGGTAAATTTCCATAGCATCTGACTGCACTATATTTGGCCCAAACCATTATAAATAGTCTTGCTTTTGCAATAACTAAACTTACCCATTCAAAAAAGGGAAAAAAATCCAAACCAACCCAATATTATAAAACCAACGCGTTTCAAACTTAAGATAAAGTAGGCGCATGGTATAAAGTGGAATGCCATGCTCTGCAGCTGATTTCACTGCAAATCATGCACTAGCAACAGTACTGCTAACAGTAGTATTTTTTAAAAAATATCTAAAGGAATAAATGCCAGAAACTCCGTGTTTTGAAAAAGCCAAATCCAGCCAAGTTTGAAAGTGTGCTTTCACAGGCATCATGTTATTATAGACTCCACTCTTTGAATTACCTTAAATGTATTAGAGTATTATCATGGACAGACAGCAAATGTTAAGTACCACCTGAATATCAACAACAGAAGCTTTAAGGATGTGCCAAATGATCAAGTTTTAGCTTACTTCCTTATGCAAAAAAGCTTCTACAATAGAGTTGCCCTGGGCCTGCCAGTGTTTTCTAATAGCTCTGTGAATACAGAGGTCAACTTGAAATTAACTTGACTAGAAAGCAAAGATTTGAGTGATGTTTAGATCTTAGTTTGTGCATTCACTAAATAGCTTGGGTGCCAAGGAGTCGAGGGAAGGTCCTATAGGCTTCCTGCCCAAGCAGCACAGTCACTGGCCAGTACACTCAGCTTGTCACCAGTAAACGCAATCTATTTTCCTGCCCAGTTCAAGGTAGGTGGGGCATAGAGAATAAACAGTCTATTTTACTGAGAAGGTAAAGTATTCTCAGACTTAAGGCATTAGGACTCATCTCACAGACAGAAGCATAGGAGATGGTCTCAGCTGCTCACTGAACTGCAGCTGAAGCATAACCATATATTGAAATCAACAGACTTAAACATCCTCAGCATGGCATTGACCACCAAATAGACAATACTCCAGGGATTTATTAAAAGACTTTAAAACACGAAGCACTAAAACATGTAACCAACATCTTATATGATGACATATCTAACATTTCTTTACTTCCATTTGGGGGGAACCAGTGAGCAGAATGGTGACAAGGTAGGCTTTTCCCTTTGAGGTCATATGGAGAAAGCAGTGACACATGAAGGACAGAGAAGTTACACTGTAAGCACATCCCAAATGTATCACGTTTACTTCTTCTGTCTTAATAAAATTGTGCTCTCATAACTATGCTGAAGCATAACTTCAGTTACAATTTATTTTTTTTTTTATAGAGCTATGTTTGGAAAATCAGTGGTTTGGCTAATGTTTGAATTAGAAAGGAAGCCTGTTTGAAATACATAAACCACATAAATATTTTCCCTGAGTCAAAGAAAGACCCTTTTAAGTGGAACTCTTTGCAAAAAGTTTCAACCTAATATCAAATAATATTTATAATTTTGAAAATAAACCTAAGGCAATTAAAAAAAATATTTAATTGTTGTTATTGCTAAACGCAATAACAGTATTTCACTTAAAAGATATCAAAATAATGATTTAAAAAATTATTTTAAAAATTATTTCCAAGCTCTTCTTCCTGTGATGAGATGGAAATATTTACAAAATTGAAAATGAAACATTTGTTTAATGTTTGTTAACATTCCAACCTTCTCTCAAATTACCGTTGCAATAAATGTTGCCTTGCTGTAGTCTTACTTAAAATGTTCCTTTGATAAGACAGAAAAATGTAGGAAAGTGCAGTGGCAGGAGTTCAGAAACAATGCACAGACGATCAATCTGATCAAACGATGTTCAGTTTATTATTTAAATGAGTTAGCTTTTATACAGTCAGGTCCTTCCGGGTACGTGATTACAACAAAGCGATTGGATAGCTCAGTCCGTGCACACGTTTCGTGCCTTTAGTTCATTGGTCCCGATGCCCTGTCCACGCGTCCTGACGTCATTTGCGCCGCCCAAAGTCCCTCCTACCAATCCGCCTTAGGGACTTTTCAGGGGACTTTCCAGCTTTCTCTTTATCGGTCACATACACACAGTTTTCCCATAACTTGCAACCATAAACACACAGTTTCACACAACTTGCAACTATAAACTATTCTTTTAATAACCTCCAAAGTTATGTCAAGTGAGGCCTACTGCTCCTCAGAGCTGTATGGATTGTTCACGAAGTGTCCATTGTCCTGTAAATACTCCACAGGAAAGAGGTATCATAGCAGGGAAATAATTGACCATACTATTTCTAAATTCATTCACTACAGACAGGATTTGGAATTGTACCCTTACACAAATACTTCAGGTATGATGTAGATAGACTTGTCAGCAGTCTGTTTGTTTTCCCATTAAACAAAGACAGCATGAAAAGCCAGAAAGAAAGCTGTGAGAGCAAATGAAAAAGATGATGTAAAACCACACACAGATATCAAGTGTTGAAAAGAGAAGAATGACATTAGAAAAGATTGTTGTACACTATTGCTATATTTTTAGCATTTTAAATAAAATTATGAATCAAAAAGACAGCATGCACTGACAAGTTTTCCAACCATAATCAAAGCTCTTCTCTAATATTCACTCCAAGGGAGCACTGACTATAACATTAATATATTTTAATACAGTTCCATCAACCCTTCCTTTTTTCTCCTGACTTGCAGGAAAATGAGGCAGTCTTGTTTGTTTAGGGGTTTAGGGAAGAAATTTGTTTTTAGTGTTTGGTTGGTTGGCATTTTCTGAGGGTTGTCTAGAAATGTTAAGTTCCCCTCTCCTTTAAGGGAAATCATTGTGCAGACAGTTCCTTATCAGGAACAAGAAAACTGCATCTCTGCCTATCTTCACTGTGGCAGTTAGGTCAGGACCACCAGGCCAGTTACAGATCTTCAGATCAAAGTAGGCAATGTTAGCTTCACCTACAAGACCTGATAGCTGAGTTCAAATATGGATTTATTAATTTAGGTAGGCAGTTGATGAAGCCACAAGAGGAAAGGCAAAGCAGTCTGACTCTGTACTACCAAATGACCTAAATCTGGACTGTATGATGAACTGAAAGTTCCTTTAAACATAATACTCTCTTTGAGATGTTTTCCTTAAGTTAGTTATGTGTATTTACCACCACAGCTCCACTTAATTTGAAGTTTTCTTTATGTGTATTCCAGTATTTTGATTTAAAATTTGTGCATGTGGGGAATATTAATTGTTCCATAAGCCATAAAGTTAGTTTAAGTTCCCTAAATTATCTAGGAACCCTTTCAATCTGATAAGTAGGTTGAAAATTTTCTTCTGACATCTGTGCATACACTTGGGTTTGGAGTCTTATAAAACACTGCATATTCATACCTTTACATAGACGAATCTACATACATTCCAGCTGTTTGCTTGCCATCATATGTTTTATAGCCATGTACAAATTTCATTTCACATGTAATATCTTCTACAATTATTTAAGCAATACTCGCATGCCAGCATGGGTCTATATTTCTCTCATATTTTTTCTTCTTAGCTAAAGGAAGATTAAGCTGTTTATATACTCTAACACTGCCAAAATCTTGCTATACATTAATGCATATTAATGTACTGAAGCACTGCTGGATCTTGGAATCTACTTTCCCGAAGCCTGAAGTAGCAGATGTTAAGTCAGGAGACCCACAAGAATATTTATTCTGATCTCTCCCTTAACACCTACAAACCATCAGCCACAAAAGATTATACACTCCGTAAACCAAATTTAAGACCATTATCATAATATGTTAACACTCTCCCAGCTGTATTTTTGTTTTATATCTTTCCGTTTCAGGCAAATGACCAGGCTGTGAGAAGGAATAAGACAGCAACTATAATAGAATCTAGGACACTTGAATTCTTGCTGCCTTTTCTTTTTCATCAATGTTTTTCTTACCAAAATGAAAAAAAAAAAATACTTTAGACAGTTCTCCCATAAATAGTCAATACTTTCTCTGAGGGATGAAAAAATGTATAATAACTAGTCAGAATGGTTATAATAGCAGCAATTGGATACAAGCAGTATCAAACTGTCATCATTGTCTTTTACATCCATAATGAGGTCATCTTTGGATCTAATTTATACGTATATTCATTGTAGGAATGAAAGTTTCTTTAGAAGCATATAATCTATGTTTTAGTGTTTAATTTACTTTGCAGAATCATAGAATTTTCTAGGTTGGAAGGGACCTCAAGATGATTAGAAGGACCTCTGCTATGAGGAAAGACTAAGAGAATTGAGATTGTTTGGCCTAGAAAAGAGAAGGCTTTGGGATGACCTAATTATGGCCTTACAGTACCTGGAAGGAGCCTACAAGAAAGATGGGGAAAAAGTTTTTGCAAGGGCTTGTAGCGATAGGACAAGGGGGAATGGCTTCAAACTGAGAGACAGCAGGTTTAGATTAGATACCAGGAAGAAAATCGTCCTTGTGAGGGTGGTGAGGCACTGGAAAGAGTTGCCCAGAGAAGCTGTGGATGCCCCATCCTGCGAGTGTTCAAGGCCAGGCTGGATGGGGCTTTGAGCAACCTGGTCTAGTGGGAGGTGTCCCTGTCTATGGCAGTGGGGTTGGAACTAGATCAAACAATCATAGAGTCATAGAATGGCACGGGTTGGAAGGGATCTTAAACATCATGACTCTGAGCCATTGACCACTACTCTCTGGATGTGACTGTCCAACCACTTTCTTATCCATCTAACAGTCCAGTCATCAAGTCCATCTCTCTCCAATTTAGAGAGAAGGATGTTGTAGGGTACCAAGTCAAAGGCTTTACAGAAGTCCAGATAAACTGCATCTGTAACCCTTCCCTTGTCCACTGATATGGTCACTCCATAATAGAAGGCCAACAGATTAGTCAGGCAGGCCTTGCCCTTGGCAAAGCCATGCTGGCTGTCTCAAATAACCTCCCTGTCCTTCATGTACCTTAACACAGCTTCCAAGAGGATCTGTTCCATTTGTCCTAGTATGATTTCTCATTGCTGTAATGCAGTGATACAATTAAAGATCATTCTGTAATTTGTTTCGCATATTGCCAGTGCATTTATGGTTTTTATTTTTACACCTGCATTAATTTTAGTATAGAACTAGAGATGAACTTTCATGATAAAATGCTAATTTTTTAAATATATATTGACAATGTCATTACAGTGTTCACAGTGTCATCGAGCCAAAGCAACATGACTCAGTCTGAACAATATGACATTTATTTAAATGGAGTAGCTGAAAGAAGTTGAAAATAAATGCAATATACTATTTCAAATCGCACTAATGCTACATTGTAGATTCCATCCTGTCAAGTCAAGTGATTTAAACACATTTTCAGACATCTGCTTTGCAAAGTCAATGCAGATAACTTTCCATCTCAGTTCTATTTTTTATTTCTGTTTCCTACAAGCCTGGAAAAACCCAAGGTGCTCCAAGAATTAATATTAGTATCAACTATTTACTAAGATCAGTTCAACTTTCTCTTTATTTTTCTCTTTCCCTTTTTTTTCTTTTTTTCTTATTTTTTATTTACAAAATATAAAGTCCACTTGCAAAAACTCATTCAACTGCAATGGCTTTAAGCCAATACTTAGTACTGCTATTGGACTGCTATCTCTGGCATTCAGAGGAAAGGCAACTCAAAATTGATCCTGAACATGTTTAAAACCTGTTCATTAAGCTGGAAAAAACCTTCAAAACATGCTGTTTTTCTCAAGCAGGACTAAGTCAAATTACTAAGCATTCCATGACAGTCTTATCTCTAGTTCAAAAACCTTTGGCTGAATTCTTTCAGTACTCTTGGGCAGGCTTTAGAGAAGGCAGACAGAAAAAAAATATAAAAATAATATCAATAAATTTGAAAATTTTAAAATGTCATGCACCTATTTTTATGTTAGATTATTTATCATGTTTATGGGAATGGTAACTTGCATTTCTGACATATCCTATGTGTTTGTGTAACATCAATGAAAGTAACATAGTTCAACAATTGTTGGAAAGCTTTCTCTGTAGTTCCTCTGTGCATTTGGCAGAATTTTTTTTTCCATTTCATATAACATTTACAACTAGCTGCTCTGATTCCATAAACCTGGATAATATAATAACCTTGACAGAAAGCAAAGAGAAAAAAAATGCTCTTGCAATAAATACCACCAAACAGAAATGGGTTGCTAGACTATGAGTTAGGATAGCTCAGCAGCTGAAAGTACAACCTGCCAGGGAGGATGCAGTTAGTCATTCAACCATCCATCACATTTTGCTCACCACTTCTTAACTACATTTCCTTAGTGTCATTACCCTGAATGCTCACATTCTCACTTGTGCCCTGAAGGAGCCTTGAAGTCTATCAAGTTTTTATCCTTGATCTCTAATGAAGATTAATTTGACCTTCAGCTAGTCCTTAGGACGTTTATATGAAACATAGTAATTCTTCATGGTTCCTCCTCCCAAAAAAGTTACCTTTGATAATTTCGAACTGATGTGTTTAAGTCAGAAAAACATATGTCTGACTGCAGATATAAGCTGACTTTTTCCTGAAATGTTCAGAAGAAACAAAATGAGCAATCAGTGGTGCTGGAACCTGCTCTAAATGTATTGCTTTTATGGAGGAACTACAGATCTCTGATCTGCCTTGGTATTTTATGTTTGTTTTCCAGTGATACATCGGAGACATGAACCAAGGGTAGTACGTATTTTGATTAAAGCCGTTGTTTAGCTTACAAGGTTTTTTTCCTTGTTTGCTAGGGTGCGAATGTGTATGGAATTATGGGCCATGTAATTTAGAAAACATCTTCAAGTTAGCAAATTACTCTATATCTATGAATTTTAAAAAGTTGGAAAAATGCCCAGTTTTTAATCAAGGAGTAGCCAAGCTGATTATTATTTTCATGGATACGTATCAATGCTTTGTATTAATTATGTTTTGCAAGCTCTGCTGCAGAATTTTTTTCATGAAAGGCTAAAACACTTGATCACAACACAGAAGACTTTAAGAGAAATTACGACCTTTCTTTTGAAATGAGCAATATCAAACTTCATCATATTTAATAGGAAATTTGTCTAATTCTATGAGCTGCTGAACACTCAGCAGATTTCAGAAGCATATATGATCACCGACTAAAAAAGCTGTGAATGGGAATCAGATGCAGCAAAATATTTCAGCATTTTTTAACTCTCCCTTTATTCGTTTTCCTGTTACCTTCGGTATTACTGAGTAAAGTGATGCCTGTGCATAGATATTTGCAAAAAGTATAGAAAAAGGTGACAAACAAGAAAGAAGAAAGGAGGGAACAAGCTAGTGATGAGATGGAACTAAAGCACCTATAAGAGAGTTGTATATAAATAGATATATTGTAACACCAGGCACATATTTTTCAAAAAAAGATCTGCAAGCCTCTGTAATTAGGATAGGTGAAAATAGCATCAGCACGTGATATTTCATTGCAAATTATCTTCTCAAAAAAATGTTCTTTTCTTCACAGAAAACCAAAGCAATCAGCTTGTAACTTGAACGTGTAGTGTATCAATATAAACATTAGAAAATTCAGTAGCAAATATGAAGTGCTGGGAAGAATGAATGAAATTTTTCTCCAGAATAAAAACCAATTAATTTTAAAGCTTAGTATTTAACAGCAATTAACTCCTCAGGACTTCACAGGCTTGCAGGAATCGAAAAGCTCAAAAAATGTGCTGGGGATTTCACTTAAATGATATTACTGTGGAATTCACAACCTGCGCCATTAAAAGTTACTTCTTCAAATGGAAGACCAAACAAGGACTTCCTGACTTTTCTCCCCTAGAAATACAGTAAAGATAATAATACTAATATATAAATATTAATAAATGTAATTACCTATAGCAGTATCGAATATACAAGGTATTAATAATAAATTAAATTTGCATCCCTTTCAGGGATTCAGCAGGAATTTAATGACGCATAACTCAAATTGCTCATGAAAATGTGTAGTGATTTTCTTTCACAGGTCTCATCTTTGAAGCGTTATCCATTCATCAGTGGCTGCTCCTTCTTTCTCTGTGAATGGTTGCAAGGGAAAGGTTTAGTTCAATTTGGTAATATCTGTGTTTTAGCACATGTATTGAAAGAAGCATCACATTTCTGAAAATATTAAAATAAATCCTAGTATGTCTACTTTCAGGGAACAAAGAGAAATTAGTACTAATCAGAAACCTGAGGTTCACTCATAGCTATCCAATATTTCTATCTAATAGTTTTTCTGTCTCAAAAATAATCTTACTAAAAAACTGCTTTACCCAGACATTGAGGCTACATATTCACACAAACACATCCATAAAAATAAAAAAAACCCCAACACTTTTCCTCGTTCTGTTGTTGGACTCCTAATGACAAAAATGACGGGTTTTTTTCTGGGATAATAGAAGGTACTTATCCCATTTGTAAGTATTTTTCACCTGAAACCTTCTGAACTAACTCTTTCAGTTCCGAGGAACTTGAAAATTTGTAACTGAACACTTGGTGTTTAGTACTTTGTGCCCTGCCGAAGCAGATTACAATTTTTAGCTATCAAATTTGTCTTTACATTGTTAAATATGTATGAACTAGACTGCTAAACACGTTCTGTATATTCTGCTCTTACAAAGGGGACACAATTTTCTGCAGATCATAAAACTGAAAAGGAAGAGAGATTACAGTATCTACTGTCACAATTACCATTATAGCAACTTGAAAATAAGGGATATGTTGTTAATCTCAGAGATAATTGTTGGGAACTAAAAAAAACCCAAAACCTAAAAAACCCCAACCAAACAAAAAAAGGGCAAAACAACCCCCCCCCCAAAAACCCTACCAAAAAACCTCCAAACAGTTTTTTTTAATTCTTCATAGACATTTTCCTTGACTATGTTATTAGATAGTTACAAAGGTTTTCCTTCTTAATTTCTTTCTCTTTGAGGAATGACTGTCTTTTCTGAAAATCCGTGTATACATATGTGAACACAATATTCATAAATATTCATTACTCACCACTTCCTATTTATTATTCCCTATTCTCATTCACTATTTGTATATCCCTACTTAAAATTATCTCTAGATACTTTTCCTGGAAGCAGAATAATACTTTGTCATTTGGAAGCCTAGCAGAATTGTAGAGAGCAAAAAAGTCACAGAAAATACTTCAGAAGACCTTGCTCAGGCTATTTAGCAGTTCTTATGAATGTTGGGTATATTCTCTGCAACTCAAATCAGTACATTTTTTAGATAATGCATTTGCTGTGAAAAATTCAGCCAATTTCAGTTAGGATTAGTACTGTCATTTGGATTTCTCTGTCTTCTACAAATTGCCCATCACATTAATGTTCATACAATATCCCATTTTCATCCTGCACATCATCCTACAGTGTATTTGTTTTCTTCCAGAATAATATTATAACTAACTCAGCTTAGAAATTATTCCTTATATATTGTTACAGGTAATAATATGTAATTTCAGAAAAAGCACAAGATACTTGCTTCTTCCCAGTTGCTCCTTTATCATATTCCTTTCTGGTCTCAATTTTGCGCTGTATAATTAAACTTCAAGTTGAAAATACTCAGTCTACTACCCACGATGTTTTCACAGACCACTTACTGTGAATTATGGATCGTGAGTGGATCATTAAATCTCATCTACATATTTAGAATATATGTGATGAGAAGTATAAATCTAGATGAATTTATAACTTGGAAGAGTCCTGAGAAGTCATCATATTTAGGTCATTGACAATAACAAGATTATTTCTGAATGCATTTAACACATTAGTATCATTAAGCTTAAACCCTATTTTATAGAAAAAATGCTAAAACATTATTTTATAATTTTAATTATAATTTTATATTTGTACTATCCAATCAAATACGTATGGTGGTTTTCACATATGGCTAAATCTTTCTAAGATTTAGAAGCTTAAGTGTGGGAATTTCCAAAATTCCCTTACAACTCCAAAATTAGATCATTTATAAAGAACTGTGTAAGGTAAATATTTAATAATATTAATATTTAATCATCATGTCTAGGCTTCGTGAATGAAGATTTGGGAAGGGCTCTACCCACATTTGCTACAAGCGCACTGTTGGCTACAAAGGCCAACGTGAGACAGACAAGTCCAGTTGCAAAAAGCACAGCGGAAAGACTCCTTAGGTGGTATCAACAAGACACAGTTCTTTTTAACAATATAATAAATGCTGAGGGAATGGGAAGAAAGAGGGAAAGGGGAAGAGGAAGGAGCAAGGAGAAGAAAAAGGGTAAAGAAACCAGAATGGTGAAGGGAATTTATTTATGTTTCAAAGAATATCATATAAAATGGGAACTAAGCATTCTCATTAGTTTTTGGCACGTATTTAGAGTATAAATGCAGACAATGGTAGTATATTAATGGGATAATACGAGACACAGAATTTGCCTTTTCCCAGTATTTTCCAAACTACACTTAGTTTTCAACTAAAACTGAGAATCTTTGTGGAAGTTCATTTGTGGGCTTTTTTCCTGTTTTCAGATAAGTTAAAAAATAAGATGTATTTATATTGAGAAAAATATGTTAAATTATAGTATGATATGTAAAGTAACATTATCTTCCAGGTCAAAAAGACTAAAAGCAATATAAACTGTTAAATGGCTAGAAACATGAAGAAAAAAAATCAAAACTAGAATAGTGAACAGTTATCAAAATATTATACTATTGATCAAAAATAGTAACAAGACTTACATTACGCTTTCCATTTTTCAGTGCATTTTTTATTGCAACTGTGCCTAAAGCAGTAGCCTTTGTTACACCCTTAAAGAAGCGGAAACTTTGGGGACAACACAGTGAAAATGTACAAATTCTGAAAGTGTCTCACAAGTTCAGAGTATAACATCAGGGCCATGAAGATGATTAGAGGGATGGAACTTTTTCTCTATCAGGAAAGGCTGAGAGAATTGGCATTTTTCAGCCTGAAGAAGAGAAGGCTCCAGGGTGACCTTTCAGTACCTGAAGGGAGCCTACATGAAAGATGGAAACAGACTTTTTACAAGGGCATGTAGTTGTACAACAAGGGCTAATGGTTTCACACTGAAAGAGAGTAGGTTTAGATTAGATATTAGGAAGAAAATCTTCCCTGTGAAGATGGTGAGACACGGGCACAGGTTGCCCAGAGAAATAGATGCCCCATCCCCAGAAGTGTTCAAGGCCAGGTTAGATGGGGCTTTGAGCAACCTGGTGTAGTGGAAGGTGTCCCTTCCTCTCTTGGGGGGGTTGGAACTAAATGAATGACCTTTAAGGTCCTTTCTAACCCAAACCGCTCTATGACTCTGAGTCTATGACTTTCCAATTTACTTAAGACAACCCACATTTAACTGCTTTTTAAAAACAATAATATTCAGGAAAATATTTACTGATTAATCAATAATTTAAGAGTGATCTCTAATCTCTTCTCTCATTATATTTTCCTTGCTTCTCCCTAGCCTTATACAGCAAAATTCATGTCTCTGAATAACTCTATCCAATCAAATTGAAAGAGAAATCAGGTACCTTTTTTTAATCTATATATCAGAGTAGATGCCAGTTTATCTTTGCCTGTTCCCATATCCAACTCACATACTTTTTTGTCATCAGAGTTGAATTTGCCATTGAACTGTCATTTTTAGATTTCCATCTACAATAGAAAGAGCTTTACTTGACAAGTCTTTCACATTTTCAGATATTCTCTATGTAGAGTCACATGGCATTTATTCTGTGGACTCAACAAAAATTATCATAAATTATGACCCAGTGAGGAGTGAAAGAGTCATGAAAAATTAGTATAAGAAGCCTGGGACTTAAGCAGTGGAGAAGAAATATATTATGAAGGATTTGGGAAAAGGTCTTTATGGCCTTTGTGTTTCACCTGGACTAGAGAGGAAACGATGTTTATCCTGTTCTCTATACAGTCCTCTCCCTTGTACCAGCAGAGGATACACCTCCATAGACAAGATCTTCTGAAAATGTGGGGGTGTAGGAAGTCTAGATCAGGTCTGCTTGCATGAACAAGGAATATTTGATCTCTCCTGCAAAAAGCATCATGAAGTGGCTTGGTAACCTAGTCCCATCTTTTTGCTTGAAGATAGTATTTGTGTGGCTTTTGAACAAGGTGGGGGTTTTTACCTGTTGTGTTAAAAAGCAGGTTTACCTGCGTGCTGTTTCTGCCACTGGCAAAAACCTTAATCTCCACCTAGTAATGTCAAGCAGGTTCCTTCTAATGATTGTGATGCATCATAAATTCACAATAATAAATTAGTGCCCATTAAAATATAGGTTTCTCATTATTTGTATTATAGATTGTGCCTAAATATCATGCATTCCTAAAGCCACCTTTCATCTGAAGAGTTACGTTGACATTCTTCAGCAAGAACATATTAAAATAATCCAGTGAAACATACCTGCATCTGCAAGGATTTAAAATCTGTGCCTGTGAGGAGAATATTACTTAGGTTTACTGAGGAAAGGATTACTTTATTCCTACAGGAAGACCTATGTTTCTTTAGTAAGTGATAATACATCTTACTGGAAAGCAATTGGTTAGAACTTTGACTGATCTAGGCAATATGTATATCTGAATACCCTGTCAGGTAAATTTTTTGTAATATCAAGTGAAATAGTCTAGAAGAAATTCCATGATACAAATTTGTTCTTGTCTTAATTCCATTTGCCACATCAGCTCTGTTTCTCTGAGCATAGGGTCAAGTGCTTTGCACTCAGGCTACTGTTTACATTTGAGTAAGTAAATATAAAGTGCTTCTAAATCACAATGGCAAATGTTACCTTGCACACTTTTTGCACAGGTATAAACTATGGTGCTGTGTGAAAGACAAGAGAACTAATCCCATATGTATTATGTGACATGCTATTTGATTTTTAAGGAACAATACAGAAAATTAGAACTAGCACTGCATGAACCAATTTTGTGGGTTTTATTCCCAAGCTGAAATAAAAATTTCAAGTCTCAGAATTTTCAGTTAAATTAAAACTCTTCAAAAAAGTCACTCTGGAATATCTCAAACATCTTCTGCCATACAAATAAACAAATTAGAAATATAATTATGTGGCATTACCATAAACTAATTCTTCCTCTTAGCTTTTCAAAATATTTACAAACATTTTGTTTAAGGCTATTAGGTACCATATTGCATTTCGTAACCAAAGCATCTTGGAAAAATTGCAGCTCTACAGTTTCTTATTATAGTATTTTGCTGGACTGTGTTGTTCATTATTGTAAATGCAGACACCTAACACACGTTGAACCTTATTCTGAGATGAATTGCCACATCACATTCTAGGAGGTGTAGTCCTTCTGCAAGTCTAGTCCACAGAAGACAGTGGTTTCTGGTTTGGTTTTGTTGTGTCTTTTTTCAGATTTGCTATACCTTTCTATGACAATAAAAACGTGTTAAGCCAATGTGATTATTCATGTAAGGGGCCACAAGCCTCTTACAACCACCTCTAATATTGATTATATTCTCTTCTCATATGAGAATCATACGATTTCAGGTCACACCTGAAAGTGTTTCATTACAGAGTCTGTTGCTTCAATGAAAAATCAGAACAATCCTTACAGTCACAGTGTCTGATTCTCCACTCCTCAGTGCACTTTGGGGCACTGAGACTCTATGGAATCCAATAAATTAAAATTGAAGTTAGGGGACTCATATTTAAGGTCAAATTGTACCGTGTCCTTAGATTTTTATTTTCTGTTTATGAAGCAGAGATAAGCTTACTAACAAAGAAGTCAAAAGTTTAATCAAATGAGTACTTCAATAAATTGAATACCATTAGTTTTGCTTAACTGTTGTAAATCTTCAAAGCTCGCATCCGATTTTTTTTTTGGGAAAAATACATGAATCATTTATGGATCATGTCTTTTTAAGGTGAATATAAATAAAAACGAGATTTTAATGAGTGCCTCTGGGAGCACTTAAGTCATTGAAGGTACACTGTCAAGAGATCTTGACGTTACAAACACCTAAGGATAAACATATTTGCATAAATATATAAACGTTTATATGTTGACTTTAGGTAAGGGAAAAATTTTAATTTAATTTTGAACCTTATAAGATCACTAAGGTATTCAAATTAAGCATTTATTGCAGGATTAGCACCAGTGCCCATACTTGGAATGCAGTCCGAGGCAGTTATTTTACAAGTCTCTGATAAGAGCATAACATCATCAGTGAAAAAGTTCATTCTCTCCTGTTTTAAAACCTTAAGTTCCTTAATTAAATGTTTCATGGTAACAGATATGGAGTTTTGGTTTCTTATGGACTGAACAGTTCCTGAAAAGACAGTCCAGAAGTAAAACCACTTGCACTTTATTTACTTGCTGTTCTGGAAATTACAACTATTCTGATGAGGCAAGTAACAGCAGATTCAGCAATTTAATTAAACACACTTAAAGCTTAGAAATGCCACAGGAAGGGGGGATTAATTCTGCCATTTGAGTATATGACAATAATTCAAGCAATTTAGAACAGAACTCCTCTAGAAGCTTTTCTGAGTGAAATTTTTCTTCCAAGGACCTAAGATTACTCCTCCTTCTAAGGAAGGCCAAATAGGACAGCAGCTGCCTTCTCTTGTGCCAGTTCTATCCGGAAAGCCGTTGCAGAAATCCTGTAAATCTGGAAGCAACATGTGTAGGACAGAAAAGCTCATCCTTTCAAAAGAACTAAAAATTTCAGTCAAGTAAGTTCTGTTCCAGGAAAAGGAAAGGATTCCTCCATAGGAGAGCAGTGAGTAAGGTTTGTATCATGACAAAAGTGGTGCTGCAAGCTTGTACAGATAGAGAATTATTTGGGGATCTTGTTATAAAAGAGATGGAACTATATTCAACTTTCAAATCATTGACAGAATAGAAGAAAATACAACAGATCCATAGATTTCTATCAGCTTAAAATCAGCTACAAATGAATGTAAACCTGGCCAACTATTAGACAAACCAGTTATTCTCCCAGTTGTGTTTTTTTCTTAGCTGGTGAAGGAAGAAAAGGAATTGTGAGTATGAGGACAGTCATTTCAAGATGAGAGAAGATTTACTAGCTAAAAAGTAATCTTAAAATAACCAAATATTTTTAATAGTATTAAAAGTAGCACAACTGAGTCAGTGTCACTGAAACATGGGAGAATTATAACCCATGCAACATACAAGAAGAAGTTTAAAGACATAACAAGCTGAAAATCACTAACCATGGGTGCATGTCTCTAACAAGAACATTCTTATATTTTAAGGTCTCTAGGTAGCAAAATATAATGTATTAGTATAGGGCAACAATCACGTAAGGTGTCATTCATCTCAGATGTGTGCAAAATGGACATTAGAACTTTTCCTCTGGATTCCTTTAGCACTTGAAAGACAGAGAAGTCTTTCAAACATGATTCATTTGATCTGTTTTGGACATTTAACTTAGGAAGGGATGAACTAGAAATTCCCGTTTTTACTGACTGACAACAGAAGATGTCTAGACAACTGAATCAGATGTAGGTGCTTATGCTGAGGAAGACTAAACACATAAATCCTCTTCATATAATCTCCAGCTACTATTGCTAAAAAGCTGTAGTAATACCACTAATTCCTTCAAAGTTTTCTAAAAGTTAAAGCACTTAATGGCAACTGTTTCAAAGCATTACACATAGAAAAGCAAACAGGGCACAAGTTCCTGTCATCAGTGGGAAAGTGTTACAAGAAGTGTTTGAACTGTATGAGGAAATCAATGTCTTATTTCACAGTACAATCTCCTGTTTTAATCACATTCTTTCATTTGGATGTCTAGTCATAGTAGATATTCACCCAAACAAAAACCAGGTAGAACTGCACTGAAAATACTTAACTGTTTCTTGACAATGAAAAAAACACATACCAAAATTTGTGAAAAAGAAAGTTAAGTTTTTCTTTTGCTTGTATGCACCACCAAAACATATATTAGCTAGTAAAGCCGCATTTGTCTGTGCTCTTTGACAATGCAGAATCTTAACAGAATTACACTCTTAGATGAAAAGGTTCTGACTCTTCAAAAACTCTTCATATGGTATATACATTGAAATACATGTCATTTGATCTCTGCAAAAATCTTCAAAATCAGTTAATCAGTTAAAAGAATGTTTAACATAATCATAAAAGACATTCTAAAACCACCTAATTCTTTGATTTCTGTTGTTCCTCTGCCATCAGCATAAACCTGTCACTAAGTCCCTGGCCCACTTACCTCTGTTAATGACTACAGAACTACATATCTTTATGAATCACAGTAAGTCTCAGCTGTTGCCATTTGATACTGGCTTAGAATACCTTCTAAACATATCAGTACAGCTTTGTTTCCCTTGAATATACCCTTCAAAATAAACAAGGGAATAGTTCTTAGACATTCCAAAACAATGGACCACTGAAATTCTATAATAAGTTCTTTGTAAAGTGCTGGGTTTATTATTTCATTTGAAGTGCTGGGTGACTACAATGGTATACACAGACTTTTCCTTCCCCGCAGTTCTTCTCTGGTATCTGCTTAAATATCTCATGATTCCCAGTTGCACTACACTATTGTTTCATTACCTTTGAATTGTCCGACACACATTATGAACACAATCATTGTATGATCCAGTGGAAAACTATATGGGAACTCATCCAACATTAGTAGTACACACAAAATAAGCATTCTTTCGTCTAAGTTTTACAAGCCCAATGAACATATCAAAGGCGTTTGTCCCTTGATACCTTTCTCAAACAAACCGAAAGTTTTAGCCCCTTAGATGCACATTATTTATTATTGTTAGACTTTGACCTATTACTTGAAACTCAGAGGGAGATAAAAAAGAATAATTTTTGCAAATAAAAAAATCTGTCAAAATTGGCTATAAAACCAAATTAAGATCAAGACAAATACAAAGCCTTACAAAGGAAAAGAGTGATTAATTATTGTTTATTATGTAATCCACATTGCCTACTTGTTGTAAATGAGACCTGTTTTAGTAGAGAGCTCAAGTTAATCAAATATTTCTATAGAATCATAGAATCATAGAATCGTTAAGGTTGGAAAAGACCTCTAAGACCATTGAATACTAACTACTAACTAAGCACCACTGTGTTCACCACTAAACCACGTCCCCCAAGTCATTATATGCATCAAACCATTACTAATAACCTATGGTTGGAATACCAAAAGAGGTTGGTAGAAGCACAGTGGGAACTCTATGTCATATAACGTCTTTCTGACAATTACTCAAAATTAACATAAGCATACAATAAAAGACAAAAACCCCCTTATTTCTCTCAGTGTAAACATGTCTTTAACTTTGAGACTGGCTTCCTGAGTATGTCTCAGTAGATTCCAGCAAAACCTGTGTTTCATGAAAACTTGACAAAATTGGATCCCCAAAAGGCACTGGATATTTAGCAATTAGATCTTATCTGTTCAGACAAATGTAACAAGTCGTAGACTGAAAAACCATCTTGTTCCTGTACGTAGGATAACAAATCCGTTTGAAAAAAAAATGTTTAAAACCATCTACAACAGATCTGTTTCTTTTTTTTTTCATTTTTCATACCCTGATCATTTTAGAGAGTGTTTTCTAAACATCCAGGAAGGCGTCTGTTTAAAACAGCCATTGCTACTGCAGAACACTGCCCTACAAGGTCCAGTTTTACTGAAACTCAAAGCCTTTCAAGAAATATAAGACCTGTCTGTATTACCCTTCAGAGGCTTTAGCATTCAGATCTTATTTTTTAAAAACTGAACTAATATAAATTTATAATATTTTTGTTAGTCTTGGTACCTCTTTTTTTGTACTCATCTCCACTTGCTAGTAAGTTTCAAAATGCTCTATTCTGGCGAAACCTCATTATGACTCCTTTTTCTTTATCTGTGAGTCTGAAATTAACTTGACATCAATGATTTACATATATTTTAGGCTAAATGTGAAGTATTCCCTTATACCCATGAGGCATTCAGAAAGTTGGTAAGTTCTGCTTTCAAGGACACTCTAAAGGAGGTTATTAAAATTCAACACTTTGCATATTCTGATGGGGAAAAACATTTGTCTGACAACAAAGGAGATAAGTTGATTCAAGAAAGCTTCTCAATCTCCTTATCCATGGCCACTGAATTCCTCTTGCCAGTATTTGTAAAACCAAAATTAGAAAACGTTACCAGGGAGGAAGAAAAGTGTAGGAAACCAGGTCCTGTCCAAAAGTAAAAATCCATAACCATCTGTTGTTTGTGTTACATGGATTTCACAACTGTCATCTCCACTGTGTGCACCATTTCATCTTCGCAGCAATATCACCAAAACACCCACTGAGATAAAATCACAAATATTTTGAACATACCATATGATATGTTATTTTCCAAATTAACATTTGACAAAGTCAAAATGAGGACTTGTCTATAGGTTGCTTTCGTGCTGTCTCATGAAAAAATCCTTTAAGGGTTTGCTACTGCGTGGAAATACTTGACTTCAAACTTGAGTAACTTAAGCAATACAGAAGAAAGAAAAAGAGAATAAATGATTCAATTTTTAATTACAAATGTGTTTTGAAAAATTGTAATGCCTACTACATACATTTAGCATCTTTCTTTAAAAGGGGTCTAAAGATGCTTTTTAAATTATTTACTTAGAAATATCATCCAGAATTTAAATGAATCTTTTTTGTTTTCTGAACTTTACACCAGCAAAACTGTCCCACATTTCACAGCTGAGTATGGCTTGAAGAATTTTTCAGCTCTCAAGCTGATCTTAACCCAGTGTCATACCCAAAAAGTTCTTTTTGGGGAAAAAACCACAACCAACCAAAAGAAACAAAACCCCCAAACTTGGGAGTTGTCCTTGATAATTGTCCTTGAAAAAATGACAGAAAAAGAGTTAAAGCCTAGTGAGTAAACAAACTGCTTTTTCCCTGAGGAAATCTAAAACTCAAGGTCAGCTCTGTCTGAAATCACCAGACTTGTCACATGGCTTTCATAGCTGCCACTATGGCTCCCATTAAATCCACACTGAAAACAATGAAAACATTTTTACTGGAAACAGATAGAGCTCTGATAAGAGGCTCCCTAATCAACTTTGGCTGTTAATGCTGCATAAAGTGAGAGGTAAAGTTTTGAAAAAGAGAAGAATGAACTAAGAAAATTTGAGGTCAAATGTATTTATCTTTTTCTTTAGTTCCTTGATGTTTGCATGTGTTAGAGCAGAAATATGGCTCTATAAGTATATGGATACATATATAGTTCATATATATGTGAATACATACATGGACATGCATTTTATAAACGTATGTGCTTGCACACATACAGAAATACAGCCTGTCCTGTCGGTATAACTCAACTATTTCCATTTTATCCCAGCTTCTGTCCTCCAGTAACAAAAGTCTGGTGGTCTCAGTCTCGGTCCCTTGGGTGTAGGAATCCATCACAAAACTATCACCCTTAATTTAATGCAATTGACAGTCTCTGCTCAAGAGAGGCAGAAGAAGGAGTTACCATGGAGACTGAACTACTGCTCTTCTCCAGAGGATGCTTTTATCAAGCACGGGCTGAACAGTAGAGGATGTGCAACCTTGAGGCTTGTAACCTTGATCATATCACATCTTGCTTTTTGGGATGGCTTTTTAGTAAACTCTAAAAAAGATTCAGGAGATGGGTTTGAGGGGTGGGGGAAGGAGGAAGAGAGAGCTTTAAGAAAACAAACAAACCAACCCCTCAAAACACAACAAAAAACAGGATGTAGGTGCATATTGTGCCAGACTGAGAGGGAAAAGGAGTTTCATATCATTTTGATTTATCAGAATTGTCACCTCTGCCTAGTGCTTTCCTAACAGGGTGAATGCTGTGCTTGACCTATTTGCTGGAATTAACCAGAACTGCAGGAGACCATATGGATTGCCAGATGGTCTGCTATAATTTAATGCCATTTATTCTAAGCATGAAGTAAGTGATAAACATAATTAACATTCTTTTAGCTCCTTACTGGATGCCTTTTATTGGTTTTTTTTTTTTTTTTTTCTGAGGCACTGAAAGGTAAGTTAATATTTTGTTGCTGAAACACAGATGCCAGCTAATTACTGCAAGAGGCTGCAGCCTCTAAAGCAAAAAGTGTCTGCACAGACTAACTTATTCACTGACCCCAATGGGGTGATTAATAGGTTGAATGCTAAGCTCTAATGAGGATGGCAGATCTTAGATGTTTTCAGGTTACCTTAATTAGTAGTATGATGAACAGTGTTCATTGCAGATGTACGTATCACACTTCACAGTAAACAATATACCTTGTACTCATGGCCTGAACAAGTATTTCACATTGCAGCACATCAAATATGAAGGAAGAATCAAACCACTTTCAGACAATAAAAACAATGAAGTGACTTCCTTCAGAAATGTTTTTCCTGATAGCTATTTCATATTCTGCCAGTGATTGTCTAAATGGCCTATTTTTTAGGAAGTAGTCCTAGAGAAGGTATGGCTTCAAAGAGTGTTTATATCAGGCAGGGTTGTCATTCTTAGCATTTTAAAATCACGAGTCCATAACTAGATGTCCAAACAACTTTGCCTACTGTTCCTGTGCTGATAATCTTCATAGTGACTGGGGTAGGTGTTATCAGAATGAATAGCAAATAATTTTGTAATTTTTAATGTCGATGTAGAGATGAAGTTAGTATGCTGGTACTCAGAACAGTAAAAGAAGTATTAAAAAAAAAGGCAGGAGTACTAAATCCTTTGTATTTTATATAAAAAGTTGTGCACATTGAAACTCACAGATAAAAATGACCACAGCTAAATGTCCTGAGATTTGCATCTGTACTGTTAATAAAACCTGGGTGAACTCTGACCCGACAGAAACAGCATAAATTAAATGCTATTCAAAGAACATAACAAAACAGCACCTGCGCTGTAAAGCAAACCTGCTTCACATGATTAAAAGAACCCAGGTCAGCAAGTCACAGCATAGCAAAAGAAGAAAAAAACTCCAGCCTTTCAACACTTGTTTTTCCCATGTTCCAGATGGGTTCAGCACTTGTTCAGGGGCCTCCACAGTTACAAGTTACAGTCTACAGCGCACGTGCTGATGCACCCTTAAGAAACAGATACATTAAAGGGGACCTGAATGTGATGGGACATACCTGGTCTTTTACTTCAGTCTTATTTGTACTGAGTTACTTCTTCACCTGGTGAATCACTTGCCTACTGTTGCCAGTCCTATAAAATCCTTTATATTTCTCTACTAGTATATGAATAACTTATGATTCTCTACTACTATATGAATAAAAATAGATCAAAAGATCTGAACAGGAAGCTTTTGTTGATATTGATTCCTCTTGTCAAGATGTGTCTCTGTGACTGCCAGCATTTGAGAAAAGATCCATTTTTCCATCCCATCAACTGAAAAATACTTACCTGAGGTGCTTAAGCTAATGCTATGCTGGCTTCAGCTTCACTATTATAGTTAGAGGGGAAAAAGAGGTACTTAGAGAGAGCAACTCAGGTAGCCTGAATTCCTCTGTAGTAACGTTCCTCCCTTCCCTGACTGCTAAATGAGTTGGGGTCATTCATGTGTCAAAACTTAGGTAGGCTGAAATCAGTGATAAAAATTACCATGCTATGAGGCTTCATGCACCCTTCAACAGATCATTTGTAGGACCTGATAATACTTTGCTGTTACACAGATATCAGTTCTGAAAAATACTGGAGTATGCTCTTCAGTGATTAAAGAGTTTCAATCTCAATATGCTATTAGGACAATGTTTTCAGTTTCTATGTATATAGATTTATACATATACACACATTTATAAATCTATGCATTTAATTGCTCCATCATTGCAAATAGTCTGAGATGTTTCAGGTGGTTACCTTATAACATCGAAAGAAAGGGAAATGCCAGATCTATTGCCTGAATTAATCTCTTATTCAGACCTCTGGACTGCCCAAATAAGTGTTGTGCCTAAGCAGCAGCTAGCTCTCAACAATATTTAAAAAAGAAAAAAATTCTGAAAAAATGAAGAAACCAAGTAGAATTTAACAAGTTAGTCTTTGGGGCTGATAGACACAAAACCTGTCAAAGCAGGTTTGACAGTTCTTAAACATAGCTTTATACTTTAAATTTCTTTTTCATCTGTCTTGTTCTTTATTTGCTTATTCACAATAAAAAAGATATCAGCGAATTTATGTTCACTGTTCAGTCCCAAAAATAAGATTGTCTGCATCTTAGCTGTCATAGAGATGGCTTGTTTAAAACATCACTCCTGGCCTAAGTGGAAAGTAGGATTTTAGGACAAATGAGGACAAGATGTAAAATCCCTGACTACACAGGAATACCTGTGCCTGAATAATGAACCCTATAAAAATAAATTTCTATGATTAAACTCCATCATCAGATATACTGAGAGATCTCACCAAGGCAGTGAAAACTGATTAAATGTACCCCCAGACCCAGCTGAATTTACTTGGGCATTGATTTGTTGGAAAAATGATTCTCTCAGAAATTGTGAATTTAGGAAAAAATTGCAAAATAGAGTTAGGTAGAGGATCAAAGAAAAGGCCCTAAGGGGAAAAAACGCTTTAAGAGCATACGAAAAAAACCCCAAACAAACAATGGTATTTACAAATTTCACAAATCTCTTACCTCCTGCATACATGACAGCCAACATTATCGATGATATCCAAGCTATCTCACTATAAGATGTGTGGAAGATTTCTTGTATTTCTTTGAAGAACACCGTGATGGCTTTGGGGAATGCATAGGAAAATCCAATGGAAATAAAAGCCCCAAAGACCACAACCCATCCCCAGCCTCCATCAGGAGGTGGGTAATCTGGCGCTCCTGTTGCTGGTGGCATTTTTTGGTCTCTATCTCTTCGCCAACTAGGCTGGAAAAGAAGAAAAGAAACAGGGGTTTAGTTTTCCCTCTTTTCCATATCAAACTATAGTATTCAATCATCATCTGCAGGGATTATAATGAGTCCTCAGAGCAAAGACCAATTTCCAGCTTTCATGGAATCACAGAACGCAAGTACCTGTTTTTAGAAGCAAAACCTGTTCTGCAAAAAGGCTTTTGGCAAGAATATTTCCAATAGCCTATTCAACATGTGGCAACTGTTACAAATCACTGATCTCAGTCACTAAAGTTGCATTTGCAATTATTCACTTATTGGAAAGTGCTAAGTTTGTGTGGGGTAATTTACATAGTTCTACCATCTACAGTATGGATGGGAAACAATGGAAAAAAGTTACATTAAATTATAACTAAATGTCATTGTGTTAGCAAGATTTATTGGTACCACAGCAAAATCATCAGCAACAACAGAAAGGAACGAATTGCAAACAGCTGAACAGCAAGTTCTAAGCAGAGATTTAAAATTCCCTGTGTACCCATAAGTAAATACAAAATATTAAAATTCCACTTTGTACTTCTGTTTTTCAAGATTTTCATCTTCATATTAGTTATGTTGATATTATTTGCAGGATCAAAGTGGAGTTTGATGGAGTTAATTTTGTTGTTTCCACATGTCAGAAGACATCAGGAAACCTTTCCCTAATAAACCTCACAAGCTTTCCACAGCTATTCTCTAATTTAGAATTGACCATAGAGATGCCAAAAGAGCCATATCTTATAGAGGTTCTGAGATGTGTAGCCAGTGCATTCATGCAGCTCAAGAAATCATAGGTAATCCACATAAAACTCATAAGGCCTGAAATAAATGTCACCCTACTAATGTCATTTTCATATCTAAAACCTTAAGTTTTCTACATTCTGCATTTCCTTTAGAAAACATGTAGCAGTGATAATCCATTTTTTAATTCTGAGATTTTTCCACTATCAAATCTCTTTATTATTAAACACAGTCCTGGAGTACACTGTGTTTTCTTCTGTGTAATCCAGCCTACACAGACAGTATGAACTGCAAATTCCTCCTTCCTCTCTGTTTCTTTCTCAGGCATTTAGACAATTTATTATTCTTCACTGGTCTCCTGCTGTACCAGTATCGAAAGCTGTGGATGATAACAGTGTTTAAGTTGCTGTTACGCTTATGATTACCAGTAAGTCTCTACGTGATTTCTTCTGTGCCACTTACAGCATATTCCAATTTCTCGCAGTAAACTGCATTAGCAGTGGGAGTGATATGATTACCTTAACAAAAACTGAAAAACTAACTGCGTCAGCTTATATTAATCTCTTGGGATAGTGCCTGGAGTATTTCAGGCTAAATGCCATGTAGTATATGCCACAAAACAAGCAAAGTGTTGCTTTTAAGATTACCTATCACTAGGTGATAGAAACCCAGTGTACTTCTGATTCTCCACTTTACTTAAGCAACTGTAGATACCAGCTACAATCTGATGTAGCTGGCAGACCTTTTGGGGAAAGTTAAATCAAGGACTAAAATATCTGGCTTTTATGAAAGATAAAAAAAGCCCAAGTAGTTTGACTTCTGTACCATATAACTGAGATTTGCTGCTCGCAGCAATAGGTATCTATTTCTCTGTACACAGAACATATAAATCTTTTTATGCGCTTGTCCAGAAAGAACCTCTGTTTCTGCTTATCCTAGTTACAGCTTAATATTAGTTCACCAACATACACCAGAGAGGAAAACCCGGGCCTGCCACCAGGAAAAGTTGGACAAGTAGAAACAATTCTGGTTGCTAAGACTTAACTTTGGCAAAGCAGTTAAACACTAGTTTGTTTTTGCTAATCAGGACACATAGAAGGAAGAGTCAGAAGAAGTCAGAAAGCCTACTATAATTTAGAGCACACATAATAATGATCGATTGCATTCAAAAGCACAAACCTCAAACTGGCATGAAAAGCAGAACTGTTTTTAAGTGACAGTAAACAACAAGACTGCTATCTATCCCAGAAAGCAGTTGTTCTGCTCATCTGAGAAAACTTTTGGTTATTTCATGAAAAAAAGTTCAACTATTGTTTTCTACACTTCAAAGGCTTGAGTATATTTGTTTTCATATTTACTATTCAGATGTCAACACTTCTATTGCTATTACAAATTTTTGTAATGGTACACAACATCAACACATTGCTCTTCACAAAAATGGAAAGGATTTATCAATTTATTAAGGAAGCACTCCTTCTCCTAAAAATAATATACAACCACGTTGAAAAATCACAGCCACCATATTAGTCAGAAAAATGTTGGAAGTTCCTGAATGTCACTAATGAATCAATGCTTTGGTTGGTTCACTATGCCCCTTAGGGCGTAAGAACAGGCTCTGACAGTTCAGTGCTTTCCTCCCTTCAGATGCTTCACAGTAAATTAAGAAGGCATTAAGGAGCCAAGCAAAGGGGCACTGGCTGCTCCTGTTCCTCAGCCTAGAGGCTAACTGCTTCAAAGCCCACTGAAATGGCCCTGCCTGCCAACCTGCACTGGGCATTACGCTGTCACGAAGAAGAGCCTGGATCATTGTATCTCACACCTCCTGTTTATTCCACAAAGTAGAGTTAATAATAGCTTCTCTGATATTCCTTTATGATCGTCCTGGCCAATTTTAGCTCCAGTTAATAAAAGGTGAACAGGAAAAAAATTATGTTTGCAGTCAGAGGGAAAAAAGTATTCATTTTGTCAGAAACATCAAATCCAGCGTCTCAAACATTCCATACCTGCTCAGGAGCTAAAGCTATATTCTGTTGTAAAATCTGCACTTAATATCCCTGAAACTGAATCCTTCCTGAAGAAGTCTAGTCCATTAATATACCTAGCTCTAACCTAAGCCTAACTAGTAAGATTTGAGTAGTATAGGTAGTATTCAGAAAAGTGCAAAATCCATCACCAACCAAATCAAAACAGGATTTTACACGAGTGGATACAAATGTTAATAAAGGAAGAGGCACAAAATGAAGGAATGAAGCAGTGACAAGTAAAATGCCTTTTCAGAACTCTTAGTTTATTATGAGCTGGGGAGAATAAAAAGAAATATGGTAGAAATCATAAAACCACCACGTGTGATGATGTTAATGTGAAGGACATAGTGCCAGACCAAAAGAAAAAAAGTAAAAAGCAGCACTTGAGTAAATGAGGGTCACCACCACTGTTTTTAGTCAGTCATATGAATTCCATCATGTGCTTAAAGTTAGCAAGCGAGCACTGCTCATACCTATGCCTTTATAGGCAAGCAGTGGGTGAGGAATGCTCCCTGCCCTCTGCCCAGAAAAGCAGCGGGGGAATAGTGACTGAAGTGTGTCCTGAGCGAGGCCATCAATCTCCCTTCTCTCTGTCAGATACACAGAGATTGCTCAGCCCTTACATACCGAGTCAGACTGTGCAGAAGGATTTTCTCCTAAGCTCTTTCTAGTTCCCCTGTGTAAATCCCATTTACGTAAGCAGTGAACAAGAACATAGCTTACTGTAGTAAGACCTGCGTGCTTCTACTAAGAAACAATAGGAGAGAGACAAGAGGGCACTTTTAAAACATCCAATATTCAATATTTTCATTGTGTAGTTTTCAGCACATTTGAACTTAATTAGGCATATGAAAACTAGTGAATGAAAGAGAGAACAAGAATGGGAGGGAAGGGGAAAGGGAGGGAAGGAGGGAGGAAGGAAGGAAGAGAAAGGTAAAGAAGGAAAATGAGGCGGAAAAGAAAAAAAAGGAAAAAAGCACCAAGCAAACAACAAGGTCAAAACAAACTAAGAGCAAATGCTACAGACAAATAATGTACCTTGATATCATGCACTGTAGACTTCAGTTAGTTACAATCAACCTTTTCAAACTGCTCTTGTACCCATGCTTCATTAATATTCTGCAGTTGCCAGCTGCCAGAATCAGATATCAATAAAACAGCTTGTCAAAGACCCTTCTAAGAAGGGGTTATGTTGCTCTCTTGTTTACAGAGACTCTGATTTTACTGGGAGATTTAGTTTTGTTTTTCTGCAATATTAGAGTAACTGTTTGCTTTCCAGCTTGGATTTTGTCTGCCTTGTCCTGAATGTGCCCCATCACCACTTGACTCAGTAGCCATTTGTCCCAAAGTAAAAGAGATGGCATGTGAAAAATCTGTCCCCAATTGCTGTAGGATAGTGGGAATACTTGGCTTGAGTGCACTGCGCACAGTGCACAGTTCCACACAGTAAGCCAAGAACCACAAACAGCTTTGCAATTTTGACCAATATCAGTCACGTAACATCCCTGTGGGTTGACTGAGTAGTATCATCCACTTTTAGACATGGGACACAAATGTAATAACAGGCTAAGTAACATAAGTCCTGTCCCAGATCAGTGGCAGAGCTGGGATATGGAGTAATGCCCAAATAAGCTGTGAGTTATGACTAAAATTTTTAAGTAATGTGTGTTTTAGAATCTCATTAAGTAGTAAATTCAGATTAATTGTACTGCTTATACTAGAGTTAGGAGCACAGGTAGGGTACTACGTTTGCTTTACACATTTGAATAGTTTGCGGCTCCAACTTACCTTTAACAACTGTTAATTACACCGCTGTATTTGAAATAAGTTAATTTGCTTTAGCATTAGTAAAATAATGAGTTATATATGAATGATACTCCTATAAAAGATCCTTGCTTAAAAGCTGCAAAATTTCCAATTTTCTTATTTTTATTAACAACTCTAATGAATTCCAAGATGGCAGAATAGCAGGTATCATCTCATCCAATGGTATTGCCTCAACAAGTCCTACAAGTTATTGTCATTATCTTGGAAACAATATTCAGTTTTTGAAGAAAAACATACCTTGTTAGTTTTGTGAGACGGTTTTGTTCTTACTCGTTTGGGTTTTTTCCTGGAGAGAGGGAGGACGCGAAAACACTCTGACTACAGGGTATCAAGAGAGCCGGTTCTCTGCTTTTAGCTCTAACTATTCGGATCTGAAGGCAAAGTAGCTCCTAATGAGCTCTGGTACCTAGCCTTAAAGAATGGGCTAATTTTCCTGAAAGAGGAAAATAGTCTCTCCATTTTGTCTGTATTTAGAGATTAAGGGGTATGTGATGAATGAAACCCAGGCAGACGATACACTCAGAGTTTGACTTCACTGCCTTTTTTCCACTAGGGTCTAGCCTGCAGGACAAATACACCAAAACTGCTAAAAGTGTGCCTAGGCTACCGAGCATTTTAGAAAGATCCTGGGGCTTATAAAGTTTCTCCAGCAGGCTTCAATCAAAGGATTATGTCTATGAATGCTTTCCAGACTTCTATGTGACAATAACATAAATTATATATAGTATATTATATTAAAATATATTTATGAGGATTATGTTAGGATTTTATATTTTTGCTAAAAGTTTTGCTAAACCCCAAAACAACAAAATCACCTGCTTTATTTAATTTTAAAGTCTTTTTCACTTTAGTCTTTAATAGCACAATATCCAATAATATTAAAAATATTACTACAAGTATTTTAAGTCTAAAGCTACATCTTATTGAGAAAAAAAATTAAACTTTTTTTTTCTTGAAGAGGAGATGAAGGAATATGGAGTTATTTACAGTTAAGAATAAGAATCAGTATTGTGATATACTTTGTAACCCACTGAACCAGTAACAACACAAGTTCTTGAAGACAGTGTGGGAAAGTAAGAGCCTCTCATACATCCAAAGCAAACATTTATATCACTGTTCCAACTGTCTAGGAGGTTGGCAGAGGCAGGCTCTGTGGAGGGAAGCAGAAGGGAGGGAAAGGCATATGCTGTAAGACAAAAATAAATAACCAATCCAAATAACTTTCTTTCTTCTTAGGGTCTGGCATTTTAGTAGGCTGATTCTTAGTAACACCATCAACTGGGCAGATAATTAGATGTAAAAGCAAAAACTGTTTGCTAAACAAGGATGATTACAGATGTGAGCTCCTGACGGCTGTGGAAATACGGGAACGCCTAATTCACTTTTATCAACAAGACTGGAATAAAGGCACATCATGTAATTCCTTCTTCCTGTTTGAGGACTCAAAATAGGATTACTGACACAGAAGTGATCCCTGTTAAGATATTGCCCTATAAATAGCAAAAACATATAAATTATGCTGTTATTGTAATTAAAATTGCATTTGCACTAAGGCACTACTTCATCATGGTTTAAACAGAAGCTGAAGCCAAAACCTATTACTGTCAGTCAGTGAGGCTTTTACAATACTAGAACCCCCATCTGAAAAAATTATATTGAAAATATATTGGAATTGTTACAACATTTAAATCAGATTTTGAGCACCGCTGAGTCAGTAGTGAGATGACAAATATAATATGTCAAAACTAATATTAGTGTAGCATTTATAATTAATTTGATTTTTGTTGGGGTTTTGTTGGGTTTGGGTTTTGATTTTCTTCTTTTTTTTTTTTTTTTTATTTAAACTTCATATGTTGTGCTGCCACACATTCTCCTAGGGAACCATTACCTGTATTCACAGTCACAGTCATGAGTTGGATTTCCATTCATCATGTCTTCTGTTATTTCCTTTTTTCACCTATTTTAAGGGAAACCTAAATGACTGGTTTACTCTGGATGACTAAATACTTATATGACTACAGTTAAGTGAAATGAATTCTGACCAAAGTGACTGCAATTCTGTTTTAATTACTTCAAAAAAACCAGTCAATACAATATCTAGCCCAAAGAGGTTGGCACTCTGCTCAAATTGAAGTGCACTGAAATTAAATGTTGATGGCTAAATTGAGAATGTCAGTGATTCAGTCTGAAGAATTAATCAGTTTTAACAATAAGTTGATTGAAGTTGATGAAAAATTCTGCAGAACTGAAAAAAAATAAACAACCAAACTAATCAGTCTTTCAAAAAAGCCAAACCAAAACTTTGTTCTGCTATTAAAGGACTAGTTTTAATAAGCTCAGCTAAACACATCCTCTGCAAGTCAAAGTCTTAGCTCTCTGTACTGCAAGAACATTGATCCACTTACTAATTAATTTCTAACCACTTGTATCATCTTTTAAATTCTAGCCCTACTCCCTCATATTTAACTATGGTAGTTACCAGCTTTACAACTTGTAGATGCTTCATATTTTAACTCTTTATAGACCAATTTTTAATCATTTTTGGTAATATTTGCTTTTCCACTACTTCAACATCTTCTCTAAAATTCACATTGAATAAATGTTATAAAAAAAAGAATTCTGTAAACTTTATCAAAGTTACTATAGGCTCTTGAGATTAGAATCCAGCCCCTGGCTATCTTCTCTGCTCCAGTGTTATGGCCCAGCGCACTTTTTGTATATGTCCTACCACTTGTCTAAATCCTGGCCTGGAAGCACCATCGCACACATACTGGGAAAATATTTTTCTTCTATTCTTGTGCAAACACATGATTCCCATGGGTGGAAATAGTTACTAATGCTTAAGTCTCAGTGACAACTTAGATTATGTAATAGGAAGTAAACTGATCTGGATTCTGTTCCTAAAAGCATATGACAGGGAATATATGGCAGGCCAAGGCTGGAAAATAACTCCAGAAGGCAAAAGTTTACACAGGGTTCACATTTCATTTATTCCTGCCAGTTTGGAAACTGTTACTAGTTTAAGAATTTTTTCTATATTATTAATAAAATGGAAAAACTTAGGAACGCTTCTGATGACATAGTCTTTCAGAAGTGTGAACTGGGAAAGTAATGAATTATAAATCATCTGTTAGCAAAGCTACAGTTAGCCTAGGTACTATATAGAAAATTATATAAAAAAGGCAAAAAGGAAAAGGGTAGAGCTACCAAAAATTACAATGAGGTAAATAGCTTTTAAAAGAAATTACTTGGTGACTATGACATCTCGGAAAAAACATTTCTGCAATTGTGGGTATCCAGTCCAAAAACTCCCCAGGATCTAGGTCATAAGTAAGACACCATTCAACCGATGTAGATTTTAAAAACTGTGTGACAGTAGAGAAGTAAGCCATCTATTTGTATGAAATAAAATTAAAAACATACAGATAATTCGAACTGAAAAATCCACCTGATTCAGCTGTGCCTTTAAAGGCTTGATGTGCGAGCTCTTTCTGCCAGTAAAAGTTAAAATGTGAGCCATTGATTCCAAGCACAATATAGCCAAAAAAATAAATTAATCCAGAAATCCTTCTAGAATTACTAAAACATACTAGGTTAGGAGAGAGAGAGAGAGAGAGAGAGAGAGAGAGAGAGAGAGAGAAAGAAAGAAAGAAAGAAAGAAAGAAAGAAAGAAAGAAAAAGAAAGAAAGAAAGAAGAAAGAAAGAACTTCATCCAACTTAACAGAATTTAGCAGATGTAAATTTTTTATACATTTATAAAAGCATTTTTAGAACTGAATCAATGTTAGCTTTATAAAACAAAGTGGAATAATTTTAAAAATGGCAATACTTTTATCACAGACATATCTGAGAATTTTCTCAAGTTAGAGACATTAATTTTCATTTGATTAATCTCATGACCACTGATATCCATGGCTCTGAAAAAGCAAAAATGACAGCAAGGTTTGCTCCTCTCTCCAACTGTCTCCAGTTCCAGGCAGATAGATATGGTAACACAGTGCTCATGTTTGAGTCCAACCAGGGGCCATCCTTGAACATGCACTTGCCATTTCTTAAGTGCAGAAATCAGATGTTAACGGTACCTTGAGAGCTGTGCAAAGGAATGTAACATTTCTAACCACCTACCATTAAAGTTGACAGCTATGTCTACAACACTCAACTTGCAGTCTTTCTCATGTTGATATTTATGCTGGTAAAAGATCATAAAAGAAGGTCTATTCCTATTTGACAATCCATAACTTTGAGCAGACACTAAACAAATGGGGAGGCATACATTTACAGAGGACAGTGTAGTACTACAGAGGTACACTAGTCATCTCTTGATGACTAAACATGGCTAAAAGGAACAGATTAGCTATGTTAACCCAGTATCTCTTTGAGGCCACTTAGCTCTAATTGAGTATCATGGCACTGTGCTACGTAAAACAAGTACACATATGATGTTTATTTACCCAATCTGGAACACGATGATAAAAAATTCATTTGAAGTATGTACCAAAACTAATAAAATTTAGGCAATGGCAATGTTCTAGCACAAACAAATAGAGGGAAGGAAGAAGTTATGATTGCATTTGATTTCCATAGGAAGGAAGAGGATGTTTAATTACAAACTTACTATGTACTTTGTCCAAGTGTTAATGAGATGACCTGCTGATATATATACAAAACAACTTTAAAGATCAAGATGGTTTAATCAAATTCTGACATGTATTCCTCCACCCATTGTAAGAAATTGAACATGGGGAGATCAAAAACCCTCTCTTGACTATTACAGAGGACACTTTTTCCTAACACAGTAAGTACACAACACCCAAAGAGTACAACACACTGCTGTACCTCTCAGAATGGAGTTCTAAAATGCTACAGCAAAAAATAACCTTCAACTAATTTCCAACAAGCTTTAGAATTTATCAAGAGTTCAATATAAATAATATTGTTTGTACATGTATCATTTGCAATTTTTTATTCTGCCATTTACTAAACCCTCATAGAACACCCAAATATATACACAGAGCTTGTGGTTCTGCTCTGGTGCAGTGGCACTGAAAAGTTGTTTAGTGCTTGTCAGTACACTCAGAAGAGATGACCAACCACTGCAGGATGCACAAGAAGTGCTAGATAATTCTCAAATCCCTCCTTTCTCATGCTGACCTCAACAATTTCTGAAGAATCTAGAAACCAATTTTTTTTAACATTTTTGGTCATATTTTTCATATTTGAATCTCCCATTACAAATTTTCCACTTAATGCCAGCATTATGCATTTAACTTAATAATATCCGTTTCTTCCCTTTGCAGTGGAAAACATAAGCCTTCTGGAACATAGGCCTTTTGACATTAACTTACCAGCTATCTCAGCCTGGTGTGAAAGTGCTCCTTTCAAACATTAAGACAAGAGGAACTCCTTTTCTTATTACGGACAAACCAAATGCACCACTGTCTGTGTTGCAGACCCAAAAAGCAGACCTGAAAACTGAAGCCCTGAAGTGCAACGGTCTGCTAATTACAGGATATAAAATTGCTATTGCATTAGTTTTGTTTTAGCTGGCAAATTTGTCATTTTGCTTGACAAAGAATACAGGGTAGCATTGTTTCATTTCTCAAAAGCAACCTGATAAATCCAATACAAAAATTTGTTTTTGTTGATTTATGTTGGACTCTAATTGTAAAACTTCTCCCATGTACCAAAGTGCTTTGCTCTAAATAACCCTTCTTTGCCAAAGCCATGCCAATGTAAACAGATTCACAAGCATCAGCTTTTACATTTCTGTAAAATATGCTGAGTTGGAAGGGATCCACAAGGACCATCAAGTCCAGCTCTTAGTCCTGCACAGAACCATCCCCAAAAATCACACCATGTGCCTGAGAGTATTGTTCAAATGCTTCTTGATAACATAATACTCATTATTCTCATTAGATCAAAAGAATTCAAATCCTCAAAATTTCCCTATAATAGCTACATAGAAACAGTAATACAGTTTACAAAAGTATATAGTAAATGAAACAAGTAATACAAATATCTCTGTGGCATTTGCAAGCTTCCAATTAGCAAAAGGGCACAGTAAAAATATTCACAGAAGAGACTAGTTAAATCATATTTATCTAGAAGCTTAATAAACCAAGAGCAAGGCATATCGAATGTAGGGCAATGAGCACATCAATCTAAGAAAAGAGTCTGTTGTCCCTTTCAGGACAAAAGTTTAATCAGTTTAAAAACTCAAAACAGAGTTGTGGTTTTCCTAGTAGAAAGCAGATATATGCACACATTTCATTGTTCATATGATTTCTATTAAAGGTCAAAATTTCTATATATAAATTTGTTCATTATGTGTAAAAACATGTACAGCACACTCCACATACCTATTCATTTTGTCTAGGAAGTGGCAGCGGAGTTTTGTAAATCTCAAGGTTTGTCCTTGAGAATACAATAAAATGCTGGGATTCACAGTCTAAGCATTATACTCCACTGAAGATTACTCTTTCAATCTTCAAGACAGTAATCTTTTTTGAGTACAGAACACTGAACTCTGGAGTTTATATGCTTTTCTAAAACCTTTGAAGACCCCTCTTTTACTCATTTCCATTGAAGTCTCAAACTATTATCCTACCTATGCATAGGTATGCATAGACTATGCATAGACTTCCTATACATAGACTTTTACGTACAGCCCAACTGACTTCAAAGCAGAGTAGATGGATTTAAATTCCAAATCCAGGTTTCTAATTGTTGTTTATCTAGATCCTTTCTCAGTCTGCAGAGGAAACAACAACCACCTTCTGGAATGACTGGGTTTAAGTATGTTTCTTTTTCTTTGCAGATTCTTCTCCAAACACACTTTTCAATATTTCTCTTACTTCTCAGATTATTACTAGACACCCTGTGAGCTGTTACCAAGAGGAAGTTGTACTTGTTGTAGTCTGATTCAAGCATAAAATCTGTTCAACCTTAGCATTATTATTCCCTTTTCATGACATTTTGCAATTTGAATATTAAACATGGAATTTTGGGTTTGCTCTTTTTTTTTTCTTCCCAGTAAGTTATGCATGATGAGATTCATTAGTCAACAAAATGTTTTTACTAAAATAGAACAGTTGGGTAAAATGAAAAATGAGCCCTGATGAGCTCCAAATAAATCTGTATGGCTTTTATGTGTTGAAAAAGCATGGATTGTTTCTTTCTCTTCTGCCTAGTTATAGTTTACTCATTCAAAAGCTGTCTGTAAAATGCCACTTATATACTTATTTCATTGTTTACATGATAAAAGAAGCATATGATGGAAAAACATACCTAACTTGTGGTTTTGTGCCTGTGCATCTTGGAACATATACTTATGAAATGAAATTTGAATGCACGGAATTTTTCATTTGCCCTTTGTGGGAAAAACTGTGATTGGCCCCTGCAGAATAAAGGTGACTGTTAAAAAATGCAGCACAGATAAGTCTTAAATTTTTAGGAAGTAAGAAAGGACAGTGATAGAATGTACCTGTTCAGATTTCCTGAGTAAGTATCAGAGAGTACGATAAAGCAAATAGTGTTGTTTTCATCTTCAAAATGTGAGTAAAGCTGTAACTAATTTTCTTTGCAAAACAAAGACCTTTCCTTTAGAAAAGGGCTTTGGGGTGGAGTACCTGAGATGTCATCCAGCTCTGACTATTTATGACTTTTTCAATCGGCTCTAGCTTCTATCTGTTACACATTTAACCTAAACCTGCTATGAAGGGTTAGCTGCATTCTTGCACACATTTGTGGTACATATACATTACAAAATAGATATTATTATTACCTATGACGCTGTGCATATTTTAAATGGTAAATTAGCACTGAGTACTGTTTAATTTTTCATTAATCAAGAGAAAATATTTTTCTAGCATCATCCCTAAATAAGACTATTTTAGGATTTTTTCATATGTCAGTTCATAGATTTTTTTTTACAACTATTTAAAAGAAAACAACATAGACATGCAATGAGAATGCACAAATTCTGTACATAAATGAATAAAAAAATATTTTTTAATATACACTTCTTCAGTCATATTTCTGGAAGAGACAGAGTGGTGATTCCATACACCAATTCAATAAAAGAGCAGGAAAACAATGGCATATAATGCAAAAGTCTGCTTTTGAATGATAACAAACTTTTACATATTTTTGTCACTTCTCACGTCACATCTGAACATGCAGGTGGTGGTTTCTAACAAGTGCATGTTTACATATCTATGTCCTGCAAAATAAAATGAATGCTCACTGAAATTAAAAGAAAAAGCTCCCTTGAACTTCATTTGGATTTGACAATTACTTCTGAGATGGAAAGCTGTCCCAAAAAAATAAAAGATTAAACCTTTTTTAAATAGAACAGATACTGTAATAATTGAATTGCTCTTAGATATAAAATGAACAGATTGAAGCTCTGCATTCAGAATACTTGTTCTGTTATACTTAATCTGTATTATTAGAGAAGTCAAACATAGAGTTACAATATAGTTCTAAATAAGAGAATTTGACCAAAATTGTGTCCAGAAGCACTTTAAAAAATAAATAAATAAATAAATAAACCAACCAATCATCACTGCTGTCATGTAAAGCTGCATCACTTCTGTGATCCAGAAAAAAAACATGTAAAACAAAGCACTCATCTCCTTTGAGGCACATAGGATAAAATTACATGTAAAAAAGATACTAAAGCAATACTTTGTTAGATTCAAGGATAAGACTGAATGATTACTCATTACTTAATGCATAGTAGATGTATTTCAGATCAGTGGCTGGATCACCTAATATAAATTGTGCTGTTATAAATGCTTCTGTTTATCCAGATATCAAAAATATCAAGAACCCCCTCCCCACATATTACAACTATCTGCATATTTCATTGCTATGGGTTGCTCTTATGTTGCTCATATGTTAATGTAAATACTATGGAATTATTTAGTTGATTTGGTTTCTTTTAGTTACAATAAAAACATTTACAAGTTAACAGTTTGAAAGAAAATCTTTACAAACAGCATATTTCTCTAAAAACCTAACAAAGTGAAATAGGACAATAACCTCTGTCCATAATGATTATATAATGTCAAAAATTATTCAAAATTGTGAAAATTACATAGACATAGTAATGATGTTGACATAAGCTAGACAAAAAAATTGTACTTGGGCCTCTGTCCTATTCACATAAGGAAATAATAACTTACAGTTACATACTTCAGATACATTATATCTCTACAAGTCTTTTTGATGAAGCTATGTATAGCTTCACCTTCCTTGAAGAAAATTATTTTTTTGTCGGTTAACAAAGCAAAATGATGATTTATTTAATATATCCTACATACCTGCTCTGATGTGAAATAATGTAATATTACTCTGCCATTTGCTGTCAAGTAACTACAAAATCATTGGCAATTGCCAATAAAGCATTTGAAATAAAGTGCTTATTTAAGAAATGCAAAGATGGCTCTACTGCATATTTTCACCATGGGACTGACATAAAATGTCTTCTTTACAATTTGAGATGGAGTCTTTATCCTTATTGATTACAAATAAAGATATATTTTATTAACAAACCACTATCCAAAACAGTATTATTATCTGCATTCCAGGATATTATGCTTCACAGAAGAATGTAACATACAGATAAATTTAAATATAATTGGCTGCAGATTATTTTTCTTCTGGATATGAATGCTGAGTAGCTGAATGTGAAAAATAATGTTTATTTTTTAAATAGGTTGATGCACTCAGCACAAGAAACATGGAACAAAGAGATGTTTAAAGTCTTCCAAGCTGAAAGAGCTAATGTACACCTTGAAACATAATTCCATCCCAGTATGAGTTGATTGGTTTGTATCAAGTTGACTGACACATTTAATTCCTCCTTTTTTGAAGCTTCTTGCTTTTCCATAGATTCCATTGTATTTATTCTTTCATCTTAATGATGAATTTTTCATTGTCTGTATTTGTCTATGAGTGTACAAATAATATAAAGTATATACCTGACTATTTTTAACTATATGCCTGACACAGAAGCACTGTCTTCTAATCAAAGGCAATTACTTAGGTTTCATGTGACCTGGACCCATTCTCTCATTCTGCATCAAACTTTTCTTCTAATTTTAGGCAAGCCTTTCATGTCTCAGTTCAACAAAGAGCTTAATAATGTGCACAGATCCATTTGTATTTCAAACAAAACATTTAGGCTCAAGATCTTTGCAAGGTGGTTGATGGTTACAGGTGTCTAACGTCTGTAGTGGAAAGACAATCACTTCAGGAAAATCCAAAGTGTACATATCCATCTCCAAAGCAGCAATTTCTCCTGCTTAGGTTAAGAGTTAGTACTTGCATTTTGTTAGTACTTGCATTTTCAACAGCCAAGGAATATGTATTTTCTCCAAAATAGAGCAATTTTATCAAGATGAACTGACAACGGCCTCCTGAATAGTCTCACAACTGAAGAACTCTCCTGAAATGGAAAAGATGTTGGCTAGAATCTTCTTCCATAGAAGATGTTCTTAGGAAATGTTCTGATCGTTGTGCAAGTGTCCAAAAAGGAAGTACCAATGTCACTTAACACAACCAACAGTGTGACTACCTATTGACCAGGTAACCTTTTGAAATGTAGAACAGACCAGAGCTACCAAATGACCTCGTGTTATTTACTTAATAGATCCCAATGGAAGTAAGACATCCATCATAATAAAGGCTGGGGCATTTCTGAATGTGCTAGATATGCAGAACTTTAGCCCTCTGAATCAATTAGAAAAAGAAATTTAAGGGCCTTCACTATCATGCAGCAGCTCTTTGAGGTTTTGATTAGTGAAGTTTAAATGTATGCTTATTTTTACTATCATGTATGTATGAAACTTATATACCAAGCTTACATATGAAGCCTATACTCCTTTTTGTATCAGATTTTATTGTAGTAAATTAAGGGATGACGAGAACTGGTCCAATACATGTCTCCAATGCAAACAGAAACCAAGACAATTATTCTCCAGTCATGAAAAGTTCTCCATTTATATATATATATAGTCAGTGTTGTTATCTCTGTTTTGGACATTATGGGAATACAGTGATGAGTGGGACTGTTATAAGGGATATTGCCTATCAGCTGCTTCTTTCCTCACTCAAGTCTTTAGTGTGAGACCACATGTATTCTATTCAAAGCAAGGTCTTCAACACTGTATTATTTTTGCCCTTTAAAGTTGCCTTTTGCACAGATCAATGTCAAATCTTATTTAATCTATCTGCATTTTTAAAGCATTTATCACTGTTGCACTGCCACTAGAGTAGTGTACATAGATTAAAAACCAACAGGTAAGCTGTCTGCAGGTAGGCATTAGAACATATGTGTTCAGAGTACTGTGATACCATGAAGTTTCTCTTGAACAATCAAAGGGAAACATAAAAAAAATTAGGCTCTGCGTAAAACTTTCCAAAATGAAAATGGTAGCGGGGAATCCCAAATTTCACGTTTTTTAATATATTTATTTGCCCATATTCATGGAAAACCATCAATGGTTTATTTATGCAAATAACCTTAATCGTTGGGAAAAAGGTTATTTCAGAAACATTCTTTCTCACTCTCTCTTCCAAAGTAAATAAAATAAAATAAACCAAACCAAAATAAAATAAAACAACAGCAACAAAAAGCATGCAAAAATTCATAAAATGCCCAGACTTTTGAATGCAACTTTCTTATTTGGTCTAGCACACTCATTTAAGATTTATAGATATATTTTGCAGGGTGAACAAGTCTGTTTTTAGCTGAAAAAGAGATAAAATGCACTAAAGTCAGTATTTCGAATGAGGGGAATTTTTAGTGATATGTGAAACCATTAAAGATTAAAGGCAATTTTTCAGTCTTTGCAAAAATATTTCCCTTTGTCTTTAGTACAAACTTGCCAATCACATTTTTAATTGTGAGTGAATGAAGCCTAGTAGCAGTGTAAATTTGTTGATTACATTCTAGCAACAGTCTCTTGGCAGTTCATCCCATGTTTTTCTTTCTCCTAGGCAAAGAAATATATATTTTTGATTATCCTGAATACAATGGATTCCATCTTCATTGGAATGGGCCAAGTGGAAATCCAACATCCGAGTTCTTCTACTGGAAACATATGACATCTTGATTTTGAAAATCTGAAATCATAAAGTAGCAATAACTTCTTCCTTTTACTTATTGCAAATGAAAGAAGCAACCCATAAAAGACTTGTCATTCATCCCAAAATATAAGGGTTCACTGGGAAAATTGAAGTCAATGCTGGCTTTGGTGTTATACATCACTGAGCTGAAACCATACATGCAAAATCTACGCATTCAGCCTAGTCAAGTTATTGCCTGTTTGCATTTTGCAGCATGAACAGGTCCTTGTTTAAAAGACACACACAGAGGAGCAGATTAGCATATTTTCTGTGCCAAAGTAGAATTAACTCATAAAAAAGAAAAAGTTGCCATAAAAAAAACAGGAAAGCATTCTGGGGGATTAGCATTGCATGCATAACATTTTTTGAAGGCTTGATTTCATTTTGCCTTCTGTATAATCACATTTATCTTTTATTTCTCCAATATTATAGTATCTGTGCTCATATTCAAGGATCTCTCAGAAGGCATCAGCTGATATTTGGCATCACAGCAGAAGGTCACCTTTTAGCTTCATGACTAGAGCTTTTGGATCACCCTCACAGACCTTGCCTCTACACCATATTCTGAGTTACGCCATGCAAGGAGATGGGAAGGATTATGCAAGAAAATGTGGGCAGGCTCAGTAATGTGTATAACCTTATGCACTTCTTAGAAAAGAAGCATTTGACTCTCCGCTCTCAGTAAGGTTTGTATCTCTCTGTGGTCTTCATTTGTCTCTTTCTTTCTGGGCTCTTTCAGTCAAGCCAGAGAAAAATTCTGTCTTTCACACAAGAACAAAGGTACACTATGGCACAATCATAGGTATTTTAGAAAACTATTTGTGGCTTCCTAACACCCTGCAGCACTTTTTCCAACAGCTATTCTCACCTCAGCTGACCAGCACAGAATGCCATGGTATTTCTGGAGAAGAACTGCCACATCAAGCAGCTTTCAACTGAGAAGTCATTCAACAGATTTAGGAAACAATATAACCAACTGGGCCAAACTGCTGGGTTTTATTTGAAAGAATTTAACAACACAGAATTTCAGGGATAGTTAACTGTTGATGCTTTCTTCATAAAGTGATTAAACATTAATTTTACGAGCAAATATAAAATAATTTCTATTCTCTGTAACTGCTTTCTTACTCTTCAGCTTGTTTCCTGGCATCCAGCATACACAATTCTTTCTTTGCAATGATCAGATTCATAATCTCCTGCAAGAAATGCAGATGCATGGGCTTGATCCTGATTTCCAAAATACTGCTGGCCAACAGAGCAGTACAAGAACAGCCAAAGATCAGCTACAATGAAGAAAATACAGCAGTAAAGATGTTTTTTACCTTGAACAATCAGATCCTGAACCAAATTGGAGAAGAACAACAGCGGAGTTAATAACTAGGGTCAGAGGATAGGAATATCTACCATAAACCTTTTTTTTCCTTCCTTAATTTCAGAGGTCTTACACACAGGGGAGGGAGGCAAAGAGGGTAAAACCAACCAGCTTTTGTTATTAGAGCAAAATTATGTAAAACTTTTCAAAGATTCCTTTAATAGCAGTTTCCAAAAATTAAACCTATACGGAACTGGGGCTTTGGGTTTGTTTTTTACCCAACACGTCTGAGACAAAAGTAATATGAAATGTTAATGTTGATGCCAAAGTAGTTGAAGAAAAAATATTGATTGAAATTGTTAAACAAACAAAATGAATACGATTTTAAACCCTTTTGAATTAATTCTCCAGATTCATTCTGTTTGAAGCGTGTCTGTCTTACCAGTGCATGAAAATTTAAAAAGAAGCTTCTCTAGAAAAAACACAAGCGCTTTCAACAGTTTAGCTTTCAATGAGACACAGAAATTAATATTTTTTAAAATGATCATTTTTTAATGAATCTCAATTTCTGAGTATTCAACCCATGAAAAAGAAAAGATTTATTTTCAGAAACTGTAGAGTTCATTTTCATACACACTGTAAAGTAACATGGTATAGTTAGGGTGTAAGGCAATAGAAACCTCATTCCATATATGCAAGGCACTGACCAAATGTATTTAGAAATTACCTATTAAATCAAAATTCATTAAGTAGCAATGCTGTTCGTTTCACTTTTCAAACGCAAAACTAAAATTTTCTTTCTAAGGAAATACATGAAACTTCAAGTTGATAATGTAAATGAAGAATAGGATCAGAATATTTCATATACAAGACATTGATTTATATGTAGCAAAACCAATTTAAGCTGTCACACATGATATGTAGTATTTTATGAAACACAAGCAACAAGACAACTAAAGTACAGTGAGAAACACTTGAAATTATGTCAAAAGGTATAAGATCAAACCAAAACCAGCCTTACTTTAGTTCTTTTCCACATAAGGTCAGCAGTAACCCTACATTCTACAAAACTTGTTGCAAGACTTAAACTACAAAATCCTTTGCTGCTACTTGACAAGGGTAATTAATGATCCATCACAAATGACAAGGAAGTAAATTTTATATTAACAGAAAACGTGCTGAACCACCGTCAGCTGACCAAACCCAGATAAATGAACCAAGTCATGCCGTACCACAGCACAGCTTAAGTACAATTTTCCTAGTTGCATGGTATGCCTGTGACAAATACAGCCTGAGGTTTCCAACAACAGACATGCTGTTATTATGGCAACTGCACAGGGTAATAAAAGAAAATCTGTGAAAACCTCATGCGATAAAAATTGAAAGTCACCGTAAATAATTGCTTCCCTGAAGCTGGGCCTACTGCTATTCTCTTAATTATTAACATGACTGTTATTCTGTACATTACAATAATTCTGCAATAAAATGATTTTTACTAGCATTACAGGTATGTGCATCACATTAAACACTGAAATGAGAAATTTGTAAAGCAAGCTTTAGGCTAGAAGAATGTATTGACATTCAATTATGATATCATGATAGCATCAATTCATTATCTTTAATGGACTTCATCCTCATTTACAGGGCATAGGAAAGAAATAGAACCTTGGTTCTCTATTCATAAAGATGTTAGGATGATCAGAAACTGAAAAAGTTGAATGTGCCTTTCAGATTTCCATGAAACATTTTATCCTAATACCTGTTTAAATAGGTAAGGCACTTCTGGCTATTAATATATATGTGTGCAAATGATGAAAAAGAAATCAAGGTGAAAATAAATAAAGAACAGATTAAAAGATTAAAATAAGCACAAAAAATTTTGAGGAAATGTACTGATATAACAACAGGTAGCTTTGAGGCAAAACATACAAGAAAGAAAAAGAGAGAGAAAGAAAGATGGATAAAGAGATACCTGAGAGAGAAAAAGAATTAACTGGTTTTCATAACCCCGCAATTAGCTCAGTTGGTTGGAGCATGGTGCTGATAACATCGAGCCACAGATTCAATCCCTGCACAGGCCATTCACTTAAGAGTTGGACTCCGTGGTCCTTGTGGGTCCCTTCCATCTCAGAATATGGCAGAAAAGGAGAAACATTTTCAACTTCTTCAACATAATGGTTAGCAGGGAAAGAAAGATGAGGAATTTATATTTAGCTAAAAAACTACATTTCCCCTAGTGTTTTAAGAAACTTAAATGCATACCTACATTTCTATCAACTTAAGCTTAAATTGCCTTTCAGACGCCTTTCTGTTAGAAATTAAATGCTCTTCAAGAATAGATATTAACTGTTACCCCAGTCTTTAGAAGCAATTTGGTGACTCAGCTGATAGAATAGTTGCAATAACTAATGAAGCTGCATTTGTGTCATTCTATTTTATTGTGACATGTATAATGCTTCTATTTGTGAAGGACTTGCTGCTGCAATTTCATTTCAAGTCTTCTGTTTCAACTCTACAACAACCACCAAATCATCGGCCTTACAGTATGATTTGATTGCACACAGGGCTAGCACTGTTTTCCTGAGTTTACATCTAATGGTTGAATTTTAATAACTTTTATTTTGGAACTAATTGTATTTTCCCGTATTAACACTGTCTCTGCTGTGTCAGTCTGTTTAATAAGCATTGTACAAGAATACTGGACCCTTGAGCCTAAAATTATGTATATTTGCATGCCATTTTCTTCTCTTACTGCTATCGCATGACTAATTCAGATGTGGCCAGATGTTAGTACATACTGTTGATCTATATCATTCTTGCCAAGTCAAAAATTAATAACATGGCATCACTTTCAACCAAGAAAATACTTACTGAGGGACAGAAAAAAATGTATCTTATGAGAAAGATGCAATGCATCTCACAATGGTTTTTTATAGACTGCAGTTAACGCTTTAATATTTTCATACATTTCCTCTCTCTTTTCCATTTTTCTTTATTTCTCTATCCAGTGTGTATCCACTATCTTTAAGTGCCTGTTTTGTGGGGATGAAGGTGCATAAAACAGAAAGTTGCTTCCTCCTCACACTATGCCTAGTCTTCTGATTTGCAGAAGGTGTAATCTTGCTCTCATCCAAATAAATCTTTTCAAGTGTTGACTTCCACTCTTAAGATTGTAATAAAACTACAGGGAGAGAAGGGGGATGGCTTTTCCTCTTGCAGCTTTAAGATTTCCACATTTGAGTAGATAAGCTCAGCTAACTGTGCCCCAAAACAGCTGATTTTCTTTCTTGTAGCCCCATTCCATTGTCCTAATCCAGCAAACACCAAAAGAAAAGGGAGTTTTGGCTGCTTCTCATGGAGCCTTCTTCATGATATATATCACACATGCTCTCTTCATCCCAGATACCTCCTCAGTCCTTTCGCCTTTCTACTGCAGGTTTCAAGATTTCACCTCACTTCACATCTGCCATCATTCCCTTTATGCAAAATGACAAATATTAAGGGGCTCAAAAAGACTTTCTTTCCCACAGGTCACCTGTTCTAGTTTTGCTTTTCAACCTCCTTCTCTGGACCTAATGCACCCCCAGAGTCATTCCCTGTGTTGTACACCACCATCAGGCTGTCAGCTGAAGTTATACTGACCTCAGGTTGAAGTTATATCAACCTGCCATAATCTAGATTCAGTTTTTCTTCTCCTGGCACCCAAATTCAGATGTCTTCAGGCAAGGCTCAGCCAGCAGCTTAGGCACGTGCGCAAGTTACCTCCTAACTCCTAGGAGCGCTGGCTTCAGTGTGCACCCTGCCTTCCTTCCCACCAGAAATCTGGGCAGCCAGGTTGAAACAGCCTGTCTCCATCTCTGCATTCCCAAGGAAGCGCACTCTACAAGCAAACACACCAGCCAAAACATGGTTATCTAATGAGGGGTTTTTGCCATATCCATTTCTATCATACTCTTCTTTCACAAATACCTGAGGTTTACTATCAACCAGGGAAAGTGCTTCAGCCTTAATGAATCTGACAGCAGTGAGGGAGAATGGAAAAATGAATTAATACTTCATAAAGCCACCACAGATAGCCACCCAGAATAAAGTGAAATACATCAGAAGGCTCTTCACAATCAATTCAAAGATGATGTAATTACATCAATCACATATTCTTACTGCTCTGTGTCTGTGACACAGTGAAATCACAATGACATAGAGAAGGATAGTAGCTAACAACTATGTGCTATTTCTCATAATAACAAGCTACTCAAATAAATGATAAAGCAGATTCTTTAATGTTGCATGTTTTTAAGGCAAATCCACAAAGAGTGAATTGTATTTCATTCTACTTCCCGAAATAAACTTTGCACCTTGCCTGAAACCTAAGGAAAAAAAACCCAAACAAAACCTCACTACCCTTCCCTTAGAAATCCTACTCCTCAAATATTCCTAAAAGCCACATACTCATCCCTTTCTCTCTGAACAAACATTAAAGTGGTGTTTTCTTGGTATTTTATCCCTCTGCCTCAGGTCAAGATTTCAGAAAACATTGTGTAAATTGCCATATTTGCAGCCACTGTTAGAGTTATTTCCTCAACACGTTGCAAAGTTAACCATTTCGAAAAATGGAAAAGGAATTCTTATTTGTAAATGGGAAATCCTAAACTGTCTAGCAACTCCTTAAGCAATTCAGTCATTTATAGTCCAGATCTGTTGTTTGTGCTGAGAATTAATTAGTTCCTTAAATTCTTTTTTTTGTTTCTTTGAGATAAGGTGAAAGGTTTTATGAACAGAAACTGATATACCTGTTGACAGTTTCAGATTTTTTGTCCTTGAAGAAGAAAATTATTTTATTTTCTAATGACATGATAGATGCAAAAAGGTCATCATCAGTTTCCAGTCACCACAAGGATGATAGCTTTCAGTCATTCTGCTTTATGGCAACACTGGCTTTGACTATCAATTGACTTCTAAAACAGTTAAGCTGCATTAAAATTAGACTGTTGCTATTGAAATTTGCAATGAACTGGATTTATCTTTTATTCATTCTCTTAACTTTGTACAGACACCAAGAGTTTAATTTTGTTCTTTTGATATTTCAAATTAAATATTGCTTGAAAGTGAAAAAGGAAAGCTCATTTGAAAACTTAAAGAAACAGAAATGAAGATACCAGTTCATTTTGACCTTCTGAGTGGAAAGAAATGAATAAATGAAACATTCATGACACTTCTTATTATCAAGGTGTCTGGATGTAACTGTAGGGAGCTCATTCCACTATGCAAACTCACCCTGACCCAACTAGTCATTGTGTGTCAATATAAAGAATTATCATCTCATCTCCTTAAAATAGAGATACCGTCTGCTATGATAAAGTTAACTATACCATGTAAGACAGTATTCATTTGTAGTGCTGATTCACACCAGGGTTTAAATTACAAGGCACTAATATAAATTAATGAAAAAGCAGGTTAAAGGGGATTACAAAATAGGATTTGGCTGAGAAATATTTCTTTTTTGTACTGTGTACAAAAAGTGTTATAACTTCACAGGGTACAACAAGAGACCTTAAGTTCATACTTGGCAGATAATTAGAATTTCTATGCAAAAGACGCCTTTATGATTCTATTCAGATACAGAAGCATTCAATGGGATAATTTTTTTCTGTGTTTTTTCTCTTTTCAAAAGGCTTTCAAGTAAAAAAGATGATATATTAACCGTGATGTATAAACACAACTCTGCAGTAAATCCTTTTTAAGCACACAAATTACAAATTTAGAAAAAGGGATATGGTCTAATAGTCATTAAATGCCATTTTTTTTATTATGTATTTCCTTTTTAAACTGAAGGATTTGTTTATAGAAATACGTATACAGTCTGAATTTCTGAAATAGCTCCTGACTTCAAAGAAATCTGTTTTCTCTTTTTCTGCAACCTCAGAATCCAACCTTTTCCATTTTCATGGTCTTTCTGTTCTTAAATTTGAGGCCTACAGTGCATCATCACCTTATAAACTGTCAAATATTTTTTAACTTATTATTAAAAGAGAATTATTTTAAGCTATTATTTTCTCTAGTTTCTTCATACATCACATATTATTGATACTCTTTTACACACGTCCTATAATATTCATGTAAATGACAAATCATGTATCAAAGTTCAAAATCTAATCTAAGTGGACAAATATAACTATAAATGTATATAATTTTCATCATTCATATAATTGGGTATATATGGTATAAAGCTCTTGTATCAGCAGATATCATATACACTGACAGTTTTGTGATTACTGAAATGCATTAATTATGATCTACTGCTGCTAAACATATGATATTAATTTGCTGCAGTACAATGAAAGAATAGAATTTTAAATGGAAATCTGACGATGGAGATAGTCAAATATTTTGTCAGTTTTAAGGATCTTCAGAGCCTAACATCACATATGGCAATTTATTTGAGGTTGATGACCAGTTCTATTTGTAAACTACAAGAAATTGATTCCTTCAGTTTTGTATTGTTTTGAATCACCAGATGGTACTTCTCCCTGTTCTAAAGACTTATCATCTGAGCATGTAGGAGTAAGATCTGGGAGAAACATTTCCATCTGAACTGAGATGCTGTATGGATGTTGAGACCCTTACCAGTAATGAAGCACTTATCTTTTTTCAATCCCTCTCCTTAGCTGAAAATATTCTTTCTCAAATTAGTTGCTGTAGACAAGCTACGTCTACAGAAGTGAAAAAAAAAAGTATTAGAAATCCCCCCACTTTTGTCAACACATATGCACTGCCCAGAGACATTTTTTAAAGGTATTCTTTCACATTCTCCACAAGACTATACTTAAAGCTGCACTTCTAACTTGAATAAACTAATATTGACAAAACAAAATAAAACCGCATTGAAAAGTTTGCCCATTTCTAAGCAGTATTATAATTTTACGGCTTTTATTCTGGTTATATTCTTCAAATAATTTCTCTCCCCTGCTTCCCTGTGCAATCCACAGGTAGAAAAAAACCCAGAAGTGTAAGCAGTGAGGTACTACCATGATTCATTTTCATCACATACTAATGGAACATCTCAGTGGAAACACCATAAAGCAGTGTTTAAACATCATGTACTGATTGTTTTATAATGTCTGTAAACAACCTTGCATACACATCTTTCACTCTCCTGCTTTCCTCTCTTATGTGGATCAAACATCTTCCTTTTCTCTGTGACTTTGGGGAGAAGAGACAGGCTGATTTGTTGGGGGTTTTTTTCCTGCCTCAATTTCTTTCCTTCTTGTAGCTGCTTAAGGGAATAGGGAGTTGTACTGATTAATCAATTTTGTGTGACAGTTGAAAAAAACAGGTTTTTCAGGAGGTAAGTTCAAACATAAGGAATTTTCCTCATATTGAAACCTCACTAAGGTTGCATGCAGCACCATGAAAAATCATTTGTTCAAGCATGACTCCTTACCTAAGTACCCGGGGACTTCTCTACCATTACTTTGTAGGAATACCTTTCTGTTATCACCTGTTTTTACTAGCAGGCAAGTGAATATTTTTAGTGTTGAAGAGTTCCAATATATCAGTTCTACACAAGAGTGGGACCTCGTGCATATACATCAAAAAATATTACCTATTTTTGACCTCCCCAATATTTTATTTTTAAAAACAATTTATGAATAATGTCTCATGTAGATTTATTGAGAATCATATAATGAGCAAATACAAATAAAAATATATAAAAGAAAGGTATAAAATATCTATTGAAAATAAGTGTGAAAACTGTCACCACTGAGGTGTTTTGTCTTTTGGGTTTTTTTACAGTATGACCCACTTAAGTCCACAATCTTTTTATCTGATAAGCCTCTACAGTGCTTCTGACATCAGAAGAGTCATGAAGACGACAGCCAAAACTCTGGCCTCTAAGCAATCAGCCTACCCCAGTAAAATCAAAGACAGCTTAGCACTCAGTTTTGAGCTCAGTAAACAAAGAATTAGACCTTGAGGCTTCAAACTTTGATAACAGGGATAACAAAAACAGCACCAAAAATCACCAGGTTATCTCCATGAAATAAACTCAGCAAACTTCTCCCCAAAATTATGTATAATCGTTCATTGTAAAACTGCTAGTGGACTAACTATTGGCAAAACCTGTTTAGGTTGGCTGGAGATTTTAGAGGGGCTGTTATATATGAAAAAACAGAATTGGAAATTACTTTTGCACTTGATTCTCAGGAATCTAATAATTTTTAAGTGTCTACAGCTGAAAAGAGGCATAGGACACTGAGTCAGGAAATTGCAAAAGACCGAAACAGAGTTACTTGTGTCAGTAAAATACAACCCCATGTTGTCATGTTGTTTGCTTTAAAGCAACCTTTCATCCTTTATTATAAAAATCTCTGATGTTGCAGAAGAACTGTCTGTGTAAGTCCTCAGCAAGGTTGAATAGCCTTCATTCCATCCCTTGTTTTCATGCAAGGGGATTATGTTATTGATGCCCTCCTAAATTCTTATGAAAATAAGATGTTTATCATGAAGACTTGTAAGTAAAATTGATGCCGCATTTATAAATGACATGTTACTTCAAAACACGTAGGATTAACTCTCCCTATCTGATCTGAGATATACTGATGCTTCCCTTTCTTTTAAGTTTGTCTTTAGAAGACTCTTCTTTGAAGTCTTTATTTTCTCAGAAATGTTGGCAACATATATGAACAAAAAATGTCCATCAAATCTATAAAGCCTGGTAAGACCGGGAATTGTCACCATTCAGTCCTTAATCCTTGTTAGAACTTTTTAGGAGTAGACAGAGTATAAGAATATTTCTTCTTTAAAGTGCTTCAGACTCTTTCATCAATACATGTTAGATAAGCATTAAAACCCAACAGCAAATATTGTGTAACGCGCTGGTGCATTGACTTGTCTTGCATTTAATTAGTCAATTAGTTTTGCATGAATTACCACAGTAATCTAAAACTACCTATTGCTACTAAATAAAGCTAAAAGGGAATAGAAAAACAGCACATTACCTGGCAGAGAGCTGCTGTCCAAGACAATAATCTGAATTTGACAGATACAGAGGCGTTGTTCAGTTTGAACATTTAAAGACTCTTTGGAGACCTGATTGGCTGATTACCACACATGATGTTTGGATGGTTTATTTTGTGTGACCAATTGCCAAACCAACAAGCATCTCAAATTACTGAGGCACAAGAGGTTATGGTGAAGCTCACCATTCAGAACACAATTGCACAGAAGGGCATCCTTGTTCTATAAATGCTACATTGTCTGTTTAGGGTTTTTTTCACAGTTTCTTTGTCTGACATGAAGGATTTTTCCTTATCATCCTCAGTGCAGATTCAAAATTTTTTTTAGATGCTATAGCCTTTAAAATGAGTGCTAATATCTGGGGACCTTGAACATAGTTTGTGTCTAATGCTACGGGAACTCAGCATGTATGGTGATGCTGGTTGTGAACCTGCCTTTTAAAACCTACAGTAATTTAAGATCAGCATTAATACTATTTTGTTCAACAAATTAAAAATGTAATAAAAATGCTCTAAAGACCATGAGAAAAAGCTTAAAAGTAAAATTAGAGGCATTCACCGCAACTAACTAACTAACTAACTAACTAAGTCCAATTTTTTTCTCATTTAAACAAAATTGTCCAGTAAATAACAGTAAACAAGCAATTAACTTAAACTTTTTTAGGTTGCTCCTTTAACAGTCATAGTACAAAATACTGCACTAGGCTTTATAGAGTAATTAGAAACTTTGTATTAATAAGCAATGCTAATCAGGACAGTATTAAAAAAGCTGTATTTTGCTGGAGATAATGCAGAATTTGCTGCAGAGCTCCAAAAATTATTTTCCATTATTTCTTCAATTTTACAAAGACTCATTATTTTTGTATAGAAGAGAAAATGGAATCATCTGCAAAACTGATAAAATAAATGCATATTTAGAAGGCAGGTTGTACCTTATACCAGATCATACATTCATTCAATAATTATGAGCAAAATGCTTTTTAAAGTTCACATCAAAAGCCTTTCCTTTTTAATTACAAAAGTGACCTTAACTATTTTGTTAACAAGGTATATATGTCCTGACAACTGTTATTTTTCATCAGTCTCACACACCATACTGGCTTTGTCCCAAGAAATGCTGGAAAGGATGAAACTGCCTGGCCAAAGGAAACAGAAAAACATTTTGATGACTTAGGTTGGAAAAAATTAAACTTTTTCTTGTCCTAGATATTCACTGAACAACTGATATTAAAGCCTCAAAGCTCTTAGAAGTGCTTTGTTGGAGAATTTTGGCAGTGTCTGGGAGAGATTTTATGTAACAGCAAACTGCTGTTACTTTCACTGCCCACCACTTTGAATGTTCACAGAGAAAAAGAAAGCAATTCTCACAATATATTTCTTAGTTTATCTGAAAATAATGATGCTAATGATGATCTGCATTTCTAAGGGCTGTGGCAGTCTCACATTAAAAGTGAGATGAGGTCTTGAATTCCTGGAAGCTCACCCAATAGAAAGTTGCTTAAAGAGAAAGACCAGCCTTATCATGAGAAAGCATTATCATTTAATTGATCTCTGTATTGTCTAAAACTTTAATTTGAATCTGAAACGGTTCCTTCAGAAAGGATGAAATATACTGGAGATAATGCATGGGAGTGATAGGTGAGCCTCTAATGCCAAACTATGGGGAGGACTACTTGCAAGGGGTGTTCATCTCAGCACTGAGGACAACCGCAGGAAGGAACGTGTTTGCTGACACAAGTACATAAGAAGAGAACTACAAAGAAAGTAAACATGGGTTGCTGAATTCTGACAGAGACCCTGTGGTGACAACAATACCATGTTTCCTATTATTGGAGAGAAGTAGGAAGGGAGGCATTGTTATTGCTGGACACCTTCTGTTAGATTTTGACAACTTGTGTTTAGTCCCAGGTACAGCTTCTCACTCGTGTCAGCAAAGCCGCTCTCCCCTGCTGTGCCCTTCAGTAGTAGGCCCTTCCTTCCACAGGATCCCCATCCCACCCCAGGAAGGGGAACAGAAAATCATCTCTGGCCTCAAGATTTATGAATCTGTGAGAAACAACCACAGAAAGAGGGATAACTAACTGATACCATGGCAGTGTTCCTGGACAAGTGAGCCTGCAGATGTCTTCTAGGGATGCTGACCACATGGTCCACATGAACGAGCACAGCACAGCACCAGCTTGGTATCACGGTGAGGGACTATAGCTGTCTTTTGTCCATCCACTTCAGAAAGCAATGAGAAGGGCTAAAATCTGTGCCTACACCAAAGCTGAGCTTCTAAATTCAGGGAACTGAGTATGAGGTAGAAGGTCAGAACTAATGCTAAAGTATGCTTCTGAGTGACAGTGCTAATTGGCACAGGGCATGCCAGTGGCAGGCAGCTGGCTTGCAGTTCACTGTCAGTTTGAACTTGACAAAAACAAAAGTTTGGACCATTGTCTATAAAAATGTATCAATACCAAGAGGGCTATTACTCAACTCACCATATCATATGAGACTAATATTACAGTGTATTTGTGAATAATAATGGCAGCGGAGTTTTACATATAATACAAATCCAGCTACTCAAGAGCTCCTCTGAGAAAGGTGCCTAGAGGTAGCTGGTTTACTGAAGCATAGGTACATATTAAATGTACCTATTCCTTCCTGGAAGGAGACTGAGATTTTCTTCCAGGATCATGAGATTAAAGTGGTACAATTGAAGTAAGCTCATCATAACCATTTAGTCTGGATGCTGATCTGAACTTCAACTCAGGTTTTCTCCTAACTAATATCTGTTTAAGTACAATGTCTGTTTATTAATAGACACTTTAAAATAAATAATGTTTTTTGCATAAAGTCAAGTGATACTGTTAATATTGCAGTACAATTTTTATTCGAAGCCTAGCCATGATACTGATACTGATACAATTTTTATTTCAGCTACAATCCAAGGATGTTGGTCTTCTTGAAAGAATGCTTTACGTTCGCAGTGGCAACAGTACCTAAAGCTATATAGAGCTTTGTTCTAATAATGGAGGCTTGATTGTAAACTGTTTTCTGTTGGTGTGAATTTCTAAATGGTTTTTTGGTCTAATCCCCTGCAAGACCTCAATTTTTGGGTGATAATCTCCATTTCTCCTGTTTCTCCTACCAGTATATACTCTAGCTTTACACAATTTAGGGAAGATTTTAGCTTGTAATACAGCTCTGCAAGATATTCTTTGGTTTACACACAATTTGTGACTTTGTCTGATTGAAGGGCGGGACTCATCACAGCCATATTTTGACACTGACAGTGCTGACGTCTGCATGTGATCTGGATACCTAGATTCCACTTACAGTCAATGGACAGAAGTGAAGTTCTGGGATACCTCTCACTAACCTGTTAAAGACATCTAATCTATAATGAAATGATATGTGGCCTCCAAGTGCCTATATCTCTCCATTATATAAAGTATATCTAGATAAATTGCTCAAGTATAGATACACATGATACTGAACTCTGTATTCAGACGAACCCAGCCCTATATGTTCATAGTACGGCTTCTCAGTACTGCAGTGGACTGAAAATAGTGAGCCAGTTCCTTCTTTCATTTCAATGCTTTTAAATCTTAAGTGTTTTGGGCAGGACAAGGGTTACTCTGTTTGTTTATTTAGCTCTTACGAAACAAGACAGTGAAAAAAAATGTATGTTCTGGATTCTAAAAATGTTCTTTTCATTTTCTTTCGAACAGATCCACAGCTTAACAGCATACTGTTGAAATCTGAAACTTTGCAATCTTTTCTGTATTGCTGAGAAAAATACGTTCAGTTTAGCTGAGTAATGAGTCTCTGAAAAGCATGTGCTGCAATATCTATATTTTGTCTCTGTGTTTGTAAAATGTGCAACTCAGGAATGTTACATCACAAGCATTTTTGTAGCTATCATGGCTGCACAGAAAAAAATTTATGGAAGGTGCAGATAAACTGCTTTATTTACATATCATAGACAGTTAATACTATCTTTTTTGAAAGTAAATATTCAAGTCAAATCTTATGTAAAAAAGCATAAGAAAGCAAATCTATGTCTTGTAAGACAAAAAGTGACAAATTTCATATGTGCAATTTTAATTCACAATTTAGTCAACTACTTCACTGCATAAACCATCCAATTAAAACTTGAAATAACATTCAATGCCTTACAGAACAACATAGAGGGCAGCTTATCTTATGTAAAGGCTGGACAGTTGCCCAGAGCTTTAGAAGTGGAGAGGCAGCATTTTTAGAGCCAATTTGTGACTGTACTGATTAAATTGTTAAAAAGACATTAATTTTCATAATGATAAAATGATAAATACTACTAATGTCTCACATTTTTATGGAATTCTGTGAAACTGTATTTTATAGTATCTGAATATGTGGCATTCCAAAGTTCTATAGAAGTACCTGGTATGAAATACAATTTATTTTTGACAGATGTGGAAAAGAGGCAGCAGAATATATTTTATTCAGGCAACAAAATAGCTAGGGCTGTCTCTGATGATGTAGATACCAAATATGCATCAGAGACAGCTCAAAACTTACCAAAAAACCCAGTAACTGCTTGCCTAAGATACTGCCACATCTTTTTGAATAAGCTCAAGTATTCCATAGAAGATCCATTTGCAGAAGAAAGGGGGAGGGGGAGCAATATTAATTTAAAACCTATTCTCTGTGAATTATTTGAAAAGTATTATCATGCAGGTCTGAAGTTTTGTTGACTTAGATAACTGCAGATACACAAGAGCTTGAGTAATAAGATATGCCGTAGGGTGTGACAGTGTGTGTTAAGTATGAAGGAAATTCAAATCAGAAAAGTATGTTGCATGTCACATTGCCCAACATGCCAGCTTTTGGGCTGTTTCTTACCTGTTTCTGTGTAAGCATTCTTTTTCAGTGGGTAGACTCGAGATAGTAAGGAGTGAATGGAGAAAACCGTAAGGAACCATGAATGTAGAACAGCAGACCAGACCTGCTGTACCTGGGCAATGTGAAATACAGATTTTCTCATCAGTCTCCAAAATGGCAATAACTCCCCTATTGTATACCACTCTTCAGAATTATCCAAACACACTGATGGGTTAACAAGTTGCAAATATAGAGGTTAAAGAGCAATATCAGTAGTTTCCTTCTCACCATCTGCACATTAGCTCTCATTGCAATGGTACCGTAATGAAAACACATGCTTCCCCACCAGTTCCTTAGTCTGCCAGCCCTCCCCAATGGCAGACACTGCTTCAGCCTGCTCCATGGAACACCCACGGCCCTCCCTCCACCCCTTCTCCCTAATCCCCCAACCTAAAAGGCTGGTGGTCTCACCCCTCCTTGCTCTGACAGCTGCAGTAACTCAAAAACATGCCAGCATACAAAGTCCAAGGCAAGGAAAAACTACTCCATAAATGACTTACGGCTTATTCATCACAAAACTGGTATTTCAGGTTTCCCCTGGTTCCTTGATTTCCCTTCAGCTGTCCTCACTATCTTGTATTTAAATGTACATATGTGAATACATAGATAATCATACATAAAATAAAGAATGCAATACCTTAAAAATAACTTTTAAGGCTACTCTACCAGGGCAGAGTTTAGCTGTGCTTATTTGAATATCACCTAAAGCTTTAAATAAACAAGTATAAACTTGGCCACTAACATTCTCAGTTCTTTAAAACACTGAAATAGTTCATGAAGACCAAATATGTCCAAGTCACTAATATATGACTGTAAGTTTTCTGTTTTCCTCAGATCACTTCAGATGCTTGTACCAAATCCATTCCCTTGTCTTTTACAAGTTATCTGTGGGAAAGCATTCTGTGAGAATACTCATAGTATTTTTTTTTGAGTAGAAAAATATCTTTTTCTAGTCAGATCAAATAATGTATGTGAGCCTAGTTCAGTGAAACTGAGTGCACTCATGAGACTTACTGAGTATTAGAAACTAAACTGTGTTCTTCAGGGGAGGGGATGAGGGGAGAGGATGCTATGAGGACATTGCAAAATACAAGTGAAAAGGATAATGAACCTGAATGCAGTGGTACTACTGCCTTTGTTGGCATGTTGATTTTTAATGTTAAAAATTGTGAAAGCCTGTAACTCTTACCTTCAACTTAGCACTCTTTGTTGTTGCACAGTTACTATGTTAACCAAAACTACTTGTTTCCCACCTGCAAGAATATATTCTCTAACTTGAAAGTTTATGATTTATGTACAGATATGTAAGTTGCTAATTATGTGTTATATTTGTTGGAGGTACACTCAGCTTTTAATCTGGATTTGGATCATGATTAAGAGAGGGATTTAAAAAAAGTAAGCAATAAGTGTAGGTCTATGTTATAGTCGGAAAATGACTAGGGTATATATTACTTAAACATATAAGCATAGTGATAAAAGTACTGAGCAATTGATGAAATAATTTTGTTTAACAACAAGAAGGAGATATAAACCCTAGCGGTTAAAGAGTGTAGTATAATGTCTTTCTAGTTTGCCTAGAGAGGCAGCTGTTTTGGCAGAAGCTTTCACCCCTGAGGGATCAATCCTTTACTGTAGTATCTACAAGGGTAAAGCAGGCTTCTTTTTATGGGCAGAAATCCACACAAATCCTGCCAACTGAGGCTCCTCAGGAGACAGATACATCTTATGCAACTCCCAGCAGGCCTCAATACTGCAACAGCAGCACCTTTCCCTTACAGCTCACTTTTTTTTTTTCTCTCTGGACTAATCAGCTTCTTTCAAGCCACTCTAAGTATGTGTATTTGAGACAAATACAACACTTTAAGTTGCCACAGCTAAAAGAAGCAGATCAACGTACAGTTTCACTGTAGCTCTACAGCAGCTATTTTATGCATGAGGTTATTTCAAAGATGGTGACCTAGCACTAACGCAAACCGTCTCTCAAAAGTCAACCCAACGTCCACAACAGAACTGTTCAATCTATTCTAATTATCCTGTTGAATTTTAGGATTGAAATTAAATGCAGTCCTTTGACAGCCTCCACGTTGAGGCACAGAGGGTTTTTTAGGTAGCTTATGCTGCTATGGCTCTCCTAAAAAGCAGGGTAGAAAATGAGTCAGTATATTGCTGGACTATCTTGAGGATTAAAGCCCAACAGTCTGAAACCTTATATCACCTTTCTTCTTCCTCTACCTTCAAGACCTTGTGTCTTCTCACTGCTGTCACCAGCCTTCCCTACTGCTGCTTAAAAAAATCACTGCTACATGCTCTAAGACAGGAAATTACCAGTTCTCTGAAGGGAAAAAAAAATAATCAAAAAAACACCTTGGATATGTCCTTCTCTCTTTAGGACGAGCGACAGTCTCTCATGGTTCTCATGCAGCAGCAAGTAGGCAGCCCATTTCTATACTCAGAAGGGCCCAGATAAACAGTTCTATCAAACAAAGAAACAAACAGGGATTCCCTCTGACAAGGTCACAGGAGCAGATGTAAATGAGCCTGGGAGCACGAGTTCAACCAAATACAAAAGGTTCTGTGCTCAGTGGGGTTTGGTTAAATAATTCAGGTCCGATCTCTTACGAAGACAAACAAAACCGATTCCCTTCTCAGTGGGTTAACAGAAGCAAACACACTTAAGTTAATGAACACAGCAGGGATTGACCAAACAGTTCAAACTCCCCTTTTGGAGCAGCATGAATTCCTATGAAGCAAATAACCTTAGCCACTTGACACATGAAAACAGAACCTGCTCTGCTTTGGTTGGATGAATGAAAACTTCCTTGATTACAGAAGTCCTTCAATATTTAGGGGGGCTAAATTTACTATTAAATGCTGATTCAAGAATCATTCTTTTGTTTCTGACGATTCACATGCCAAGTCAAAGTAATGGTACCGAAACGTCTTCTTCAAGCATTCAATCCCACTGTTTCTTGTACTGCCATCACCCATCTGTATCCACTATTCTTTCTATGCAGCTGGTCATAGAACTGTTCCTAAGAGGTCAAAAGGATCATATGGAAAATACATACACATGTATATATGGTACCCCTGGCAGATCACTATAGGATGTAAATACCATACTGCAATACTAGAACCTCCCAAAACATCAAAGCAATATACAGGCACTATCTCTTCCAGTGCTTTCCTCATTTCCCCACTTCACCTCCCAGTATGCACCATGTTGCACACAGTTCTTCCTATTTTCATATCACCTTGTGTACTTGTATATAGGTATACACAATTATTACTATTAGAAAACTGTCTACTCACTTTTGTATATTCAGATGCCATAATGAGATGGAAGTAGATGTTTTCTTGAGACAACAGTAGAATGTAAGATTCTCTGCTAATAAAACAACTCTAACTGCTGTTCAAAGTACTTACAAAATAGGCTGTTCAGCATACAGTTATAACTTCTGGTTTCATCCAGTACATGTTGGTTAGTAGAGAGGATTGATTTAAAAGTAGGATTTAAGCTTCAGTTATTAAGAGATAACAACCTACTTACCCAGGATACAGTAACACAGAAATTAGAGATCCTAATTTAGGTGGCTAATTTAGGTATCACAAGACTGTAGTCCTGCCTGTAAAAATTACTGTAGCTATACATTAGGGATAAAACTGCTAAATGGGGGGAAAGAAAAAATAGTAAGGAAAAAAATTGTAACTACCTTATTTAAGTTAAAAACTTAATATATCCTAGATCCTTAATAAAACATATCATTCAGTGCAATTAAACTATCAATATAAGTATAATAATTTCAAAGTAAGTTTGGATATGTCAACCTACAGTAGCTTTGCTAATTTTTCAGAAAACAGATACAAGAAAATAAAAGCATAGTCTTAAAGCTAAAATACATTCGCATTGAGAACAATATTACTTAAGTCACCATTTTACATATACGATATTTCAGCAATGCCAAAGTGTATCCAGAAATCCAAGCTTATTATCTAGTAAAGCAACATCTTGTTTCATTAACCCCTTTCTATGCTATTCCATTCCATTCAGAAGAAGAATCTACTTTAATTGTGGAAATAACAGGCTTTTGTATCCTATTACAACACAACTATTCATCAGCAACAAAAACCTTGCTATGGCCTACAATTAGCATACAGAAGTCATAACAGCAAAGGCCAGCATTCTCTCTGTTCCTTTCTCAAAAACAAACAAACAAAAAAATTAAAAAATCTGAAGACAACTAAAACCCACTCTGAAAATATAACACGTCATTCCACTTCTGCTAGCTTGAAGATATATGCCTCTGTGAAATTCTTCAAAATAATATTTCCTTAGGTTAATGTCTCTCCCTTCTACTCTGTTTTCACCTTCTACATTTGTCATTATTCTAAGGTTACATTTTTTTTGTACCTTAATAATGACAACTGAGAGGCAGAATTAAAAACCAGAAGGATAAAGAATGCAAACATTTATAACTCTAAATATAAAAATAGCATGGTAAAATATAAATATTGGTTACTATGGACACATTAAAGCATTTATTTCAAACAGAGAAATCATTTTGATAATCATTATGAAAAATAATTTCCATTTAACCTAATCAGGCAAGTCAAAGCAAGCGATCCAAAAGACTAACTAACTAAGTCTTGAGAAGCAGTCAAAAGAATCTCTTCAGCCATTACTGAGTGTAAACCATGAGTTACCCCTTTTAACCCAGTGGAACTGCACCAGAGGAAGCATGCTCAAGCATGGACCTGGAGTCACAGAAACAGAGGAAATGCCAATCAAGCAACACTGACATATTAAGTGACTGAGAGAAAACACCACAGTGCTTTTAGATGTCAGTTATAAATGCCCTTCCTGGATTTCTCTACCTTACGTGAGCTTGGCCCTTATATTCATTAGCTTTGTTTATCAACCCCTTTCATTATACTACTATAGCTAAAACCGAAACAGACCACAGTCTATGCATGGGACTAATAATGCTCTAGTGTTGTTATGTATGAATGAGGAAATAAGTTAAGTTGAAATAATGCACCCCCATATCCAGTATAACTACATCAAAACATCTCATTTTGAATAACTACATCAGAAAAACATAAAAACAAAAAACTACCTTATGACCTTAGCCAGCATAATTATATCTGCATAAGAACAAGAAAACAGAATCTCTTTTTTCTTTATTCTTCACGAATACAAAGCATACTCCGTGTTTTGTAAATGCAGGGTATTACGGCATATTCTTTTCTACCTATTTTCCTTAAATATATAACCCAGAGGTAAAAAAAATACACAAGCTTTTTTCATTCCTTGCTAAAAATATGATATTGTGGTTTCTAATAATTGAGTCCCCTGATTCACCTTTTGTAGTGTTGGTGAGAAGGGAAAGAGGCTGTCTAACGGAAGATGGGGAGTTAGGATCCCATCTCTACTCTACAATGAGTAGAGATCTTAAAAAGTCCTCAGGGTAGAAAGGAATCCTTTAGTTTAATATTATGTACAAATTATTATAAAGATGTACATTCTAAAAATGGGTTGGTGATAGAATGATAGGCCCATTGCCTTCTTCAGCATCCAGCACCAATTTCCCTCCATAGTCTATTTTGTTCTCTCCACCTGCTCCCAACTGCAACTCCCTTGCTCATCCAGCTTGAGTCTCTGCCCTATGTACACTTTTTTCTGCCTCTGAAACAAGTCTTCAGTTCCAGGTTGCAGTTTATATCTCACCAATTTTCACTTCTAAGATCAGCAGGAAGGACTGCTGAGAACACAGGGTCCAGTACCCCGATTCAGACCCAAATCCATCCATGGCAGAGCATCCAAAAGCAGTTAAATTTGTTCAGTGGACAGTATACTCAGCAAAGGCAGAATTGGCAAGGAATTTAGCAATTCCAATTGTTAAGAAATCAGACACCTACATTACTATGGGGAGCTTATTTGCATCATTAAGTGGTTCTTTTTTTTCTTTGTTTTGTGAACTTGCCCTGAGGGCCGTATTAAGAATGCAAACTATAGGAGCTCAATTTAGTTATCACAACTCCTATGGCATTTTAATTCAATAGCATGGTAAACTCTTGAAACATCCTACATAAAATGTTTCAAATTTCTATCTCTCAATAAAGTCAGCAAAGAAAAGCAGCTATGTCTCTCAGAAGCCAGGTTCTTACAGCTGGTAGTTTGAACATAGCCTTGTGTCACTACAAAAATTCTAATCCTCACTGCCAAATACTTATATTTTTATGCCAGAGATTTTAAAAGAATGTCACAAAGCATCTAATTTCTAATGTTTAAAAAACCACTCGTTAGAGCATGCTGAAAGTAGGCACATTTCTCTATCTGCAATACTAATCAAATACAATGCAGTAGGAAATGATTAAGTTTTTAAAAAATCAAATATGCATTTTGCATGCATGCTTTTGCCATTTTTGTCAGCACAGAAATGGTGAGGGTTTTTTGGATTTTTTCTTTGAGTTTTTAATACTTTAAAATAAATGTTTCTTCTTGGTATTTCTTGATTTCAGAAAACAAGCAGTGAGAAGTACAATTCTGAAGCTGACACTATGAGTTTGAAACTAACACAAGAGACAAATTCAGATTTTGTCTTTTTTTGTCTCCTTTTTGCTTGTACCGTAAACTGCAAGAATGTCTAACTGCTGAGTGGCAAGTATGAATGCTAAAACCTTCATTAATCTATTTCTCTGAAAAAAAATCTATCTTTTGGGATGATGTACTGCTGTTCTGTGACTGATTTTACTAATTTTTATTAGTAAAACTGCAGAACACATGCAGAAGGCAATGTATACCATTGCACTGTCAATACCACCACTGCAGTGACAGCAAACCATAGAATCATAGAATCAGCCGTGTTGGAAAAGACCTGTGAGATCATCAAGTCCAACCCTTGATCCAACACCGCTGTGGTTACTAGACCATGGCACTAAGTGCCACATCCAGTCTCATCCTAAAAACGTCCAGGGCGGAGAATTCACCACCTCCCTGGGCAGCCCATTCCAATGTCTGGTTACTCTCTCCATAAAAGATTTCTTCCTAATATCCAACCTAAACCTCTCCTCACACTGCTTAAGATCGTGCCCTCTTGTCTTACTGATAGTTTCTGGGAGAAGAGATTGACTCCCACCTGGCTACAACCTCCTTTCAGGGAGTTTGTCTCCCTTGAGCTTCCTCTTCTCCAGCCTAAACAACTCCAGCTCCCTCAGCCTCTCCTCAGAGGACTTGTGCTCGAGTCCATTCACCAGCCTTGTTGCTCTTCTCTGGACCTGCTCCACCACCTTGACATCTTTCCTGAACTGAGGGGCCCAGAACTGGACACAGTACTCCAGGTGTGGCCTCATCAGGGCTGAGACAGGGGAAGAATCACTTCCCTGGACCTGTTGGCCACACTGTTCCTGATCCAGGCCAGGATGCCATTGGCCTTCTTGGCCACCTGGGCACACTGCTGACTCATGTTCAGCCTCCTGTCAATCCAAACTCCCAGGTCCTTTTCTTCCTGGCTGCTCTCCAGCCACTCTGTGCCCAGCCTGTAGCTCTGCATGGGGTTGCTGTGACCAAAGTGCAGGACCTGGCACCTAGCCTTGTTGAACCTCATCCTGCTGGAATCAGACCATCTCTCCTGCTTGTTCAGGTCCCTCTGAAGAGCGCTCCTGCCTTCCAGCAGGATCAACACTCCCTATCAGCAGGGTGTCATCTGCAAATTTGCTTATGGTACACTCAATCCCCTCATCCAGATCATCAATAAAGATATTAAACAGAACTGGGCCCAACATTGATCCCTGGGGGACACCACTAGTGCCTGGCTGCCAACTGGATGCAGCACCGTTCACCACCACTCTCTGGGCCCGGCCCTCCAGCCAGTTCTTAACTCAGCACAGAGTGCCCCTGTCCAAGCCGTGGGCTGCCAGCTTTTGCAGGAGAATGCTATGGGAGATGGTGTCAAAGGCTTTGCTGAAGTCCAGATAGACCACATCCACAGCCTTCCCCTCATCCACCAGGCAGGTCACCTGATCATAAAAAGAGATCAGGTTGGTTAGACAGGACCTGCCCCTCCTCAACGCGTGCTGTCTGGGTCTGCTCCATAGTTCTAAAGTTCTTTGTGGCTAAAGTTCTTTGACTCCAAACACATTTTGAATCCCATCACAACTCTTTGTTATATGTGCTATCCCTAGGTGCCAAACTTGGGAGTACAGCCAACAGTTTGCTAATACTGAGGCCACATAATGGAAGGACACTACGCAATGGTCATGCTTGAAGCAGGAGTCTGCCAGAAGGTGTAGCAAGATGAGCTATTTACTCTAAAGGACTAAAGTTTAAAAAAATATATCAAAATAAGAAAAGCCATGAAATGCAGTTATTTTGTGCAACATGCTTTCTTAATGTTCCCACAACACTTTGTTCATCACCTACAACTCAGTCTTCCACTGGAAAACCTTAGAGACAAAAGTGAAATAACTACCAAGCTCACTGTTAAAACAACTGGAAGTCTTTTGGGGGCTACAAATTTTCATGCTTAAAGAAAACAAACACTGTTAAAACAATCTTGCATGTTTGGACAACTCCAGTTGCAGAGTTTCATGCTTTGACCATTTTATGTGGTTTGATGCTGTCTTTATCTTTCATAGTAACCATATGAAAAGAAAGTCAAATCCACCTATTCTCAAATATTTGAACTTCTACAATGTTTAGGTATTCTGCAGTTTGTTGATAGCTGACTTAAAGTACAAGTTTCCTTACAGTCTAAAGTTATTAGGCAATTTATATGATTTACACTATTATTCAGAGCACTGCTTTCTTGTTGGGTGGAACTGAAATATATTTAATAATTTACATTCAATATTCATGACACCAAGTTGAAAGAAAATGCAACAGCACCAAATGAAAAAAAAAATAATCTAACTTAAGTTTGTTCTCTAGCACTTTCTGATTTTATGAATTAACATTAATTCCATTTCTTAAGATCTTAAGTCTTACAACCACAAAGGAAAAGAGTATATTATGATAAGGTTCCATTCTTTTCCTCCTTCATTTTTGGAAATTTTTGAAAGTGCTCTATCTACGTTAATATACTTTTGGAAATGCTTATTCATTTTTTATCAGCAAATGCTCTTCATTCACCTCTCTGATGACACATTATTGTAAGCGTCATGAAACAGGAAAGCACCATGTCCTGAAAATAAAAAAATATTAGCACAGAACTGGAAGCTTGACCTTGAAGAGATACGAATAAAGAAACTACCTAAAGACAGTGCATAAACTAAAACTAAAGATAAAATCTTCAAAAAAAGGAGCTGAACATGATCAATCTCCACTCCCTCTTCCTGACACAAATATTACAAATTAAAAATCTTAAGATTGCAAAGATAAAACCAAAATGTGACTCCTTCTAGTTTGCCAGCCACTGTGACCTGCTTAGGTAGCCCTTTGCTCTTCAATAAGAGTTTAACACTATTTTGATTATTTGATCATTAGACTAACAGCTACAAAAAATATTAGATAGATTGTAAAGCCAAATAGAGCTCCACAGCCATTTTGTCCAACATCCTCTACTCCTTAAGTCATGGAATATTATCTCTTTACTCCTATAACCCAATTACTTTTGTTTGAATACTGCAAACTTTTCTTCAAATGTCCCAAGATTCAAAATAAAATTACAAAAGTTGGCCTAACAGCTCACAAATACATTCAAGTCAAGGAATGTAGGTTTGGACTGAGATGCATATATGGAACTCAGCCAGTTTCTCATTTTCATTTGACACATAAAACAGGTGGTCAGTGACCTCCTATTTTCCTATCCAACCTCCTCCTTGGTTCTGGGCAAATATTATGCCACATATATTACACAAACAGACACAGAAACTGGTAACATTCTCTATCAATGATTTATAGTTATGACCTAACCCTTTTTTAATAAAAAACAAAATATAATTACATTTTTCTAATTATTCCAACTTTGGAACAAAATTCATTTAGCAGCACAGATTATTAGCATGGTCCAAGAACATTATTCTTGATCCTCACAGAAGAAAATTGACAGCTTTAATTCTGGCAAATGGTGTTAAGGAATATAATTAATAGAGAATTCTATTCTATTTGCTAAAGCAAAATCCTCTTCAAGAAAAATGAATCTCTACAAAAGCATCATGTGATGTTGCAGTAGGAGATAAAATCAGGTGACTGTAGTCCCTTTCCTTGAACTGAAATAGGTCCAATAATAGCCAGAGTAACTGAAAACAAAACAACCTGCCCATTGTAAAAAGAGGACAAGATAATTTAATTAAGAAACAAAGGTTACTAAAGAGGACTTTTTCTAAAATGAAGAAAAACAATGAGTGTCAGAAAAATATACTAGAAAAGAAGCATGATGTAGTGAACCAAATCCAACACAGAAAAGTGATGAAAGAAAAACAATTTTGAAAAACAATTTTAAAAAACACCAGCTCGTGATTCAATAATTGCTCTTTTCTCTCCTTTAACTTGCCTGTCCATAAATTTAGGCTGCCCAAAGGATCTCCTGCCTCCATAAAATTTGGATTCTAAAATGAGGATTTTGCCATAGTAAGAGTTGAGTGAGCTTAAGTCCTATATATACTACAGAGAAGTGACAGATGGAATTAAGTTAAGGAGCTGGAAGGAGACTTTTTTTAATATACTATTAATGATGCATTCATTTACAGTGGAAATTGCTGAAACGGAATTCCTTCACTTTTTACTGCAGCTGCAGAGTCTCAATATTTAACTACATTGCAGGGTTGGTTGGTTGTTTTTTTTTTTTTAATTTCCCTTTGTAATATTTCAAAGTCTCCTCCTTTACATGTAAAATACCTGTTCAGATTAGTGTGTCACTACACAATCTGAAGAGTTTGCCTACCTGTGCTAATTTGGTTTTCCACCATCCATGAAGACATTCCATGAAGGCCACAGTTAGTATTTAAGCTATTCTACATCTCCATCATATAAATAATATAAGGCAGTCTTCATTAACCTAAATTATTTAGAACTGCCATAAAACAAAATCCATTAATACCCAGCCTCCCTCTGCCTATTCAAAATGATCGGCTGTTTTGCACTGAAGACACTTACATTGTAAACACTGTGTTGCAAACTAAGCTAGCCGGGCCCTTACAGATACATGGAGTTACAGCTGTGTAATAAATTGCACAAATAATAGAAACATCTGGAGTATAATCTCTTCTCTGAATTTTTTCCACCATGTAGAAGGAGCAGATATTCAGCACTCATGCTCAAGTACAATATTCAGAGTTAGCAGACAATAATGGAAGGAGAAAGGAGAGAGCTGATTTAAAAATAAGAAGAGAATCACTTGTGCATTATTCCTATATTTAATACTGGTACATAAAAGAATATGCAGAATATCCTCCAATGGAATCTGCAAGCACCTATTTCATTACTATTCGATTAGTAACTTGAGAGTCACAGATGGAATTCACTATGGAAACAGGAGTGATTATTATGGAGACCAACCAAAGAAGAAAGGACATCTTCATGAGGCATCAACTTCCTTCAGTTTCTCTCTTTTTCCCAAAACACCTTTCAATAACACTTTCAGTAAAACTCTTTTACTGAAAGAGTAGGATGGCACCTGAAAGTCCAGCTATTTGCAAATGTTACTCTGTTTTGTTTTGTTATCCTATTCATCTCACTGGAAAAGCAGTGAAGAACCTGTACCAGTTCTGTGACCCTGCAGGACTGCAGGTAACGTGCTGTTCTAGGCGCACCTGGGGACACTCTGGTCTCTGGAATATGAACAGGGCAACTTCTCACTCTTTTCTAAAACTCATTGCCTTTTAGAGGCCACTTCAGCAAGCATGAACCTGGGACAATTGCTCCTCACCAAGGAGACTCTTCAGACCATTCCCTTCAAGGACTGCGTGCTAGCAGAGATCAAGTAAAGAGAATGATGGAGGAGTATTTTCCTGGCTCTGGTACCAGTTACACCAGGAGCCCTGTACAAACCATCAACTAAAGCCAGCAGTGTTTCGAGATAATAATGCTAGAGTTGTGGGGCTCAGAGCAGCCCAGAGTAGGGAAACCAGCTCTGCAGTTGCATGGAGCAACAGTAGCTCCATCCAGATCCACCTCCTCCAAGGTCACCTCGACCACAGAGCTTCTTGCAGGCCCGTCTCTGATGACGGCAAATGCGGCAGCACGTTTTCTGCTGCTCCCCGCCCATATTTCCCAGCGGAGCTCCCCGGGGCGGAGGGACCCGGACCACGGCTCCGCTCGGGGTGGGCGCTGCCGAAGGGCGCGGGGATGCGGCGAAAGGCGGCCCTGGCACTGTGCTCTCCGCCCCGCGGGGATGCGCGCAGCGGCGCGGGGGAGGGATCGCGCCTTGCTCCCCCCAGAGCTGCGGCCCCGGCCCGGCCCCGCCGCCCGCCTCCCTCCCTGCCCCGCTGTCAGAGCCGGCCGCCCGCGGGGCAGCGGGGCACGGCGGGTGTGCGGCGTCTCCCTGCGGTGGCTGCTTTGGTACCGAGGGCGGCGGCTGCGCCCCACGCGGGGTCCGTCCGTCTATCCATCCATCCATCCATCCGTCCGTCCATCACTGCGTGGGCGGCGGCTCGTGTGTGTGTGTGACTGACAGTGCGGCGCGCACAGCGCGGGGCAGCCGCCCCTCGCAGCCTGCCGGGGCCACGGCGGCGCGCCGCGGCTGCGGCAGCCCCTTCTCCGTCCCCCGGAGCCCTCCCCAGTGGGGGCGACCTCAGCGGCCTCGCTGCTCGTCCTCCTCCTCCCTCCTGGCGGGTAGGTTACGTTACCTGGTCTCTAGCTCGGGCTGGATCTAATCTCGCGGCCGCCGCCTGCTCCTCTCCCTGCCGCGGGTGCGAGTGGGGGAATTAATTTATTTATTTTCCATGAGGTGCCCTCGGCAGCGGGAGAGCCCGGGCCGGGCGGCAGGGAGGGAGGCCTGGGTGCTGCTGTGGGGCCGACGGGGCGCCCCTGTCCCGGGAGCGCTGCCGGGGAGCGGCCGAGACGCTTCAGCACCGGCGCGGGGGGGCGGGGGCTGCGGAGGAGACGCCTCTCGGGCTGCCCAACCCGGCTCCGCGGGGCCGGCGGGGGCGCGGCGCCCGGCCCGTGGAGAAGGGGATGGAGCCAGCGCCAGCGGGAGGTGGGGTGGGACGAGGCGGGACGGGATGTACCGCGCTGTAGCGCGCTGGTGCGGCCGGGCGGGCAGGGCCGGGCCCCCGCGCCACCTGGAGCCAGGCGTGAGTCCTCCCCGCCCACCTGCCCGCCCCGCGGCACCCAGAGCCGCTACATTCTCCAGAAATTCTGTCCTTAAGGCTAAAATCCTGTAGTGAAAGAGATCAACATAATCATATAATTGCATTATTAAAACCTTTACCATCATGCCTATTCTTATGCATAAAGGTTGCACATTATGTACAATATTTAAAGTAGTGTAAGGAGGCTGGAATAATTGTGGTCGTTGATATTGTGTTGCAAAACGTACAAAAGGAAATGTGATTATCATAGTATATATTTAAAAAAAACTTTATTGCACGCACTTTGTTAGTGAGAGCTTTATGAGTAGGATCTTTACAGGCATGTAAAGGAACTGAGGCTGCCTGCGTATGGATAAGAGGAGAGAGAACTTGGGTATGTACTAGTTCGCTGATCTGCTAGTGAAGGAAGGAAAGACTTGAACTTGTGCAGTTTATTTTTGTCTGTTTATTTTCCATTAATAACATTTGAATCCCTTAGCTAGCACCAGCCACAAAATGTTTAGAAAAATAATCTGGAAAGGAGCATGTCACCCTTCAAAAAAGTGGCAACATGAATGGCAATGCCCATTACACATTCAAGAATCCATCCACAGAGGACTGCCATCTGAAGCATGAGTTAACAGAAATCAGGTTTCTTTGGCTCCTTTTCTTATGAATCTGTTTCCTTTTATGTGAGAAGTGTTATCAATTATTCTCTGTTTTAAACTATAATCATTAAACCTGTAGATACCAGTAATGTAACATTTTATCATTCCTTCATTCTTTAGAATGTTATTGTTATAATTTATGTATTGTCTGTTTCCAGGGCAAGTTTTTCAGATTCAGGAGAGAATACTTTGTCACGTGTTTGTAAAGCAGCCAGGTCTCTACAGTCTCTGGGCAGATTCTGGCACTGTACTCATAAGGAGCAGTAAGTAGTTCACTGGTAGAGACAGCAAACACTGTTCTTCCTGAAACAAACTGAACAGTTTGGAATAATTTTTGTGACATTGCATAAACTAAGTAATACTTGAGTTACATATCTGAGTCCAGGGACATTTTTAGAAACAAACATGGTGACTGACAGGGCAGCTTGTGTAAGTCACAGTTACATTAATTTAGGTAGCAGTATCAGTCATCTCTTACGCAAGTGTATGAAAGGAGCCTGTGCCCAGCATCCTCACGGGCACAGTATCTGTCCGGGCAGCAGGTTGCACTACAGGCTTTGGGGTCCACTGAGGGGCCCACTAAGACCCACAAGGGGCCCACTAAACCAGTTGGAGGAAAGAACAAATGCTAAGACGTGACTCTTGGACATGCAAGCAAAGAAAACTTGGGTACCAATGCCCGTGGCCAAACTCTTCTAGGCAGGCCCACAATTACAGGGTTAAAAATGTGTAAATTATGATGAAATCTGATGAAAAGTCTTTCAAAGAAAAGCTACTAGTGCTGAAATCCCTCCCCCAAGCTGGGGGGAAGTCTTGACCTGCTAGAAGGCAGGAGGGCTCTTCAGAGGGACCTGAACAAGCTGGAGAAATGGTCTGATTCCAACGGGATGAGGTTCAATAAGGCCAAGCACTCTAGCCACAACAACCCCTGCCTGCTACAGGCAGGAGAGCAGCCAGGCAGAAAGGGACCTGGGAGTTTGGATTGACAGGAAGCTGAACATGAGTCAGCAGTGTGCCCAGGTGGCCAAGAAGGCCAATGACATCCTGGCCTGGATCAGGAACAGTGTGGCCAACAGGTCCAGGGAAGTGATTCTTCCCCTGTCTCAGCCCTGATGAGGCCACACCTGGAGTACTGTGTCCAGTTCTGGGCCCCTCAGTTCAGGAAAGATGTCAAGGTGGTGGAGCAGGTCCAGAGAAGAGCAACGAGGCTGGTGAATGGACTCGAGCACAAGTCCTCTGAGGAGAGGCTGAGGGAGGTGGGGTTGTTTAACCTGGAGAAGAGGAGGCTCAAGGGAGATCTCATCACTCTACAACTCCCTGAAAGGAGGTTGTAGCCAGGTGGAGGTCTGTCTCTTCTCCCAGGCAACCAGCAGTAAGACAAGAGGGCACGATCTTAAGCTGTGTGAGGAGAGGTTTAGGTTGGACATTAGGAAGAAAGTTTTATGGAGAGAGTAACCAGACATTGGAATGGGCTGCCCAGGGAGGTGGTGAATTCTCCATCCCTGGAGGTTTTTAAGATGAGACTGGATGTGGCACTTTGTGCCATGGTCTAGTAACCGCAGCGGTGTTGGATCAAGGGTTGGACTTGATGATCTCAGAGGTCTTTTCTAATGGGGCTGATTCTATGATTCTATGATTTCCTCCACTGGTATGCCTTAACTATTATAAATATATACTTATATAGATATAAATGTACAGTTTTTTAAATTTATAAATTTGTACTATGTATGTTATAGACAATAAATTTTACACAGTGACATCTCTGAGAAGGTAAATCACATACACAGTATTTGCTGTACTACATAGTACATGCTGCATGCTATGTAAAACAGTGCTACATACAATACAAATTGATGTATACTGTACTTACAAATAAATTTTGATTTATTATACTGCATATATTAACATCTATATAGATTATATTAGTGTATGTTAATGATTACATTGACATATACATTTTCTCTATATACATATGTGCCTCGTAGCTTCTTTCAATACCTCTTTTCAGAACACCCTCTTTAGGAAAGGTGTATTGTGGTGGTTTGAAAAACCTTTTCTCTGAGGTAGTAATGGTTTGCCCCACTGATAATACTGGACCAATCAAAAATCCACATGCACCCTATGGAAATTACATACCCACAGAAACGGAAGAGAAGGTGGTGAAGATGGTTTAGAAGGTAGGTAGCCATGATCTGAGCCAGGAGGAAGCAGGGGGCCAGTGAGCCCCTCTGGGGGCCAAGGGCCCCCAGCCCCCAGCTGAGGCTACGGGAGACCCAGTATAGTGTCAAAGCTGGACCGGGTCCCATAATCAAGAGCTGGAAGAGTTTCCTTACTGTCAGCAGCAGCAGAAGCCATTGAAAGCGACAGTGGAGCAGTCCTGAACAGAGACAACGGTGGCTAAAAGCCAAAAAGATAGCCAGTAGCAGTAAGATAACGTGAAGCTGGCTGAAAGACGCAGAGATGTTCCTGCAGGAGGGAGAGCTGGCAACAAAACAGATGAAAACTCAACAGGGCTGTTTTGGGGTAAGACTGTATCACTTTCCCAAAACCCGGAGACCTCCTGAAGAGGAGGGGTGGACTTCCAAACCCTTAGGGAGTCCCAAAATGCAGCAGCAGCTAGAGAGAGAAAGGAGCTGAAAAACTTGGAGTTATCCTGAGAGCTGAACCAGGACGGAATGAGGAGGAGGTGGCCTTGCCCTCCGCTGCTGCTGCTGCTGCTGCTTCTATCATGCTGGCAAGCTGAGACAGAGCAGAGGAGCTCTGGTAAGACTGAACTGAAAGCTGCCTTAAATGCTCTAATCCAAGAGAAGTGAAGGTCTCCAAGGAAAATCCTCCGAAGGCTCGGGGTTGGAATTTCCACAAAGTAAGAACAAAAATCCTGACTGCTGTACTTAAATCTGCTGCCTTAGAAAAATTAAAGATACTAATAAGTGCCACAAAAAACTGAAATGAAGGAACTGTGGCCTGAGGAGTGACAGAAAGAGTTTTCTCTTTTCTTAGACTTTTATTGAAGGAAAAGAGGAATTTAATTTAATGTAAATATATATATGTATGTAAATAAACATTTGTAAATATTTTCCCCTTCCCCCAATAACGAATAGTTGTGTTTTGTCTGAAAACTCTCCACATGAGGTGAGGAAGATATCAAGTCCATGCTATCACTAAACCCTCTCACAGGGGCAAATTGTGGGAAGGGGCTTGAACTTAGAAATTGGATTCTTGGGAGTTTCAAACCACCACATGTATGCATCTTAATTTTCTTACTGTTGCAGTTTTGTGTTTTCTAGTCCAGGGCAGAGTCTGAACATAAGCTGGATGCATTTATAACTGTGTTATTCTAGCCTACAATCTACATTAAGTTCAGATACAGCTTAGTGCCTGCAACTGCTTAAGGTCATAAAAATTACCATGAGCCCTCAGACTAGAAGTTAGTGTATGACTTTATTTTTTATTCTGACTTTGATTGCAGTGACATCAGGTTTTTAAAGTGAATACAGTCCTCGGTGAGTGCCTGTAGAATGAGGACTCTGAAGTAATTTGATTCCCTGTTGCAGACTGAAAAAAACTTGTTGTCATTCTGCATCTTTCCAGTGTTGGTGCACCTTTGCTGTAGGAAACCCATTATTCAAAGTAAAAATGTTCATAGCTACCCTCTTAGGGTAAGAATTAAAAATGTTTGAGTGATAGCAATTAATCATTTCTGAGTGAATTTCTGGAAGCTACCAAAAGTTCAGAGCTGGTACCTGTGTATATGAGTCTCTGTATGGGAGCGTGGCATTATGTATTTTTCAGTGAAATAGTTGTAAAGAAGAAATTAAACCACTTATCATATACACGTGTGTCTATGAAAAGAGTCACACATCTAGTTATTCATTTTGTCCATTCAATAGTGTGATAGATTTCTGTGAGGTTGCATGTTAAACACTCTCTTGTTTTGGTTGATAACAGCTTGAGGTCTTTTTAGTGATATTAACATAAAAGATTTGTAAGTGTTAGTTTTCACTAGAGAAAAAAAAATGCTGCTAGCATTGAATATGTGATGGTATTTTCTCTAAGTCTATCCACTTAGTGTTTGGGTAAGTCCTCTACTAGAATAGTCCATTTTCCCCACATGCCACTCATTTTAGTTGAAACAAGAATTTTACAGGTCATCCACTGAGCTTAGATTCCTCTGCTACATCTCAGGTTATGTCTTTCTTGTTACAGAGTTTGAATATAAAGGATGCATGTTTATGGTTGTGTGTTGTTCTGGCCTGCAGAGGATTACATTCTGATTATGTTCTGTTTTTTTCTGGATTGGTTTTGGTTCCATATATACCCAACTCAAACTTCTCTCATGTCCATAAGCAGGTGGTGGGGCGCGCATTCTCTTCATTTCTGTCTGATACACAGGACAGTATCATGAATATTATATTGGTGAATCATATAGGCCACCTTCTGTGAGCTTTATATTAACAACTAATAGTCATCAACCTGTGTCTCGCTCCACCCCCATTCATACACACAAATAGCTCTCTCATTACCATAAAATTTAATCCTAGTCTTATTAGTGAATGAAATACATATACGTCAAGTTTTGTGATAAGATTCATTTAACTATTAGAGTGTAGAATTCTAATGACAATATATAGCCAAAGTATGTCTTTCTATTGAGGTCAGTTTTCTCTATAACCATCAACCATGTCTATTCTAGGCCCAATAAAATTCTTCTCTTTTACAGCTCATGGTGACAGAGAACACAGCACATTGTAACTACAGGACTTTCACTCGACTGTGAAAGATCTCTATCAAGCCTCACAGAGAATTTGAGGCAGCTGGCAGTTATCAGCTGAAGCAGGTAGTCAGTAGAAGTGTAGAAGATAAATAGATAATTGAAAGCCAATCTGGAAACCTGGGAGAGATAATAAGCCTCTCTTCTAGAAGGGAGCCAACAACTCAGGTAGGTCACTGATGAAATCAACTCCCAGATCAGGTTGTGTCTAATACTACTGAAAATACAGTGGCAGTTCATGCCTATCATGACTGAAGTAGTAGTCAAGTTGTTGGAAATGTGGTTTGGTGTATTCAGTTATATAAATCAGTATTGCACTAGAATGAAGAAGGATCATACTGCTGAAAGACAGGTGACCAAAATCCTAGGAGCACCATGGCCCTCTGCTAAATTACAGTTGCCAAAATAGAAAAGTAGTTCCACCCCCTTCTTACCCTCCATGCTGCTTTATCTGCCATGCAACCATTACATAGTATTTCTGCCATACTGACCGTAGTCCTCTGTGGGGCAAGTGATTACTTTTTCATGTGATTTCTATTTTTATTAAGATAATGGAACTGTTCTGTTTTCTCTGCCACGAGCACAGAGAATAGAGGGGAAGGCTCATGTCTACAACTAAAAGAATGTGTTGATCTTAGTCGCTCCATTTTAAAAGTCTTAAAAGCAATCTTTCTCTTCAAGTCACTCTTATGATTCTCAAATTCCTGTCTGCAGAAAAGTGTGAAATCTTGCATGAACGTGCAAGGAAACTGGTACCATTTGGTAACTCTTCTTGCTGGGTTCTGAGTTCTTGTAGAACTATATTGGTGGTAGGGAGATGGCACAGGGAGATATTTTTGTGAGAGCAGGCACAGAGAAGAAGTCTTTGGCATATTGCCAAAAAGAAGGTAGCATTTTTCCACCAGAGAAGTGTTTGAATTGTTCTGCTGCTATGTCTTTATTTTGTTAAACAACTCAGGTGGACCACAGGAAATAGCTGATGACAATGTAATATTAATTCTTGTGGAGGTGAACAGAACAACAAGAAAACAAAAAAACAACCAACCAACCAAAGAAAGACTTCTGCTGCTCTTTGCTTTAAAAGATGCTTTTTAAAAATTTTTCTGCAAGACACATTTAAAAATCTGTCTACAAGAATTATAAATAATTCTGTGCATTTACACTGGAAGAGCATAAAGCAATACACATGCATCAAATATTTCTAGAGTGTTAGTTGCTACAGTTACAGTACTAGCTAAGAAAGCAACATATTAGATTCAAAAAATCCATTAACAAAATTTACATGTGTCCATGTTGCTGGTTGCAGAAATAATATGATTCATTCGAGCAGTCTATGTAATTCTTAAAAAGTAATGGATGTACATGTTTTTATTTTTTATGTATTGTTTTAATATTTGTTTTACTATGATACTGGACGTTAATTACTTGTGTACTTCTGTAAATTCTGCTTCTAAGTAGTGATTGTTGAGGATATTTTTCATATCTCATTCTGTGACTGCTAAAACAAAAAAAGATCAAAGTTTTAAAGCTTAAAAATGCATCAAAAGTTTAAAATTACCATTTGCTATTTTGAGCCCTAATTCATCTTTCCATTATAATCCTAGTGATAGGCTTCAGGCCAGTCTATCAGTCTATCAGTTTCTCAGTTTCGATGCAACTGTACAACTGTAAATTACCATTGTGTTATAAGACATGCCTAACTTCATTATATTACAAAACTTCTTAGGTAGCAGGAGAATTTGCTTTCTGATGTACATATTTTTATTTGCTTTTAAAAGAAGATGAAATGAAATAGCAAAAAAAATTGCTTTTTAGATAAAATTTCAGAATTTGCCTAAATATTTATTATATTAGAGTCCAGTATATCAATAATTATAATCTAAGAAGGTGTTGACAACATGTTGTTATAAACAGTCCAAATAATACCTAGGACAGTATATAAAGCCAGAACTAAGAAAGCATCACTCTCAGGGAAGCATCCTTATAACTAGGATAGAAGCAGATCTATTTTACTTTTTTCTCTCTCTTATGAATCCTTGGAATATTTCAGTCTTTTTCTGTGTTGGGATCCAGATTCAACAGGAAAAGCGGAGAATAAATAGTTCAGCTCAGGCTATGTAACTCTCTGAGATTTAGGTACTACTATAGGACGTCTCAACAGAGGAAGGTCTTAGCATTTCTTTCTGGTCAAGGTCTCTAACTGTATGTAAAAGGAGACATCCTTCATTATCTGGTTGTGCTCAAAAATTTATTCAGTGCTCTAAATCTCAGGAAATGAAGGTGTCTGTTCTATGTAGGTACATGAGTTGGATTAACTGTTCAGACAAACATCATGCTTGACTGTTCCCTAAGCTATTTGCTTTACCATCAGGGCAAAGAAAAACGCTTCCCTCTTAAGGAACTCCTCATGGATGCACTTAAACCACTGCTTGTATGAAAGTAGGGCTGCCTAAGGAACTACATATGATTCATCCTGCAGCAATAATAGTCTGAATAAGAGTAGATGGGTTTGCAGAAATATTAAATGGCAGCGTGTATACTCTCAGATAGGATCACATTCTGCACTCAAGGTAACATGAAAGCCAAACTCATCAGCTGGTTTACAGAATATAATGAACATCTTGAACACCATGAGCATATACTAAACTTCAGTACTTAATTTGTTATTCATTGTGTTGAAAATACTGGACTATATGATCAAAATCATACATGAAGAGCTTTCACTTCACGCCTTTATGTCTTCTTATTAAAATCATGGTTTACTTTGCAGCTCTCTTCTGGGATAGTCACATTTTCACAAAGTGGGTAAAACCTAAGAAATAAAAGTATGGTTGGAATACTAGTGTTCTGCATGCTTCAGAACTGTAAAAATCATCTGTATATCATGTATTTACTTTCTTTACTGATGAGGTCCAAAATGTAGTTTTGCAAGATAAAGGTATTATACAATATTTCAGTTGTAGTGAAATGTTTATGTTTTGGGGGTGGTTCTGAAGTGAATTACGAGGAAGCAGAAGTCAACTTTTTGGGGAGGAAGGTCTCAGACTGCTAATCCAAACCCTATTTTCCCCAACAAACACATAGCATAACAGCTTTGTGTTTGCACACCTTCACATATGTCTTCTTACTTTTTGGTGACGTTCTTATTCTGTAACAATTAGGCCTGATGGAGCTTCTGTTGAGGTTTTTTTCTACAGATTCAGTAATGATAATTTCTTTTTTCATATTTCCATTTTATTACCAGTCATTGTCTCATTGTCAGTAATATCTTTGCATGAACAAGTCCAATACTGACTTGGTATTGAAATATTCACTTCTTGTCAAATGGCTTGAATTCTGCTAAAATTTATTGTGGTCTAGGCTGAGGCTTTAGTGGAGATTAAGATGCCTTAGACACCTATATGGAAGGGCTCAAGTGTTAGCTATGTGTATAAACTCTTGTTCTGGACAACAGTCAGTGCAATCTGTGCACCCTATCAGTGCCTTGGCAGCTGACAAACTGCTTTGCATATGTTTCAGAGTGAGATGGGTTGTTCTCTAGTCTCCATCTGAATACAGAGAAAAAATATGGCATCATGTGAAATGTAGTCAGTTTCTGTCTTGCAGTTCTCTACAGGATGAAATTCCCAGAAACTGGAAAAATACTGTACTGTGATCATTAGATTCCTGACAAAAATAGTGAAAAGAATTTTCTTGAGTTTCTCCCAAAGATAAATTAGGATTATGTAAAATTGTCATTTGCTGTGACTCATGCACATCATACAACTCTGTACTCTAAGCTGGTAACACAGATTTGGCCAATTAACAGCAATCTTGGATATCTTCATATGCCTTTTCTGAAAATGGCAATCACTGTAATGATGTCAGTTCTTGGATCTCTTGGGCTTATTCAATACATTTAAGATATTAACAAGATTATTTGAATTGGTACCCTGGGATAATGGGAGACTGCATTTGTGGATGCAGAAGGTTATTCTGAATTTGGTGTCCAAGTGTCTTATTTACCTGTTCCATGTGAATAAAATGCTTGCTGTAAACATAGTTTTTTGTTTCTTTTATAGTGATTCTATCTATCGGGGGAAAGGAAATCATCTATCCCTTATCCTAGAAATATTTGCTTCTCATAGCACTGGGTTAAGAAGATCAGCAGCTAATATACCACAGAACAGGTTTGAATCCAACCATCAAATAAGATCAGAAAGCAATTGCAAAGGACACCATTGAAAGAATGGTCGAACTAAGGTTACACAGGGTGGCTACTGACCCAGCTACAGAGACAGAGCCTAGACAGCTGCAGAGCAGTGGCAGCCAGCCAGCGTGCCTGAACAGATGAAGATGAGGCCAAAAGGAGGAGGACTTAAGATATTAGCTGCTCTAATATAGAACCAACAAGCTATATAAGATCCTTACATACTCGGACAAGAATTACAACACCTACTTGGAAACAAAGTCCTTGAAGCTTCTTGTGCAAGTTTTCAAATAGAATTTCTCATAGCCAAAGTATTTAAAAAATATTAGCTTTTGAGACATATTTAATTCTAAAAATTGTTTACATTAGGTACATCATAAACAATCTTTGCCCTCAATACATCATATACTGAGTCATTAAAGAGAGGCCATGGCTTCACAGGCACATTTCAGTCTATGCAAAGATAATCCAGATTTTCCTTCTTTGATTGGTAATTATGATCTCTGAACCCATATATACTGTTTCTAGTATCCCAACTAGCCCACTCTTCATGATGGTATACAATGTCTTGTGTACTTTAATTGTTCTTTGAACAAACAAAAAGTTTGAAGGCCCCATTTCTCTCTGAAAGTGCATTTTTCAGATATAATGTATAAACTGTGTGCATCTCCACTGGATGAAAAGATTATTTTTCCTATTCTATTTATAAAATGTATTAATGATTTACGGAATAGTTGCAGACTGATGCAAAGGCCTGACAATTGAAAACCAAGCAATTAAACAGCTCAAAAAGGAAGAAAAGAGATGCAGTACAGAAAGATATATGCAGAGAACCTGTAGGTGTCTGCAACCCTCCCCATTATTCTCCGTAGGAAGTACTCAGGATTAGCTATGGATGTAGATGATGTCAGAACCAGTCCTCTAAACCTTTTCAATTTTCCAACATGAAAATCTGTTGTAGAACTGTGGTACTAGGTATGAAACAAACTCTTCTTTTTTTTTATTTCAATTGATTTTTTTTCATTAAATTTTAGCTTGTCTGCACTATATACTGCGTATATTTTTTCTTATTAAGCAAAAAAAATCTTTCCTGATAAGGGCATCTTTTCTGTGAAAGCACCTCTTAAAATAGACTAGCTTGATGCTCTGGATAGCACTTTGACATTGAAAAAAACCAGAAAGATGCAAACAAATCCTGGCAAGTGTGGAAGTGATGCCTGCATAGTTCAGAAATGATTTGACTCATTAGTAGATTAATAGGCTGCACAGAGACCTGGATCTTTGAAGGAAGTCAGTGAATTAAGGGCAGACTTACCCTGTAGCTCCCATTAGCCTGCATATGTGGATTAGCTAGATCTAGAGATATTTCTGTCCCATACAAATCAGTGGAACAATGGATATAGGTTTTATATAAAATCATCACAGCCATAAAATGGAATGTAGGAACATTTTACAATTACTGTAGTTAGAATGGTCAAAGCATTTAAATACAGCTTTGTCAGGATTTTTATTCTCAAGGGCCTACCTATTCAAAAATCTGAGGTAGCTGAATATCACAGAGTTAGGTTTCCTAGTATGGTTAATTTTTTTCCTCAGTAATAATTCATAAAATCATTTAACAACTTTTGTGCAAAAATATGGTTTGATGTATCTGATAGAAGCTATACCTGCTCTTGACTGAGAGCAAAGGAATGGGTAAGATGACCTGTTATCTATGACTGCAAGCCACTGTTCCTACCCTTTGTCTTTCCAACAGTGATGAGTTCTGGTGACAGACAAAGTGAAATACAGCAGTCCCTTCCAAAGGGCTTATAGTGTTCTCTGTGTGCAGGAAGGTCAGCAAGATTCCAAACACTCCACATTAAAGAGTTCAATTGCAGGGAGGAGCCTTTGCCAGTCATGTTTTGAATTTCAGTTACTTTACATGAGATATATAACACACCAAAAGAAACTTTTGCAATGTGGTAGCTACACCAGACCTAAGCATCTAGGCTACCCTTATTCTCAGTGGTTAGAAGTAGGCATCTGAAGGACACAATTTCATCAAAATGTTCTAAAAGGGGTCAGTGAAATTGTGTTCTGTAACCATTTCTTGCTATTGGCTACAAAGACAAGCCAAGGTGTTAGTACAAGTATAAACAGCTGCAGTTTAAAAATCTAAAGGTAAACGAAATTACTTAATTCCTAACTTTCCCCTTGTTTACATATTGCCATCCTTTTTCATGGAAAAAATGGTTAGTGGACTCAAACCAAATTTATCATACTGCCTTTAGCTGATTTTTGACTGCTTAATAGTTCATTATATCCTCTCTGTTTGTATCCTATATACAATGACTTATCACAGAATTTTTGCTGATACTTCTGCCCTAGGTAAGCATAATATTACTTAAGCTGAAGAAGCCACTGAGTTGCACATGTGAACAGACTTTCTCCTACAACCTTCAACACGGAGAAGATGTGGATTGTGATGTCTTCACTGATTTTATTTTAGATGTAGTAAGAGACATTTCAACCTGGTTCTGCCTGCCCATCAACATATGCACCTCAACATAAGGACTTAAAACTCTGTTGGTCAGTTGCTCACTATACTTAAACCACAGGTTGCTAAAGTACTCCATTTGAAAGTTGCTAATGTGCTCCATTTCAAAAGTATACTTTGTAACGATCCTGTAATATGGATGTATTATCCAATAGAAGTGAAAAAATGTGACAATTTTGCTGAACTCGTATTTTGTATAAGTTACAATGAATCTTCCTCCAGACGGCTTGAATACCCATAAAGCTCTGCAGAAACGGGAGTTATTTACTGACAAGTCCAAAGCTATGGCTAATGAGCCCAGGCCATCAATGCAGCTACCATGGACCTGCCAGTAGCTGGCAGCTGATCTATGACATTCATGGAGAAGATATTTTTCTCCTGTGTGAAATATCTCTTTGCCAAGTGTGTTCAAACTTGGCACAGATAGAAATACTCAATGCTAAGCTATTTTCTGCTATGATAGGAAATACTGTGTTTGGTAAGTTCTTTCTTCCCCATATGAGAGCTATATTCTCTGTTTCTTACAGCCCTCATCAAATACTTAGCTAACCGTAGTTACAAAAATACAGTAAAAGAAGTAATATTCATTCAAAATCCTAGCTACCAGTCATCTTGTAGTGATCATTTAGAATTATCAAATAAAATAAGGCATGACACTCAAAGGGGAGCAGATTGGATGTATATATAATGAATTCAATTTCCATTCATCTCTCAGTGAGAGTTTTTGAAGAAGAGAAAGTTGGAAAAATTACAGTCGTGTTTTCAGTGAGCACAATGAGACTGTTGTTTATAAACCAACGCTCATGTTTTGTTATCCATATGTGACTATACAGTTAATTTTTCATCTTAAAGAACTGTGTTTGTTTAGTACTTTTGTCATACATTTCTGTCACTATCCTGAACAAAAAGAGTGAAGATAGAGTGGTTTAAAAAGGTTTTAAAAAGCCCCAAACGGCTCCCCATCCAAAAAGAACCCAAACCAAAACAGAAGTTCCAATGGGGAACTCTTTATATTGGCATAATATTTGGGGTAATTTATTGGTGGTTTTCTGAGTATTTCGTTTTGATGATATTATGGTAATTATTTTTATTGTGAATGAACTCAGAAGTGCTCAGATTAGCAAATGAGTGCTTTTCTAAATCTTAATAATGAAAGATCAATACATGATTCTAAAATTACTTGTGACAAATCCCAGCAATAATAGAGGAATATAGCTTTCAATTCACTTGTGTACTTCAGTGCATTTATGTCAATGAGACTATGTTCAATTCTTCTGTGCAAAGAATTGATTTTTCAATTTACCTTCTAAATTAAGTGATAGAAATAATTTCTGGGTTTCTTTCTTTAGTTTGAGATCAAAGTATTTTGTGACCCTGTATAAACAATTTTCTTGGAAGACAGATAAGAAAAGAAGAAAATGGACCAGATCCAGACAAAGCTGCTGGAGAAAGCCACGTATTTCTTTCTGTTGGAGTTTTAGAACACCTACACTGTGCATCTTAGGTTTAGTTTTCAGTTCAGCTTAGGGGAATTAACTCCTAAACTTCTTTAATCCTGAATTCCAAGCTGTGAATGGTTTTGAAAAGAGGCCAATTCTAACAAAAGTAAGAGAAGTCTTATCTTCTCTGGGTTACTGTCAGAATATCCATAGCCTTGGGAAAAAGTATTAATTTAACCTATGAAATAAACTGTTTCAGATTCCTACCCTCATTCAGAAGGAGAAAAATCAGAAAGAGTTCAGACAAGCACCATAAGAGGTGGGATGTGGAGCAAATGAAGACTGGGAAATTTATAGATAGGATATCCATATGTTGGGGAAACTTCACTTTATGTAAGACATCATCACTGACTCTGAGAGAGCAATAGCTTGATAGTACAGGGTTCAGAAAACTGTTCAAGAACCACTGGATTTAAAAGCACTAATACAAAACAGCACAGTAAAAGGTAAACATGCTCTCCCATTTCTTCTTTGTACTCTGATGTTAGGATGCTAACCTAGGATCTGGGAGAAAGCTGGGAATTTAATCACTGACTGTCAAATTTTGTATGGATGTCAGGAGCACTAGATTAAACTGGCATAATGATAGTTCTATGTTTGTATGTATGTAATGAAATTTTCAGAATTCTGGTAATGAGCACATTTGGCTTGTGCTCACATAATTTGGAAGTGACTGAAAATGCATTTTTGGAGAAATTCATGCTTTGTCAAATCATCATCAACATCACCATCATCTCTACTCATCTCTCCTCATCTGACATCAGCCTTAGCTGCAGTCATTCAATGAATGAAGATGGAGCAGAATTAAAAGATACCATTAGGAACACTTAGCACAATACGGGTGTTTGATATGGGGCTACATTTCGTTTTGCATCATACTAAATGATTGCAGTTACAGGAAAGGGGAGAAGAACTATCTAGTTTGTCAAATGCACCAAGAGTTGGAGTTACAAAATAAAATTGTTTGACTTAAGGAATTGAAAAGCATAAATGAAGATTAAGGAAAAAAATTAAATTGCTGATGCGTTGCAAATTTGGAACATGACTGTATGAACAAAGGCAATTTGCAAACACAGCAGTCACTCCCTCTATTCCTCTGCTTATGGCATTTAATGACTTCCTTGACTATTTTTGACAGCTTTTGTTTTCTTTGTCATGTATCTCAGTGTATTTTATAGGTTGAACAAAGGTACGTCAATCAGAATTACAAACCATCCTATTTCATGCCATGTTAGAACCTCCTTAAAATCTTCTTTCTCTCTGTCCCACCTTCACATACACACATACAGAAAATTAAGAATACATGAGTTTGCATAATCTGATAGTTTAAAAGTTTGTAGATAGAATTAAATCCAAATTAGTAAGAGAAAATTAGGTCATTTTAACTTATAGCGTTATATAAGGTGGTTTTTGAAAGAAGAAACATGAATGATGTAAATTATATTTGTTTAAACTAAAATAATTCTTGATTATGCAGTTTCAGAGTTTCTAGGGAAGTCATTGAAGTGTCTTGCTGAGAACCTAAATTTTTTTTTGAGAAGTGTGCATGCACAGTGTTATACAAGGTTTGTTTTTTATAGATTTCAGAAACAGGATTTCAAAGGCAATCAAATTCAACCTTCTGCTATTGCTGACTATGTTGTTACAATACTTTTTAAGATTTGGACATCTATATTAAAATAAACTTTTCTTCACAGAAAATATTTTCCTCCCGAAGTTCCTCACTTCAAATGGATGCATTTTAGAGCTTCTCTTATCTGATGTCATGATCTTTTTCTACTGAAATGGGGTACAGTATCAACCACATCCAAGGTTTCTGTTCACTCTTCTTATTCGCATGTATATCTTTGCCTTATTTTGACAATGTTTTTTAGTTAAGCTCTGACTTACCTTTTTGAAGATACTTCTTTTTTTTTAAAGCTTCAAGTTACTCCCTGTAATTAATGACATATTAGCTATGTATTGACTAAAGAAAGGATAAAACTTACTCACTCAAAGAATTCATGATGTAAATTTATGAGTGAAGTATTTCCTTCACTGCACTATGTTGTTAAATATATCCACTAAGAAGTATAAACATTTTCATTAATTTATGGAGTTTACCCTGGTTCTTGATTGAGACCATTCACAACAGTAGGCAACCACTGATTTAACAATAGTTTTGGGGTGAGTCATTCACAGAATTGTTTTTGAAGCACATCATAAAAATTATGCCAAAAACAAGTAGTTGTTCCCTCCAAAGTTGATAATCTTTTACTGCATCTGCAGAGGCCAGTCAAATTCTCTCCCAGCACTTTTTTTTCCCTTCAACTTCCTACACAAACTGAGAATCTAATTAACTCCTTCAGCACTAAATTCCCTATTCCCTGCAGCTATTCTAATTCAGATAGTAGCCTTTATATTATTTTGATGGAGTGATGTCTTTCACTAAGACCTTTAAAAGTGATTTTCCATGATGTACTTAGATTAAATTTTTGGTTCTCTTCTTTCCATACCTGAAACAGATCAAAATATCTATATCTCAGAAAGCATATACTCTTCTGCTACTTCTGAACCTGGAGATGTCTGTATGTAGTTAGCCCCTCTTTGTCTATCTAAAGCTTTGTAGGAACATATACGATTGCAGAATTATTTTGTCCTGAAAAGCATTGCCTGCTCTAAATCTGAACTCCATTATGATTTAGAAACCAAAAGACTGTTTCCCAAAGGATCCAATCTAGTAACTTCTTGTTGGATGGTCTCAGGAACTGTCAACAGAGTGTTCAATCTATGGCAAGCTACAACTGCTTCCTTCAGAAACCACGGCTTGGAAAAGAGATGAGATTACTAGGGTGCATGCTGATGGAAGGCAATATACATGGGTTTAATCATCACTCCCTAGATAATTTATGTACATTAAAGTTAGCTTAGGATTGAAACAAAATAATAATGGTAATAACAACGTTATTCACCCAATATGGAGCCCATCTGAAACTAATATTTCTAGCTGAGTGCTTTGAGTATCACTGTCAACCCCAACCTAAGCAACAGTCTTATTGTGAGGAAATTTGCTTGAGATATGAAAACTATGGATTTAAGCTTGTTGGAGTTGAAGGGAAAGAAGTAATTCTCTGCAACGTATTTATATAGTGAGCTACATTCTAAGGGTAGGTAGCATCAGATGTGCCTTAAAAAAGTTGAACCATGTTTGTTTACATGTTTATCCTGAGGAAATGATTTAGCACGAGTCCAAAATTTTCAATGCAGTCTCTTTAGAGTAGAACAAAAAAATAAAAACCAACCACCCCCCCCCACACACACAAAGGCCCCCCCCCCAAAAAAAAACCAAAACAAACCAAGAAAAAAACCCAAAAAACCAAAAAAACAAAAACCCAAACTAAACAAAAAACAAACAAACGAACAAAAAACCCCTGATTGGTCAAACCCTTCCTATAAACTCTTTATTTTCTTCCATGCTCAGAATGTGTGACCCATAAATTGCTAAACCTTGAAATATTCAATGACTTTCAGTATCACCAGTAGCATTGACCTGCATCTTCACCCTGCAACAACCAGTGACACCTGTACTTGTAAACAGGGAGCACACTTCAGCTGACACAGACTGGCCACAGCCACATAATATTATTGGCCTTGGGACTGTGCCTGGGAGAGTCTACTTTGATCCAGAGATACAGTAATGTCTTGTAATTTTCTTTATTTTTCAGTTAATGTGTTAGAAATAATGAAAGAATGTTGCAGCCCAGAATGTTGTTTTCAGATCACGTTACTGAGGGCATTTGTTGTAGGTTCTGGGTTGACATAGACAGGGCTTATGGGTGTATTCAAAGTGCAAGACTTGCTTTCCAGCTGGAGTTGGTATTAGGTTAGTAAGCGATAGCAGGGTAGAGAAAGCTCTGGGTGGGGGAGTGGCTCTTGGTTCTTGCAATGCCATGCATTTTCCAGGAGAGTGTTAGATGGTAGAGGTGAAAACCACGCCAGAGAGTATGTTAATTATTAAGCAGTATGAATAGTTGAGTTCAGGATTTGAGCTTGCTCTCTAGTCCTATTTTACTTGGCACTGTAGACATAGACAAATGAGATAAGGTTTTACTGCTGGGGTCATTTTCCCCTAATCTAAAAAATGTTTGAACATGAGTAGACAAGGAGACAGAAGTAGATAACATCAGGCATCAGGCTGGTTTCAATAACAAGGATTGGACAAAGGTAGCACAAAATTCTTGGTTTTCCGCTTCACAGCTGACGTAAACTCTGCTTTTACCCTCTGCTACATACATGTTTAGTGGATTTTGTTAGAAGGGAAATGATACAGGGACACCAGAGCAGAAATGGAAAGTAAAAGAGGAAACCAGATCACAGAGGAACTATGAATATGTTATAAAGAAAGAACTATGAATGTGTCATAAAACCATAACTTTGGAAATGGGTAAAGAGGAGTCTTAAACAGGACTTTCATAACTACAAGAGATTGCAATGACACCTTCATCCTAGTCCCACAATAGATCTTTGGAAGGACTATTGACTTCATTCCTATGGTATCACATTTTATTCAGTTGTTTGTTTTAAATAGAAGATCCAAGTAATAGATTAGTCTGGAGATATGTCAGTAAAACAGAAAGACATCTTGATTTTTAAAAAGGAAATTATACATCTTTGGCCAACCCTGGTATCCAAATCAATTAGTCTTAAAAATTATTATTTTTAATTATTAGTATTATTAAGTATTAGTATTATTAAACCTTTGAAACATCTTAAGACAGTATGTCCATAAAGTATAATAAAATAAGAACTATGCAGGGCCATCCAAAATATAAACTGGAAATATGACATACTTGCTCCTTTATGGATTTTTATATTATCACTTTATTCTAAGTGATGATTTTGTAGATTTTCAAATTATTCTTATTCTTAACGTTACTATAATTTGTGTATCTTTGTTTGAAAATTGTTGTAGTGAATTCATTAACAGCAACCAAAATGAAAAGATACATTGCAGCTGGCAAGCTTATGAAACAAATAATGTGACACAAAAGAAAAATAAAATAATTCTATTGTGTTAATTGCACTTAATTATAATTATATTACAATTCAGTCGTAATAGTGTTATTAAAATGCAGAACACTGCTGTTGCTTCTTGAAAAAAAATCTCTTTTCATATAATTTTCCTCACAACACTCCATGCTGTTGGTTTTGTTTGTTATTTGTTTAAAGGAATGTTAAATCACTTTTAAAAACATTATAGGTGATCATCAGTTGCATGTTTATACTATTTATTTCAATAAGACAAATTTATTGCAGAGACTACACCCTCAAGCATGTGCATTGACTACAGTAGAAATGTGGATCTGTAAAGGGCTGAACTGGCAGATCATTCTCCACGCAGTGCTTTTACCTTTCAGTTCCAGTACGATTTTGGAGAGTTAGTGTGAGAGGTCTTCACAGAATAATGGCCTGAAGTGAAGATGTGCTGATCGAGCCTTTTGTCATTGAAAAGTAAATCATCACCCCGCTGTTTTTAAAATCTCACGGACATGGCTTTATGGTGTGACTCTGAGAAATATTATTTCTAATTTTTCAAGGGGATAAGCAAATCTGTGAGAAGTGTTTGCTGAGAAATCAAGAACCCAAGGTGGGAAGGAGGGATATGATATAATTTTAACACATTTTATTTCTTTGACTATCCCCACACTATAACTCTCTCACTTCCGGCAGGAGCACTAGCCTGTTATTTTTTAGTGCATTGACAGCCATATAAAGATGCAGAGGTACTGAATTAACTACATTATTAACTAGCAAAGATGACAGTGGGAAAAGCTTGAATGACAGCTCTATGCTCTGCAGTACCATCTGAAGATGAAGATCTGAGAACAAATCTATCACAAAGGCTTTGTACCATAAGGACACCTCTTTCAAAATATAGCGCAAAGGACTGCAGTCATATACTGATGAACCTGAGAAATCCAGGTCTCCTTCATGAGCAGGAGAAAAGATGCTGTACTTCTTCTTCCAACAGCAAATTACAAGCACAAATCCCAGTAAACTTGACTTTATAGTGTCTTGCTTAAGAAGATCTCTGAAATTCACAGATAAGATGATGATGATCAACCTTAGCCACCCAGTCAAGTAATTTATTGAAAACATGGATTTTGTGTTACTGTCTTGTGAGTTGCTGCCTTGGAGACCCTAAATCCTGAGGAAACATAATATATATTAATTTCCTCACCCTTGTGCAGTTCTCCACTTCATTCAACAGGGACAAATATTGGCCCTACGTGACTATAGAACCACCTTTTTACTCTTACATGAGAGAAATTCATCTTGAAATTAAACAACTTGCTGCCAAAATTGGTTTGGTTTTTTTTTTTCTCTTTTTGCTGGGCTTATGTGATATTTTCAGATAGCAAGAGAGACTAGTTTGTACTGTAATCAGGCATTCTCCACAGGTGGTATTATTTGCCACTAAAACTGGGAAAACCTTCCTCTGTCCTTGCCTCTTTAAAGAGAGGGAGGATGTTCAGATGAAATATACAGATATCCTTGCGAGTGAAGCAAGAAGGCCAAAATGCACTCACAAGGACTGGAAGGGATTGCTGTAAGACTTGGTGCTGACATTTGCTTTGCATTAATCCTCTTCATCAAGAAAAGAATACTCTTCCCACAACAGATATATTCAAGGTGTTGGTGAGACTATGAATCTTTTGTCAGAAGTGTGAATCATTTTTTAGAGGAGAGAGAAAAAACAGATTAATAAAAAGGAAAGAAACAGCTGAACATCAGAGAGATGTTTCTCTGAGCGGCAGAGAGCCACATTCTGGCTCTGTCTGATTCAAAGCAGAAATTAAAACACTGGTCTCATTCTGCATTTAAGAGCAGAAATCCCATTTTTGAGAAACATTAATGAAGATAAATTGTTATTTTGTGTAATTGTGTAAACAAAACTAATTATGCTGTGGACTAGTTATACTGTAGCTGAATTTGTCCCAGAGTTTTATTTAAGTAGTGCCACATTTCCAAGTAACTGGGAATGAACATCTGACTGCAGATATTTTCCTTGATGATGTGTCTCATTCTGAATTTGCAAGTAATTGTGGTAAATTACTGTCATTTTTCCTATTGATGTGTATACCCACAGCATTCATTTGATAGCTAATATATCACCTGAACTATCTATGACACATCACAGGGTTGTTTATGGTCATACCCAAGGAGAACATTTGAATGGATGACTCTCAGTAAAAAAAGTAGTGGCCCTCTTCAGAAGTTTAAGGCAAAGCTTTTATTTGTTTCCCGGGTAAGAAAACTACATTCTACAAATAGTCTTTATCTTTCTCCTCTTGGATAATAAATTTACCACTATCTTCTAGAATCTCATTATTTTTTAATTTAAATTTGAATTTCATCTTAAAGGAAAAAATGTACAGGTTCAGTAACAAATGAACCGACATTTATGAAATAAATTTTGAAAACTACAGAAACAGTAATTTATAAAAAAAGGCCTAGTTTTTCTGATTAACAAGTTAACAATATCTATTAGCAATATATTATAAATTATGTATTATAAAAGTGGTGAATGCAAAGCTTCATACTAAGCAGTATATTTTATGACACAGCTTTTTGTTAGTAAATTTTTAGCATGGTAATGGAGCTTGTAATAATATAAATTATTATACCAGATGGATAATTAAAGAAATAAAAATACCAAGGAATGGGTCCTTGGCTAGACAAATCTATGAACTAATTGTTTCCATAGTGCTGAATTTGAATAAGCAATTCCATAACCATTTTTTTCTTTCTGTTTGTGAATTATTTCTACACTCTAAAAACTCAGAGGAACATCATGTAAAGAGAAAAAAACTCAGACAAAATGCCTCTGAAGCTTATTCTGAGCACCTGCAGAATGACGTAGGTGAATGAATGTAAAAAACTACAGATCAAACTCGACACTGATAGTTGCACATAAATGCACGTAGAAAGAAAACCAGTCTAAGCTATAGATACAGTGACATGCATCAGTGTAACTGTTTCCACTTGAAAACAGATCTTGGGAGGCTTTTTCGTTAATTCTCTGACAATCTCAGTTTGAGTAGAGCAAAGAAGAAAATATAAATATCCCAATTTGTAAAAGTGGTATTTGCAAATAGTAAATATTTCATTAATTTCTGAAAATGCAAACACATAAAATCCTCCAAATCTGTAAAAAACATGGAGAATGGTGAGGTAAAAAATTACTTAGGATAAGTGAAAAATAAAATAAAGATTTTTGGTGTTTCAAATTCCAATTATTTCCCTTCAGATATATAATTTCTAGACCATGTGCTTGTCACATTTCTTTATCAAAAGGACAAATAATTTAGTCTATTCCATGACCCTTTTTAGGATTTTATGTGGTTTTTCCTAAATTAAGTGTTTGAAAAGTAGGCACTATAGTCTTAGCTATCCAGCTGTCTAATCAACAGAGGAAAATAGACACTACAGAAAAGTTTCAGCTTACCTTAACTTAGTAATCCAAAATTGTTCCAATGAATTACCCTTGAGGTGTCTAGTTCCATCTATCAATTCCAAAGGTGGTTTGACATGTCCAACTCACCTACAGTAATGTGCTACTGGTATTTCTGCCATATATATTTCTGTCTCCTCTTTGGTCTCCAACACTATCATGAAGAAATCCTCTACAATGATGAAAGGTTGATCAGTTTTCACTTTACTTCTCAGATGGCTAACTTGTCACCAACTGTTGAGCATTATTTTATTATACAAACCTTTAACAGACAAGAAATCAACTAGTTAGCAGTTTATACATTAAAAGCCTGGAAAAAAAGTCAGTAGGGGCTGCAAAACTACTTCTAGAACTCATTTACACTAGCAATGGAGAGAAGAGAGTTTGCGTATTGTATCCACTGCTTACCTCTCCACAATGTATGCTTATTTCAAAGCTTCTATTGCTTCAAGAGATGTTAATAATTACAAGGGAAAAGACATTTTCAGTAGAATATGATGATTTGCATGGAATGGGAAGACATGAAGTAGTAATAATGTCTAACAGGTCATGAGTTAATGAAAGAGTTTTTCAGTTTCCTACTTTTGAAAAAATCAGAGTGCTTAAATCTGAGTGAAAAGATTTAGTTGTGAAGATTGTAGCGAAAATATCGCACTGCATATGTGCATAGGATTTTGCTACATGATCTTATGAGTTTAAGGTTGTAGTATTTCCAGTTTTATTGTTACCTGAGAAATCAATTTATAGCACAGTTTGTTCTTGACGCTACTAACCCATTTTAAGCACATCAGATTTGTCCTTCAGACATTGCATAACCTTTCTGTCATTCTCTGGGATGAATTAATAAAATTGTTGTTGACTTTCGCATGCTTAATAGTCTGAAACATTTTTGTATTAACAGTTTGCATATTCCTGATAAAAACACTGTGAGGTATTTCACTTTCAGCTAATTGCCAGTTATAAATATCAACTCACAACATTTGGACAGAAAAGCATTTTTTTCCATGTGCCCTTATCACAAGTTTTTACTTCTTGCCATTTTTAGCTTAGCATTGAAGTTGATGTTAAATGAGGTACATAAATATATGTTTTATTGTATATTTGTGCACAAGGCAGTAAGGTTGCAAACATGAACCTTCTACTTTTAGTAGGATAATTTCAACTTAAAAATGCAGGAGTTTGATCAGGTCCAGTGAAAGCACAGTCTTATGTTAAAGGAGAAAAACAAAAGTATCAGGACTAAGTGCAGATTTTGATATAGAAGACTATTCAGTAGATTTAGTGAACATTATCCTTTTTATTCATAAGCAGTGAATGTAAAACTCATTTTATATTAAGCCATTATTATTATCTCTATCTAGCGTGAACTGTGGAAAATGTATAGTGATTTGTAGTTTACAGAAGTTATGTTTGTGTTAGAATTAGAAATATGAAATATATAGTAATTTCACTCTTGGGACTGTCCCTCTTTTTATGGCAACTATTATATTTGTGTTTTATTACGTTAGAAATATTATCTTTCATCTTAACAAATGTCTTGCATTTTTACTTTCTAATGAGACAAAATGCCTTCCACAGCAAATTTGGTTGTGAATTTTGTCAGTAGAAACCTGCCATATTTAATATTGTTCTTTTCTGGACTTCTCTGTGTTGTGGTTATTACGGCATGTAACTTTTTCTGTGATACTATTGGTACAGTGTCAGTATATACATATGACATCAACACTGGAGTGTTGATGTTTCTCTCTTCCAAGAAGTTACTGAACTGTTATGAACTCAGAACTAAATTTCTGGGCAGTAAGTGGAACAGAAGAGTATCCTTCTGAGAGAATAGTTTATTGAGTTCAAATCAATAAAAAGTAAATCAAAATAGCATATGTTCCAGATATTCCCCCATGAAAATATTTTCCTTTTCTGAAATGAGACCTGTTCATGCTCCATTTACTAATATTTTTTAAACTTTACTTTTTTTTTTTAAACCTATTATTCTCTCAAATTAATACCCCAAACGTGCGACAGCTGTACAATCAGAAAGTCATGTGTCCATGTCTCCTATTGCAATTAATTTTTCCACATACATATATATATAAATAGTAACTGAAGAAGAGATTTCAGCCTTACTAGGATCCTCTACAGAAGCAAACTGTAGTTTCAGAACAGTTAGTTTCCTTGCCTCAACCAAGAATATTTACTCAATTATATGAAGAGAGGCATCTGCACAGAGATATTATTGTTTAAGACAATCACCTGGCATGTACAAAGGGCAGATGAGTTCGGAAAACTCTCCACATATTTGAAAAATTACAGACTTCTGTATGATCCCTTTCAGGCTGATTAGCCACAATCTCCCAGTGTTCAATACTTTGTCAAGAGACTATATCATGGCTGGGTGCAGCCAAAGTCATGCTGAAAGCATGGAAAATAACCTATGTATCTTACAAATGTACAATGTTACTGAATACTGAAAAATGTGGTAAATGGTTGAGGAGGAGGTAATAATTTAGTTCTGGTTAGAAGAACAAATTAACTGAGAGTTGGTACATAACTTATTAAGAAAGATTTATAAGATTTCATTAGATTGGACCTACCAAGGTCAAGCAAGACTCTGTTGTAGACTCTGAACATAAAATGAAGGGTGGCATAACTTATGCTGTGTTTCCTCCTCTTACACGTTCAGACTGCTTAAACCTTTTCTTTTCACACCCATGTGACCTATGCATGGTCACCATTCTCCAGCTTCCTTTCATGCAAATTAGCTTAACATCCGCATGAAAAAAACAAACAAACCAAAACAGTTTTCTCCCTAGTCCTTTGTTAAACAGACAATTATCCTTAAAAATTGAATTATAATAATTTTTTTCTATCCCTGACAGGTTGCTCCATCTCTACAACATAACAATGGCCATGAACAAAGACTGGTTCATAGGTGTTCTTTTCTGCTTCCAAGGAAAAGGATGGGCAAAGGAGGAGCATAATTTGCATTGCCTCTCTTCAGAAGGGAATTTACAGCTCTAGTCTTGAGTTAAACAGCCATTTATGCTGAAGAACATGTAGCCCAGAGCTCTGCCTGTCATCTTTGTGTATGTGTGTATGCCTGTGTGCCTGTGTGTGCCAAAAGAATAGTGCCTGCTTTGAAAACCTTTGCTTCTGTCACATATTTCCTAAATTGGACATACAGGTAGTCTCAATAAAAAATAACAGCTGTCTTAGAAATATTCAGTTGCCTAGATTTTGATAAAGTACAATATCAATTCAAGAATTTTTCTTCTGTTCTTCTGAAAAACTATTATTAACAAAATTGAAAGTGAAAAATGAGTCTGTGAGGCCAGACTTGCTCCTAAATACAATTTGCTCTTACCACTCTGGTATTACTGTTATGGCTATTATGACATTTCTATGAATAAAAAATTTATATTATAAGAAGATCTATTTTCATTCCAAGTGATACTTTTTCATTTTTCCCTAGAAATATTCAACTAGAATATTGTAATAATAATAATTTACAATAATTACCTGTTTTTTATGTTGCAATGGTTTTTTTTCTGTTAGACACTCTGATACACACATTCATACATATATAAGCATACATATATATATTCATATATATTTTTATATTGTTTTGAATCTGCAAATTTGAATTAGGAAATCATATAACTGCTGCAAACAGAGCAAGCAATTCTTGTTGCATCAAAAAAGACTCAATATACAAACTATGATAATTATAATAACATTTCTTTACAGTGAAAAGATTAACATTTCAAATATTATGTTACCGTGACAAGATCCCCTTTGCAATGTGCCTTTATACACTTCTTCTATCTTTCAGAACCTCACTTCTCTGTAAAAATGCTGTCAAAGAAACAAATGCAGTATGTTTTCAAGTAACCCTGCAATCATTATGTGTAGAGCTCAGAAGCAGATCAGAGAACTATAGAAGTAAAAGAGAAAGTAAATCCTTATGTTCTTTCCACATATGAGGCTCTAGGAAGCATATGATTGAATAAAGAATCGAGCTGCAGTGATTAGATGTCAATGAGTTACTGCAGATGAGCAGAATTTCTGTAAACCAACAAGACAGTCAATCAGTTTAAGCTTGCAGGTGTAATCTCAGAGGACAACCTGTACCTCACAGAAGATTTAACCTTCTGCCATCATGAAAGTAATTCACTGGTTTATAGTTCTAGATGGTGAATGCCATAATCTTATGAAGATTACATGGAATTGCAAAATTTCACAGCAACTGGGTTTGGTTTTCTTTCTCTCTCTCTCTCTCTCTCTTTCTTTCTTTCTTTTTCTTCCCCATAGGAAAACATTGCATTTTACAGGACAAACATTAAGTGCTTACGTAGTCTAATAAATAGTTTACAGGGAAAATATTAAATCAGTTTTACATTGAGATGGTCTGGGATAGTTAGAAGACATTTACACTTGTAGCATCCTCTTTCTTTGGTGAGTGGAAAGGACTTCTTAGATACAATGTCTGAAGAAAAACTATAGAGATGTCATTAGATACAGTATCTGGAGAAAAACAGTATCTGGTATCTAGAGGAATGTCACAGTAGGGAAAGATTTGAGGAATGCAATGAGCAAGGCAATCAGGATTAGCAGGATAGCGGGCTGCACAGAACAATGCATTTTGCTGAGGTTTTTCTCAGTTGAAGAACTCCCTCAAGAAACTCAAAGTATGGCTGTAAGGCATTCATGAATCAACATTTACAATCAATACCCTTACCTGAGGCAAGGGAGCAAACCAGAAAACAAGACTGTCCAAAATGTGTGCATCATAGTAATTGAAGGAGGTGGCCAATGGTTTTGTTTGAACCCTACACTTCGAACTGGAAGATTCCTTGATCCTGGCTAGTAGAACTTGGATTAATAACAACAAAATATTGATGGCATGTCTGCCATTATAATCCAACATGATAAAAATAGGGGAAATATTGTTAAAGTTTATGACTTGACAGTTTCCAATTAACAGTTGATTATTTTGTTTAAAAAAAAAAATCTGGGGAATAAAAAAGCTAACCTTGCAAGCTTTTGAAATGCATTTAAAAGTGCTACATCATGTTGCAGGATGCTCCGGGCTGCCTTTACACACAGAGAAAAGTGTGATTAATTGTCCAGAGAGAGAGTGAAAGTTATTACAGTGGTTGGTTTGTGTGAGCAGTTTCCATCATTCTCCAACTATGTCTTGGTCCAAGTTGAATTTCAGCAATATGAAGTTTGGATTAAGTTTCATCCCAAGGTGTTGGAAACTAAACCCTTGTTTACTTGGTAGTACAGTTGTCATTAGAGAGACTGAAACCATCCTCATGGAGTGATGAACCATTCAGGAATGTTGTGCATCACAGATGGAAAGGTAGGATTGACCAACCAGAGGCCTCCTCTCAATACCCCTTCTTATGGGATTTGTAGTTGTCCGATAGTCTTGTGGAATTTAGCTCTGCAAATACCAGGTGATGCATCTGTAGACATATAATGCAACTTCTGTTATATGATGAGGTGCATCAGTAAAAGGAAGGACTATGAAAATGTCAATCAGTCATCAAGTCAACAACATTATACTGGGTGAGGGGTGGGGAGCACCACAAACTAATAGGAGAAATCAAAGATCTTTTCTGTGGAGGTAGAGAGTACTAAAGACTCTACTGATGTATTTTCTTGACTACTAAGTTGATACCTTAGATGATCAAGATAGCTGAGCTGCATAAATGTGTAAATTACTGGAATGAGTGGAGAATAAGGGTCAATATTAACAGCAGATATTGCAAGAGCAAAAGAATACCTCTGAAAGAATATTTTTGTGTTTTATAAATATATAAAAAGAATAAAAGCTAAAAAGAAGGAAGTATTAAGTATTAATCTTAAAGGATAGTGTTGTCATAAGATCAAATTATTATATATTTACCATGAATATATTTAGGCTGGAAAATTAGAAGCTGTGTTTATAAAGAAGAAAGAAACTTCATTAGACTGGTAAGTTGACTGTAGTTAAAAGTTTACTTGTATTCTTTGTATCTTTCACTAGTTTTCAGTGATGCTTCCAACAAATGCCCCATGTATAAGAAGACTTTTGATATTTATTGCAAAGACTAGGTTTTGAAAAAGAAAAAAGGAAATATGATGATATTTTCCCTTTGATGACTCATGAAGTGTTGCTTCCTAGAGCATGTGCACATTGTCAAACAGTAGACCTACTGCAATAATTTTAGAATATTTAGTCTGTAACTACTTAATTCAGTAGCGATCATACTAGATCAACATAGTACAAGAGACTGGGCTGACAAGATAGGAATGAAAGAGAAACTGGACAAAGGTTGCATGTGGATTTGAGTGGCAAGAGTAATAGAAGCTTTGAGTTTTTGCCAGGTCAGAACCTTTGACAGCATGAAACTTACTTATCCCTTCAGTATTGCACTACCTGCATCTTGTTAATCACTTGCAGTTCCTGTAAATCAGTGTTTTTCATACATCTATATGAAAAAAAACAGATAATGGATAAATAGAAACATTGTGAATAAAGTAAGGATGTTTGCCAAGCCTACTTTCATAGTTTTCCCTGGTTTCTTTGCTCAGTTTAATTACTAGAAGCACAATTCATCTGATATTTTAGGAGAAACTTAATATAATATTTTGCACTTTTTTTTCCTGTTTTTACATCTAAATGTAATCAGACATGACTGATGACCCGTTTGCTAGCGCCACTGGAAACATGTCGTAGAGCCTCCATAAAGATGCTTTCTCCCCTGAAGATACTTTGATAGATTTATATGCATGATGCAATGTCATGAAGGGATAGCCAAGTGTGTTGTGAAAGACCTAGTTTGGTTACTTGCTTATCTTGCTTCTTGCACGTCAATGCACCTGCCATCGCAGCACAAGGTTTCACATGTTATATTCTGTTGTATTTTGACCAAAAAATTCAGGTGGGGGTATTGTAACACTGAGGTCCACAATTTAGGAAAATACTGTTCCACTAGGGTCTCAGGTAGTATTTTTTGCTTATTTTTGGAGATTTTGATTTATGCAAAAAATGCACTTGTAACACCTTAAAAATTAAAAGGCAACTCCTGAAACACAGATAAAAGCTGACTCTGAGGTAGAAGATCTAGACAATGAGACTGTAAAATACTTCCAAGAGTTCTGTTCTGATATCTGTATCAAAGATCCCTTGACTTCAAGCAAAAAGAACATTCTACAAGTGAGGTCTTTTGGACAAACTGTGGAGTCCCATATTTTTTCCATCTAATCTTTGTAGTGCAAAAGATAGGTTAGTGTTATTTGGGAATTTAGATAAAGGTTATATATTGAAAGTTAATCCTCTTGCATATTTTTCCTGAATCTGTTAACAAATGTCTATATAATCTATGCCACTGGAATAAAGGTAATTTCTATGACACATCCCTTCAGATACTATTCTCCAAATTTCCCATTACTGTACATCAGTATCTTGTAAGTATCCAGATGTAATAGAAAGATGAGCATAAATTATTATGAAATTTATCAATAGGAGTATTGGGTAATGACTAGAAATCTGAAATCTACTCACAGTTATGCTCGTAGCTTTTTACAGCTCTCTGCCCATCTTCCTTTCTTCATAAAGTTAAAATAACAATCTATTTCTATTGTAAAGCTGTGGTGAGATTTCCCTATGGAGAGCTTTATCTGAATAATGGGAAGGATGGCAATGGTTACCTAACCACGTTTCTGTTGCAGACACATTTATATGCAGGTACAACTTCAATTATTTGCAATAGGTGCCATGTTTGTCTTCTAAAAAGACATTGCTTTTTTAATTCAGTGCACATATTCTCTGACAAAAGAACGTTTCATTAAATCTGAGTTAAGGTTGTCCATAGGTTTGTGCCCTACCTACAGATTAGGGTCAGTGAAATGTAACATTTTAAAATCAGAATATTCTGAATCAGAGGACACGAAATTGTTAATCTGCCACCTTTGAGCAATGTCCTTAAAAGTCCACAATACAGAGATTCACACTTAGTCTTTGCCAACAAGGTTATGTTTGAGAGGAAAGAGAATGATATCTAACACTTTTTTTAACCTTTTCAAAGGTAAAGGTGTGGCTAAATGAACTACTGTGAGTTGAAGGTATCCCCATGTGGGTTACAGCTAGGAAGTAACTCCAAATATACAATGATTTACAATCGCTTTATATATTTCCGTAAATTAAGTTGACTTTTTTTCTGCAGGATTTTCGCTTTCACAGCACTGAAAAATCTATTACAAGAGATGGCTTGAATTTCTTTGCACTGGTATTGGATTAAGACACATATGCATATCTCTTTCCTTGAATAAACTCAGTAGACACTCAGATCCAGCTCTCCTTACACTGCCAAGCTTCTTTGACTAATCCTTTCACCATTCAATATCACTGCACTTAGCACAGTGAATCCAGTTGAAATGCATGTGGATTTTTGCCAACAGGGGAGGAAGAGTAGAGTCAATACTTCACTCTCTTATTTTAGCATTCTTTTTCTTGATTTTCACAAGTTTAAGTTATACACGCATCAACTTGTTTCCTGGTTTGCGGATATATGAAAGTCACCAGATTAAACATTCTGGAAAGGAACATGACTGTACTGATATTTTAAATCCTGGTAAAAGACTTTTTTTTTTCAGATATTTATTGTGTACTACATGCTTCAGACCCAAACAAGGTAAGTTGCCAAGAAATGTTTTACACAAAGTGTGAAGAAACAGGGAGAGGGATTATGTGGCTGTTAGGAGCTGCTGTACATACTTGAGGTCATGCAAAAGTTTGTCAAATAGAGCAAAGTAAGAAGAATGTTCAGGATTCAGTAAGAAAAACAAGGTAGTCACAAGATGTTTTCATGATTTAAAGCTCCAGAGTTGGGATCTGAAGTATATGACAGATACAAAGGGTTTCTCTGTAATGCTTGCTGCTGGCAGTGATTTTTGGTGTCCTGGGACTAAGCAGTAGGAAACAGAGACATTGTGAATACCAGAGAGAACAAGATCAAGAACAGAATCTGCAAGAATTTCAGCAGACAGTTTGCCCAAAAACAAAATACAGATTTATGAATTTCTTTTGAACATGGGGATGTCTATGGCATTGTTTTATATGGGAAAAGTGAATAATTTAGTTTTCTGTTTGTCCTAAGAGAGAAGTTTGGGAGTTGGGAGAGCAAAATATTGTCAAACCACCAGTCATTCAGAAAAATATGAAAAAACATTATGATAACTTATCAAGGATCTGGCAGAGCCTTCTGGTGGAAGCAAAAATAGAATAAATGTTAGAGAAAATGCATCATTCATCTCTGGTGTGGCTACACTCATGCAATGACATTGTACAAGAGGTGATTACTGATGAGGTGATAACAGGCAGTAGGGAGCCATGAATAAAGATATCCAAGGAAAGTCATAACCACACGATTCCTAAAAAAGGAGTACCTTTAGAAACATTTCACTTTTCAAACTGTTATGCAAGGCTTCCTTGAAGAATAACGTTTCTAAGCATGAAATCAAATCAATTTCTTCTTTGCTTTTGTTAACAAAATTGATACTCCAATTTTTACCTTGGAAAGAGACTCCATAGTGAAAAAAAAACCACAAACCCCAAAATCAGACGATAAACAAACTCTTTTTGAAAAAAATTAATTGATGACTTCGCTACAGTTTTCAAACTTTACAAAATTATGCAGATGAAATGCCAGATTGCCACACAGTTTGGATCATAACATACAAGGTAGGTGTTTTCATGCTGCAGGATAATCACAAATAAATCTTCAGTTTCTACCTGCAGGAACAGCTACTAAAATTGCATAACTATAAATAACAGAATGACTCTAGCTGGTACAACTTCTGGCTGTAAGGAGAAGAAAAAAAGGGAAAATCAAAGGAGAAAACAAAAAATACAGATGCCTTTTACACATTAATTTGATTGTGCACAAAAGCTTCAGAGCTCTGGATTTTACCCAATAACCCTCTAAAGAACATTTTGTCTCAACAGAATTTTATAAGGATATGGTGGATAAAAGTGTGAATCTGAAAAAGTAGTAAAAGTATACCAGTATCAGATTTTTTAATAGTGTCTTTATTACTGCAACACAGAGCCTGCATGTGAATACAATACTTCTGTATCTGTTTTTAGGGAGCTGACTGTAGAGCTATGTTGGTGTTATCAGCATTTAACTCTGTGATTGGAATAGTGGTGCTACACAGAAAAATTATTACGAACTCCCAGTGTCTGTTGATATTGAGGATTTCTGGATAATTACATTATTTCAGATCTGGATAATACTGCATTTATACCACAACATATAGTCCATTGTCCCAGATGAGCTCACGAAGTTCGGATCCTCAACAACATATGGCTTTGGAAAAGTTTTCATAGCATAGTCTATGTGTTTATTCTTTTTCATGTAAAATATCCTTTCCATACTATAATTCATTATTTAGTAGGACATATCAACATCACGATTCAAATAACACCTTCCTCACTCACAAGAAAAGGGCATCAGGTTAATCCTAATATTGAGATCTTTTTTTTTGTCTTAGAGAATGACTACTCATCAAATGTACTTTACCCAAAATGTAAAAAATATTTTATCCTTTTCTTGTTTGTAACATCTCTAACTTAGACACCTCCTCTCATTTAAATTCTGAGTGAAGCAAAGTCACACTCCGAGGAACATGCACAACTCAAAATTTTGAACTCCTGAGTTCACAGTATCCATTGCTAATGTGGATGGATACTTTGTGCTGATACTTTGTGTTGCATATTGAACTTGAAGTTTTATTTGTTCTTTACTTTTGTCTAATCTGAGATAACTCCTTAATGGTTTTTCAGTGTTGATAACAAAGAAAAATCTGTTCTGTTTATTCTTAGATAACATGGACATATTCAAAGTTTCCTATAGCAATAAATAGTCTGAGTTCGTATTGCTTATATTATCTTTGGTTATTGTTCCATTTAGGAATTTCAGCCAATGCTTAAGATTCATTAAAGTGTATAGCAGATATGACTTACTATAAAGTAATTAATAACTAATTTTTCTAACCATTAGCAAGTACGAGCAGAAGGAAGTGGTTTTTTTACTTCATACATTTTATGAAACATTTCTGTCTTAGGTTCTAAATTATGCAAACAGCTGCTTAAAAATATGTACTTTTTTCCATTAACATCTTTGTTTACATTTCATAAATATTATAATAGCACCTAAGGAACAAAAACATAATAATAAAACTAGTGACTATTCTTAAACTCTGAAATAAGAAAATTTTTTACTTTTTTTTTAAGAAACTTTGCAGAAGGAAACATTTATTGGTTGGAATTCAAAAATCTTTTAAGACGACAAATATTATTCATGATTCATGCCAAAGAAAGAAATAATTCTAAAGGTCCTAAATCATGTAAGAAGAAACAGAAACTAAAATCCAGGCACCTGCTGAGCTTAGATTGCTTTTCACGATTACCCACAGACTAGCAGTCTTCAGAATTGAGTATATCATCACCGGCAATAGGCGATAACAGCCGCTAAAGTAAAATGGATCATGGTTGTATAGGGATTTGTAAATAATCAAGAGTACTATAAAGAGAGTTAGTCTCAGCAAACTGAGACCTCCAGGGAAAGAGCGAATGCTGAGAGAATGTGCAAGATGTTCCTTTGAATTAGTTTTTCCTTGTGTAGTGTAAGAGTTATTTCTAGAGGTTATCAAAGATTAGACAATCTGTGGTCATACATCATGTGTGATCAGAATCAAATAATCAAAATAAAATGCAACCAGGAGTGCATTAAAGAGGAGAATAGAAAGTCCAGTCTATGTGGCAAATCTGCTTATCTGTTTTGAACAATGAAGGCTTTCTACTGAGAAGCCTTTTCAGGAAATGAAGGACTTGACAAAGTCAGTGATCTATGTTTTAGCACTTATCTACATTAGTGCAAACTCTTAACCAAGATATGCACACCATTATTAAACTTAGCTTGCATACACAGACTGTAGTTCAGTCAACCTCTCCATATTGAATGAACTCAACCTTTGCAGGTAAAATGCTCTGGCAAAATGCTCTGGAAATTTCATCTTGTGAACTGGCCTCTTCAAAAGAATACTCAAGTAATGTATTTCAGGACCCCCCAGTCTTTCCTTCTGTTCTCTGAATTTTTGCATTGCACTTTGAATTCTTGCATATGATTGCATCTATTTATCCTTTGGGCAAGCATCAGTAAGGGGAAGAGAGAAACATGGGCCATACTGACTCTTCTCCCACACTGCTTTTTATGCCCTGAAAGAAAAAACAACATGTGTTCCAGATTCTAATTCATTATCTAGATAGCAGTTTGTGCACATGTACTCATTTAGGCAAATTTTCCAGCTGATTCCAGCTATTCTAGCCTGGTGAGGGATGGTATGGATAACTCATTCACAGAATCATACAATAACCTAGGTTGGAAGGGACTCACAAGGATCATTGAAATCGAACTCCTGGCCCTGCACAGGACCATTCCAAGAATCAAACCATGTGTCTAAGAGTGTTATCCAAATGCTTCTTGACCTTTGGCAACCTTAGTGCTGTGACCACTTCCCTGGGGAGCCTGTTCCAGTGCCCAACCACCCTCTGGGTGAAGAACCTTTTCCAAATGTCTAACCTAACTACCACTCCCACCATCACCACCCTCCTCAACACAACTTCAAGCCATTCCCTTGTGTCCTATGACTGGTCAGCAAAGAGAAGATTAGCAGTGTCTAATACATTAGCAGTATCTAATCCCCTTTGAGAGGGATGTTCATGGCTACAATGCAAATTACTCTTCAGTGGTCTGATGAGGTAAATGTAGGAAGATGCAAGAGAAGATGTCAGAAACAGAAGCGGTAGGGGAACAAAAACCAAGACTTCATAATGAACATGAAAAGAAATAGCCATATTGGTTTTATTCAAAATGACAAATTGATCTATTAACATGTAAATTTTCTGGATTCAAGATCTCTGTCCACTCACTAGTATACTAAAAGAGTCTTCTTTTCTCTGTAGTGCTCTCTGAGGCAATTTTACTTACATTTTAACTAAATCAAATAAGTAACAGGCATTTTAAACATCTAAAACAGCCCACAATAATTTTATTTATCTTCTCATTTTTGAAATAACTTACTTCAAAGTTCCTGGAGAGATTTCAGCCATGTCTACTCATTTATTACAGATTGATAATTACTGAAGAGAACCTTTTGAAGATTGTAAAGATGGCCACTCAAAAATTTGATGAATATCAGTTCTGTTTACCTATTTAACATTATTTAGATTGTATATGGATTTTGAGATAGTCTTCAGTGATAAAATTGTTATCAAATTTTCTTCCTTCCCAGTAAAACAGCACACTGTGTAAAAGCTCCATACAGATATAGTGATAAAGAAACAATTTAAATTTGATGTTAAGGAAGGGGGAAACACATCTGCAAAAAAAGATCTAGTTTAGTGAGGGTGGGGTCTAATATTGTAGATAAGCTGATATAACTCCTGCTTCCTGATTTTAGACTATGTGTCCCATCTCTATCATGATGCTAACTTATTGGCTTTTGTTTGTTTGTTTCTTGATTTTGTGAGAAAGATTTTTACATTTTCGTAGATTGGGTTACTTTTTTCCTGCTATTTTTTGTAATTGAATAGGGCCCTCAAAACTGTGTCATGGGCATACAGCAGAATTGGGAGTTCCATGATGGAAGCTATGAAATTAGTTTATCTTCAGACATGCTTTGAATTTTCTTTTTTTTTCTGTTTGTTCCTCTATCAAGTATAGAAAATTTAGCCTTCCCAGAGAAGGGTCCAATCCTAAACTAGAAACGTACCCCCCTTTTTAAGGAGGAAAGGAAAAATAGGAAATAGTACTAGGAAACAATAGGAAGTGTTCAGTGCTTCTATTCCCTTGGTATTTATTCCACCTAAGGAAATAATTATTGATGTCCATAGAAGATGAAACACAGGGCATATCACCTTCATAATAGATTCTAAGACCTCCTGTGTGAATAGGCTCTTCATCCCTTTTCTTAAAATTGAGCCATTCTCATTTTGCCTGTGGACATAAAAAAGAGAAGAGAAAGACGGACTGTACTGGATTATTAGGACACTCAACTGGGAGCGAGACACATAATTCTAGTTCTACCTATTAAGCATCATAGACAACTGGAGTACCAGCTGAGATATACCTAAGTATCTACAAGTATATACCACATATCTACAAGGTAGTGAAATGCTCCTTTTCTGTAAAATTTGGTTGGGTTTCTTTTAAAAAGCCAGTACACTGTAGGGCAGAATTCCTTGGTTATATAAAGTATCCTTCCAAGACATCATTAACAGAAGAGGTAATATATATCAACAGAATATAAAACAGAGAAGAGAACCTAATTATCCTGGAACACATGTAGTAAAAATAGTCCTACCATGCTCAAAAGATACCTCTCAATAATAATTTAGGTACGTTGGTGACATTTAGCATTCTAGAAAGTTCAAGAGCATGCTGAATGGATTCTTTCTTCAGTAGCTAGATTTCACTGGATGGAGATGATCACAAAGAATTTGTACAACTATGGTAAAAAAAATATCATCCCCTAGCTACTAAAGAAGAAATTTTGTGGCCAAAAAAAAAAAAAAAGTGTTCAATATTCTGTATTGCTTGTAATAATAATTTTCTTTAAAAAGAAGTTTGTTTTGTTTGGAGAACTGTGCCTCTGCTGGCTTACATTTAGACTTAGCTTTATACTTGAAGTACACTCCCAAATAATGTAAATGGTTGAAGCTGTTCGGACTATTAGTGTGTAACAAAGAGGATAGTCTAAGGTAAGATGAAACAATGTAGGAACATAACTAGACATCGAGATAAGTTCTGAAGTTGGTTCATATAGCAAATTTAAAACACAACAACAAATTCAATGCTAAAGAAAGCATATAATTAGGAAAAGTGAGTGGCTGTGGGATGTGCCAATATGATCAAGGTGATTTCTTGACCTATAGAAAGAAAATTATGAGCCAAAATTTGTGGAAAGTTATGTTTTGAGGAAAGTTTTTACCTATCCGGTTGCTTTCTTAAGGGCCTTTCTTAATAAATGAAAGTTCAGAACAGGGAAGAGATACCATCCAAAGAGGGAGTTTGAAATTCTTACACAATTCCAAGAGAAGACAATGTCCTGACATTCAAGCACAATAAGTGCCAGACAAAGGTGTCACCTGACGTTTGTAAGCAGGGCCTTCGGCACATACTTGTACAAAGACAGTGATCACTTGAGACTCAAGCATATGCTTCCAAAGCATGAATTGACTAAGTGTTGGTGTGCAAAAGTAGAAAAAGAATCTCAAGGTTTACTGCATGAAAGGAAGGAAATATGTTGCTTCTTTTACCTGAGGGAGATCAGATTTGGTAGAAAAAGGTCATGAGTTTTGAAAGATGACCACAAAAAAAGAACTCAGAAAAGGCTTCTGATTTTCAGAAACTTTTCTTTTTCAGTTTTAATTGTATAATTTACAAGCAGAGGTGGAAGAGGAAAAGTTTTTTGGGAACAGGAAGCTTTTTTTAAGCTTGGGGTAGAAGTGAAATAGGAAGACATATGAGTCTGATACTGGAGCTAGGCAAGTTTGTTCAGAAGAAGTGCTTCACAAGGTGTGACAGTCCTCTCTCAGAGGATATGATCTGTCACTGCAGAAGCTGCAACATAAAATCAAACTGGCAAAGATAGTGATGGTTGTTAATATCTTGCCCTTATAACAACTTTGAAATAGATCTTTGTGACACTGTGGATTATACTGTGTTTAAGAACAACAGGCTTTATTCTGTGTTGATTTCAGATTGTTGGTTGCTATTTTCTACATGTGTTAGAACCAGAAATACATGTTAAACATAAAACTACATCAACTAAGTTTGTGGTTAAATTAGAGTAGTATCCTTGAATCTGATCCTTTCACTGGTTCCGGTGTCGTTCAAGTGAAATCAGATCATTAAAATATTTAGCCAAAAATAATGTCATTATATACTGTTTTAAATACTATAAGAGCTTGGTGAGTGGATTTGTGCTATATACATATCTATATACATATATATGGAGGGTGGATAAAGATGGACAGAGACAGCTAGGCCCAATGTATAAATTCAGTTAACACCATGGAATTGGGTTTATATGTATGTTACTAAAATTCAAATAAAATGTAACAATATGGGCAAAGAAACTAGTGATCTTTGAGGAACTTTGCCTTATTCTGAGGAAGTGGCAGCTAAGCAAAGTATAAAGAATAGAAAACATACTTTAGAGCCTTCATCAAGAGAAGAGAGGAAAGAGGTGGACCTGTATGCCTGTCTTCTAAAAAATAAAAAGCTGGAGAGCAAAAGAATCAGAGGAGGTGCTGAGCAACAAAACACAGAGCAAATATGTAGTGGTATGCATTGCCTCTCCGTAGAGGGTTGTTGAAGGGCAAGTAATGTGTAACTTCCTGTTGCAAGGCAACACCTCTGGAACACTCTCGTCAAACTGGTTTGATGTCTGTACACAAGGAGAGCCAATTTTGATACAAGCACAGCTTCAGACCTTTCCTCTTCCTTCTCAGATCTTAGAAAAATATTTGCAGCTTTCTTGATAAATAACAGGTTTGCCTTAGAAATTAGTCCAGGACAGAAATTTCACAACCTGTGGGACAGGTGCAAGTTCAGGGCTGGTTCCCGGATCCGTGAAGGCTGTGGGAAGCTGTTGTGCCCACTGCAGCTCTTGCCCTGCTGAGATGACTGGCTTTCCTGTCAGGGAAGACTAGGTGTATTTAGTGTGTGGCCAGGTCTTGTTTTGGATATGTATTGGGGAAAATAGAAACTTGGAATGAGCAATGGGGCACACCAGCCCCTTGAGGGCCAGTGCTTAGTTCTGAGACATTAACAGCCACCTAGCAGTGTTAAGGCGACTCAGTTTCTGACTGCTTAGCCTGATCCTTAATTTTTGATCTAGTTCTAGTGAACCTAATCTGACAGCACCTATATTATTTCTTCTGTTTCATTACCAAATGTAATGAAACCTCAGCTCAGCAGCTCCACTCCCTGAAGCCCTGTTAATTACCAGTCTTTTTCTCCTTGTTTTGTTTTTCCCTTTTGGGATATTTTTCAGTCCTCTTTTCTTCTCTGCAAGTTCTGTACCACAATCTGCTCTATCATCCTTCTATTTGTTCCCATTTTAATTCGATAAGCCTTAGATTTGGATCTTGTTTCCTCTTTAGGTCAATACTTGGACTTCTTCTTTCATATTTCTTGCAGACTGGAAAAGCAGAGTGTACCACAGACAGCCAAGAAGACATAGACTCCCTTTTATTTTTTTCCAGTTCTAGCATCTGTGCAGTCCCACTCCTACTTTCCTTAATGCGAAAACTGTTAAATGAAAAGTCTGACTTTTCATATAGTGACTTCATAACTGTAGTGTACCTTTGGGTTGTACAAGCCCATTGCCAAGCCTGTGACTCACTGCAGAAGATATGAAAGAACATATGGTCGAGAAGCACTCTGAAGGTATGAAGGGACTGAGCAGAGCAAGCTGCCCCACAGATCTGGTGCCTGCACTGGCTGGTCTGAAGTTGTGATAAATGTGCTAGGAATCTTTGTTTCTTCTGGCAAGTTGTTGTTAAGCTTCTAAAGGTGTTGTCAGGCCCCTGAGAGCACTAAGAGGTCTCAAATGCCCCGGCCAACCTCACCTGGAGCCCCTCATCCACACCCTGCCCATTGCTCCAGGACTCTCATTTAAGCTCAGGCTTGCAATCCTGGTTTAAGATACGACATAGTTGTACCTGTGTTAAGACCTTCTTCTGCCCTTGTCTCCTGGTTGGATCTCTCATACAGATCCCAGCCTTAGTTCATCACTCGCTTTGTCTGTGTCTGTCTGGAGACCTATTAGAAATCCAGCCTAATACACAGCAACCACTGGGACCAATGCCACTCATAGCTTCTCAGCCCTGAGGGAGCAGCCATCCATTGCTGAGCACTGACACCCATTTGGCTAGTCTGAAGACCAAAAAAAATGTCTATATCCTTTTCCATATATTTATATGACAGTGATAAAACAGAGCAATGATACTAAAGGAGTACAGAATTATCTTCAGTTATCCTTTCTTCTGACAGAGCTTCACAGTGTGCAGCTCCATGGCAGCTTTAACATCACGAGGAAGTTATTTATGGAAGGCACTGTAGGTGGGAAAAAGAAAATTCCATCTCTTCGAAGAGCTGGCTGCTTATGCAGTTCCTTTCTGTGCTAGCTTTCTCTGGTAGGTGTTTGTCTTCATGGCAGATTTCTGTTTAATGTTGTACTACTTCCTGCAATGCACCGACTCTTTCAGCCCTGCACTTTACTTTTCTGACCTTGATCATACACTTCTTTTTATTGATAATAAGTTCAGGCTTCAAAAAACCCCCATATCATTGTACTTCCTATTCCCTGGCCAGTTCAAGATCCTTTCTCTCACAGAAAGTATTTGAGATCAGTATGTGACTTTTGGGTTTGCCTGAAAAAGTAATGAAGCATTTGGACCTTTGGCTTGTGGGCCTTTTTAACTGCATTCCTCCCTTACAGCTTGGATCATGGAGCTGGAGCTGAGGGAGCAGGCAGGCATGCCTTCAAATTGTAATTTGTCTTCAGCTGCAGCTTTTCTTGGCACTTGAATGCAGTCCCTGAGTGTCACTGCTGGAGTGCTCCCATTCATGCTGTGTCTGTAACTGAGCACTTATGGTGTACTGATATAGGCACCTCTCTTTGTTTAGGAATATATTTCTGTACAAAAGCCATTCCACTGGGTAACTATGGATTGTCTGGGGCTGGATGAGGTCATATATAAAGACACTTTTCTTCTTTCTTATTGCAAAATTTTCATTCCTTGCGCTTCTTACTCTTTCTGATTCTTGTCATCTTCCTCTCTTCCCTGATTGTCATTTTGCCTGCTTATTATGGGTAGGAAGTTGTTAGTATATTGTTTTTAAATGATGAATTTTCAAAGAAGGAAAGTCTGGTTTTTTATTTTTAATTCTTCTGTAGTTTACCTAATTTGCTAATCTTTCCAACCATATGATTCTACTGCATGTCAGAACGTATGACTGAATTAGTTTACAAATCTGTGATCCTTTTCTCCTTAAACATGAGAAGGGTAGTGTCCAACATTTAGTTGTAATCTAGTGAATAAGACCTACTTAAAAACTGGGTTTTTTTTCCTTTTGACTTGCTTTTATTCCCCCCAAGCTTTCAATCTGAAATAGCAACAGCTGTTGAAGCATAACTTCTCTTTCCACATTGTTTATATTGATAATTAAGCATGCAGTATTTATATCTGAATTTCACTCTCTAGGGTGGGATTACACCTCAGCATGATCTCAGGTGGAAGACTACGTCAAGATCTCACCCAGTATAAAACATACTTTATATATATTAAGAGGGAGTGAGGTTAGCAGATCACAGTGAAATACTTCCAGACAATAAGATGCGCCCTTGCTAATGACTGCTTATGAATTATTACATTGGGTTCCAGGGAAGAAGAAGCCTTATAAATTTGGTGAAGGGGAGTTACAGATATTGTTGAATATCTTCATTTTCTTAGTTTACATTTTATTTCATTTACAGTCAGTTAGTTTACTTACGAGAATGATAGAAGAGTCACTAAGCCATTAAAATTAGAAATTCCAGTGATTAACAAAGGTTTCTTCCCTCTGTGAATGGAGTCCTACTCCACATTCTTGCTGTTCATAAATTCAGGGGTACCTGATTTTTGGGATAGGAGTGTTGAATACATCTGAATGCAGTGATAGCTACATCAGTTCTTTGCAATCTGTTGGGTATGAAACTCAAATATGCTTTCATCACACTGGCCTATTGCAACATCTTTAGTATGACAGGTAGCACGTTATACAATGTTATTCACCCTCCTTCCCTGTTAATTCTGTTCAACCCAGTGCATCAGATCACATAGCCTAGGAAACAATGTGATAATTGTGCCTCAATGAAGAATCTCAAAAGATTCTAGGGATGGTAGCTTTTAGAGAGATTGGGAACGTCATACTTCACTAGATTACTGGAATAAAGCCAGTTACTAGCATTGACATCTGACCTCCCAAAGTGTGTATTTCAAACTTTACTTTCATTTCTCACATTTCTGAATCACCTGGTTTCTTACAGTGGCAGCTGTATCAAGTAACTGGAAAGGTTTAAGCTATCTACATTATAGGTGGGTGACTCCGAGCTTTTATCTTTGCAGAGGAGAAAAGATTTAAAATTAGTTGCCTCCATCCAGTTTCCTAGTTGCTTTTCCAATATTTGTTCACATACCATTACCTCCTGCTGTTTCTATTTACACTGCCAGTTCTGGCAATTTCTGTTTCTCTGTAAAACTCCTGTAAGCTTGGCCCATGTCTTTGCCATGTAAATCGAGCATTTATGAAGCTGAATGGTTACTGTGGTAGTAGCTATTTGTATTTGATTTTGTCTGAGTATCAGAGTCACACTGAGCAAGGTGGGAGGGTGAATCTACCCTACGTATTTGTAATGGTTTGCAAATACAGTCACATTCTCTTTCATTTACTGAGCTGTTTTTTGGGTATGGAAAGCAGAAGAGAAGCTGCTGCTCCTAAAACACACAGAAACAGCAACACAAACTCAAAGAACTAATTTATGCCCTATTTTCACTAAGTCGTGCAAATTGGAAAGTTTCAAAAGCCATAGCAATCTGATGCAAATGGTAAGATTATTGTTGGAAACTGATTTTCATGTGTATATGATGTATGTATGCTTTCAGACTGTGTACAGGCATCTATCAGCAAAAGGAAGTTGTATGCATTTATTAGTGACTAAGGACAACCTTGTTTTCAGAGAGAAAGCTCAAATAATTTTGCCATGAACAGGCATGGGTGAGGGTAAAAAGAAGAAAACATTAATTGAACATTTACTGTATGATGTATTCATGGATTTTCAGAAAGGAATCAAAAGAACGTATCTAACAAACCCTGCATACAAAACAGGATTAAAACTGACTGTCGTGATTTAACACCAGTCAACAACTAAGCACCAGCAGCTGTTTGGAATGGGGAGAGAGTTAGAACAGTCAAAGTGAAAAAACTCATGGGTTGAGATAAAGACAGTTTAACAGATGAAGCAAAAGCCACGAACACAAGCAAGGCAAAACAAATGATTCATCCACCATAGGCAGGCAGGTTTTCAGAGATCTCTGGGAAAGCAGAGATCCATCCCTCCATCACTCATAATAGTTACTTGGAAAGACAAACACCATCACTGAATGTCACCCCCTCCCTCCTTCTTTTCCAAGCTTTATATGCTAAGCATGACACCACACAGAATGGAATATCCCTGGGGTCAGTTGGGGTAAGCAGTCCCAGCTGTGTCCCTTCCCCCCTTCTTATGCATGCCCAGCTCCCTGACTGTTGGAGTGAAGTGAGAGTCAGAAAAGGCCTTGACTCTGTGTAAGCACTGCTCAGCAATAACAAAGGCATCTGTGTTATAAGCATTTTCCAGCTTAAATCCAAGACGCAGCCCCATACCAGCTGCTGTGAAGAAAAGTAGTTCTATCCCAGCTAAAACCAGTACAGTGACCTAGAAATTAATATTCAAAATGCATATTATGTGGTTGAGAGAGCTGGGGTTGTTTAGTTTGGAAAAGAGAAGGCTCAAAGGGGGGATGTTATTGCTCTCTACTATTGAGGGGTACACTCAGTGCAGGTAGATCAGTGTACAGCTGCGGGATGAGCTGCAGGTTGAGCTCTGGGGGCAGGGGCTGGACCCCAAAGCAAGAGTGTGTGAGCTGCTTAGAGACCCAGCAGGAGCCAATGACTCAAAACCTGTGCTTAGATTGTAAGGATATAAACCCCTAGGGTTTCCTTTGATTGATCCGGATCTTGTTTCTTGCTCTAGCAGACTGCACACTGTTATTCTTTCCCTTGCCCCATGTAATATCTTACATATAACTGTTTTAAACATCAGCTATTCACATACACTACACACAGTACAATCCCTACTTTAACATAATGTTGTGAAATAAGCAAACACAACTACATTGCAGAACTACTCGTACTACTACAACTAATTATGTTTATAGTCAAGACTAAAGTGCACTAGAAAGAACACTGCTTTCCAAGCAGGGTCATCTGTTGAATCAAGGTAAGAGGAAAAGCCTGTTTTGGAAAGCTAGTCACTAATTCACAGAGGGTGAAGTGCCCTTCAGATGGATATGCAGATGGAAATCAGAAAGATTAAGCAGTTAGGCTTTAAGAGTAAGACTTCATTGTACTTAGAGGCTTTGCTCACACCAGTAAATAAAACAGAATTACTTTGTGGAATCAAGCACTAGTGTGTGACTGTATGTATAATTTATTTGTTAGTACAATAACTAATTGGCAAGATTTTGAATCAATAGATATATTTCAGAAATTTGGTAAATTTGTTTCTCTCTCCCTTTTAAAGGAGAGTGTTTAAGCAGATAAATATGAACTAGAGCATAGTGGCACATAGGGTCTCAGGGTTAGATAATTGCCACAGTCTCTTTTATTTTCTTTTGCAACCTGTAACCTATAGTTACAGGTCGCAGAAAGGGGTCAGAGCATAGATAATCCTAGGACAAGATCATTGTACTGAGAAATGAGTACTAAAAAGTGTAGTCAGTCAAGGTAAAGTGTTGATTAAAGATCTGATTCCAAGCTTATTCTGCATGTTCATCACTCCTATGAAATTCCCAGGGGACATTAGATGTGTCTTTCTATGCAGTCCCTATGGGGAACAAACAGCTGCTTTCCCTTATAGTGCATCACTTCTAAGGACTAATGGGATTTGCTGACAGGAAAAAAATAATTTGCACCTGACGATGCCATCTTCAGAGCATCTGGTCAATTTAAACTAATGTACATCAATATTCAAAAAGTGTGAATATTGATGTAATATTACACTTCATTATTTATAATGGATGTTACGATGTGCCAGTTTCTTTTTGGACTGGCTAGACAGAGGGTTACTTGTTTCTTTTTACCAAGAGTAGTGTGAAAATTCTAGATTTTGCTACAAACATGTATGAAGAACACAGTTCAGATAAAAGAAAAGCTGCTGATACATGGATCAAACAAAAATTCTGATTCCAAATTACTTTTGTGTCTACAATTTTTTGTTAGGACACAAATAGTCTGGAAATATTTTATGAAGTTTAGTTTCACAAGTATTTCAATAGCTTGTCTTCAATTTCTCACGCCTTTACCAGGTTCTAAGAATTTGGAAGGAAAATTTCCATCTGAGAGACTTGTCTTAACCTAAATTCCAGTGGAAACCATCAGTAAACAGTGCATGGCCATTTCCTGGAGTAGTGCTGAAGAAAACTACATTATTCTTTCAAGTTAAAAAACAAGTAAAAGAATTGCAAAGACTCTGCTGTCAAGCTCTAGTAACTCAGTGTGGAGCAGGTGACTCAACATTGGGCACCAGAGCAGGACTCTACTTTTTGAGTGTATTCCAAAAAATAATCCAGGTATTAAGAGACTCAAAAATAGCCAAAAGAGAGAGGAGCTAACTAAAACTTTTATTCGAATTAAAGGAAGAGTTCATTAGACAATCTCCAATAAGATCTCTTAACTTGATAGAGGTTGCAACTTTTTTTATCCCTTGTGCCCAAAACGCAGGTCCCTCCCCGTTTCTCCATTGGCTGATATACTCTGAGGTTACAGACCTCCTCACACATCTACTACATGTCCCCCATTACTTGTTCATTAGAGGCTTTGAGGGTCCCCAACATTTTCAAAATGGAGGTTACTGCATATTGGTCTCCATGTTCTGGGCACTGTATTATCTTATGCTGGACTACTACATAGCTAGTAACTTTTTTATCCCCTACTACTAAGCTAACTGTGACTACTACAAATTTTGCAAGAACATTCTACTTATTTCTAATAAGTGTGTCATTTGCTGGCAAGAATCTGTGAAACCTACTGGCATAACTTGACTCTGTAGGGTAGATCAATGTGCTGGATCAAAAGTTGGTGACACTTTTTATGAAGTATGTATTATGTACAAGAGCAGCAGGCTGTGCCATGGGTGAGTTGCCAATCCTTTCTTCGATGCTTTTGAACATCAGGAGTATATTTAATGGTTCTTTGATTTTTTTTTTGGTTTGTTTTTTTCTAAATCAGAAGACATGTTTCTCAGTAAGACAGCAAAGTCAGTTGTTGAAAAGTTAGGAAATTATAGGGTTTGTGTTTATTTGCAGCCTTAACCAAATGCAAGAAAAAGTCTGAACTTGCATTGAGGCCCACAGAGATCTGTGAGATCTTCTTCCAACATCCTTATCACTTCCTGGAAATTTCACAGACAAAACTGCTGACAATGAACTTCAGATCAAGTCTTGACTTACTCAATATTTGGTTGCTTAGCTGCTTGCCTAATTTAAACCAAGAGTAGGAAACCATACACTGAAGAATGAAGCACTGCTCCCTCAGAGGGGTCTTGTCTTAGGTGGGTTCATTGCGTGGAAGAGTCTGCGCTATAATATACTTCCAGTAGGAGACTGACTCTGGCATTTCCTGGCTTGCCAGGGCTTAATTTTGCAACTGTTGAATTTTATCAGCATTTTGGAACTAAGAAATAGTCTGGAGCTTTATAATGAAAGGGTAAAACATACTCAAGTGAATCATTTTATAATAATGTACATTTTATACAGTGGAGCTTTCTTCATTTTTTTGCAGAGGTTTTTTTTACAAAAGCAGGAGAATACTTTCTTTTTGTTTATCTACTTTTATCTGTTTTCTCATCTAAGCTTGGACACCATGCGGGATAACCTTTTTTTTTAATTTGTTTGGTGCCATTCACATTTGGTTGTTCTGACCCTTTCTCCCTTCAAACCTTTCAACTACCCAACAGTTGCAGTATTCCTTTTCTGATTGAGATAGCACAGCTTCTGCTCCACAGTGTTGAGCAATCTCATTGCAGAAGAATATCAAGAGAACACCTGCAAAGAGAAGGTGAAAATAGTGAAGGAAAGAAGACACAGGAAGATGAGGCAACTGGTGTGTGCCACAGAGTGGGTCCTTCTCAGTGTGCTTGGAAGCTAAGGTGACAATGCCAGGCAGTGAAATACTGCAGTCTTAGGCAGGCCCCCCACTCCCTAATGATTGTTGACTCTGTAAAAACAAAGGCTTAGCTTCAGGTGCACTGGCCTTGCTAGCTGCTGACCTTGTCTCTCTTTGTCTGAACAACTGATTTGTGGTTTGATATTTATCTGCATTTCAACTGATTCTCAAATTGCTTTGAATTTTTCACATCACTAATTATAAAGTGTATGCACTGAAGCATAAGGTGAAAATCTCATCTTTAGCAGTTACTTGCAGACTTTCAGTAGTTCTCTTTAGTAGCTCTCTGTATGAGCATGATCATCCCATTATAAAGAGCCCTGGCAGGTTACAGTAGCTACTGTCTCTAATTCATGCCTGCCAAACCTGTTCCCTTAGCAGCAGGCGACTTTTCAATGAGAGTTTTAACAAGTCTCACTATTAGGCAGCATCTTACTGGTTCCTTCATTATAGCAAGACCTGATTTCCTTCATTAGCTAGAAGATGTCTGCTTGCGGTACAAATATTCAAGAACTAGCAATGACTTCAGACTTTCTAAACTGGCTTTCAAGCCCAATTAGAGTTGGTTGGGTTGCTTACAGGGAGAAAAAAAATAAGAAAAAATTTCAAAAATCCCCAAACAATGAAAAAAACAACCAAACAAATTCCTCCTCCAACTAATTTAAATCCAAGACTTGCTTTTTTCATTTACTGTTGTGGTTTCTACATGTTATCCCATCAGTGTAGCAAATGTAAAGAAAGTATTTGATGAGAGTCCTTTTATCCTGACAAGGTTTTGTACAAAAATCTTATTTGCTTTTTGCAGGTATGACAAGGCAAGCATTGCAGATTCTGAGTTTTGGTCCTTGGTTTATTTTATATGCTGCTGTTTTATACACAAATGAACATGAAGTAGACCAGAAATAACATGTTCAATAGAAGATGATTTTTCAAAGACAATCTATTCTGGACTGGGATCCTATTCTAGAATTTAGTATAGGATGTCAGCTGTGGGCTTAGGACTTCCTTATGATGAAAGAAACAAAAATAGAGAAATGAAGAGTTTAATTAAGCATTTAAATAACACATAATAAGTTTTCTAATGGATTATCATCTTTAGGAAATCGCTGTTTGCAACCGACTTTAGACATACCGGCATTCAATGACAGAATCCATGCGAACAAAGAGTACTGTTGAAAGGATGCCCAAGGCCCATCAGGGTGAATTATATAGCCTAAGATTAATGTATCTTGAGGTGCAATCAGTTGTATAAATATACTCAGTGTCTGACCACTATTCCAAGCAAATCTTGCTATACATTCAGAGTGCTGCTCCTTTGGTGCTCCAGTGCTTATAGATGTCTGAGAAGGAAGATATCTGGGAAAAATAAAGAGTATAGCGAATTCAGTAAGTATTGCTTGTATGGAACTGGGCAAACTTGCACATCACTTTCTTAAAAATCTCCTGCACTGTATAAGGCTTTATGATATTCACCAAGAGGATTGAAGACAGTTTAGGAGGCTGCTATGTGTTTAATGATCTGTGATGTTAAAGAGGGAATATCCTGAGCTGCCTTACACTGGAAATATTGTAGGAAATACCATAGGAAAACTAGCAAAATCAGTAAACTCTTTAAAAAATGTCGGTGTATAAGGAGGATTGCCAAAACAGCATATATTAATTGGATTTCATTTTGTTGAAAAAGGTTGAAATAGCTACAGTGACTAAGTCTAAATCATAAGGTTGTGTGGTAAATGAAGTTGAATAAAACACTAGTGCTGTTGTCTTGCATAGCATTATGTGCTTCAACAATAAATGAAGAAAAACAACTAAATCCGTTCTTTTTTATTGATATGCTTGGGTTTATTTTGTTTTTGTTCATGACTACCAGTGGCTGTCTTAGGCAGGGCTGGTAGATGATCCACTTGTTTGTATGGTATTCTTCGGCTTAATGTGTCTCTCTCACAGAAATTGTGTTTTGCAATTTGCAGAGCACGATTTGTGAGTTTTCATGGAGTGCTCAGGACTTTGGATATTCCTGTGAACATGCTCCTGTGAAATACCACATCCTATTTATTTCATAACCTTGAGATTGACTTTGTGGCATTAGTCTTTTCTCACTTTTTAATGATCTATTCAAATTCTACTCAAATATATATTTGCAAATATATTTGCAAATATCCAGATGCTAAAGTAACTGGAAATATATAAGGTTCTCGTAATATCTGACCCAAAAACTTATTGTAAATAATAAAATAAACAATAGTAGACCATTTATCTGAAGGCTGCTCAAAATATTTAATTTATAAACATGTATATCAGTAAAATTCCATACTTTTCTCTCCTGGAATATTTAAGAATTCATTCATTCATACTTCTCTATTTGCTTACACCTTAATGGTCCTCTGTTTAATATTAGGTAATAGAAAATGTGTAATAAGAATAAACTGGGCAAGGTATTCATAGCCAGAATATTGGTCTTTTTTTTGTCATACCCACTCATATTCCCCGTAACCTGAGATGGATGACATTTTCAGTTGTATTGCTAAGGCTACATCCTTGCTTAATCTTCTCTGACTTATTTAGTTCCTTGCTTTGCTTCCTGAACAGAGAAAACAATGCCTAACTTTAAATTAGTGGCTTGAATTTTAACTTGAAATACTTTCTAATATGATACATTTGTTGTCATTACCAACTGCAGTGTCATAAGTCTCCAAAACCAATTCAGGTGAAGTTGGATAGTTTTATACCTTGCCAAGGCCTGGTGCTGTAGCATTGAATTATTGTATTCTACTGCTTTGCTATTTGAAGGTACTTTAATTTCCCTGCTGGCAGGGAATGAATGATGAAGGCAGGAATGTATTAAAAGCTTTTAGTTCCTTGTAATTAAGATGCATTGGTACAGCTGAGTTAATCTGTTTATCCCTACGTAAGCTCTGGTTTTAGACATACTTCTATTTCAGTGTTATTCACTTCTCGTCCTCTGTAACACTCTGGTTGATGAGAGTATGATGAATCCTTGCATGTGCTTATTTGATATAGCTGAAACCTATTGTGGCCTACATTTGTTCTTAAGACAGGTTGCTATGCAAAGGTGGTTGAGAAACAGTCTGAAAATGGAAGAGTTAGGTTCTATGTTGTATCATAATAATTTTTCAGAAGTCAATCCTATTTCACCATCCTGGCATAACTTTCAATAAAAAGCTTGAAGGAATTGTAAAGTGTAGGTATGAAACACAACGCGTAGAGATCGACTCAGCATAAACCAAAATGTTGATACTTAATGTCTTCTGAACTGCACTTGATCAAATAATATATTAAAATTAGCAAAAACTTAACATGGCAAAGTTACTTCTTTATGAATATGTTAAGGCATGTAGAAATCCAATCTAAAATGTCTCATTAGTTCTGTTCGTAGAATAGTTTACGATCTTGTTTACCACAGAGAATGAAGAGGTTGCTTGTAAAATTTGCCCTAACAAAATTCTGGTGAATTCTAGTGATGAAAAATTACTTTATATTTGCTACTAAGTCCCCCTTATTTCCTCACAGGATTGCAAAAAATCCTGTGAGAAAGCAGCTGGGGAAAAAAAATAAATTGACATGCAACATGCAAAAACTACAGTATAAACTGATTCCTGGAATGCCACAGTTTCCCCAGATATTTACAGCTTAAATACCGTTGTTAGATGCTCCCTGGAGTGTCATTGGTCCCAACATCTCCAAAAGATCTCCTGCTTTAGATTTTGTTTGGATAAAGATACAACTAGTATGATTCACTTATCCTTATTTCCAGGGAATTTTAAATTTACAACACTTTGCCAACTGTTTAAAAGTACTTAATATTTTTAATGCCAGAATTCAATATGTGCCTTGGCTTTTAATTTGTGAGCAAAACATACCATTTACTTGAGGGAAACACGAATTCTTCCAAATGAAAACAGAAGATTTAGATAAATGTTAAATACTTTCAGTGCCACCTATTGGCTGAGAAATTGTTTCAAATAAACATCAGCTTTATAATCGTGGACAAAGTGAGATAAGGCTACTTATAGTAATATTTCTAATTTTTATTGAAGGTGAAGTCAGCATCAGGGTCTACAATCACATTTAAGACATTATCTTATCTCAAAGAATTTAAACTCTAACCACTTTTTCTTTTTCTTTACAGAAAACAACATATGAATGCTTCCTGTGGGATGCTTCAGATGTACTGTGGTGGTATCAATGTTCTAAAGCATTTAGTGGATAGGTAAGGTGGTGGGAGACATAAGAAGAGGTCAGGAAGGAATTAAAACTTATCTTTTTAGCCTGAAAATGTTGGGGTTTTTTTATCTGAACATATGATCTAATCAGTTTAACTACAATTAACTTCCTCTTTGTAAAATTTCAAGCCAAAGATACTCCTCACTGCATCTCAGATTCTGTTTCTGGAATATATTGAATTCTGTTCCGTCTCTCAGCGCTTAAGCATGTCCTTAACTTTCCACATTCATAATTTCATCAGGATCATGCGGAATACCATTCAATTCACTGGAAATACACACATGGTTAAAGGTAATCTCATTATTGTTTTCTAAAGCAAAGCAAAGTTTGCCAATTTATGTGAACAAGGCTTATATATTTTATCATCTCTAAAATGTGCATACTTCTTAACTCTCCTAACAGCTTTGAGTTTAGGATTTTGGGTAAACTATTTAGAGACTGTGTTTATACAGGGGCTTATTTGTTGCATACATAGCTAGGAAGCTTTATATTTCATTGCAGAAATTATAATTGAAGATTACAATTATTCCTTAGTTCTAGGAATACTACTTGTTCAGTATGATTTATAATTTTTTTCCTCTCTCTTCTGAGTTTTTTTGTTTGTCTCCTGGATAAATTATGCCACAGTAAAGAGATGAAATTACACCTAATAATCTCAAAGAACCTAACTGCTTTGAAAATTGGGCTTGATTATAGTGCCCTATGTTAGAAAGGGACATAGTATCCCATACAATTCTTTATTCATATTTACTGACACCTTTTCTAAGAAGATGTGAGATTTTTGTCATTTAATTGAAGAATATGTTCAAGGTAAGATTTTTTTTTAACCAGTGAAACAAAAAAGAAAAACACTTAGGGTGACAGAGAGTCAGCTTATCTCTGATAAACTAGTTATGTTAGATCAGATGTTTGGGAAAAGAGCAGAGCTACACCTAGGCCAGGAGAGTCCAACCACTGCAAACTGAGAATGGTCAGTCCTATCCTGGGAAAATTTATCTTAAAAGTTCTTTAACTACCTGAGAGTTCACAGTCTACCCAAGCTGACTCTTTAAGTTCCTTGTATAGTCAAAGACAACCTCTCCAGGCTGGCCGCTAAGAGAGAAATTCTAGTTATTACACAATGAACCAGAACAGTAAAGTATCTATACGAGATGCCTGTCCCATATCAGGGACTATACAAGGAGTGTAACCGACCTTAAATTTAACTCTAAAACTTTTTAGGAGGCTGATATTTTGGATGGGTCCTACTCTTACTGTCAAACCCTTTGACTTTGAATAGGTCCTTTGTGAGCATTTCCAGTTGTCTCAGTTTCTTAAAAAAAAAAAAAAAAAAAAAAAAAAAAGCCAGGTCTATGTTACAAAGATGATCTTGAGATAGTGTCCCCAGAAGTGGGCAGGGCAGGACCTGACTGAAGTCCCAGAGGTCATAGAACTGGCTCAGCCTGAGGAGGTCCACACTGCCTGGCCCATGGGCAGCCTCCACCACTCTTGTCGTCATAGTGCATTGATGCTGTCAACATTTTAGCACTGATTTAACCACTCCTTTCAGATCTTTTCTACTCCTGGTCTTAATTTTTGCTTCTCCTTTCCCCTTATGCCCTTCCTGAATCAGGCTGCCCTTTTTTTGGCACTGAAATGCAGCAAAGCAACCTGAAGGCTATGTACTTTTAGCCAGATTCAGAAGCCATGACAGAGGCTGAGTCCACAAAATGACTCAAAGCCTGAAATACATTTGTAAAAAAAGAACAAAACCAAAACCACATCTGTCCCATAGGATTTTAAATAAATAAGGTTTTTAACAAATGATGACACAATCCTTGGCCAAGGGTGAAAAATCCCAGAATGGGAGCAGTGCTTTTTTTCAGACTAACATAGTGAAAATAACATGAGCTCCAGTGCTAAATTATATCAACTACAGTGGAATGTCAGGACACAAAAAAAGGAAAGTTTGGGTTTATATTGTTAGAGATTCATATCTATGGGATACTTTTGTATGACTCCTATGATTCCATGCTTTTTAGGTCCCAATTAATTACTGAAATAGTTCTGTGGCTCCTTTTACTAAAAACTATAATTCTCAGTCACAGCCTAGTACTTGTATTTTATCCAGACCATTTTTACAATGTCATAGAGTCATAGAGTCACAGAATAGCCTGTGTTTTTAGGGACCTTAAAGATCATTCATTTCCAATACCCTGCCATAGCCAGTCCATTGCTGTTTATTAAGTAGAGAAAACTATTTTTATATTTATTCCTGAATGTTTCATAAGAGTTGAGTTGAAATTCCAAGTTTTCAGAAATTGGTAAGTGCATTTAGAGTTGAACTAGACTTATCTTGAGAGGGTTTTTTCTTTTGGTTGGGATTTTTTTTAAAAGAAACTAGATTTGCGGTTTAGATGAGAATATTATAACGTTATGTCTGTTTGAAGTCAGCTGAGATCAATTCTCTTTGTTGAGAAGCCAAATAATTTATTTGCTTTAGCTTAAGACATTTCAGTGTTTGTAGTCCAAAATTATGTTCTCTGGATACCCTTCATGTGATATTGTTGGCTTTTTAAGTGCATCCTGATAAGAGATGAGAAAAAAGAAAAACCTTAGCTATCTTTCATAAAACAACTAATAACAGTTTCACAGTAATCTAAAAAAAAAATATTTACCTCAATTTTAGAAGATTATGTCAGGAAAAAATTCAAATGCATGAGTATGTTTCTGGAGAGCTTGATTCTTATGTCTTGCAACTGTGTCACTTACATTCTTGTGTATAAATTTATGCTATAGAATTTCAAAATAAACAAGGTTCCAGACCAAGTATTTACAATAGAATGATGCATTCAGGCAGTGGCTCAGCTCCTTTAATTCTAATTAAAAAGGATTCTCAGTCTTCTTCTGAAAGAGGCTATACTCCTTGCTTATTGCTTAAGTGTCGGGTTGCTTGGTACGTGTACCTCGTGGTGCCATTAGGACGATGCATCATTTGCTATGCCCAGGAGCACTTTGAAGTAGGAATTATTTGGTTATTTAAATAGTAGCTTGTTTTCCTGTGAAAAATTAATAATAATGACTGTTCACTAGGAAAAAAAAGAAAAATCCCTGAACTCTTAGAGCTACTTAGACTGGCAGCTGGTTTAGTCAATTAACTCACAGCATCGCTTTCCACTGTAGCAGTGTTCTTATGGGACTTGAGCCTCTTTTATGCCTGATTCTGGGCAGAAAAATGGTAATGTTTATTTTATTAATTTATTATGACACAGATTACCCATGAAAATTCTCACAAAATTTGTTGATGAAAATATACTCTTCTCGGGTCCATTTTTAAATACATCTCGGTGTATTGATTTAGCAGCTGAAAAGGACAGGAAAAGTCAGCAAAAGTAAAAGGAAGCCCTAGGAAGGAAAAAAAAATATATATTTAGCACAGATATTATTCCTACTTGAATACATGCCTCATAATTTCTACTTTTTTCAGCATTTGTTCCATAACACTCTAGCATTATCCTGTCATTAATTCAAAGAAAACCAATACAAATAGCTTCAAGACAAATAGCAATATCATTGCATAAAACCATAAGACCAAATTCATATTATTAAATTTTAGCTGCCTTAAAGTTAAATATCTTATTTAAACTTCTCAATGCTTCATGCCCCTCTGTGCTCTTTTAGAGAGCAGTTCAGCCATAATTTGAATGAACTGACATCTGAAAGTAACTGTCTGTCTCTTATTTGTGTTTGCCTCCCTCAGCTATGATTGGGTGAGACAGGGTGCCTTTCCCTTACCTTCTCTCCAGTCACTTCAAGGTTATTTGAAGGAAATGAGTATAGGAGAAATTTATGTGTCCTCTTTTTAATCACACATTTTATGGAAAAATATTTCACAGTTCTATCTTATTCTGATATTAGTTATTATTTCCATCTTGTCACTACTCTCCTTAGAGCCACTAACTTTTTTAATGTTTTCCATTGGAAAAAAACTTTCTAATATAGTCAGGAGTGTAGATGAGAGCCTTATTCCACTATAAAGGTGAAAGAAAGGTATGAAAGAGCTATATATTCACAATTTTATTGAATAATTTAAAATTAAAAAAACCCTTTTTAATAGAATTATATCAAAAAGATATAATTATATTTATTGTTCTTTTTTAATTGAAAATTCAATCCCTTGTTGACTAATTCCTTCACCTAAATAGATCCACAAAGTCATATTTGGGAATCAGACTTGTATCTACGAGCCAGTGATGGAGCTTTCACCGTGAAAACTGTGATGATTAGTAAAGAATAGCTTGACTCTTTTCAAATTTTGCATTGCCTTGTAAAATAGAAGATGTATTCTATGCTTGCACATATGCTTTGTAATTATTTAATCAACCAAATTAAATTTAAGGAAAAACATCTTTAATTTCATTATGTATTGTTTGGACCTGAAGAGGCATTTGATCATCATGATTGAATAATGGATATTAGCTACAGTGGTAATCAAAACAAACATAGAACATTTATATAGCATCTTTTCATGGTCCTTTTCCAAGTGATATAATCCATGTACAAACTGAGCTTGAATAAAATGCTAAGGTTAAACAGCCAAGCCTTCAGCAATCAGCCATGGTGAAGTCAAGAGTTTTCTTCCAGACATATGTCTTCAAAGAACAAGACCTCTCTAACATTAAAAGGCTAAATATTAGGTTATGTGAACATTAAATATTTCTTGCCTCAGTTCTCTACAGTGCCTAAAATTTTATTGTTTGAAAAGATTTGAAAGCTTAACTTGTTCACTCCCACTCCACAGGGTGCCTTAATGAATGCTTTCATGTATTCCTGAGTTGCTTTCCAGTGATAAGTGTGTGATTAGTGTTAAACTGTGCTTGGCTTCTACACAAGCATGAAAGACACAGTTATATCAGTCTGCAAAAATACAACTTTCCATTAGAAAAAGCTGGTTTACTTATGATACCATTTCTTACATTAGAAGTGTTTTGTTCAGGTTTTTTCTCTTTTTATTTCTGATTAAATTGCGATATCAAAACACCCCATTTATGATTTGCATTGAAATGAACAAGTATAAATTTTTCTATTTAAAAAATTTTTATATAAGAATCTTTTATATTTTGTGCATTTTGAAATAGTAAATAAAAGAATTGCAGTAAAATGATTCATTTTTATTACCCAGAAACATGTTTTCTGATGTTCTGTAAATGCTCTGTAACAGTTCCTTCCAGTACTGTTTGAACCAGAGGAAACGCTTCTTCCCTTATTGATGAGATCCATTGCAGGCAGTGGGAATGTTATGAACTCCACTTGGGCCAGGCTTTTCAAAACAAGATGTTGAATATTTTGTCTCAAATGCAAAGGTCAGATACCAAGTAACTATGCTATAGAAACGAAATCTTATGCAGGCTGAATCTTAACTGAGGGAACTGCGTAAAGTTTAATTCCAGAAATCTGGAGAATGCATAGGGAATATTTTGAATACTCAGATTTCCAAGTACCAAGGATATGAATATTTGTGATATTTGAAGGATATCATGAAATTGTACCTCTATTGTTTGTTTTGTAACACGTGGTTATGACCACAGATAAATACTTTTCATGTAATCTTGTCTTCATGTTAGCAATATCTCTTTCACTATTAAGTTTCGTGAAGGTGTATAAAGGAAGACAAAGAGCTGGGAACAATGGGAGCTCCGTGGAGCACAAACACTTGCCGCTCTCATTATCCACCCATTCTCAGCTGAGTCACAGACAGGGGATGAGTTCAGTATCTCTGGAGCTAGAACAGGAGAGGAATGGCTGGATGTAAAGAGCTGGGTGCTCAGAGCACAGCACTTTGGGTTGGTTAAGGGTCAGTGCCAAGCGACAGGGCTCCTCCAGGGTGCAGGCACTTGGACAAGGACAACCTCAGCCACATGAGCACTGAGGCTGCCTCCAGGCTGTAAGGATGGGGCTAACACTGATGGCCAGATGCTCGCCAGTAAAGCCAGGAGGCAGGTGCTCCTCAGGGGCGCTCCATGGTTGCCATAAGGGAGATTTTATCTCCCAAAGGCTCTTAAATGACTCTGGTGTCTGCATGCAGCATGAAGAACAGGTCCCTAGCGAGAGAACTTTAGCTGCGCTTCAGGCATTTCACGTGGAAATCTTCCTGAGCAGCTCCTGTCCTCGGCGGGACCATGCTAAGCTGCTTCTAGGGAGGGAGAAATGTGTACCTTTTGAAAGATGACACTATCAGGAGTAAAGTAGAGGAAAATAAACCTCTTAGCAGGATCACTCTCAAGGAGAAAAGACAACATAGAAAGAATCGTGTCTTGTTGATACCACCTAAGGAGTCCTTCTGCTGTGCCTTTTGCAACTGGACTTGTCTGTCTCACATTGGCCTCTTTAGCCACCAGAGCGCTTGTAGCAAATGTGGGTAGAGCCCTTCCCAAATCTTCGTTTGCAAAGCCTAGCCATGACTGACAACATGTATAACCATTTTTTATATATAAAGGTGGAACAGTTGTTTACATATACATATACATATACATATACATATACATATACATATACATATACATATACATATACATATACATATACATATACATATACATATACATATACATATACATATACATATACATATACATATACATATACACATGAAAGCCTCTCTAAAAGAGTCTAGTTAATAGTAGTTCTTTTTTGAGTTTATGCAAACAAACACCCTACAAGGAATGAGAAGAGAGACTTTTCAGGAAAGCAATTATTTTCTCCAATATTTCTTTTGACTGTTTTGCGTTTCAGAAGTGGCATAGTCTTGCACTAAATCTCACTGACCTAGGTGTTTAAATCCAGTTGACCTTAGGATTGACAAAAATTCTACTTGTTTTCCTGTATTCAAATATCTTCAAAGAATAAATAGTCAAATATTATAGATAGCTGGTAAATTCCAGAACACTGTAAAATGCATCATCCATTGCATTCTGTGAATACATTTTCTGCCTATTTGGCCACCTCTATGTAAACTTAATAGTGAAAACCAAGCACTCCTATATGGGGTAGCTGTTAATATGTATTCTCACTATAATCTCAGAAAGGCACCAAAAAAGAAGGATTTGGGTTTTTTGAAGGACTTAGATCAGTGGCAGATAATTATAAATAGTCTGAAAGAAGAAGAGAAGAAGAAGTAGTGATGTATTGCCTATATTTTCTTGATTCCAGTTTGGTTTTGTTATTTGTTTCTTTCCTTCGTGACACTCAAAAATATGTACCTTCTTGCAATAGGTGTTATGTTATTGTGGACTCCTTGTTTTAGTAGAAGTGTAATTAAGGAGGAATTTGAAGAAGAAGATTCTCAAGATGGTTCTCAAGCCTAGTAATTGAGGAAAATACTAGAGTAGGAAAATTCAAGAGTGTAGGTCTAGCTTTTTGCTTTTTCTAATTCTAGGTGTACTTGGTCCTGCTGAGAACATAGCTTTTGAGGAAATATTTGTCAAGAGTCTCTTACACTATGCTAGGTTTAATATCACGATGTCTTGCACTTATGTTGATGAGTCTTTAAACTTTAATAAAAATAAAAAAGTTGTTTTGTATTGTATCTTATCTAAAGGTTACACTGTTGTTGCATACAAGTTGAATAAAGCAGCTTCGTAATTGACAAAAAGATCTTTCCATCATTTTGACTGCTTAATTAAATATTTTTCTCAAATTCCCCCAGATAAATAATGACCCTCATGATGCACATGCACTTTTGTCATGGATATAAGATCAGGAATAGGGAATTCATGGTTTATCTGTCACAGTCCTTGCAATATAGCACTTATTCCATGAAGGAGCTATTATTCAGACTAATTAAAGTCTGGCCATGCCTGCTGTCCAAAACATTATTACTCCCCTTGACAGAAGTGTCTGTTCTACTGCCAAACCTTTGTCACCCTCTTTTTCTACTCCGTAATTGAAACCTGACACACATTAAATGCCTTCACTGCCATTACCTATTATTTTAATTCTGGGTAATGATTGGGTTACTCAAGATAAATCTTTTTACAAGACTGTTTATTTTAAAATAAATTTAAATATATTTCTTATAATACATAATGTCTTTCCAAAACTCTTGACATTAACTGAGGGTCTTAGTAGCCTGACATTTTTAGTTATTTGAATCTCATATTCAAAGCGTGACATCTGCAGAAATTTATGTGTCAGGGCCCTGAGTGCACCAATGTACCAAAAGTAGCCCTGCAAGTCTCACCTGAGGCTCTACCCATGCAGTCTTGGCTCACTGCGTGCTGCGTTAGTCTCAGGCTCTTGCCCTTCTTTGTCCTTCCTGAGTATATGTGGTAGGTTTGCTGCCCCTGGCCCTGCTGTTCAAGCAGAGATCTGCAAATGAGTCTCTGCTATGCTCCATGGTGCCTCTGACCTCTGAGGTACTGGAATGACACTTTCATTTTAATCTGAAGAAAGATGGACCTACCTCCTGAAGAGTTCATAGCCCTACATGGGAGATCCAAATCTGAGGAGTAGTTATTAAGACTCAAGTCTCTTCTGAAGTGGCTCCTTTTCAGTCTGGTATATTTTGTGATTGTTTAGCAACTAATATTTTAGCTTACTTTACTTCCCTAGGAGTCTCTTTCTGAACCACTCAGTATGGTTTCCGCTCAGAGAGGGAGATGGAAATTGGTTTCTTTCCTGACTAAGAGTATTTAATTTCCCCACCAAGTGCCCTAAAAGCTGTCAGCAGAAGTGGATGGAGAGGTGTACACAGAACAATTCAGGTATCTTTTTCTTATGTAGCATTAAGGAAAATAGGAAAAATACAGTGTGTTGAATATGAATCACTAAAATCATTTGACGTGGTAAATTAACCTGACAGAGGGAGGAGAGAACTGTACATGCATTTTGTTGCCTATAAACATTAAATAATCAAGGCCATTATTTAGGTTTATTTTCTCTTCATTCTCAACACTGGTCATTTGGCAGTATTTACACATGTATGAGAGTGATCATGACTTGTTGTTGAGTAAGGATCTATAACTGTCACTGAATCCAACTCCTTTCATTGTGCTTCTGCTCATAATGGATCACTTTCAGAAAAGCACAGGTAACAAGTTTCACTCTTGATGGAGTGAATTCAAATACAAACACATTTGGCTACTTGCTGACTAAAAAGTCTTCCAAAGGACACTGCAATGGTAAAGAAGAATTAAGAGACAGGACTAAAAATCCCTCAGCAAAGTGAAAGGTGGATATGAGTGCTTTCCTATCACCAAAAACCATGCTTTGTCCAGGCCAGGAGGTTAGCTTATAAAATGGTTCCTTGAAGAAAATGAGTATTTACATCAGCAGTAATGCTTATAGATTTTTTTTCTCTCTGTTTTTCACTAGTAAGAGAAAATCCACATCAGAATTTGCTACCCAAATTTGTCCTAGTGTGAAATAAGTGTGGGACTAGCAGGTATAATAGGAGCCCCCACAGGAAACTTGTTCTCAAAATGCTACGTGAGTTTTCAAAGATTTCTTTATTCTTATGGCCACAAAGGTGGCAGTTAACCCTGACCAGGCTACAAAACATTTAAGAATTTGGAGACCTAGAATTGAATTTCAGGAAAATATTATGAGGTCAAATACTGATATCATTAATCTAATTTCTATAATGTTGATTTCTTTAGACTTAGAAAGAGAAGAACTATTGTTTGCATATTTGCAATATGTTGATCCTGGATTACAGTGGCAAAAAAGTTAGAAACAGTTGTTTTTCAACATAAGAATATTAAAAAGTCACTTTTAAAATAAGCTGTAGTTCTGAGTACTCCGGAATAAGCATCAGTCCTGCAGTTTCTTTTTTAAATGTACCTGCAAAATTAACCAGAGATTTGACAACTGTGTGCATGCAAAACTAAGTGAAGCTAGATTATATATAGGAGTTGCTTCAACCAAGCCTTGACAAAATTTTTGTTTTATGCCTAGCAGCATTTCATCAGAATTCCATGTTATAATATAATTGTATCTATTTACTTCAGATATCGATGAAATGTTCACATTATTGAGGGTTTCTTTAGTGAATACCATCAAGATAGGTCTAGAAATAGTCCTTTCCCAAGAATTATAAAAGAGGCTTCAGTACTGTCTGAATTTTGGAAAGTTATTTTTAGTATAGCCTTTTCTCCAAAGTGGTACATCATTCCTACAAATAAATCAGGTATGTTCATCTGAGTGTATCTTACTAAAAAAGAGTAATGGCCAGCATCTTCTGGTCTTCAGTAACATGAGATTATACAACCTGTAGAGAGGATCATACAAGTTTCTAAATGTTCTTCTTTCTCTTAAATAATATAGAATAAAATAGGGTCATTATGTGAGGTGGAATAAATTTACAGTTGTATGGGTTACATTATGTGGATTACATGCCTACAACATACACCCACATATGAATGAACCTGTATCCATTAAAAAAGGGCTCTAAAAATGCTTACTTAGGAGTAATATACCCCTTATACCACAAAGGAAGCTGTATTTGTTTAATGTGACACATTGTGGGTAACATATGGCTTTATTTCAAGAGACAGGCAAGGACTAGATTGTTCATTTGTATCACAAGGGCCACACATTTAGGCAGGACCCTTTGCAAACTTTTACTGTAATCTTCCCAAGTAGGATTTTTTGTGGCTATGTTGCTACAGCTCCAGTTTGAACAAGGCTGGAACATTTCCCAGATGAGAGGAAAAGCATGTCATAGCCAGAATTACGATCTGCCTAGTAGACACAAGAATAATTGCACACAAGTGTATACATGTGAGGTCTTTACTAAGTCCAGATTTTGTCTCACTTATTTATTTATATAAATGCCAGGTCTATGGCCAAGTAGTGTTGGTATCTCCTGGGTATTCCCCCATCCCACTTAAAGTGACATCTGCAGTTTCATATATCTGTCAAGTATATGGATTAAGTCTGTTGTTTCCCATTTAATGTCATGTTATTAATAATGGTAATAACTGTTTGCTAAATGATAGTTGCACAGACTGTCATTGTAAAATTAATGGTCACACATTCTTGTCCTTTCCTTATTTGTCTTATGACTGCCAGAACACTAGACGTGCTTTTCAACTCTCAAATATTTATTTCTCCTAATGATTCCTTCTAATGTGCCAACCTATCATAGTGCTTTACGAAATATTACTCCCTGGCTCTATGAACTGACTACACAAGTCTGAGCAATGACGTATCCATGCACTTTCAACTTATGCAGTCAGTGAGTATAGAAGTATGACAAGCTTTAAATGCAGAAAGGAATATTCTGGTAGGGTTCCCCTGCTTCACATATCATTTGAAGAAGCCCATCCTTTCACAGTCACAACAGTAAAGACCAAATAAATAGACCTCCACACCTCTCCTGACATCAAGTTTATTAACATATTATGATAAACAGTGTATAGCATGTTTTGGTATTTAAAAAAAATATAAAATAGAATTAATTTCATTTTAAAAAGCCTCACACAGGGACACTTTTCTGCTTTCAATATTTCCTCCTATTAGATGCCTGAGCTCTGAAGACCCTTATATCTATAATATAAATGAAAAAAGTTTCAAAAGGGACATCCTATGTGCTATTTTTCATGATATGTAATTCAATTTCATTGTAGTTGTGGATACTTATGATGGTCACATGATATATATTTCACATACTTTTTGTAATTATTTTTCCTCTGAAATCTAGTATCAGACCTCTGCAGTGGGACAGTACAGAGTAATCAGAAGTAATCATGTCTTTCCCATCGAAACTATCTCTCTCAGTCCTTCCAAGTATGTATAAAAAGTCACTTAATCACCAGCTCTAATATTTTTGTTGGCAATTTCATTTTTTGTTTCACCTTGAGAGCTACAGTGAGGTCAAGCCACTTGAGTACAATTTTATACTCTGCTATAATAACTTGAATCCTACATTGGATGTTTTTAAACTCACATACATATAAGGTCAGTGCAAACTGTAAATATGTCTATCTTTGGACCAATAGTCTTGATTTTGGCCTTGTTTTCTGACAGTTCTAGTAGCTTGTAATAAACTTTCAGATAGGATTTAGTAGCTAAAGCAGACTTACCTAAGATCAAATCCCTAAAATCAAAACTGTAGGAATGAAAAATGGTGGTCAGCTTCTGCTTAGCCTTGGAACTGTCCTCTTTTCGCATGCAGGACTTTGAAGTATTCAGGAAATGATCAACAAGTTAAGTATGGGTTTTATCTAGTCATTAAGGGTCCTCCATAGTTTTCCCTAGTGAGCTTTAATCTAGTAGCTCTTCCCAGAGCATATCTTGTGCACTTTGATATAGAATTATAGAACAACTTGAGTTGGAAAGGACCTTGAAGATCACCTAGTTCCACCCCTCTTCCATGGACAGGGACACCTTCCACTACACCAAGTTGCTCAAAGACCCATCCAACCTGGCCTTGGACACTGCCAGAGTTGGGGCATCCACAACTTCTCCAGGCAACCTGTTCCAGTGCTTCACTACCCTCACAGTAAAGAATCTTTTCCTAACAACTAATCTAAATCTCTTTTAGTTTAAAACTATTCCCACTTGTGCTATCACAATCTGCCCTTGTAAAATGATGAGAGGATGCTGCACAGATGGAGGGAGAGGCATGTGGAATGAATTTATATTCCTCATTTGACCTCACTGTGAATTGCCCTATTGGGCTGGAAACTACCTGTGAAAGAGAGGCAAAGAAGACGGTGAATTTCTCTGGTCAGGCTGTTTTCAGAGCTACATGTATGAAACAAATGCTGAAAAATACCACTACAATCCTAGGAGTAGGCACGCGTTCCCCAAAAGAGCAAGCACATGGGGCTAAAAATCATAATCCTTCTCCTCCTGCTCTTTTCCCTATGTGCCTGGCTTTCCAAGGCAGTACAAGGCAGTAGTGGGTGAGGAGGGAATGAACACCACCGCAAAGCAACCATGAAACATCAAGTTTCATGGTGTAAAAACTACAGAGGGCAATAACTCTACATCTCACTATCTAAAAACTGGGCTGTAATTGTGAGACCCCCACTCTGCCCTTGAAGAAAGATTACACTTTTACCTCCAGGAGGGTGCTGCAAAATAACTGGAATTTTTTCCATGTATCGAAGAGAAAGAATGAGGGTCGATGATTTGTCTTTGATTTTCTTGTGGAGTGGTGCTCAGTGACAGTTACCAATGATTGCATGCTGCTAGTTCATCTCTCACTGTATGTCTTTCGACTTTTTTCTAAGGCACCTGGATTCCCTTTTGGGATCTACCAGGGAGAGTAGCCTAATTTTGAACTCTACATCATATTTGAATCTGGCATTTTCCCTTTGAGTATTCTTCTCATAAGGGATGATAACAAACTGACACAATGACATGACTTTTCTTTTTTCTTTTTTTTTTTTTTTAAATAACAGAAACAATGTGGATGTCTTGTTAAAATTACAAGAAAGCAAAATAATAATGGTGATCTCACATTTATCTGTCTGTATCTCTATACATATAGTAGAAATATTTTTGGGTGCAATTTTTCAGTGTACAACTTCTTCCAGACAACTAAAGAATAATATAAAATTGTGTAGTTTCCAAATAAAAAATGTGTACATATATCATACTTAATTCTGAACATTTAAAAAGGATTAAAAATTCAGATTTGGAGCCTGGGTCTTGTTTTCCTATTTTGGATAAAAGACACCAGTAGCCTTCCAAATGTGGTTCTCCTTATGTAATATATATGTATACATCAAGTCACAGAATTGTGACTTCTGAAGTAAATAGTGACACATTCTACTTCCTCTCCACTTGAAAATTATGTTGATTTGTTAGCTGAGTGTCTGTTCTGCATAAGACTTTGTAATTGGAAATGAGTTCAAACTGAAGGTGCAGATTCATTTCTCAAACATTTGAAACTGCTCGGACTTGGATCTTAACCTAGGTTTATTTTGTATAGTTTATCTCATTAGAAATTAATACTTGTTTGTTAGAAGTATGTTTTTCACATATCAATGTTCATATGCCCAATTATTCCAACTTTTCAGGTTCAGTTATTTATTTATTATTAGAATTTCTACGCTGAGTACACTGAATAGAGCAAAAGCCATTTTTACTTTTGCAAGTGAACATTGGTACTGTTTCTACAGTTATAATACTAAATTTGCAAGGTATGTTAGGAAGGATAATATGTTTGGCTCATTTGTCACCATTAGAGACATACTAAATGTTAGCTGATTTATTTTAAGAATTCCTAGATTAAAAAAAAGGATATAAACTATGCAAGATGACTGTATAATCATATTCAAGGATATTGGTAATATTGTAAATACTTCAGCATGAAAGTCTTAATTAGCTTTCAAACAGGCACACAAGGAGAGGATGATGTTGAAGGCAGCTGTGATCAATTCTCAAAAGAGAGAAAAAGGAAAAAAAAAGAAACAATAGAAAATGGCCCTCTTATTTAGTCTAAAAAGAGAACAGTATTTTCTATTTGTACTATTGTGTCCATAGAGGGCTATTCCACAGCATAGTTACAAAATCACATCCACTCAGACTTATTGCCTGTGTTCCTTCACTCATTTTTGATAACCGGAGTCTGACAGCAATATTCTCCATACTGACAGAGACTCTTGACTCCAGGTTTTCTTAGTCTTCATGTATGATTTTTGATGTAGTCCCAATGCATGTAAAAATGCCATCCACATGTTTTTAAATTTAAATTCTCTTTACAAAATTATTGCTACAAACCCAACCAATTTTATTTAATTGATTCTGAGAAATATAAATACATCCTATCCCATCTTACAGCTTTATTTTTACAAAGGCATCATTATCCTTCAAGTTTGTAAGACCATTTCTCATAGAGAAAGAAAGTGGTAGATGTGGCAGGTACTGCATGGGTGGTGAAGCAAAAATTATAGGCTTTCATGGTGTCTTTCATTTGGTCAATTTTAAAAGGGCAAATACTCTCTAATACATTTTCCATCAAACTTTAGCAGCTGTGCAAGAATGAAAACAGGAAGGCACAATTTGGAAATTATCCTTTTATATTATTTCAAAAGCTTAAATTACATAAATAACACTACAACGTCAGTCCCCCTGAACCAAAGTATTTTTTTACATTTCCTTCAGTGAAGTCAGGATTTATCAGCATTATACTCACAGTAGAATCTATGTCGAAATCAAAAAAAGCCATCTTTCACCTTTGTTTTTTTCCCACAGAGAAGAGGATTCATTGGGTGTTCTTCCTCAAGCTAAGTGTAACCATTGGCTATATACATGGGGAACAAGAAGGGGCAAAACTGAGGTGGGATACATTTTATTTAGCTTCAGAAGTGGCAAGGAATGAAAAGTAATTTTTTTGGTGTTACAGGGGACGCAGAAACAGCTGACTAACAAAGCTAACAGAGAAGGAAATATTTCTTGTCCACTGTTTTTGTGGGGTCAGGATTTGACTGTGCAGTTTCCTAACTTCCAATAGTTTGTATTGGTCTCTGTGCCCTGGAGAGAGGGAAGGGAGGAATCCTAAGGTCCTTTCTTTATGAAACATTCATTCTATAGAAAGTGATCCTTGAGAACTGGGGTTGGTCCCTGCAAGTCCCACTTCCAGAATGTGTACTCTGACTACCAGTCTCATTCCTGCTTCACTCCAGGCTAACTATTAACTTTTACTGTAGAGTGAATTTAGAAACTGAGAACTACTGTATATTTTCCCACTTGTCCAGTGGATTTGATGCTGTCCTGAAAAATGAGTTTCTGGGTCTGTCCTTAGAAGAGATTTATCTTCCAGATGGCATGGAAGTATGGTTTAGGCTTACAGGATAGCACAAAAGCTTTTCTAAAAGAGGCACTATCCTCTCAGGCACTTGTCATTACCTGCAGTGAGTAACAAGTCAGTGAACAAAACCAAGGTCCTAGTTCAGAGGGCTTCCTGTGATCTGAGACAGGTAGAAAGAGCACTGACTTCACCAGCTTTCAGTTGTTTGCATATTCTCCTGTGGAAAGCTCCCTTATGGCTTGCAGCTATCAACAGCAAGTCAGTTAATTCAGTTTTAGTCATCTAAAAGTTAGTGGCCTAGTGTGAAATAATTTTGTCAGCTACTCCTACCTACAGTGGAGAGAGAGGCACTCAATAAAACATAATCTCATACTAAAATAATGATACCAAATAGATAGGATAATCTTCCTGGTTGAAGGCACTTCCTTCTCTTTCTTTCTCTTGAATACAGAGGAAGCAAAGACAAAACGGTTTTCATCTTTCAAGAAGCTAAAGCTCGAAGAGTTAGTTTCCATCACTGATAACTTAAGACTATTTCCCTGGCCCAGATACTCTTGACAAAGTATTAAGTGTACCTGTAGTTTTGTGTTTCCTTTGACTTTATTTCCATCTTATCAGGTGAGTGAGTTACTGTCTCCATTTGGCTGCTCTTTTATTTGGAAGAAGAATGCTTCTCAGCTCACATCCTGGGTACCTGGCTCCATTACTGCTGATCAATAGCCTGGCATCATGGAACACTCTAGCAGCACAAATATATTTTTCTTCTCTGTTTTTTGTTCTTCTATTATGTTTTCTATAATTTAAAAAATGTATTTGTTTATCTCTACTGAGTTTCCATCAGGGGAGATGGTTGCTTGCAATTATATTTACAATGTCCTTGCAGTACCTCCAATTTCTGCAGCACAAAAGCTCTGCCATAAAATCAGTGAAGCTAATTTATTACCCAGGGATTATATTGACAGCTGGTAAACTAACACTTCTTTTACTCTTTTAACAGAGTTTCAAGATTTGCAGTGTGAATGTATATTTTATTGGATCCTGAAAAATACTCTTTTAATATTTCATAATAAAATAAAGAGCAATAAGAGCAATATGCCTGTTTTTCCTTGAATAACCTTAAGAGTTATTTGCAGAGACTCATAAAATGACAAGAAGCATTTGACAACATGTCTGTTCACTGCAGATTCTGTTACCAATGCTGACCTGCAAAGCTCAGTATTCAAAGATGCATATGGCTGGTTCTTTTTTTAGGGAGTTGGTGTTAGATCAAGGAAGTGAAGTCATGAGTTAATGCAAACTAAAAACCAAAGCAAAATAAAACAGAACAAAACCACACCAACAGCAGCAACACAAAAATCAACAGGAAAAAAAACCCAAACAGAACACTGTAACAACTGGTTATTACTCATTTCTGTAAAATAATTTGATCTATTTTATTTTCCCTAGTTGTGTGCTTTTCAGTCAGTTCTTCCAGTTAATATGATGTAACCATAAAATTGCAACTCTTTCTTTCTCCCTCTTATTCCACCTTTCAGAGGTCTGCTAAACAATTCATAGCATCACACACACTTTTCTGCCTTGCTGTCCTTCTAAGAAAATGGAGCCTAACTTCAGCATGCTTAGCATGTTCTGCCTATCAACCCAGGATAATGTATCTTGTGGTATCACTGCCTTCTTTTGTCAACAGCAACATATGTATTTCAATGACTGGAGAATAACAGTCTCAAAAAGAGGTAATTTGACTGTAGTAATAGCACTTCCTCACATGCAGGACATCTCATCTCTAGTTCTGCCACAGATACAGGTTGTGATTGTGGAAATTCACATGTACTTCAGTTCCATGTCTCTAAATGGGATTGGTGACTTTCTCCCCTATATGCTATGGGTTTGGGTTTTTTTTCAGATTTCTCCTATGTATATTGATCGGGATTGTGTCAATTTTTCATAGTAAGGCATCAGCTTAATGTCACACCCAATAACATTATTGTAATTCAAGTCATGGGTAAGACAGATATAGACTTCAAAACAGGAATGCATGGTGACTGCTTTTTATCCAGTGGACACAAAGCCAGAAATTGTATTCTTATGCAACTCTTCACTACCACAGAAGGGCAAAGATTTATTTTTTGTCTGTTAACCAAACTGATTAACTAACTACTCTCTTGACTACCGATTGTGGATTAGGGACAAGATTCCTTCTCTTATCAATTCTGCTCAGCCATGGCCCCACCTGGAAGATCTGAGCTTTCAAAATATTTTATTAGATTTCCAAACCAAAGTTTTTGTCTACTTTTCTGTGTGGCTCTATTTCATGTCTTTTAACTTCAGCTTCCTACAATTGCTTTGCTTCTCTGAGCAGCTCTTGATTCCTGGCTTGAGTTCCCAATGACTGCCGTGTTTTCCATCCCCTGACTTTGGCTCTTGGCTTCCACCTAGAAATCTGGCACAAGCTCTTTACCTTGAAAGCAGGTGATTGTCACTAGCCTTCTGCTAGTGCTGTCCCTATCCACCAGACAAGTCTATCCATGCCTTTGGTGCTATCAAGCTGGTGTCTAAAACCAACGACAGAAAGAAGAGCACAGGTCATTTAACTAATCAGATATAGCTTTCACTTGCATTAAGGTAGAATATTTTCAAAAATTATTTTAGTGTCTACCAGCATATATCTTCTGCTTACCTTTCTCTTTCAACTTCCTCTTCTCAGCATCAGTTTGACTAATGTTTCATAGGTTCCTTCTGTGCCAGAATTACTCAGCTTCTGTTTGCTTTCAGCTGGGCTCCACTCCAGATACATGGAAATATGTTCCTGTGATGCAATAATGATTTGTTTTTCTGGGCATCTTATTTGAACTATTGGCCATTTGTTTTCTTGTGATTTCTGGATAAATCTACCTCATTGCTAAGGTAACCAACCAGAATTTATGAAGCCTAATGGTAAGACAATAAAGCTCAGCATACTAAACCAGAAGCAGATGCTACTTCTGCAGTGCTCATATTTTGCTGGTACCCTGGCTGATTATGATCAGACTCTGCCCTAATGCAACTGCCTGTTGCCAGCACAGAAAGTACCAAGTGTGTTTCACCTCCTTATCAGTTTCAGAATAGACCAAATACAGTCTGTATATCTTTAGTTTTGTGTTCAGATCTATTCCACAGGTTCAGGGTTAAAATTCACAGAAGACCTTTAGAAGTGTTAGGGTAAGTCGTATTGCCATTCAGTGTAAATCCCTCCTTGAGGAAGTCTCCTTACATATGGAAAATTTATACCAGGGTTCATAATTTGCTGTGCAGGAAATGATTAAAAAAATATTGCCACAGTTTTCAAAGTGTTTCAAATAAGCCACAAAGATCCATCTTATCTATTTAACATGGTCATTGGTTTAAAATCTTATTTTCTTTTTTTCTAGATCGTCTCCAGTCTTCATGTTTTTTGAAATCAAATGTCCTTAATCAATTTAAAGCTCATCTTGTTATCTTCCTCTGAAAAATGGTCATAATTATTTTTTATGACTAAGCTTTAATTGTTAGCACAACGCAGTGTACATAGCACTTGCTTTGGGAAAGGTGATGGCAGGAGTCTGTGGATAGGTCTTCAGTAAAATTTTTTTTCAGAATACCAGTATATCTTTCAAATTAGTCCCCAATTCTGTATTTATCTAATTATTACGTGATGCTTTATTTTCCAAGGTGTTTTTAGATAGGAAAACCTAGATTTTTTCTGGAGAAAACTAAGCTAGAATATATTCTCATGCTTTAATTTACTATCTTTCCTTTTTATTTTGCATATTACATTTTAATGATATAAACAACTCAAGAAAATAAACAGAAAGCCCAAAGTGTGATTTATGTTGACAATTTTCTTCTTAAAAAAGACGGAAGAAAGGACTATGCTAAGTTACCAGTTTAATTCTCCTCTTCAATTCTTTTGGCTTTTCACTGTGCCATTCTTTGGCTTTCCCTCAAAAGCTCCAACTCCCAGGTGACTTCTGCAATTGCAAATAGCTCTGATGTTTGTGTAGTTTTTTATTTATGCATGGCAGATAGAGAAACAGAAACAGATCAAATGCAGCAAGGATTAGTCACTTTTTCCTCTGTTTCTGACTTATCTGTACATCCTATCAAAAATCCTAATACTAAAGTGATCAGATCATGGAAAATGACACTGGCTTTGTAAAATCTGAAGTATAATTTCAGATGTATTGTTTCACGTAATTGATTCATGACAGCAAGTGATAGGAAGCAGTCTGACTTTCCCTTCTCAGAATGTTTTTCCTTTTCCATAAAATTTATTGTATCCACCTCTTTGGCATCCTTTACCTGAATTTTAGATCTAGCGATATGAGGGCAGGGCAACATACGGTGAGGCACAGCTGTCTGTGTAAGTGTCGCCACCATCTTTCATTGATCTCATACATTCAACACAGCCTTTGCTTTTGCCCACTATCTGCTCTCCTTACTGTACAGGCACTGTAACTCCTTTCCTGTGAAGCAGAATCCATGAGAATATAGACATGAAAAGATGGTCTTGACATGTCTGCCTTCATGGGTCTAGTAGGAATTTGGCTGATCAATTTGTACCTGGACTAGACCATTCTTGAGTTCAAAGAATTCAGAGATAGAAATATTCTTGAATTTTTCTTTCAACTTAACATTTTTTTTCAAGCTAGGTTTTATTTGATCTTTCACTACAAGATTGATAAAAACTAGAGCGATCCTCCTGCAGTATACATATGCCTGATGGTTCAATTCACACAATGCTTGACTCACAGTTTCTCAATCCATGCAAGAAAAGTTTGTCAATTCAGTAAATTAAGTGCAATAATTTTGAGTCAGATATATTTCATGACACTTTAAAAATTAATATATTGAGAAAGTCTACTGTTGCACCTTTTAATTTTTTTTAGTATGACTTCATGTCCCACAATTCCCTTCTATAAGATGACAATGATTGTGTGTTGCATCACAGTTGTTTTATATAAGCTGTAACATTCATTTAAATAACAGATAAAAAGAAATCCCTAGTAAGTCCTTTGCTGTGATCTGCCATGGTCTTCCTTGGGGTCATGACCCCTGCTGTGCAAAGCACTAATTTAGGAATCTTTTCCTAATACAATGCACCCTATTTTTTTGCCTTAATAAGATTGTTCTTGATACTTAGATAGTGATTAAAATTCCATACCTGAAGAGTGTGCATGACTAGCTATTTATCTTTTTGCTCAATTGCATACTGTAGAGAAATTAAATAAAGAGGTGAAAAAAACCCAGCCAGTTTATTTTTTCATATAGCTGCTGGGAGACGCTGACATCTGAAGGACATGTTCCAGGAGTTGTGCCAAGGAAGCAGCTCGCTGATGTGAGTGCTGATGATGCAAAGACTTGGAAGGAAGAACAGATCATGAAAAAAAAAGAAAAAGAAAAAGAATTGAGGAAAGGAATGAGATTATGGGACTGAATGTGTCTGCTTGTGTGACTTTGCTTCTTAATGTCAGTTTAACAAAAGGAAATAGCTGGTCTAAGAGGAAAAAGTTATGAGCTGAAATAAAATGTGGAGCTGAAGGCCAAAATGCCTAGATTTTTATGTAGTTTTACTATTTAAAAATGTCTGCAGCTGTTCTGACGCAGTGGTATTTGTTGCTACAGAGCAACACTGTAGCTGTTTTATAGTTTCTGGTTCCCTTCAATAAAGACCGTTTTCCTAGCTGTGTAAATATTCATTAGCTAAACTCAGCCCTCTCCATTTTCCTTCTTCTTCTAAATAGACTCAAAAGGAAACCAAAGACTATAACCACTTTAGCCCTTAGGATGCAAATTAGTTTGGTTATCCTTTAATTAACCAGTTTAAATTATAGTTGCTATTAATGGTTGCCTTCTTCAGAAACAAATCACAGCACATAAACAAACAATGTACTTTCTGCAGATGAAAGGTCACAGCACCTTTTAGCACCTGTCCTTAGATTAAATACAAATGTTGAGTCCAAATTATGCAGTAAATCAGCTGGATGATTTTCTCTTAAAGTTGACAACTGTTCATAGTAGAAACTGAGCTGACAGAAGTAATAATGAAATAAAAGTGAAAATAACATTGTGGTTAGATATAGCCTGGATTAAAAAAAAATCTATAAATATTTTTTTTAAAAATATCACTCTTGAAGTATTTAATATCTTCTTATGAAGAAATGTGTGCCTTACAGAATTATGATGCTTCTATAAAAGTTTTCACCAGTAAAGAATCAGTGTTATCCCTCGTTACCATACAGTCAAATCAACTCACAGCATCACTCTACAGTAAGAAAGCACTGTTGTCTTGTTTCATAGGGAAAGAATTCTAAAATATTTAGTCAAGATACTACCACAGTCTGTGGCAGTACCCAGAATTCTTGGATCCTGATGTAATACTTCACTGTTTTTAATTTTATTTTTCCCCTGCTCTGACACTTTGAATGCCTAACGCATAAAAGAAAAAAAAAAACAAAACAAACAAACTTCCAAAATCCCGGACCAAACCCCAAAAAAACCAAACTAACAAACAAAAAGAAACAAACAAAGAAACAAAAAACAAAAACCCAATCAACCAAACAAAAAAACCCCCAAACAAACCAAAAAGACAATACCAAAGAATCCCACAACTTTTGCAGTAATGGTGGGACAACTAGTAGCTAGTTGATTTTTTAATTTCATTTAAATCAAGATTATAAATACATCCAAAAAATTATAATTTATAAATAATTTAAAGGTTAGTTTATCTTTTTTATTTTACCATTCTCTTTTATATCAAGGGATATTACAGTTACACATTGCTTGCAAAATTTTAACTGTATTAAGTCTCATCTGTGCACAATTTAATTCCATATGCAATTTTTAGCGGTAGCAGTCTAAAGACTCATAAAGCGCCTGCCCATATGTTCTCTTGCTCTTCAACATTTAGTACAAAATTCAAAGTATGTATTTTAAAAATATTTTTAGACTCCTAAACAAATGTTGTTGCTAAGCTATGAATAGGCCATGAAAACATTGAAAAGTTTTTTTAAAGCTGTCTAACATCTTCATTGCAATAGAGCAACAGCAGTGAAATACCAAAAGTGAAGAAAAAATAAATGTATTTTCCTTCACTTATGCACCACTTATTTTCCCAGTTTTCACACCATTATGAACTAGAATTATATCATATTTCGTAAATTAAACAGCATCAAACTCAATCAAGTCTTCAAAGGGAATCAGCAAATAAGATCTAAAAGTCATAAGTAGTTCGATAATAATTCGAGATTTCTTGTTTTTCTTCTGTATTGATCTATCCCCTGACACAATGCTCTGTGCTACTGACATGCGTATTTAATAAATTCCATGTCCAAATCACTTAGAGCTATTAAAGTTAATGCAGTTTTTTATATATATCATGAAAGAATTTGTTCAGAACACATTCTAGCTTAAATCATCTGTATTCTGTAAAGATTGCATTTATTTTCTATAGATTTTTTCTCAGAAAAACCCATTTAGTATTGACATATGGTGATAGAAAGATCTAATATATTAAGTTAAAAACTTATATTAAACTAATATTAAAATTAAACATAAAATTAGTACTACTCAAACAAGTGTTTAACCATACCTCAGTTAGAAATGACCCTACCTAAGTTTTAATGGTTCTGTTCACTATCTAGATATTCTAAGGGTTTTTTTTCCTTGATTTCTTTTGTTATTATTGCTCTAGATATAGCCAAATGCTAAAGGGAATTATGATCTGTGGAAGGGTGATAAAACAATTCCTTCATATGTGCTGAGCAAATATAGGCATACTCAAAAAAAAAAAAAAAACTCATGGCTTACTTCAAATCTGAAGACCTAAGAATAAGACATGGAAAGTAGAAAATCAATCTAAATTTTTAGAGAAGAAATGTAAAAACTTGTTTTCACCAGCAGAAACTCTTTTACCAGGTTGCTACACTACATCCATGGGTCCTTTCAGGTTTTAATTCTGCACTCCAGCATCATATTGTGGAAAGAAGAGCAGCAATGTTCAGGAATCATATTATGGGACACAGAGTGCATCTACACTCTGTGCTCTGGAGCAATAAGTGCCCATATTGCCCTAACTATCCCCACCGGATATGCACACCTCACCTAGGAGACATGTGCATGTTTCTAGTAAAACTCATGTGAGACTGGAATCATCATTAGTATCTGGGCTTAATGTAGAGTCGTTTACTGATCTCCCAATTCCTCACGCTTTTGTTCTGTACCTTATGAAAATATTTCCATCTCCCTCTTTCCTAGAAAAGGTTTGACACTTTTTCTTTATTTTCAAAGCAGTTTGATCTAATCTGTTCAAACACTACTAACAGCAGTCTGAAGATGATTGCCTACCAAGAGGCAGATGACCAGAGTGACTCTTACAAAGCAGAAGTAAAATATGCTGAAAAAATCTGTTCATTTTTGATTGTGCAATCAAGAATCAGTTAAAAGTCTACTTCAGAGAATCTGATGCTATCAGGGATGGGCTATCATGTTGTGCAAAGCCAGAACTACCTGTCTGGAGATGACAGTTTGATATCCATTTGTACACACTGTTCGTGTCTATTCTTTGAGCAAAGTGCTTGATACTGTTTGATTTGCAAAGCACCCTATGTCCTCAAATACCTTTCTTCTTTGAAAAGAATTCATAGCATATTAAAAAATGAATGATTTTGGAGAGATACTATAAGATCATGTCACAGTCTTTTGGACCCATTACATTCTAACTAGGAACAGTCTTTTGAAGAAATCTGGTTTTGGTGAAAATATACTGATTTGCACCTTTTATTCTAAAGTTTTCACCAAATTTTTGTCCTATCACTCAGATTTATATTTCTTGCTACTAAAGTTACTCACTGAAACTGAGTAACTTCACTGGAAGAAGGAAGTAAGGAAAAGGAAGTAAGTAAAGGAAGGAAATATTTATGTAAATCTTCATAGGTAAAATAATTAGCAAAAAGACTGTCATACAATTCTTTGCCTTCTTTGACCATTCATTGTAGTAGAAACAGTAGTTGCTTTGGCTGGATAACAGAGGAGGAAACAAAAGCCTAAAGACACTAATCTCTGACTATTTTTTTTAGTGTAGCTCTTGATGGTTGCAGACACTTGGAAATAGGGTGTAATTATGGAAAATATTTATGATGTATATAATATTTTATATTATGTTATTTGCTCAAATATGTATGCTTTTGGATTTGCAGTTCTTGTTAGTCTTGTCAGTTCTTTTGCAGGTCTCATCCTTTTTTTCTGACCCTACTTCTCCACCCCACGGCCTATTGTTTGTTGTTGGGTTTTTTTATGGTGGGTTTCTTTGTGTTTATGTGTGGTTTGTTTTTTTTAAACATAGTTCTCAACACCTCTAGGTGAATTCTGATTCTGATGTGAAATATCCCAGCCTTCTGTTTGCAGAGTTTTCACTAGATGTTCTCAGTAGCCACTGTGAACAGGCTGAGATGAAGATGGAGCCAGAGGAAGGAATTCAACAGTCATAAAACTTCATTGTACATAACTGATTTAAAATAATATAATACCATAACAAACATGAGTAATTTTACCACTGTACCAGTTCAGAATTTAACTACTCAAAAATGAAAAATAGGGACACAATAGAGGAAATGTTTATTTAATGTTGACATTTTATGGAAAATAAAATTTTATGTGTTTCTACCTTGATGTTTTCTTTAAAATAATTTTGACTCTGTCACCTATTTTTGTTTTAGAGTACTTATGAGAAATTGAGGATGTATGTTTTTGGGCAAGAACCTCTATAACCTTAAAAATTTGCTAAATATCTGCAGTAGTACCTTGGGCTTCAATACTTCCAAGAAGATAAATTACTGCAAGCTAACTTTCACATTGAATGCTCTTAGAGAGGAGTGTTGAGATAAAACAGAGGGGGGGAAAAAAGGAAGTCTTTTGAACAAATAAAAATATCTTATTTTCACCAGTGTACAAATCTCAGAGTTACTGTGCTTGGTTTTATTCCAATCCTTTCTCGGAAACCTTAGGTTTCTTTTTATTAGATTTTTATCAGTAGGACTTTTTCTTAAGCTACAATCTGTAGTACTCTCTTAGTACTCTTGACTATTTTCAATGGCTGAGTCTTTTCTAGGAATAATAAGTCCTGGACAGATTCAAACTTGTATTTTTCTTCAAAACACAGGAAAGATGTTCTGTAGAAATAAAAGATCAACTAAGAAAATAGAACCTGCTAACAATGAACTCTCTCCAAGAACACATAAATAAAGAATTCTTAGATAAATCAATTAGAAACTCTTGATATTTAGGTATTCACAAAGTGTGTTTGAAATTAACTAAGGAATGAACAACACGACCAATGATTTCCTTAAACATAAGCACAACTAAAATGGGTTCCAGTATATTTTTTATTACTCTGTGATGTCCCATCAGCTTTACATTTCTGAGTTTAACAGGATAAAATCTGCTCAACTCCACTGAATAGTGTACATTTTACCTTCATTGAAGGTATTTCAAATATGTATTGATGGTGACCAAAAATCACTTAAGCATCCATTGTGTTGAATAATCAGTATGAAATATAGCTGAGGTTCTTGAAATCTCCTAAAGTATTCTCAAGGCCCTTATCCTTCATACATAGCTGCTGGCTGACGGCTTCCCCTACTATCAATCAAAATCTCAGAGAAATGCTTATAGCAAATGTAATCCACAGGCATAATAACATAGATGAACTTTACATTCTTTTTGCTTTTTTGCTGTCTCTTTCCTAATGACTATTGTTACGAGAGTTCATGCCAGACATGGTTTTTTTTTGAGCAGATGATACAAAAATGTGATTTGTTTAGTTTTTTTTTTTGCTCTTCCTTAGCAAAAGAATATCCTTGGGATATTCTTTACAGTTTCCCAGTTACTGTGCCAATGAATAGGAAAATCTCCTACAAGGCTGTGTCAAATACTGACCTCAATCAAAAATGGACTGCAGTATATTTCTGTCATAAAAATTATAAGAGAACAATATACATTTTTCTTCTTTGCGAGCAAAAATCTGTTTGATCCCGACTTTCAGAGACATTTGACCATGGTTGTATAGAGGTTCATAAACCGTGTTGCAATCTCAGACAGTGCTATAGAAACCAAACCTAGTAGCAAAGTCTGAAAAATTAACAAATTTGTTGTGAATATACTTCTTTTATTTAAGAAGCAAGAAGGTATGACTGCATTTGTGCCCCTCCCCCTCAGTTAGCACAGGCTAATTAATGACTAGTAAGAAGAATTTAGTGAAATGTACCCATGCTACTGTTTCTTCTCAAGAATGCATTACATTTTTCTTTTCATACCCACATTCAATTTACTCATGTTCACTACAAACACAGTTCTGTTCCCTTTTTTTATGTTATGACTCTCTTTTGCTCTAGAAAAATTATACCCAAAGCCAAGAGGTTTAAAAATTTTAGACTATTTTAGATTATTTTTCTGCTCTTGAAAGCATACCTGTAGCTGCAGGTAGCAAGGCTATTATTACAGTGGTGCTCAATATTGTTATAATAGAAACATCAAGGACGCTTTGAGCCATTGTTTTAAAATGCTTTCAAATCACATACCACCGTGTAGAGTATGAAACCAACCAAGAAGCAACTTCTCAGCTTCACAATTCTCTTGTACAATTCTTTTGTTGGGTGACAGCATCAAACTATAATATCAGCAGAGGTTTACAAGGACACACAGCTTAAGTTCAGGGTGATGGATAGGTGCAGCTTTGTGGTGCATCTTTGACCCTTGGTTTTGTGCATCTGCTCTTTATTTTCTCTGTTCCCTGAGATGTGAGCTATGTATTTTGTAAAATCTAAGCTCTGCTCATTGTTTTTTATGGGTTACCATCCTCTAGTTTCTTCAGACTACTTTATACTCTGGGCCTAACCTTCCTTACTACTGTTTCATTTTGAGTATTGCCAGCAAATTTGGATTATGGTTGAAATTCTGTCTGTCAGTGAGAGAGATTTGGTCAGCAGACTTCAGGCTGCATAGCCATCCAAATAGCCAAATTTACACCTTATGAATAAGAGAGCTCTCCTTGGAGAGCTGAATATACCAGTGAAAATGCCTAGTGTGGTGACCATATCCTAGTTAATTTGAGAATTCCCAGCTTTTTATGTACTCTGCTCTAAGGACCTCCTGGAAAAGTTTTTTAAACCACAACCTAAACATTGAGAATCTGATTATCACTGCACAAAGAACATCAGTCCTTATATCACCTCTATTCTGCATAATAAAAAAGTTTGGTGCAGGATTGTATGATTTTCTCTCACGGAAGATACTGTGCCTCGCCCTTATGGGGATCTTATTCTTTTAATCATGAAAACTTTTGAGCAGTCTTCATGAGAGTGGTTAGTGTGTTTCCTCCAGGTCTTGTCATGAGATCCAGCAGCTCTGTACTAACCAGAAGGGGAAATGCCAAAAGGATAATTCACACCAACACAAACACTCATGACCACACTGTGCACGGCCTGTCCCACACTGCTCTGTGGCAAGTATGGCTTGGGGAGAGCCAGTGACAGGAGGAAGCTGGATCACCTCCACAAAGAGTCAAGAAGCAAGCTAATAACTGTACAACAGGTACCTAGTTCTTTAAGTGGCTCCTGACCTCTTTGTTCAACAGTGCAGACATGCAGCAGTGCCTGGAACGAGGTGTTCCCAGACCATACTAAGGTCTGGAAATCAGCTGGCAGCATCTGTTCAAACACAGCCCCTCAGTCTACTTTGGTTTTGCGAAGTGTCTTACTTAATTCTCTTTTCCTGAGCCTATTCCAGCTCCTGTACTTTAAAACTGGAAGTGAGTTAATTTATTTCCCTGTCCTTAGAAGAGAAAAACATGAGAACAACTGTGACTCAGATAATACTGCTGGAGAGGCACACATGTTAATTTATATATTTTATTCAAGATTCAATATTACAGTTAAAGGTATAACCTCTTAGTTATCTGGTATTTTGAACTTCTGCAATATATTTGTTTGATTACTTATACACATCCCAGTATCAGTCCTGGAGAAGGACAGATTTTTTTTTTACTTCTCAAAATCTCTATAAAACCAAAGCTTGTGAGAAAACAAGAGGGGAAAAACTTCATCAGCTCTTATCAGATGGTAGACTGTCCATTTGGCATTCTGCCTGGAAACTTGCAAACTCAATTAAATGCACATACGGTCCGTAGCAGGCAGAATCAGTCTTTGCCAACACACATCCCTCTTACAGGCTTTCCAAACTGTACCCACGCTAGATAGCTTTTTCCACATAGATGATTTTTTCCACTTCTCCAGCAGCATCAGCTCAGCATATTGTCTTCTTTACCCTGAAAGAATAGAGGAAGAATGCCAAGATGAACATCAGTTTGAACTCCACAGGGGTGATTTTGCTATCGAGGACTTTTGTTGAGGAAGACAGGTATGGAGATACCTAGATTTAATGAGCAGTGCTGGTAGAATTAATAAATCTTCTCAATACGCCCTGAAGCAGCTGTTCTATTTTGAAATAATGAGCATATGGTTTCATTATATTTCATTGATTTGATTCCCTTCAGCTAAAGAAATATTTCAGGGGAATGCAAACAACTTACAGAATTCCTGCATATTTCTCACTCCTTTTATTTTCCCTGGCTAAACAGAAAGCTGACTGGCATGTAAAAGGAAGAGCCAGAGGCAGCATTCAGACTTCTTAATAGGGGTTGTGTGAGGGGCAGCGGGGCCTCTAACAATAACGAGGACTTGTGTGTGCCTTGAAGTTGCAGTGCTTGGGGGTTCCCTTAGAGATTTTGGTTTTGTGAAAGAAATTGTCTGAAAGAAACAAGCTCAAGCTGAACTAACATGACTTATAATCCAAATTCTTTATTTAAAATTTCTCTCCAGAAGTAGGGGATGGGCAGAGAAGAGGGTAGAAAACATCAAAGTAGCTTGTTACTCTAAAACACTCAAAATTTATAGAAAGAAAGGAAGTTATGAGTTAATTTTCAATTATCTACAAGAACAAACCTTTGAAAGCAAAGCAAAATATTTTACTCTCTCAGTTGCTAGAGCCATTTCACTGTCCAGCTGTTTAGAGGGGAAACTGTATTATATTCAATATTTTATCCACTGTGCATACTACTGGTGACATTAGAAAACCAAATTCGGAAATGAAAGTCACTTACAGTTTCTATTTTCATAAAATCCTTCTGGAAACTAATTTCTGGAAGCTGCAAGCTCACAGGCTATCTTTTTAAAAACAAATAAGAAAAACTTACATATGTTTTCATTAGGTAACTGGATAGTCTTGGCAGCTCTGGCATCTGGAGGGCAGGAGCCATTCCTGGAAAGTCTGGTGACTGACAGGGAGGCACTGTGTTCCCTTCGATCAACTTAGTAAAGACGTACATTCTGCTTCTGGTTATTGACTCCCTTCCCTATTCATTGCCACTACAGTATTTTGCAGCATACATATATTAGTATGATCTACCTGTGTGTGTATATGTATATATATATGTATATATATATATATGTATGTATATATATTTGTGCTATACATATGTATAGATATACAGTATACATTACAGTTTTTGTGAACAGCAAATCATGTACTAACAGTTGATGAGATTCTGTTCCTTTACCTGAAATGTACTACAATATTGCTGAAAGTACTTTAATTTTCCTTTTTTATTTAAATGAAATCTGATTTTAATAGTCCCTTTGAGACTTACAGACTATTTCTAATGGTGGTATTTTAGATGAGAAAAAGTCCATCTGTTTTTAATGCTATAGCAACTTTCTCACCTGCTTCAAATGCCTAGTAATATATCATGCAAATATTGACACTGTGAAACCAAAGCAAAAGGATTCATTTTCAGGTGTTTGCCACATTTGAACCAATGATGTGTAATTGTAGATCCAGGCCTACAACCTACAAGACCAAAAGGAAACCCATGGTGGTATTTTTCATGCACAAGAATTCAGTGCTTCTTAGAATAAGAAGCTATATACTTCAATTTATTTCCAGCAGAAATAAGAGTAGTCTGTGTTTTGATGGATTGCAAACTAATACTAGGATCAGTCAAAGCCATTTTTTTCTCTCTTAGTGCAAGCAAAATAAGCTTGGACATCACAAAAAGTGAAACAACATCATCACAAAATACCAGTCTTTAGAAACCAAATTAATCTCCCCTGCCTTTAAAATGTATCTGAATTATTACATTTGCTATCAAACTCAATTGCAAAATTTATTTCAGCCTTTTTGTCCAGCAGAGATTGTGGCACAGTGATGTTTGCTTTTTATTTCTGGCATGCAAGTGGCAGGGAGACAGATGAAAACACCTCTCTTTTTGTGACATAATCCATACACTATAAAATTTTTTTATTGTTGTGAAACAGGTACCATTCTGAACTGAAAAACACCTTTCTGATATGAGCAGACACACTCTCTGAATTACCCAGTCAATTAATTAATGCTGCATAATTTAATAAAGGATGGTAATTACTCAGTTTTCCCCATCTTTTTCCCCTACCTGCTAATGATAACTTTATCAAGCTTAGACAGGGGATAGTGAGCATGTATGTGTGTGTAGGGAGATAATTTACAATGAAAAAGAATGAGTAAGCAGATGAAACAGCAAATGGTTCAGCCCAGGAACAGGCTTCTAAAATCTTCTGTTTTTTTACATACGGGGAACTGCAGAATGACAAAGTTTTAAGCAGAATAATAGTGACAACAGAGTTGTTAAAAGAGATAGAGAAAAAAGATAATCTCCATGCATTTATTTATCAGATTTCATTTTTATTGAAATCTCTGTTAGGAGAAAAAAATGTATTTGTGGACAGAAAGGTAAAGTTCACTCCACGGGCTTTTTCCTTTCTCCCTTGCTACCTCTAAGAGGGGAATGGATGATGACAATTACAGCAGGATCAGTCTTGGAAGCAGATATATTTCCTTTAGGCATTCTTCAGTAGTCACACCATATGGTGCAAGTTTTTCCTCATTCAAAGGTAGGTGCCAAAGGTTTTGCAAGCATCGATACATTAATCCAAACTTCTGAAATCTCATCCTGGTACATATATACTCTTTTGCATAAAGCACCTCAGAGGAGTCCTAGCATACGTGTATGTCCTCTGTCCAACTACGAGATCATTTAAGTCATTACAATCTGGTGAAATTTTCACTCTTTTCATTTGATCTATGCTCAAAGACTTCTCAAAATAAAACAAAAAAATAGATTTTTTTAAAGTAGAAAGGTGCTAAGCAACGGCAAGTTATATAATAACTGCACTGTTGGTAAAATTTGATAATAATAAGGAGGTTTTTCTGAGTTAATAAATGTCACCTTTTTAAAATAAATATTCATTGAATTATTGTTCTAGAATCTGAATTGTTGTATTATTGTTTATAATGTCTGAGGTTTTAGCTTGATTTGGAGCCTAAATGACTTAAATGAGCATAAGGTTTTAAATAAGGATAATTAATTGAATTTATTTATCACTAATTTGTAGAACATTTCAAACAATACATTCTATTGATAAACATGATAGATTATTGCTTAAGTGGTAAATTTAAATCTAAGAAATCATGTGTGAAACTTAATGTTTTATGACATTTTCCATAGATACAAAAAAAATATTTTCAGACCACAAAATAGACTGAAGCATAGATGAAACTTCTTTGACCTGGGAGCCTGTAAACTCATATTGAGTAACCACTCATATTCAGCCTAATTCTGAAGGCACTTAACTACCTTCTTAAGGAGGAACAAGGACACTATGGACCCTATAAAGGATACTTCAGTGGGCAAAGAAATAGTATCTTCTCTTACCTGCACCACATTTTTGGAGGTTTTGTCCCCTGGGCCTCTTATTTGTATTCCTGTTGAGGCCCCTCTGCCCTTTAAGCACTACACTGTCATAAAAGAACTGCTTTCAGAAACGAAAATTCTTCATTATATCTTCTCTTTTTCTTTTTTTATCCAGCTATTCTCAGCAGGTTGATCTGAGGCAAAGCCTGTAATGCCTCTTTTGTTTGTTTGGGGTTTTTTTATTTTTATTTTTATTAATTCTAAAAATCAAGACAGTGATGGTCATGCTGCAACCAATCCAGATTAACTGCTACGTACCTGACATGGAAGAGAGAGAAGAAATGTTCCCCATCATAGGAGGGACACGGACCTGTGGCAACAAGTCCAGAGGAGGGCCACAAAGATGATCAAAGGGCTACAGTACCTTTCCTACCAGGACAGGTCGAGAGAATTGGGTTGTCCAGACTAGAGAAGAGAAGGCTCTGGGAAGACCTTAGAGCAGCCTTCCAGTAACTAAAGCGTGCTCACGAGAGCTGGAGAGGGATTTTTTACAGGGGCACGTAACTGAAAGAGCGTAAGTTTAGATTAGATACAATAAAGAAATTCTTTACTGTGAGGATGTGAGAGAGGGAAGCTGTAAATGCCCCATCCCTGGAGGATTGAAGGCCAGGTTGGATGGGGTTTGGGGCAGCCTGGTTCAGTGGAAGGTGTTCCTGCCCATGGCAGGAGGGTTGGAACTAGAAGAGAGTCAGTCTTTATCTGACAGTCATTATGGATGTGATGGTAAAATGAATAGCATTAGACTAAACAAAAAGATATTAATGCATTTACAGGTATGAACTTGAGAAATAAAAGTGTAAATCATCTCACACTTCAGCAAGAACCTTGGAAGAGAGCAGGTTAAAGATTCTGATAGCAGAATTAGAACAGTTTAAGCCAAAATGCAAAGTTCTTAAAAGCACTCCAGTTTCAGAGGGAGGTTTAACTTTCCTTGTCACTGGGTGGTCACTAGAAACATGAAGCTGAAATGTGCATATAATAGTGGTCTCAAGCAAAGGGAAGTCTAAAACGAGAAATACAAAGTGAAGTTTGAAACCAGCCAAATAATCCTGGCTGCAGAAAATAAATAGCTCTTTAAAAATGAGTGATGCCAATTTCCAGTGACTTGGCTAATGGGAACTGAGTATACTCACATAGGAAAACGTGAGAATTTCTTTAAATCTTATTAGCAATTAAATTCATGAAGTGTTGAGTTGCTTCTCCTGTCAGCAAAAGGGAAAGCCCATGACTGGGCTTAGACTGTGACTCTTTCATTATGAAAGATACTCTGGCCTGTTTAGCAGCAGGCTGATTCTTACACTGAATTGTGAAGAGACTTGCTCAGTAACACTCAAGTATACTCAAGCAGAGACTCTCAACAGAGAAGCCTTTGTGAGATCCCTTAGAAATAAAACCTAACTGGAAGTACAGTAGTCCCACACCACAATCTCATAATTTTAGAAGGAAAAATTTAAATTTATATACCCCTTTATTTTACTGTAACCTTGTCATGACTATACTAGAGCGCAGTGTGATTCAACTAGCTCCAAGCAGAACAAGCTTGTGGCTTTAATATGCCATCTTGTGACAGAACCATTTTGGCATATATTAAACATTAGGTGTATCTGTCATGTTGTATGTAGATAACACCAAGAACAAAAAATTGCATTTTGAAAAGATTTTTTAGTTTCAAGTCATTCTCATCTTGTATGAAATCTTTTTCTTTTTACAAAATCTAGAATATAAAAATGTCTTTGTAAAAAATTATTTTAAAGATGTTTTGGCTCCACTGAAAACAGTAAAAAAAGAAAAGATGTTTTATCATGAAAATGTGAAAATAGAATGTTTTGAAAGTATCAGTACTTTTGCTCTTCTTCTCCTTCTTTCTTCTTAAGAAGGAATGTATCAGGGAAGTAGACACATTCATCGACAGACCACAATTTACAATCAAGGTGTTTCTGACAAGCTGTGATATGAAGATTTATTTGCTTATTAGTTTGTCTGCCAATACAATAAATAATAGAGAAATGCAACTACATGACTAAACTATATTCATTAACTTAGGCTTTTCAGCTTTAGTCTATAGATGCATCTCTGTGGCAGATTCCATGCTTATATACAGACCTAGAGCTTCCAACTGATTTCCAGGCAAAAAAAAACCAGTTTTCCTCTAAAGGTTCAGCAATGTCATTTGTGGATTTAATGTTTACAGTGTTCCTTCCCTTTGGGCTTGCTGACCTAAACCTTCACTGAAAAAAAAAGGCTATTTTTCACTGCTAATATATGTTAGTAATTAAAGAATATTTCTCAATTTCTTTCTTGGTATTTTTTTGCACTGCGTCTCACTCTCTCATTAAGAAAATTGGTACTTTAAAATAATAAATGCAAATTTTAGACAAGATTGGACAGCAAGAACAGTACAAAATAAATCAATACAAAAGCAGCAATAGTAAGAAAAAGATAATAACATTCACCAAATCAGAATCTTTTACGGTTCAGAATTGTTATAATGACTCAAACCCAGTACCAGAATTTGTTATCCCTTTAAAATAGTGTCTGTTAGGCAAGACATTTATTAATAGAAATAAATAGCAATATCTTGACCCAAGAAGCTCTAAAGGCAGATGAAATGCCTGTAGATTGAAGTAGGGCTTTCATAAACTCTGAATTCTTGAGCCAGAAATCCTCCTCCAGTTTTATTGCAAGTGAATCTGGGATGTTATTCCTTTCTAATAAAGTTGCAGACATAAAATACAAGTTGTTTTGTGGGTGCAAATTAATATGCAGTATGTTGATAGACATTTGATAGCTCTGAATGAGCAACAAGAAATGTTTCAATGAAACAAAGCATTACTATCTCATAATAGGAGTCTGAATAGTGAAAAGCCTAATATAACAAAGCAAAGAACCTATTAAAGTAATAAATAGAGGGTTATCTCTCCAATGTTCGTGAACTAAGTCCCAGGTAGCTTAAATCTATTCAGTCCACAGTAACCAACATTACATAGCTAAATCTTTGAAGGACGTGGAAGATAGCAGACTGTTTGCAGGAGATGTGTGTGCATTTTGTTTGTTGTGGTTTGTAACTCATTTTTAATAGAAAAGTATTACAGAAGGAAATCATTCACTCAAAGAGTAGCTTTGGTAGCACATAATGGTTATGAATGTTATTGCTGACGGATAACACAGCAGGAAAATACATGGAATCTGGTCATAATAGTGGAAGATGACAGATTTCTTCGTTCTGCTGCTTGATTTGCCTCTTCATATCAATGTCCATTATAACTCCTGTCAATATATCCTCTTATGTTCTGATTTACACCCAACTGCTAAATATGTTCTGTACTGTACACTTGAATTACCAGTTGGACTTTTTGGACACAAAGCTACTTATTATCAATATTATGGCAATGTTATAATATGAGAGGTTTTGTTAAAAAAACATACAAATTAAAACTATTGCACCAATGGGAGCCCAGGTGCTGTGTGATTCAGTGAGCAGATGCTTTCAAAAGAGGCACTATGCATTTTTCTACTGTGCTTTTAGAAGAATTTTACTGTGATCTTAGCATTCCATACTGCTTAATTGTGTTTAATTATCTTCTATGTCTTCTGCCCTTAGAGGTAGATGAGTGGCAGTACTTTAGTTCTTAAAATGGAGGATGACACGTGCTATTTCATCTCATTTACTCAAAGCGGAGAAGGGGTTTCTATGGACTTCAAACCCCTGCCAGTGACAAATTACTTCAGAATCCCTTTGGAACTATTAATAGCCCAGTGCTGCAACTTCAGTTCTTCCCAAGTGATGGAAACGTTTTAAATGAACTAGTGCAGTGGGTGTTGAGAAACTCCTTGATGCATCTGATGCATTTTTCATCATTATTTCATGCAATTATTTACCAAGAAAGAGTGTAACAGCAAAGACTCCCTTTCAATTCCTTCAATTCCACCTGACTACACTTTAATTTCCTAATCAGTTCTTCTAAGTTATATATATGTTACTGTTTTTCTGTAGGTCTTGAGCATCTGATCTGGAGATTTGAATTGTAATAACAGTCACAGCACAAAGTCACTCTGGGTTTTCTGGAGTGTGGAAGGGGAAATCTGTGCCCTCCCTCCTCGTTTGACTCAAAATTGCTGTCAGATAGAAGCTGAATCTCGATTGCTGCATGAAAGTTGTTTCACAGAACTCAAGGAGTCCTAGACAGTCTTCCTCACTTTATCTAGCATTTTGCTCTTTTCAAAGTACAGTTTTCACTTGAGGCTACAGAGAAAACTGCAAAAGAAGCCAAAATGATTGCTGGCAAAACAAAAGTGGGATTAGGACTGATTCTCTGTCAGTCAATAGATATTGCTTTAGATTGTCCCTGTAGGTTTACTGCTGCTAGTTTGTTTATTAAAAATAGTAATAATTTTCAGATTGATTATCAGCAGTAAGCACGGTCAAAGTAAAGAATATTGTCAGCAAAATTCATATTAACAGGCATAACTTGTGAAAGCAAAATAGTCATGTCCTTGCTTAAAACCTTGCCAGTTAGTTATATGAAGCAGCTGCCATTACTTGGTATTTCAGAGCTCTTCCCGAGGCAAAAATTGCTGCAAGTGCAGTGGTAATTTTATTTCGTTATGGACAGAATTGGAAAATGTTCAGTTGCAGCCAACAAAAATTTTAGCTAAACGCTGAGAAAGCATCAAGCTGGTTTACTGGCATATTCAGAAAGGTCATGGAAAGTCACTTCCACAGGTGCTGTTTTTGTGAGGAGAACTAACTGCTAGAAAAGAGTGGAAGTGATTATTAGTAGGTGGTGTGTTATACGTGAATGTCTCATTTTTGTAGAATTTGTGTGTCCATTTTGGAGCAGAACCACTGAGACTGATACCACAATGGAAATGAGCCATCTTGAAACACGGTTACACCTTGTAAAACCTTAATGAAACATCATGTCTGTCAGTAAACATCCATGACCAAAACTACCACCCAAATCAGCCGCCCTCCTTACTGCAAGGTGAGCAATATTTGCTAGGCATGTGTAAGAAGAGATTTATTATGTCATCTTATATAACTTGTGGTATCCACGATGCATGCACAAAGGCAAAAAATACAATAAAGGATTATCCACGTTAAGTCTTCTGGAACAGCAGCTGGCATCGCTGAGATGCTTTAGGGAAAATGACAAGAGAGCAAATGACAAGAACAACCTGTGCTTAAGTCAAAGATCCCACCCAATGTGTCTCGCTGTTTGACTGTGAAAGTTTCTTGTCCTCTGAGCAATGATCCTGCTATGTCCAGGATTCCCTAGTGCTTGGTGGCTCAGTTTCTAGTTCTACTTATGCTCGGTCAGAATTCAGAAGAGATGCTTGTCCCAAAAAACCCCATAACTGCACATTCTAACATGATCATATTAATTTTTAGTGGTCTGCAAGTTGAACGCATCTGTGAATGGAAAAAGTAATTTAGTTTTCTCACTTAGCCTGCAAGAACTTGCATCCACTCTTTTTCACCTGCTTGAAAGGACTGAGGATGATAAATCAAGCAGTAAGTTTAGCTTTGCAAGTCCTACCTTAGAAAGTCCACATCTTTCCCCTGCAACAAAGTTTGAGATCCTTCAGTCAGTCAACCCCAGCTACTTACTTTCAACTGCTGTCTATACCCAGCATCTTTTCTGCAGACTTAAAAAATACACTCAGCTTAGTATAATTTATATTTGTACCATTGACGTATTCTTTAAAGTGTATTAAGAAATCTGAGACACACTTAAAAAACATAATCTACTTCAAACATCTTGATGGACTTGCACCTTTTTAGAGGATGGAAAAAGGATGGAAATAAAGGAGGTATAGAAACAAAGGCATTAAAGAGCAAATGAAAAGCAGCACAGCATGAATCCTGGAGCTGCTCAGGGGAAACCTGTAGGCTGTGTCCCTGCAGAAGACACAACCATCTTTTTTTCAGAGTGCATGAAAGAAAATATTGAGGGTTTGGGCTGTGGTAGGGCTTAAAACTTTCTTAGACACTAACCTTTGCATTGAGACTCAGTCAAAATCTTGTCCTACAGTAATAGCATAATTACCTAAGTTGTCCTGCACAAGAAAGAAGTCTGGTGTGTACTTAGTTTCCATTTTTATTTCTGTTCTCTGCCTTCTTTTCAGTTGAATATTTCCTGTTATAATCTAAACAAGAACATTATTGAATGATAAGTGACATAGAAAATATCAACCAGCATCAGAAAACTTTCATTTACCTTGATGAGTATTTACTGTTATAGAGCATAGTCTAAGGAGGAGTTTCAAGAATATAAAGGGGATCTACAACCATGAAATAGAACCATCCATTTTCATTGTACACATAATTATTTTGAAACTGGAGTTTGTACTTGTCTATATAATTGAAATAAGGCAGAAATAGTATGGTGTGGAAAGTCTCTGTTGTATCAAAAGTTTCAAATCCAAACCATAAAAAATAGCAGGGAACAGTGGGGGAATATTTTCTTGGAAATCTGACTGTGAGAATCATGACCTCCTTGGAAAACGCAAAGGTGAGAGTCAGGTAGTAAGCAATGTGTGGAAATTTCTGTGATCCTGGTGTTATATACTAAGTTTCAAGAACAGAAGTGAAAGACCAGAAAAACCTGGAAGGTATGATAGAAGTTATATTAGAACAACAATATCCACTGAGATACACTTGAGGAGTATACCAGACTGCTTCATACATTGATGGAGGTGCAATTTTTGGGATGATGGTAGAGTAAATCTCAGAGCTGGGAACAAAGGAGGTAGAGGAACAAAGACACTGAAGAGCAGAGGTATAAAGGGCATGGTGCCCTCTTGATATCTGCTGAAGAGAGACAGATATACTTCTAAAGAGTGATTCAATCTACCTGTCTTAAATGTTTGTACGAGGGATTTAGTCAACTGTTGCAGCTGTCCATCACCATTGTCCAGAGAAACTGGATGAACGGGTTGAAAAAATACATCAATTTTAGACGGAAAAATGTTAAATAGTAAAAGGAGGAAAAAAAAAAGCAGTCATGCACTATACCCACTGCACATTTAGTCAGTTGGTGGTTTTTGAAGGCAGGTAGTTGTAGTTTTTCATTATGATCAGACCATGCGTTTCTTGGTAGGTTAAATGCAGCCAGACTCCTCATGCACTGCTGGAGAGTATCTACTAGAAGCAGGAAAGTAAGATAAAAGAATTGGGATGAAAGACTATACACGGAGAAAAAAAAATTAAAAATATAAATTAATTTAAAAAAAATGCCTGAGTTACTTTTAAAGCATGATTTATTTTTTTCCCACAAGATATCTATAACATAATACCTCGTGTTTCCTTTAACATTTATTTCCATTCATTCTTTGATTATAAAGATTCACCTGTCAACAGGTGCTCACTTAACAACGCAGAAGATTTTGTAGTGACTGATATATTTTTGATCGATGTATATAAAGTGGGAAAAATAATATCAAAATCTAGTTTAGAATATAAAAAAAATGCTGCATCAGTTGTCTAACCTAAATTAGATTCTTTTTAGTATCTGAATTTCCAGGTGGAATGATGACTATTGAGTCTCAGTAGGATTGTTCCTTTCAGTAAAGGACCTGAAACACAGAAATATATGAAACTAACATTTAACCACTGCACAACAGTGCAGTGTGACAGACGTTTTTTGTTTACTATGCCTTTAATATTGAATAATAAATGTAGGTCTATTCCTGCAAGATGTCTGCAAGAAAAAGAAAAATGGAGATACCAAAAGTCTTGCAAGATTCAGTTTTCTGCATGTCATGCGTAATTTCATGTTGCTTGCAAACCTGAGAAAATACTAGAACACAGGAACTTTGTTAAAGCCATAGAAAATTTGAGGTGAAATACTTCTTCAAAAGGTAAAAGGTTGTTTCAAAAAGAAAATCAATAATCAGAAGTAATTATGGGCTAAATTTGTGTTGGATATTAGGAAAAGAACAGCCTATACTATGATGATAATCAAAAACTGGAATAGAGTGCCCAGGGAGGAGCATAGTAAACACCCATGGGGAGCACAAGGAGTGCCTGTGGAGGGTTTTCTCTTGTCTCGTTTTAAAAAAATAAGTTATGGAAGGTTCTTTCAAGAATGGTTTGAAGACAGTTTGCTCCTTCTTTGGGTAAGCATTGAACTAGATTGACCTCTTAAGGTCTTGCTGAGTTCTATATCCTGCAGTTTTTAGGAAATACAAATTACTTGTTAACACAGAATCAAAAAACTGTGTTAACCTAGGTGGCAGTTAAAACATACATAGTTATTTCCATGCTGAAGGCATAACGTCATTAAATGTGAGCACAGACATATAAATGCATGCTTGCCTATAGAGAAAATTGCAACTCCTGCTATTTGTAAGGAAATGCTACTTTTATCATAAATCATCAAAATACCTCTGTGCATTTTGATTAAAAAAGACACCTTTGGGGTAGTGGACTTTTAGGAGCAGGCCAATAAAGCTTACTTACCTGAATAAATATCCTCATTTGTGCACCAGAGAAATGTATTTGACTCTGATAACTGGCTAAGCAGCAAACTCAGAAGTACAGAGTCTTAGAGCTGACTGCCACCCAGACAAAAAGATGTCATGTGGTATATGAATCTTGGGTTTGATGGAAGTCTTACTTGGCTCTTGTGATATTGCAGATACTCTTGCAAACTATGGCATTGCAGAGCCTGGACAATTAATCTATGTGTTTTCAGCTTATACTGCCCAGCCAGCAAGTAGATTAGGGGCACAAGAAGCCGGAAAGGGCCATCACCAGGACAGCTGACACCAAACGACCAAAGGGATATTCCAGACCACATGGAATCATGCTGAACAATAAAACTGGATGGAGCTGTCTGGTGGAAGTGGAGGGATGTGCCAGAGGGTGTGGGATGGGCATCCCACTGCTTTGAGACTGACTGTTTCATCTCAACCCACAAGTTTTTTCTTTATTCTGAATCTCTTCCCCATCACAGTGAGGGTGTTAGTGAGTGGTCAGGGGTGTTTAGCTGCCTGCCAGGTCAAATCATGACACAGGAAAACCAAGCAAAAGTCATAGTTGTTTGGAGATGGATTTGCTTTCCACCTTGCCAAGATTTTACCCCATAGTTGTCCAGCTTATTCCTGAATTTTGTCATCATCTCATTTCATGTAGTGCATGAAATCTAACATGTGAAATTGTAATAACATGTTTTTAATTTGCAGAGAAATATAAGAGATAAAAGGGACTTTATATGAAGTTAGTTTGGAATTAACTATGGCAACTTTTCCTCTCTAAATGGTGTTTTTATCAGACTTTTTTATAATTTAAAGAAAATGAAATTGTATTTATTAACATTGCTGTATTTTTTATATTATGTCAGTTAATAATAACTTTGTTTCCTTATGTCTGTCAAAAATTCCATGTAGCACTGAAAGCAAATGCCTTCTAATCTGTGACACAATCTCATTTATTTTAATTACACAAAGTTCTCTGTATCACTTGCCAGTGAGTCCATAACTTTATTAGGCTTTTTCTTCAGTAAGACCCAGTAAGAACTCATAGCATGGTTATGAATGGATATGTTCTCGAGATTTGGCTTCAGTTCAGAAAGCATTAAGACAGCACTGGGAAAGAGAGTTCTGAAAGTCTTCCCAAAATGGATATAGCTAATAATTTCTCAGTGTAACAAATTGTACTTCATCAGCTATTACCTTGTTTCACACACCGAAATGCCAAGGCTTTCAGTTCTGTCCCTTTCACTAAGAGTCAACAGCAAGTGGAGTGTCAAGCAGAGAAAATAGGGTGTCAGCAAGGGGACGCTGGCAACACAAAGAGATGCTATTAGCAAATGTGCAGTTGTTAATGTTAGAGATGCAATGAAGCCCGAAGACTGGATTGCTGTGCTATGCACCAAAGAAATGAAGAGGTAAGGCATCGGGCATCAGCAGCCCTATCTTCACATCTTCAGATAACATCTGTTTTCTAAAAGAGCAAGAATGTGTCACTGGGGGGAATTTTCATTTCATCTTTCAAATCCTCATTTAATATACACTATAACTTGAAGATAGACCAAAGAAGTTCTGTGATGAATTGTAAGCACAGATACAGAGATTTCAAGAAATTTTCTCAGATTCAGTCCAGACTGGAAATCTGCTGTTCTCTCCTTTCACTTTCTTATAAATAAAGATTATAATAAGTTCTTCATGAGATGGTGACCTACTGTATCCTTTGTGAGACCACTTTGTAACTTGATGATATGGTTCAACCACATGAATATCTCAGAAAGTTTTCAGATATCATTCTGTGTAGTTCTGCCTGATTTTTAATACCTTGCAGGACTTATTGGACTGTGAGAAAGCACAGAAATAACCACTCTTGTGGAATAGTTCTCCTTCTCATGTACTAAAGAGACCAAGTACAGCAAACTGAGCACATTAATCATCTGGAAAGGTAGGAAAAAGAGCTTAACCCAGCACTAGAAATTATGAGATCTGGGTCATATAACCCTTGACAAATTGTGTTCCTGTTGACAAAATGGAGACTTAACTGTTGTTTTCAGGGTGCTAAAACAGAAACAAGGGCATACAGCTGATCTATTGTGCTTTCCAACCCTTATTTTTACAAATGATAATCAGCTGAAAAGATTTGAATGTATTTTCTAAAACAGAAAACTTCAGGCCCTTTCCCTTAGGATAATACATAAAATATTAAGGTATTTGTTTGGGGAAAGCATGCTGTAAGTGAACAGAGCAGGCTGTGGAAGGATTAGCAATAGAGGTTAATTTGCATTTCTGAGCATTTCCCCTCCTCAGAAGTCACAGTTTACCCAGGAATCCCTGCAGACACCCTGCCTTGCCATGATGGGTCTGAGCAGGAAAGGGCTGGGCTGAAGCATTGGGACCAGATGTGGGGCATGGCCATGGCACAGAGGTGTTGTCTGTGTGTAAATGAAACCAAAGAAATGAAATGGAGGTGTTATGAGAGACGTGTATCTCTTAGCGTTATCCTAAGAGTGGCTGAATGAAGCATTGTACTTCAAACTACGCAAGTTTAGGTATGATTTTGCTTTTGTAATTTGGTTGATTTTTTTTTTAATACTCCATAGTAAGTTATAATGACAACTCAAAATTGGAAGCCTTCATACAAATCCAAACTAATAACCTGCTCATTCAAAAAATGAAAATTATTATGATACCATACAACCTCAGCAGTAGTTTGGTTTTGTTTAGAGGTACAGACTTGGGGAACAGCACTAACTTAGCAAAATAATTCCCATATCCCTTTCAGAATATAAACAAAGCATGTTTCTATACTGATAATGGAGTAGGCAGATGATCAACAAGGTTGGCACCTTTTAAATAGAACCACTAATGCTTTTTGTGTTGCAGCCTTATTGGAATTGCAAAGGAGATGAAGAAGGGCAGGAGAGGTGAAAAAAGTGATAAAGGATTTAAAACGATCCCTTTGTGCAACATGCAAACTCCTCTTTAGTGCATTTGTTAGGTCTGGCTGAATTATTTGGAGTGAATAATTTACATCACTACTTTTGGACTTTTTTCCATCAAAGAGATTATTTCAAGGTCTATGTGAAATTGAATCATACATGATAAATACTTTGGTAATCTTATTTTGTATTTACAAATTATGTTAAGTAACAACAAATTGTTTGCAACCAGATGTTCATGTGAATTTCACCAATCACAACAGTAGAGAAAAAAGTGCCTACTAAAATAATATAAACTCAAAATATATAAATAAAAAAACCAACCCTTTTAAAAACATACTTTTAATTTTAGAAAGCATCTATAAATGAATCAGCAAAAAGAATTTTTTTAAGGGCCTTTCAGGGAATGTAGGAGACAAGGTAAACATGGTGAAGATTTCTTTGGAACTCCCTCTCTTCATAGTTAATTTGGGATTCAAAAATAAAATTTTCTTTTGATTGTATGGATTGCATAGCAAAGAATTTAGAGCTGAATTTCAAATGGTCTACAGGAGAGACAGTTTCTAGAGCTTTGAAACTGGTATGATTACACAAAAGTCATAGCTAGAGGAGCAAGGATTATTCTTCCATGGATGATTTGAATCCAGAAGGTCAGATAGAAACAAAGTACTTGTACCTAGATGTCCCTTATTTCTTTTCTTCAAACATGTGAACTGCATGCATTACAGTCCTGCCACAATTTGTCTTCTGCAGGAACCATAGAGAACTAATATTCTGTTTAACATTAATTTCTCTGAGGTACTGTGAAAGAGGAGAATGGGAATCCACAAAGGTCCACAATTTGGAGACCTTTCAACTTGCAGGTGCAATTATTTGCAGGCAAAACCCCTCTCAGCCTACACAAGCTGAAATAAATTAAAGTGTACTAGCTCTAATTACTTGCTCAATCTTCAACTTTGATTCTGTGGGTGAGTATGAATTCAGAATCCTCGATGATACTATATGGATAACTAAACATCTATATTTGCTCTTATTTCATGGGAATATCGGTATCTTAAGAAGGAATTTACTGATAACAAAGGAACTGAAAAATTTTACACTTCAGCAATAATGTTGACTCTGCAGTGACATGAATTGTAAAAGTGGGTACCCTAAAAGTACAAAAAGAGGTCCTTGGCTAAATCCAGAACACTGATTTGTTAACTGGAATGACAGCATTTTATAAAATTAATCTTCATTACTATGATTCCTCTTTGAAATAGATAGAACTGTTGAGTTGTTTTAATTCTTTTACTGAAAGATGATCAGAATTTGACAGAACAATCCTAATAATTCAGAACTGTCAGAATTTGTAATTATTACTTGTTGTGAGAGACTGAAATTGGTTAATGGTTTAAACATTGTTAAAATCATTGGAAGACTTTTGTCCACTGTAGCAAACTGTGCAAAGAACCAACTGCTCACCAAGTCCACCCCTCCCTGAATATGCCTACTCATTTGGACTATGATGGTAACTTGAGATGAGATAACGGCATCCAATTATCCCAGGAGAAGAATGTATCCACAAGTGTGAAAGAGTGGAACGCTGATGGCTCAGCCAATCAAGATGTGCAAAGTAACCACCCAGGTGCTGAGGGGATGCACACCATCACCTCAGGCTACAAACTGGGTGTTGAACAGGATAAGGAAAGAGGCAAATCCTGTGCGGTGGGGCAGTGTTTCTTTGTCTTAACACAAATTAGTCAGCTGTGATAACTCCCCTCTGGGGAACTACCAGAACAATTCCCAGGTAGCCTGAAGGTATTCATCTCTGCTGATGGGCCATAATGGTCTATAATGGACTCACTTTCACTGACTTAATAGGCAACTGTAACATTTAGAAGGTGACAAAGACTCCTGAAATGTTCCCTGATCCAATATTACATCATCCAGTGTAAAACTCCTTGCCCCGGAGGAGGTACAAGGGGCCTTTCTACCTAATCTAAGCGTAATAAACATATCCTGCTTCTTTGCTCACCCGCAGACTTCCCTCACCACACAGGCTTCTTCCCTCACCACCCTGGACTTCCCTCAACGGATCCAGACTGCAACCATCACTTCAACAAGACTGGGACTCTCACCACTGAGAAGGTCACACAAAGAGGATCAATGGGACACCGTGGGAATCGACAGAGTGGTGATACTTTTTCTTCTTACTCTATCTCTCTGTCACTCTCTCTCCTCTGCTCCCTCTTTTCATTATTTCTTTCTATCTCTCTCTATCTCACATTTACTGTTAAATAAAAATCCATACTATTGACTTTGGCATATGGTCTCATTTACACCTTAATTTAGGCAGAGGCATCTCTCTAATAACGTTAAAGAACCTGATCATAACACTCGTATTTTTAAATTTTTGTTCAGTTATTTTTACCTATGTGAATTGTACCTAGCAGATGATAAATACATTTTAACATAGGTTTTAAGAGAAAGATAATAAAAACTACCTAGAGATAAGGGTGTTAAAATGCCTTATAATTCAGCGCATCCTTTATTGAAGAGATTTGACCCCTATCTCCTATTTCAAACAATGATCTACAGCAGACGTAGAGTTTAAAAAAATAAATATAAATAAAAAAATATGTATCAACTGTGTTGTTTTTGAGGAAAAGTAATTTTGAATAGGATCATATTTCACAATTAACTTAATTAACTTCAGAGAACAGTACATTCTGCTTTACTCTTCATCTAGATAGTTCACTAGATAAGAATGTACTGCATGCACAGGGTAACAGGAAATATAATCTTTAAATTATTTCAATAAATTATGTCCTGTCTTGCTAGGTATTGTTTTACTGGAAAGAAACCCAAACTATAAGTCTAAAATAAATCAGTGTTTATCATAATGCTTTAAATGCTGATAGACTTCTATTGTTATAGCAAAAACAAACTACAATATTTGGTAGTTTTATCATTAAAGAGAGCACCAACAGAACTGAGAATACAATACCCCTATTTCATTGTTCTCTTTAGGGCAAACAAGCCTTTCTGCAGCTAGATGTGCTGTGTGATGGAGAAGATAACACGTTAAGTCTTGATTCTGTAAATAAGTGGAGTTAGTTTGGCCGCACAGGGACAGTCAGTCTGTGTGTGACCAGTTCTAAAACTGGATCTTATTTTTAATGACTTATGACAAGAGGTTTTATATCTCTTCTGTGCATAGTATTTGCCTGCCTTTCTTGTTTTTATGCTCACAGAATCACGAAATCACAGAATCATCCAGGTGGGAAGAGATTTTCAAGATCATCTAGTCCAATCGTCAACATAGCACCGCCATAATCACCCCTAAACCATATCCCCCTGTGCCACATCCAGCCTCTTGAACACTTCCAGAGGTGTTGACTTCACCACCTCTCTGGTCAACTTATTCTAATGCCTGACCTCTCTTTCAGTGAGAAAATTTTTTTCTAATATCCAATCTGAACCTCCCCTGGTGCAACTTGAGGCCCTTTCCTCTTGTCCCTTCAGCTTGACACAACAGAAGAGATTGACCCTCACTTCACTACAATGTTCTCTCTGTGTCTTTCTGCTACAAATATTATTTCTCAGGGAAAACAAATGAGACCAGAGTTTTGAGATGTAACAGGACTAGTACTGGTTTCAATGGAATGTACCATGGAAAATTGTGTATAGCTGAGCCAAGTGATTTAAAGGAACTAGCCAAGCAAAGTAAAGAAACAATGAGGAAGGGAACTGGAGCAGCCAAGCAGGCAACACCAGGTTACTCTATAACCAGGTGTATTGTCATGAAGTCCATAAAGTACTTCATTGGGGGCTCCAGGCAGAAACAACCACCAGAGACACTTGGTGAAGCCCCTCAGAGATGTTATAAGGATGTGTATATGTGCTGCTAATAAGTGTTGGGAAATGTCATGAATATGTAACAGGAATGCAGGGAATGAAAATGAATAATCATATAATATAAATATATAAACTGTAACGAAGGTACCTCTGTGTGCACTTTTGGTAAAATGATTGCTAGGGCATCCAGTGCACTGAAATCATCCGGTGCACCATAATAAAAGAATTCTTGCCTGCTAAAACTCACAAATTGAGTCTTAGAGTTTTCTTTTAAGTGCTAATTTTAGGCAACCCAAAGATAGGACCATGGTCAATTGTTTATGGCCAGCTACCTTACTCTCAACTACAGATGACAAAAATCTCATTTGGTTTTCTAGCCTTTCTCTTTGGTTACTGTTGCTTACTCTTACAGGCTCACTGGCATTTATGTTTGTTTACATTTATTTTAATTTTTTAAAATTCTACCTTGCACTTCTTTGCTCAAATGTCTGGGTTTTGAGGATGCTTTGGACAGGCCACCAGTTTTAACACCTCAGAGTTTTGCTGAGTGATTTTTAAAAAGTCTTCCTCTCAAGAACAAGGGTAAGTTTATTTTGCTTTTAAGATTTGGATGTACTCAGAGGAATGAAAAAGTTGAGGTCCTGTAACTCTTGTGTTGCTTACTGGCTTTAAATCATGATATGTAATCACCTACTACGTGTGGCTTTCTGACTGCAAGACTTTTTACTCTCCAGCCTCTTCTTCAGTCAGATTGCAACTCTTGGATACCACACAAGACCCAGCAGTGGGTGTTTGGGAATAGAGCAAGAGTAAAAAAAGTACACTCCTCCCTGTGCCTTCAGTGATAATTTGAGTGTTAGGTAATGATAGGGGTTATAGTCATCCTCAGGAGTACTGCACTTGCTGTCTAATAATTTTTAATTTATTTCACTGTTAAAGAGCCTTTTACAATTTGGGCTTCACCATATCCTGGGGAAAGAACTTCACAGACTCATTTATATATATTTCCTTTTTATTTAAGTTCTCAGTTCTTCCTCTCTTGGAAAGACACTAGTGATTTTTTTATATCTTTTTCATAACACCCCTGTCTTAACTGTTCTCCAGCTCATAAGTCCTAATCTATTTAGTTCTTTTACAGAAGCAGTTTCATAGCTCCAATTATCCTTTTCTTGCTTCTCTGTGTTGTTTTGGTTCTGCTACATTTTTTTGGCACAGAAGTGATCAATATAATCCACACATCATTCAAGATTTTCTCAGAGATATATTGTTATTCTTGTCTCATTTTCTATATCTCTCACCACCATTTCAGAACCAGATGTGTTTGTAACTCTGTTGAACAATGAGAAGATGAACCGTCCACAGTGGTTCCAAAATCTCTTTTCCAAGCAACAGGAACCAGCTTGGTGTCCATCAGGCTACAGGAGCAGGCATGATGATTTTCCTACGTAAGTTTTTCGTATTTCTTCACGTTTCTGTCAGGTAAATGAGCAGGTATCTATCTGCAGGGTAAGCTCTTCTGTTAATGCCTTTACTTTATTCATTGTATACCTCCCTTGTTTATTTTCCTGGCTGTACCTGACCTGCAGATATAGTGACGCTAGTTGCAACTCTGTCTTAAACTGTGATCAAGGTACTTGTCTCAGAACACTCATTCCCAAATCTACTAGTCTTGGTTTTTGTTTGTTCCCCATCACAGACAAAGGTTATCCCTCTTTTTTTAGCATTGTATATCCCCTGCAGCGCTTTTCTCTTTCTGAGCTGAACTGTTTTATTGCTTGTAACTTCACATCTTGTTTGCTATTTTGCCTAGGGCTTCTCAAACTTGTTTTAGCATGTTAATAAATGCCATCTGCTTTAGTGTATTATATGATGAAGGATACAGGTCTTCACAGTGTATCTGCCATCTGACTTTCAAAGACGATATTTTCTCTTAAGAAAGTAAAATTATATTTTCACTCGTATTTTTTGCAGTAACTTGAATCTAGATTTGTCTCATTTAACTTCAGGGACCTACTTGAGGTACCTATAATAAGTACACAGTTGTCTTTGTTTTATTGTGGAATCAATGCTGTATGTATATGATGATTCATCCCATGTAAGGGTTGGCTCATCTTCTCAGAAATACCTGTCTTTCCCTAGCTGACACTCCATACGCAGAGCATCAAATTGTTGTACTGATAATTGAGATACTGTGATTGCATGCTGATGTTAGATGAATTAATTCCAGGTGGGGATATTCTAAAAATGTGAATTCTTCAGAGACACAAATTATTGAAAATCTTAGTCTTCAATAAAGAAATTAAAACAAAATAAAGGGAAAAAAATTAAAAAAAAAATAAAGGGGGGAAAAAAGGTTAATAAGTTTCCTGTTTTGTCAAATCAGAAAAGGTATAAAATATTCTTAGAATGATCTTGACAAAGATCAGTCATTTTTGTGAGCAGCTTCTATGACAGTAGTTATTGCTGGTACCTCCAGACAAGATAAATACATCTGAGTATAATTATGGTTAGTGCGGATAAAAGAGTACAAACAGAGCTCAAGTGCCACTTAAAAGACTTTTGATAAAGAAGAGGAATAATTATTTTACCATATTCTTCCTCTACTAAAAGTCATCACTCCCACCTGGTCTTGATGCTTGAAGAGAAAGAAAAAGGGAGAGAACAGGTTTTCTGGAACACTTCCTTCAACAAACTGAGAAAATTAGGTAATTCTGCTGGATAGAATAATAGGGATTTTTCTATTTCAAGTACAGATGAATGGCCAGTAAGGTGCTTGTTTATGTATAACTATACATATGAAATTATTCAATAGACTGCCATTAACTGTCAAAAGGGTTGTATACGTTACCTGATGGTACAGAACTGAGAACATTCCCAGCCACATACTATCTAGGTCAGAAAGGTCTGAGCCTGTGTTAGTATAACCTTTTTACCTTCACCTTAGTAGAGGGAAGCCTTGAGGAATATGGTCCTTAAAGGATGATTGTTGTAGCCTGGAATAAAAATGTCTGGGAATATCATAAGGGGCCTTAGTTTTCTGTAGAAATTATTTTATTTTCTCTGTTTTGAATTCTCTGTGCACACTTGAGACTGAAAAAGATAATAAATAGGTTGCTCTCTGTATTAAAGCAAAAGGGGATTTCATTAAATAACTAATTAAAGTTTTCCCACCTATTATGCAAAACACCTCTGCTGACCTACTGCAGAATTTAACAATTACTGACAAAAAGGAGCCTAGCCCTGCATTACAGAACATAACCTGATATCTCTGCTATTGTTCTAATTCTCTGATGAGGGCAAGCATTACACAGAGCCCCTGAAACCATCTCTTCCTCAATTTTGAAACATGGCACACCTAACCTAGAAGAGCAGGTCCTCTAGACCTTCAGCAGAGAGGTAGAGATGCAATTAAAAAGAGCAATTCAAACCACCTAAAACCTTTCATGAGTTGTTTTCTGGAGGTACCAGCTTCATTTCTTCTTCTGGTTAGCAGCTTAAGGTGGTTATACTCAGGAAAGTACTTAGATTAAATGTGTCGGAGCTAAAATGCTCTTGATCTTTCATTTTGAAATGAAATGTTTCTGGGACTGCTTTTCTTCTGTCACATGTGTGCAATCACAAGGTATGAGGTAGGTGTCTGTCCTACCTGACCCATATCTGCTTGCACAAAGGGACAGAAGGCCATCAATGCTGGTAAGTTTTCTAAGTTTGTTCTTCGTGATGGTTAATGTAACAAGGATACAAATGTGAAGACAGAAAACTGTATTAAACCACTGAAAATGTACAGGATCTTTTATTAGTTTTAGATTAGAGAAGTCAGAAGATGCAGAAACATACAGAAACTCAAGAAATTGCTGTCCACCCATCCCAGCATTAAAAGTGTGGAGGAACAGGAGCATTTCAGTAGACTTCTGAAAAGACAAAAGAGAATAAAGGGTAGACTGAGAGCTTACTGTTGAATATGATTTAGTGTCTAAAGTTCTGAAAAGAGCTATTCTCTTTTAAATAATCCCTTCTGAATGTAGTAAAAATAAGCTAGCCAGATGCTGGCTTCAGTATACAACAGCCTTTTTATACTGGCAACACTAGAAATAATTGGTATCTCTATAACATCAGGCAAATGGGCTCTATTGAATAGTCAGATACAAAAATGTGTGGGAATCTGTTGTCAGGGAGAATCTTCAACCATTGTGTTTTCTAATGGCAATGAACTGAGTAGTGCAAAATGATTCTTGCCAGATATATTATAAGAGATTTGGCATGCATGAGGCTAGGCAGAGGGAAGGAGGTAAAATTCTTTCTCATTGTTCAGAGCATCTCTTAGATACTAAAGAGGGAGGCTAAATCCTCAAGCTCCAGAGACTTTATGACTATACTGAAGTATATGCAACAGAGGATTCAGAGGCCATTTCATCAGTACATGCACACATAAACTGTCAAAGTTGTGAGGGAACTGGGCTCAGGTGAGACAATACACTTAGAAACATATGTTTGGTTTTAAACACTGCTGGCACATTTTGTAGCTGGGAACAGCTGTTGTTATGACTGTTTTAAATATCTGAGCACAGAAAAGGACCAGAGACCTCTATAAAATGTGTGACAACAATAAAAATAGAGGTTTAATGGAATTTTCTTCATTTTAATTTATTTAATTAAGGGTATGGGATTAAGAACCAAAGCCATTTTAATATTTATTGCCTAGAATATGTTTTATATGTTTTCTCCTTGCTCATGAAGAAACTTTAATATAGATGTTTAACTTTACAAAGCCTTAGATTTCAATCCTAATCCTGTCAGCAAATTTATTTAAAGGACTTAATAGGTCTTCCCATCCTTATTTTTTTAATGTGGGAATTATGTGTGACAATGGATGAAATCATGAGCTGCAAAACGTTTAGTTCTCTTCTGAGTGGAGTATGAAAACATGTAATTTTGGTTCACTAAGTGTCCAATGAATTTTGTACTTAGTTTTCTTTGTTTCATGAATTGTATTAGCTGAAAGAACCCTAAAGGGATAAAATAAGAGTACTGAGGTTTAGGAGACAAGAGGGTGAAAGAAATTCTTACTATGCCTTACCAGAACTGGAAACTGAATCCAAGATAGTAAAATGTTTCAGCACTCACCAGTATCTAGTACACAGAGCAATAACAATCTATGATTAATTAGTAGCAATATAAACCGGGGACCATTTGGAGGCCCACTCAAATGGTGTGACTCTCATCATAGGCTTTAACTTCCTCACATTCCTTCTCCAAGACCAGATTGATTGTGTTAAAATTGCTTAGTGGTACTCTTTTGTGCTTTTTCCCTAACTGTATGTGCTTTTTCCTGGCTGAGTGTGGGGATTGTCTAAGAAACTGCTAATTGCCCCGGGGCAAAAACTGTGGAGAAAACATTAATTAAACAGTATGGATACCAGTGACCTGGCCTTAACGTGTTCACTAATACATATTAAGCCAAAGCTTCTTAGTACTGACAAGAAAAGGAAATTGGCAGTGTATCTTTATATAAGGGGGCTTTATTTGTTCAGTTTTCATTTTGATATTTATAGGAAATTATACAGAAAAAGAACTGTTACAGGTTATGTAAAATCTAGGAAGTACAAGCTAGGGTTTGAGCTGTGAAGGTAGCACAATTTACAGAAATTTAGGCATTTTTAAATCTAAGGTGTGATATGAAGCAAAGATCCTTGACAAAAAATCCTAATGGTGAATTTAAATGACTGCTGTAGTGCAAACATCCAGATATGTGAATTACAATTGCACAGGTAGTCCTACTGGTAGTATCTTACTTTAGGTATTATACTTTTATGTATAAATGAAGCATTTCTAACTCAATCTGACCCAAAAATACTGCCCAGTCTCCGTGTGAACACAAGGTAAGACATGTAGGATTTTGAAGTTAATTTCATTAATTTCTATCATTCTATCATTCTATTCTCTAGAGTAATTTTTTTGGCAAAAGAATATTTTTTTTCTCATGCTTTCTGATAATTCAACCAATCTTAGGCTGTTAAGTGGTAAGTTTCATGGAAAAAGACTGTGTTTTTTGATTCATGGGTTTCCATCTGTGTTTAACTTTCATTGCAGAGCTTACTAGAAATCCAGTTAATAAAGCCACTGGAATCTGGAGAGCTGTTCTGCTGACCAAGCTGTGCAGAGGACTCAATTTCACCAGTGTTCAATAACTTTTCTGACATCTTGGACTGTCCAAAACATCTCATGGGAGTAGACTTCTTATTATGATAGGATTTTTAAGGCACACCCACTTGTCTCTAGAGCTAGGCCAGGCTAAATACTCTTAGAAAAATGGCACTGGAAAACAGGAAACTAAACCTAAGCATTGCCTTATGGGTCACACAGTCCTGTCCAGGAGTCACAGGACCTGTAGCCACATATCGGGTAAGTTTCTGCTGCCTAGGGAGAGCCAAAAGAAGCTTAACCACATGTACATGTAGATGCCACAAATATTTAATATAGAGATAAATCCTAGCCCCTCAGCCTGCTTCAGTTGCCAGTACAGACCCCCAGTATCATATGAAATGTCTTGGGGTATCCTGTCTAGTAGGTCCTGTGTCATAACTGCCAGTTGTATGTGAACACGTCTGATAGTTTACATCTTGATGACTCTAGATGCTTATATTTCAAAAATCACTGTATCTGAATCAAGCATAATTACCTTTCCAGTGTTTCCAGAGTCCTTCAGAATTGAGCAGTTAACAGTAACTAGAGATAGCTATGTCCAGTTGCCTTTAATACATGAGAGATTTGGGGAAAAAATTGTTGACTTTGCTGTTAAGCTGCTGTTCTAGTGTGTTAAGAAAGGTGTAAACCTTTTAAATCATTGCTAAAAACTCAGGACACTTCTCAATTTATCCAAACCCAGAAAATAAGGAAAGACTCATGCACTTCATGAATCATCAGTATTTTGTACTCCCAAGCATTAATAGCAACACCAGCTGATATTTCATTGTTGACTTCTCATGGGGAAGGCTGCAGAGGAATTATAACAAGAAATTTTGATAAACATACTTTTTTTTTAAAAAAAGCAAGTCAACACATACCAAAATTTTTTTTAATTCATATCTATTTTAAAAAATATAAAATAATAGCTTGTTTTGATCCAGTTCTTACAGTCCTGCAGGTGCTGCTTCCTTAGACAGTCCGACTGTTAGAGCAGGGAGCCGTCTGGACAATTGGTCTGGGTCTGCCATGATGATGACTTGCTCAGAGGCTGTTAGACAAAAAAGCTAATTAAAATTAATAAATCAAAAAATAGCGCAATGATATCCCATTGGAAAATGCAGCTTCATCACACTTGGAATAACCTGTGGGAGTGTGGTAATATGATAGCATTTCTCTAGGGCAAAAGAAATTACCTGATTACCTTGATTTTCCTACAATAATAATGCTAAAACATTACATTCAGGCAATTCTGAATTGTATTTGATATTTAAATTATTTTCTTCTCATATTATAAAAAATAAATATTTCATTTACATGACATTTAACATTAGAAAAATTTGCTGTTGTCAACATGCAGGGTTCCAAGAAGTCCAAGCTTATTCTTTTGAGGGAGTGAGGGAAGTGTTCTTTTCAATGATAATTACAGAAATTATGCTTTTGTGCTAATTTGGAAAGAAAAACAGTCTGAAAAGCTGATTTTCCCCTTCAGACTACGAGATTTGGTTGAAATGTGAAAATACTGTTTCCAGCAAGCTATATAAGCATTAGCACTGTGCCTGAAAGCAATGAGCAAGAGAAGGGAACCTTGTCACTGTTGTGTTCTCTACTGTCCTCTCTTCCAGCTCTCGGTCCAAAACAAATTCTCTGCCACTGTGTTGGAGAGAGAAGGGGAAGGCTGAACAGCTTGAAGTTTTGTTAAAAAGAAAAAAGATCAAAAGCAATATATTTCCATCTTCCCTCATATAACTGTATTGTTCATTCTACTCATACCTTCTTATTAAAAACATGTAAACCAGAAAGGGATCTCATTTTTCATTCCTTTTTTTTTTCTAAAAGGGATATTCAGAAGTGTAGACCATTTTAATTAGCAACTTCTAATAAGTCTAAGGTCTATTATGTCAGACTTGGAAGAAATCGATCCTTTCACAGTGAGAGCATTACAAAGAATTCCAAAATCCTTTTTCAGTCCATGTGATCTGTGCTGAGATATATTCACTGGGGAATATCTTTCATCACACTACACGAAATTTCATGCTAGTACATTAACATTAAGAATACTTTTTTTTTCCCCACAAAGCTTTTGGTAAGAATTTATATGCACTGTCACATACTAGGGTGTCTCTGTGTATGTTTCATGGCATGTAGAATAATGATAGCATAAACCTGAGATACAGCATAAATGTCAGCACACTCCCTCAGCTGTTTCATGTAACCAGTTCAGCTTCTTAATGTGTCATCCTAAAAGTAGCTATCTTATATCTGCTGTGTTCACCTACAATAGAGAGATATCTACCTCTCTATTGCTGCTATTTTAGAAAATAGCTTACACTGACAGCAATTCTGTTTTCCTTTAGAAAATCCTTGAAACAAAATGGTTGTAACTGTTGCTTTCTTGTCTAAAGTAAGTATCTGTCATTTATACTGTGCCAGACCCCTTGAAAGGGCTTTTCAAAAGTTAATAACTATTTTTTGCAACACTCAGTGCATTAGGATTTGCTCATTTGTCAGCTAGGTAATTGAAGATGTAAGGAGGAAAAGTGACTTAGTCAAGGTTGCACACGAAGCTGGCAATAGCAATAGGTGTAGAGTTCAAATCTTTTCTTTCCACTGCTCTATTGAATGCTTTTCCACTTTGTGAATAAAGACCATTTCATTCTGTTTTTCTCAGGACCGTGGAACTAATTCATCAGTGAGGAGAAATAAGTTGGTCTTTTTTTTTTCTGGTCTTTTTTTTTTAATGTAAAGAAATTTTCTCAAATTTTGAAAGCTCTTGTCCAGCTGAACAGCAATCAAAGCTGTTTGCTTTGGAGATGACCATTCACCTACTCCAGATTAGGTGACAGCCTCCAGTACTTTGTCCAAAGACAGAGTTCCTGAAGTTTAGGATGGGAGACCAGACTTTCCAAAGATAACAACTCTCTTTGCCAATACACTGTTGCTTGCATCAATTGGGAAATATCACCTTTCTTTTTTTTATACAATCCATAAAAGTGGAGTGGGATTTTATTATATTCATTTTATACTCCCTCTGTAAAGTAGAACTAAGCACTATATTTTTAACAAAGATACATAACTGCATGAACAATGATTCATCTGGTCAAATGTAGTCATCTGACTAATAGTTCACAATACTCATATACTAGAACTAACCTGTTCAGATGTGGCAATCCAGACTGAGATATCTAAGTTTACTGATGAGTGTTGTCAATGCTGCATTCTGTTACATACAGAAATTCAGGACCTATTTTTATTTCCCAGACTAGCCAAAACATAGTAGATTTTCATAGATTTTTTTCATGGGTATAGAGTAGAATATATTGAATTCCAATGGCAGACAGCTTAAGAGGAAAATTGAAAAAGGTATAGACTTTTTTCTTCAGTTCTGTGATCTAACACAGGCTAAAAAGCAGACTAAACCCTGGCATATTTTCCCACAACTATGTTGAGTATTGTCTGGAAAAATATGAGAAAGCAAAGATAAAACCATGCCTATGAGCTTGCTTACAATTAATACCACAGATGGTTTCCTATCACTGAACCCAATTGTGCCTTAGTCTTATTTTGTTTAATAGGGTAGACTTAACCTAAAAACCTAAGTTCAGCTTTGTCAAGTGGAGTGTCCAAAGAAGCCAATCCCCAGGGTTTTGGCCCAACATTATTTGCATGTTGTTTTTGTTTGCATTATTTAGTTATTGCAATCTTTCTACTTTTCACTTCTATGCAATATGCATAGCAGAAAAAAATTCTATACAATAGTACTGACAAAAGTTGAACCTTGTCTTTAGATTATGATTGCATTAATTCGGAAAGACAGCACCATTTGATCTTATTTTTCTACCCTATATGAAATTTCTTTCTTTCTTCTCACCTCTGTTAACATATCCTTTTATATCTAATTGATTTCTCATTCCATCCACATCTGCATAAATTTACGGTTCCATAAATCAGTATGCAAATGCAGGCTGAACAGCCCTACTGTGTAGGTGTGAATAGGTCACCGTTGCCATAATTAGCAGCACACCTGCTGATGTTGATGGTTATTTATTGTTTCTTTGTTATATTGTGTCAGAAGAAATTAAAGATCATTTTGTTACCTAGAATTCCTGACTAAATTTGATAGACAGCAGTGGAAAGGACAAACTCATATGAATTTTATCTCACTCACAAATTACCATTTTTTTAAAGGGCAGGTTCAATTCACTGAGAAAATTCTTAAGATAAATTATACATTTGTGTTCATTACTTAAAAGGGTTATTTGATGGAAGAATTCTTTTACATTATTTCATCGAGTAAAAGGTTTCCCTTGCCAAGTGCTAGTCCTTGTACACAATTACATTTATGTAAAAAAAAAAAATTACATTTTTTCCAGAACAATTCTTGTATGTGCATTTTCTAGTGTAAATTTTTCTAAGTTGTAAGTCTGGGTGTTACTGGCAGTAAACATTGCAAATTTTCTATACTGATATTCCTAAACTGAAATTGCAATACATCTTAAACTTAAAATCTTAAAATACTTTTAGTAATGCAGTCTGCTATGCAGATGAAAGCTATCTGTATACTGAACTGCATTAGTCACAGCCTGGCAGCATGTCAGTGGAAATGATTATTCCCCTCTGTTCAGCACTTGTGACATCACGTCTATTCTGCATTCAGTTTTAGAATCACTTGTGCAAGGAAGACTTTAAAAACTAAGTCCAGCAAAAGGCCATTCTTAAGTACAATTTAGAGGACTGAAGAACTGGAAAACCAAAGAGACACTGAAAAAAATGGGTTTATTCAGTCAGAAAAGAAGAAAGTTGATAGAACTGAAAGACTGTTTTCACCTATCTGATGCAGGATTGTGGAGGAGTCAGACTCTTGGAAGTGCACAGCAAATGCATAAAAGCAGAGATGCAAGTTGCAGAAAAGGAAATTCAGGCTGGCTATAAGGAAAAAAAAATTGCAATGATGGTGGTAAGAACATGGATGCAGGGCCCAAAGGCCCTCAGGGGTCCCCATCCCATAGATATTGAAAATTTGATTGATCTGGAAGTCATATCCTCTGAGAAGTGTAAGAGTTCTGAGGAATGATCTGCTTTGTATTGTATACAAACGGCTTCCAATTATTTGAAGCAAACACGTAACTGATCAGCATTGCTACAATCTCTTGCATTCTGTATTACAATGCTTTTCTTGCTGCCAAAGACAACTTTTATATTTTCCTGACATAAAACAGACATGTCAGTACTTTGCAACCTAAATTTCTAATGGAGGCTGCTATTAGAACTGATGCAGTCTCAGTGACAAGTTTGCTTTACCCTGCAAAGGAAATGGTATGTGTATTGACACAGAGGATGTCCTTTGACACGTCAAAGGTGTTTTCTTTTTCACGCAAAAGAGAGGACAGCAAGTGGCAGTGTATGAGGATTAATGTATACTTCAGTAGGGTATGTTTCCTCTTTCCTGTGTTTTGACCAAATATTGCCTTTAAGCATCCTAAAATGGAATACCTGGAGATAAAATGTAAGAAACAAAGGAGTATATAAAAGTATTCAGAAGTTTGAATAGTGCTGCAGGTATCTGAACCTTTGTTAGTGCTACTAATGTTTTTGTATCCTCCTCATGTCTGTATCTTATGGACTGTTACTCATATGAGTTCTAGAATCCAATTTTCACCTAAGAAGCTCATGCAATACTTGTATCAAATCCATACTGCTGGTCATGGATAAGTCTGAAGAAAGGTCACAGTGAAGACAGGAAGTCATATTTTATTTGGGAATGTTTGGGGTTTTTTGTAGTTCCCAAGGCCATTCTCTAATTGCTAGACTCAGGATGTTAAGACATCACACCAACCCGATTGAGTCAGGATGCCTCATCAGCACTCTTATGAATAAGAGGAAAAAAGGAGTCAGGATTAATGAAAGGAAACAGAAACTATAAAGACAGTACAAAGAAAAAAAAGTGGAAGATGGATATAAGGAGATTTTCTAGAAGAAAATCTAGATAATAAAAGGGGTAGAAAAACAGGCTGAGAAGAAAACTAGTGAAGAAATTATGTTCTGCACTTGGGAATCAATACATTGCAGTTTAAGAAGCCTGGGAGGAAAAGAGTCTTCTGAGACTTACATGCTAAACTGAAGATATATTATTCTATTCTACCATGCAATGTCAAATGTCTCTTGAAAACCTAAATAGATTATGTCTACCACTTCAGTCCTATCTGCTCCCTGCATTCTCCTTATGATAAGACAGAGATTTATATTCTTATTCTTCTCTGATAGGTGCATCAATTTCTGCTGTCAGGTTGCCTGTCCGAATAACAAACCTGCATATCACAGAACTGTTTTAAATGTAATGTTGATAGATGTTGTTTGTGTGCACTTGGCATCAACTTACAGTCACTTCCCTAAAAATCGCAACCTTCTCAAGAAACACTTATTTTCTATCTTTCCCATATTCTCATCATCAAGAATTAATTGTGGTCAGAGAGCCATTATTTGGGATATTTCTAGGAATTTTGTGCTTCCCTGTCACTAAAATGATTCACTAAGCTGTTTGGAGTACCCCACTTTTTCTGGCTCCAAAAACCCTGGTTTGCATTTTGGGGACGGAAGAGTTGCCAACACTGAACAAAGATGACTATTTTCAGTGAGATCTCTGGTCTCATAAAGCATTGAAAAATGTTCTCCTGCCTCCATAGCTGCTGCTGCTGCCTGCCAGCACTCACCTGTGCTCTCTCCAGGACCTTGCACTGTCTCAGCTCCAGGCAGCAGCCCCCCACCCCTCTCTCCTGCCTACTGCACACACCTACTTCTGCCTTTCCTCTACTCCCAGCTAGATTATTTGTCCAAATACAATTTCTTTCTCCAGATTCATACTCTCTTCTGCTTGTTACTTTTCCCTCACAGAAGCAGTGCATGGCAACTAAACCTTGACCAAGTAGCTGGTCTTGGCCAGTACAGTCAATGACAAAAACCTGGGTTCTTTCAAGATGTTGCTTCAGCTCCTTCTCTCCTGGACCTACAGCAAGGAAATGTAAACATCTCCCAGAATGAAAAAAACCAAGTTTTAATCTCTCTTGAGTATTGTTGCGCTGATTTCTTAAGTAAACAGGATACAGAAGTAAAGTCAGAACATTTTTTTATGCAAATAATGAACTACGTACTGGCTAATACCACACCATTATTAAAACTCTTCTTGTTTGGGCTTTTTTTATTTTGAAAATTCCATTTTGACAATATTATTCTCCTATATATTTTGCATTCCTAATTCACCTCCCTCATAACTCACAGAGAAGTGATTTCACATACTGCTCTGCACACTGCATAGGAACTGTTAATTTCTTGAATAAGCTGTAGACACCTTCATCAGTTTTTCAGTTTCAGACTTCTTGAAATATTCAGTTTGCAAAACTGGTATTTTACTTGTAATCTATCTTTATAAACTCACAGAAAGTCTGTTGTAATGCACTGTGTTTGCTCTTTTCCTCCCTGTCTTCATATATCCATGCAACATTCACAGACATTCAGTGTGTATCACATGCAACAGTATATTCTAAATGTTATTCCTTACATTTTAAAGTCATTTTGCCTCAAGTATTTCAGCATTATCAGATTAAAGCTCACAGTCATGTGGGATCAATATTTTTATATGATTACATATAACTTGTTTAAAAACTATTTGAACAATGCTTATGAATGTACCTTATTGATTTCTACTAAATATGATAAATTTTTCCTTGTTGTTCCTACCAAAAGGAAGTCAGTAGGAAACTTATCACAGGTCACAGTGGATCTTTGGACCAAACTTATAAAACTATGGCATTATCATTAAAGTTAATGCTTAGCAATGACCATGACAGAATGAAGATGGCCTCAATTCTTATGTAATTCTACCATAGTAAGTAGAATTAAGCAACAGAAGTGCTATGCATGTTACCTGCAAGAAATCTTGCTTATTTTTTCATGAGTGCCTGCATACCAATTTCTACCAGAATGCAGTTAAATTTCTGCTAAAAGACATCTAATGGAAGAGTTCTGCCTATTGCAATGATACAAGCATTGAAAGAATTTCTTATCAGTCTGAAAAACGAACTCACATTTCAATAGTCAACATGACCGGAAAATTTCCAATTCAAAATATTAGTTATTGAGTTTATTCAAAACAATTGGTAAGACCATCAAGAGAATTGTTTCAAACTTAGCTAGGTGATGGCATTTTATTTTTTCAGTTTTGGGTGAAAAATCAAAATACTAAATCATTCATGCAAAATGGAATTTTGGAAAACATCCATTTTAAATTAAAAATTTAGATTTGAAACTTAATTTCTCAATTTCATTCCATCTCATTTCATTAATTTAAATACCAAATTAACTGACTCAAGTGTTATACACTATGAAAAAATCCAGTTGATCAAAACTAGCCCTTTCCTGAATACAGTTTCAATTCATGTTCTTTACAGCTATACATTTCCAGTGAAGCAATCAGATATTTCCTACTACATCCTGAATATATCATTTTTCGAGGACACGAATCTTACAATAAATATGTCACTTTTTCTGATGATTGAAGAAATCAGCAGTCCTGTTAACTATTTTGCCTAGAGAGTTAAATGTGACCAATTTTTGAAAGAAATATCCTTAATTCCTGAAATAAAGGGTTTTTTTAACAGATTTTAAAACATATATAAATGTAAATGCCCAATCACAATGACATTCAGAATACTCTTCAATTTTTTTTCTAAGTTAGATGAGAATTAAGTAACATAACAGTAGTATATTGGATAGCATAGAATTGTATTTTGCTACAGTGTTACAGATTGTTATATTGTATTATTGTATTTCTGAAAGAACGTCTAGTTTCTTTACAATGTTTTGGCCAATAATGTACATTCAGCTTTTTATTCCTCTTCCTTGATGCATTTACAATTACAAAATTTATTCAGAGACCAAAGGGTTGATTCTAAAGTTTAAATACGCTATAGTTTAAACAATGATTACAGGGTCTAATAAAAAGAAGCAGATCGTTCCAGCAAATAATTTTGCAATATGACAAACAATCTCAATCCACGAAAAACAAAACAAAACAAGAAATTACCCAAAACCAGCAAAGCAAACAAACAGAAGCAGCGTACAAGTCTAAATGTTACTGTGAGATTAACCAATGTCTGGAAAGAATAATGGAAGGAAACAGCTGTTTCGTTAAAAACTTGAGTCAAATAACTCGAGAAAAATTCTTACATCAGATCCTCCGTGTAAATTGTTGTGGTTGTGTTACCTTCTTGAACATTTAGAAAGGACTGTTCATGTAGGTATCATAGCAAGTTTCACTAAGTGAGGATATGTCTACTGAGTAGACAGATTTTGAACAAATGTATTTTGAACAAATTCATTGAGTCAGTGACTTGATCAATCTTATTCCAGGACTTCTACTTTTGTATCTCTTTGTTTCAGCTGTAAAGTGAAGGCTTATGCGAAGTGAACTACATCTTATTAATCGAGGAGTTCACATCTTCCATGACTGCAATTCTTTGAAGTGTTGGGAGAAACAGAAATATTTATCATGTTCTCAAGGTGGTTTCTGAAGCTTTCAACCTTGTATCTAGGTTACAGCCAATGCCTCTTTCGTCAGCCCTTTCGTAGACTGTGAAATCAGCAGTTTAAAAAGACATTCTCAGCACAGGAAGCACAGGGGAACTAATACACATAATTGATCTTCAGACTCCCAAGAAACCTGCTAACAGGGTTTTATTTCTGTAGTCATCCAAAGGATTAGACTGCTTGGTAAAACACTTTCACTCTGTTTCTGCCTCTTACTCTCTGTGTACCTTAACCTTTTTTCCTCTCTGTGATAAAACTACGTGTTGTCTATATTTTCTTTTTAATTATTTTTATAAAATATCCATTGCTACTTTTTCACTCAGCCAAGCACATTCTGCAGTGAGATCACAGCTTCTTATAACACTTGAAAGACACTCAGCACAGTATCTTCAATAAAAAAGAAACCCAAACCCTACTACAGGGTTTATTTTTGCTGTTTTGGAAGTTCATCCAGAAAGAAAACAGTAACAGCACAGCTTTTATATCTGTCATTAAGTGTACGTGAAATGCTATCATAGAACTAAATAAGTTAATATTATCTTCTCAAGCTAGTGGTGTCTTGATCATTGATAAGTAGAAGCTTATATTTACTGTGCAGTGTTTTAATTCCCCCTGGCACGTTATTCACTCCTGAATGCACAATTTGGTTTATAGGTATTGTTCCACTTTCCTACATGCCCACTGTGCTCTCTCATTGTTTTCTGTTCCTTTCAGCCATTTCCCTGAGATACTGTAATAATCTTGATATCTCCCAGTCACTTCATTAGTCTCCTCTGTTAGCCATCCTCATAGTGAGTTCTTGACAACACTCATCAATTCTGGATGCTTCAATTAATTGAACCAGCACCTATCTTCTCTCTACTTCTGTTAGCTCCTTCCACCAGTACTTTAAAATACCCAGTAAAACAATACTGTGGGATGGTAACAGCTCAGTGACTTCAACACAGCGAGAATGAGCTGATAATTTCATCAGAAATTTTAGTCAGAAATATCCTGCCATCTCCCCCTGCTCCAAATTCAATTTTCAGCTCTGTTTCTAGGGACTCGTAATAACATAGAAATCAAGAAAGATAGATGAACTATACTTCTTTTGATTTTTTTTTTCCCCTGCATCTTAGTAGGGGTATGTTATTTCCTGGATTGATGAGCTCATGAGAGAGTAAATTCAGAGGCCTTAAAGAAAATGTGCAGTCCTTTCCAGTTGTCCTCTATTCATGCATTTGGGATCAACATGTAAGTGAATGTGTGTGTTTGTGTGTCTATGCATGTTTGGTGTGACCTGAAACTTCTAAGCACTAAGTAAATTGTTCCACCCAATTATTTAATTTTGAATTTATTATCTATGTAACAATCAAAAATAATATTTGCATGTTTTTATGGAAATTCAAGTGAACTAAGAAGGAAGAAACAGTCTTTGCTGTAATCCTCCACTGGAGTATATACTTGCTAGTAAATGCTTTCAAATTAATACTTGTGTATTTCAAATTAATTTATTGTTTTTTTACTTTTAACCATAACAAATGATTTGAGATCTGGCCCAATGCAAACACAAATTAAATCTACTCTTCTCCTGGAGCTGTTCAGTAGGATGTCACCAAGTTTTAATATAAGGAAGTCACCTCTAATTAGAAAAAAAAACCACTTTAAAATGATTAAACATTGAACTCAGTTATTGGGAGGCTAAATGTACGGTCCACAAAGCTAGTTCTACTAAAGCTAATTCTAGCAGAGAAAGATATTAAGATATTGAAGTGAATATATGTAAATACTTTCTTAGAGAAAGGAAGAGTAGTCTTATCTAGACTAAACTATTACAGTCTTTGGTGTTATCTCAGACTTGGCTTACCTTGAACCCACACACACATGTATAGTTACATGAAGTATTATAACCAAACCTTTCTTTCTACATAGCTTGTAAAACTGAATGTGGTGGAAATATTCATCCTCAAATTCAAAGCTCATCTATGCAAGATCTAATCTCATCTCTGTTGCATGTTAACAAGGCTTTTTTTATAGATGTCATTATTAGTATACTGAGAATTGAGTAATTTGTATGTTTGGGCTAAATAGTATTCATCTAGGACATTTCACTTTCAATAGAGCAAGTGAAAGCTGTGTAAGTTAGTCCAGAAGGAGAATTAGAGTTTTAATCAATATACTTGCTCAGAAATGTTTCTATTTCTTTTATTTACTGGTTTTTTTCTTCCTTTTTGCTAGCAAGCAGAAGTATTATGAAGGTACTATGGTGCAATTGAGTGCATTTTGCATTTGAATAGAGAACAACATATTTGCTGCAGTTGTGATGATTGTCTTCCTGTAAAGTATGCTTGCTTCTCTTGAGGAACTTGGATTTCATAAACAATAGAGTTGAGTGCCTCTTATGCAGCTTGTTAGTTATTGACAGTGAAGGAATGATCCAATTAGTAAGTGATTAATCACACGTTTCTTTAGGTCTCAAACTGTATTGAAAATTTATGGAATAAAAGAGTATTTCATGCACGTCTTCACCTAATGGGTAATCACCACCTGAGAATGAGAACTACATTTAGAACAAGAACATGGACAGTAGCACAAAGTACTAATTATTTGATTAATTCTCCTTGTCACTGAGAAACATACCTTTGCCAGGCAATCATAATTATAATGACATTAAAATTAACTAATATTTTATTGTCCACAAACAGCAATGAAAATATTCAACATTTCCAGTTTAACTAATTCTTTGGCATTTCAACAACATATGAAAGTAAAATTTTCTATACAGAATTTAATTGTGAGATTATGAGACATGAGAAAATGTGCATAATTTCAAAGATTGAAAATGTTTAAATGCTATTTTAGAGAAACTTACTTAACATGCAAAGTGAAATGTTTGATTTTGTAAAATACTGCAGTTAAATAGTAAAGGAAACACACAATCCTTTAAATAAAATACAAAATATACACATTTTTATTTTGCGGGTGTACAAATGCTTGTAGCATGTACATTTCAGCATGATTTATCAAGCATCTTATATGGTCCCATTATTATATGATTTCCAGTTTTCAGTTGTTCAGTTACTAAAAGTATCTGCTAATTTTTCTTTATTCCAGGCTAAACAATCATGACTAAATTTCAGATAAATACTAACCTTATTATGCTTAAATCTGACAGCTATGTGGAATATAATAATAGTATTTTGATAAAGTAGATGATGAAATATGATAGAAAAATATAGACTTGTCAGTGCTGAACCATAGCCTCCAAACCTTTTAAATTTTGCAATAAAATAGTTTAACTCATATTCAATATAGAAAGAATGGAAGACTTCTTAAATCATATTTCATATGTTGCTTGTTTAAACCAACGTATCATTGATTTTGGTGTACTGTCTTGTATTTCAGCTGCAAGACTGACCTAGGCACACTGGGTTCCCTTTGTAGGCAACCTGGGACTTCATCAACATAATTCTTTTCATCCCAAAGTAGATGGTTAAAACATGTGGGCTAAAAGCACTAATTTCTCAGAACTGGCTGCAAGAGTACTTTAAAGTCATGTAGATTTCAACCTTATTCCTTTTGTCTTTCCCACTCAGTATAACATTGTAGATTCATCAAAGAAATTAGCTTAATTGAGCATGATCTGCTTTCAGTAAACCAGTGAAAACAAAGGAAAGAAAGGATTCCTTTGGAAAACTACCTTTGTGGTCCTGTCTATAGTTATCTTTCACGGGTGCAATATGGCAGAATAGATGGTGAGCTAGTGGACTTGAAGATTTCTCAAATCATGAAATTACTGAAGAGCTGGTTGCTCAGTTTTTATTTATGTTTCTTCTCTAGCTGATTTTCAAAAAATAAAAATCACTTGACTGATTTATCTGTGCTTTGCTTCACATTTAAACAATACAGACTGAGTTACTTCACAGAAAAAACTCTACAGATAGCCTTACTGGCCTTTATGATAGCAAACTTTTGTTGTGCTTGACTGTCCTAGTTAGAGCAGCCAGGACCAGTTCATCACTGTGTGGGTGTAATCCAAACTGTGTATTCTACATCCTCCATGTCATTTCCCAGGAACTGTTAACAATAGACCATTTACAGCAGCTGCCCAGAGCACACCTGACTCCTCAGGCTATAGTTATGGGTGATGTTAACTCTCCTCCAGGGAGTCATGAGCACCTCCACACCCAGCCTGAGGGGTCATGTCTGCTAATGGGCCAACCAAGGATTCCAAAAATATCTCACGACTCACATCACCCATTGTGGAACTCCCCACCCTGGGGGAGGTACTGGGCGTTCCCACTTGAACCTGAGTGTGTATAATCTTGGGGTCTTGGGACTTCTGGCCCACTGGTCGGATCCAGAGGAGGACCAGAATCTCGACCAGACTGCGACCACCACTTTCAACCAGACTGTGATCACCACCCTCAACCAGACTGTGACCAGCACTCTCACCAAGAGATTTTCCCTCTCCTTTTACTTTGGACTCAGGGGGACCACGTGGGGCTCAGCATGGGGGGCCAACGAACACCACTCTGTTCGTGCCCCAGGGTGCTGGGTTATACATCTGGGTTTTGTGGGTTAAAACCAATTGTTTGTCCATATAATTGTTTTATTGTATTATTTTTATTAAATTGTACCTCTGACTTATAATCTCTTTTGAGTTGGGTTCATTTTTCCTGCCAGTTTACCTTTAAACCAGCACATTGACCTTTAGCTGGTAACCGCCAGCAGATTTCTAACAGGTTTTTTTCTAAAAGAATTAAATGATGAATAAAGACAGCTCTGGACTTATTTGCTGAATAACAGCAAAAGTAATAGTTTTGCTGAATTTATTCAGACAGCCTGGATAATGATATCATAAACAGAGAATCTATCCAGACAGCTTAGGAAAATCTGACTTTTCACATTGATGGTATATTGACCTTCTTCCATTTTTCATCCTTCCCTTATTTTTAGAGGGACGGTAGATAAGTGTGTCAAGGCAATTCTTCTAGAATTCTTAGAATTTATTGCATTTAGTCAAATTATTTCTTATTACTGTGACCAGTTTGGAAACTATGCTATAGATATTTATGTCTGCTTTTAACCATCATCAGAATAGAACAATTAAGTTTTGATTCTGGCTTTTCCTATTTTTTAATAGTGATTCTGAAACACATTGAATAGTTAGTAGTGATGGCAGAAACACAAGCCATTCCTAAACGTAGATCTGTGAGGTTATCTTCTTTCCAGGGCTCAGACAATTTTTTATTGTGGTACAGGGAGGTTTCGTTACTTTTATTGAGTTTTATTTCAGTTACTGTTAAAAAAATTTTTTTTTACTTGTTTGTCAGTCCTGATTTGTTCCAATTTGATTCACTCCCACCTCTAACTTAAATGAAACTCAGAAGGTGAATCAAGAGAAAGCAAAAGTGCTATTGGACTTATATAGCATTTGAATGACTTCTGTGAAAGTCATGTTAAAAAAGACAGAGGTAACACATTTTAGCTCATGACCAAGCAGGATTTATTTCTTCTGTTGTTCCTGAGGAACCTGCATAAATTTTTCATGACTGTATTAATGGGTATGTAGATGAAGTAAAAATCATGCTGATATTCCTGTTGCATGGGCTGATTTGAATTAACCAGAACATAGAGGATAAGCATATCTCTCTTTCATTGTGAACTGTAATACTGAATCTTTTGAATATCAGATTTAGTTTATTGAAATATGATTTTTATTGACCAATGCATGAAAATCAGTAAGAAAACACAGTTAGTCCAAAATGTAGATTGTGCTTTATTTACAGTATGCTCTAGACCCATATTCCACAGACTAGACTGGTTTTCAGTTGGTCTCTGGAAACACATATATTTTTCCAGAGTGTTTTCTTCCACAGTGTGACAGAACTTGAACTTGTGGACATTTGGGGCTTGTTGCAAAACTCTGTTTCTTGCTTAAGCTTTTTAAAAAAAAATTGTCTGTGAAAGGTTAAAAGCCTTCAGAAGATAAAGTTTTCATTGGGTCAGTGACATGGTCTTGATCATACTGGGACTTTTAAAGAGGAGAATAATTGGGAGAAATCATTAAATACAAATATTGGCTAAGTTTTTATTTTTTGTAAGGTGTTTAGAACTTGGTAAGAATTTAATGTCTTGGATTGGAGTGCAGGAATTTTTTCTTAATATAATGAATTCAGTAGATTTAATAGACCTTTCTTCTGCCTTCAAGCAGATTAGGTATCTTTTACAAAATTTTAATGTGAAACTATCATATGATCTGATTCTGGTGTGAGTCTTATGCAGTACAGGTAACTCAGACAGCAGATAGACTCAGGGTTTGTATTTCTCAGACAGTTTCCCATTGTTTTGTGTCCATGGTTGTTCAGGTAGAATAGATTTCAACCTAATTGATTTACTTACACAGCCACATAGATCATGTTATGTAATTTATCTGTCACGTTTTTCATGGATAAACATATGAAACTATACAAGCAGGCCCTACACCCACTTCAAGGGTTCTTGAAAATTATCAGAAAGAAAGAAGATAATATGGCTGAAACAATTGAAACAGTTTTACAAAATTTTGTTGTCCTAAATTTTAGAAAGAAAGCAAGACAGAAAATGGAAGAACCTTGACTTGAGCCTCAAAGGTCTGTCAGTTAAAAGCTTCCATTTTCATGAGCTATGTGAAATGAAAAAGCATTCCAGAATGTGGACAGTGGCCCAAAAAGTTTTTTGAAGTTCTCTTGGCTTTCAGAGAGAAAATAAGCAGAAAGACACAGAGTATCATTTTAGTCCCAAAGAAAATATTTAATTCTCCATTTGTTATTGAATATTAGAATTCCATGGGTTTATTCAGATAACTTTAATTAAGTTCCCCCCAGGCAGACTTTTAGGTGTGGACTCCAAACTTACCTGATATTAAAAGAGAAATTTGCCAGTGAAATTAAGTCAAAGTGTGTAAGTTACAGCAGCCTCAAGACAGTAGCAAATTCCACACCCTGGTAATTAAGGTTCATTTATAAATCTGTTTATTCTGGTTTAGTGGAAAAGTATTATTATTTCCCTTGATAAATATTTGAGGTACTGTTCATCTTTTAAAAGCATCTAATGTAAAAGCAGAAAAAGTAAAATAATATAATTTGTACACTACTCACTTTGTTTCTCTTCTGCATTTTTGAGAGGGGTGATATTTTTAGGTAGCAGAAGGTTGCATCACCTAGGGTGCCAAACTCTGTGAGTGTCTAAAGTAGACTGAAGATCTGCAGAACAGACTGCAACATAAACTTCTGCAATCAGCACTGGAAGGCAGTCCATATAGAGCCACAATGCTACGTCTCCTTTTTTCTCTTCATATCTTTTAAAGTATTATTTAAAAAAAAATTCACATTATATGTATCCTGGATAATTTTCTTTGTCTTTAACTTACTAAGATAAGTTATGTTAAAATGTGTCTTTTATTTGGATTTTTTTTCCCAATTATTCCTCATATGATGATGTGGTTAATGAAAGAAAATGCCTCTGTGCAGAAATAGGTTGATGTATTTTCATCTCTAGACTAGGAGACAGTTTGTGCTGAAATGTAGGAGGAAATCTGAGATATTGCTGCTAAAAGATTACAGAACAGAGTTTCATTCAGGCTCATGTAACATAGTGCTACAATTAATAAATGTGCAAATTGAGTTCTTCCATACATTTAGTGTGCATATGCCTGTGCTAACAACAGAAGATAATGTGCTCTTTAAAATATATTCAAATATGGCTCTTCCAACCTAGATAATAGATAGTGGGAAAGGTCATCTGCATTCTCCACTCAAACTTCACAGAAAAGGTATTCAGAACTACTAACAGCAATAAAGAATAAAACAGTAGCATATGCTCCCCCAAAAATGTACAGGTACTTTTTTTAGAAGTTAAAAGGAAAGCAGTACTACTATAACAAAAATGACAACAGTAAGGATAACAATCCTACCTAAACCTGGGCAAAATACACAGTGAAAATCCAGCAATGAAACTAGCAACCTTTTACACGATGGTAAACAAACACAGGCGTGATACTGGATCTGAATCTCGCTGAATTATTAATACAGGTCAGAACCAACTCACTCTGTGTGTGTGTGTGTGTGGGGAAGGACTGGGCCTGGACCTGCAGGTCCATGGTAAGGGCTGCTGAGAGCACAGGGCTGAGAGCACAGGGCCTGCAGCCAACAGGGCCTGCAGCCAACAGGGCCTGCAGCCAACAGGGCCGAGCCCTGAGAGCACAGGGCAGAGCCAGGGGGCCTGCGGCCAACACAGCTGTGCCCATGCAAAGCACGTGGTATCACTGAAGGCCTGAAGCCAGGCTGTCAGTCAAGGAAGGCCTGCCTGGGAGACCATCCACACTGCATCCCTGCAGCCTGTGACTGGCTACAGCACATCTCACTCTGACCTGGAAGGCACTAACCAGATATCCTGCTTGGGACAGAAAACTAAACTGTATAAATACACGAGACTCTATGTGAGCTCTTTTCTCTCCTTCCTCCTACTGCCTGAACGATGTGAATCATTGAATCTTGTCGGTAACCATTTTTCCTTTCCTTTCTCGCCTTCCCTTTTTTTTTTTTTTTTGCTTTATTCTCTCTTTCTTTAGCCTTTTAATCTGTTTTCTTCTTTTACTCTTTTCCGTCTCTTGTGGATAACTTAAAACCAATTAATTGTTTATTAAGCTGGTATATTGATTGCAACAGGTGTTTTCTGTGAACTGAGTTTTTGTGATGGGTGTTTTAGTAAAATGCTTTTCTTGGTTGTACTTTACTCTTGTAAAACCTTTTGCCAAAATATCTTATTTTTCTCACTAAATTAAAAGAATTTATCTTAGAGAAGAGTGTGTGACTCTCTGGACACGAATTCGAGGTTATAACGAACAAAAAAGCTTTTAAAAAGTCTTAAATAAAATGTAACCACTTCTGGGTAGTTTATGGCTTAAAATCTGGAGTGTAACAAGAAGTTAATTCTTTCTTTGTGAAGGTGTAATATTGTCAGTTGTACTAAAGTACATACACTATTGCACATATAAAAATCTGCTTCTGTTTTACCAGTCTGGCATAATTTTTTTTTTTTTTTTTTCATAAAATAGGCATCAATCAGTCAACATCCTCTCTTAAAAGCAAAATCCTGGAAAAATAAAATATTTTTGCATGTAACCAAGATCAAACATTGTCAAACTAAGAGGAAAAGTGAGCTCAGACTGAAAATTTTACCTTGGGTCTGTCTCCTTCATGTAATCCAGACCTTTTCTGGCAAGTAGGGCTCTTCTGTGAGCACAGGTAGAGAAATTAGTCCCAACTAAGCAGTATTCAAACTGTTTTGGAAAAGGTCAAAGACAAATCTATAAATCTACATTGGAAACTGACTGCTAAAAGTTGTGGATTAAATAACAGGGCTAGAAAGCACATATTCTAGAAGAAAGAACCACTAGGTAAAAATTTTGAAAGGTTTTAAGGCACACAACCTGATGAGGGGTCAGAAGTGTGAATGATGGAGCCAAGAATGAGAGGTTGAAACCTTGGCAAGCTGAGAGGTAAATATTGTAAGAATTTGAGCCAGATTTCTGGGCAACAAATAACTGGACTATCCATCATCAGCTAGTCTGGAAAAGTCCGAAGATCACCTTAGACAAAAGAAGCTGTAATAGCTTCTGTTGTTTTTACTTTTTGCTTCCCTTATTTTCGTAAATCATCTTTCAAATGTACCGAATCTTCGTTGCCTATCTTTATCTTTATATATGAAACATGTCTAGGAGTATTCTGGGCACAAAGATCAGCTGGCATAAGACAACCTATGTTTATACATGTCTTAGAATTTCCAAAGTGGGGATGGCAAAGCTGCATTTTGAGAATATTTCTTGGGACCTCACAAGTGCTGAATCATGCCCAGTTTTGTCTGGGAGAGGGCCAGTTGTCCTGAGCCCAAGGCATGTCAGAGACCAATCTCCCAGTTCAGTTGAATAGACTCAGATTGTGGCAGCTGATAAAGTCCCTGAATGCTCTTCAATTTGCTTGGCTGTCACACACGGGGCTTCATCCAGTGTACTGAGGGCAATTGTCCTCCCTAAACTAATGCTGGAAAAAACCCACAACAATTTGTGCACACAAATTGTGCACACAGGCACTTGCTGCTTGCTATGATGGATTAAGATTTTGGAGTTCCTACATGCCAACATTTTCTCTGTTAAATGCTTCAATCTGATCCTGAGTATGACGGACCATATTTTGTGTCTGCAGTGCAATATTACTTAGTTGAATAAAAGTTTCAAGTGACAATGTTTTCAGTTGTTTGATTTTGAGATGTAGTAATCTGACTAAATGTTTACCCTTAGCTATTATGCTACTGTTGAATAAAGGTACTTATATGCAGTTATTTGCAGGTGTAGGTAGGTTTGCACATGCAAAAATAAAGGTGCCAAATTACACAATTAATTTTCTCTTTGTCACACCACAAGCTCATGTGAACCTGAGATATTGCCTCTGCTTATATATGACACATTCAAGCCTGTCCCTTTTCATCTAAATTTGTAGTCATCTGGTGTCCATTCAAGCAGCCTAATTTTGTTTCACTGCTTCTGTCCTAACTGCACGAATTCACAACAAAGCAAGGATTAACACTGCAAAATTGTTCTACATAACATATACCATGGAAGTGGTTCACAGGCCCAAGTAGCAAAGAGGCAAGAAACTAACATTGATAACTCTGACTTTTAAAAACAACTGTAGCACATTTATTAGTAAGATCTCTTGGCCAGCATGCCAAACAACTTCAACTTTTAGACCTAATTGGAATAAGCAACAAAACATAGAATATCTAATTATTCATCCAATAAATATCTTATTTTACTGATTATACTAGTAGATATGAAGAAAGAAAAATCCAAATAAACTTATTTTCATTATGAACAGAATTGTTTTCAAGAGAATGATTTCCATGAATCATCAGCAGAACTTTAGCTTTTATGCCAGAATTATTCAGCCCAAGACTGTCTACATGAGAAGTTATTTTTTTCCATTAATGGGCTGATGCAAAATGTTTTAAAACTATCAGTTTGGAATAATTAAATGGAATATTGGACTCACTTCATAATGTTGCTCTGCAAGATTTCTTTAACAGAACTTCCTCTCCTGTTCCAAAATGGGCAATTATGTAAGAGTGACAGCTGTTGAGGTGGCAGATGCCAATGTCAAACTGATGACAAAAATACTGATTTTTCTTTATGAAAAAAGAAATCTTTTCAAACAGTGTGGTGGAAAAGATGCAACAAATCATCTTGAAGCTGGTATTTCTTAGCCTCTCAGTTCTAAACACTTGCTTTAGTTTTGTGATTGTATCTAGGGACCCAGAAAAGCTAGACTCAGAAAAATTGACACACCTGCCAGTACTCAATCTAATATGCAACATTTTCCTAGAATAGCAGATATGTTTGCAAAAACACTTATTGAAGAGTTGGCATAAACTGGAAGAGAAGGAACATTGTGGAGAGAAGGTACAAGACTGGGTACATCTAGGAAGATGGAAGTGGCATCCACTACTGTCCTCAATATATTAAAACTATTCTTCAAATGTTTTTTCTGTCAAATCTCCCTGAAGAAAAAGTAATAAATTTTCTTAGTTTAGATTTTATGTGAGCGTGTTGTAAAAGGGGAGGGTAGGGAAGGGGAGGGGAGAGACATCTCCCTCTCAAATTCCCCTCCTCAGGAAGATGTAGAGAGAAGTGAGCCTTCCTGTCTCCAAATTAGACAAGCCCAAAGTCCTCAGCCACTACTCATTGGACTACTTTCTCACCCTTTCATCAGCTTTTTTGCTCTCCCCTGGATGTATTCAAGGACCTTCACATTCTTCCCAAATGTCGAAGCCCAGAACTGCACATAGTACTCAAGGTGAGGCCATGACAATGCTAAATACAGGGGGATCACCAGTTTTGACCAGCTGGTGATGCTATGTTTGATGCACTTCAGGAAGTGGTTTGCCTTCTTGGTTGGCAGAGCACATTGCTGGCTCACACTGAGCCTGCTGCCAACCAGCACCTCCAGATCCCTTTGTGCAGGGCTGAGAAAGAAGGACTGAAAAGACAGTGGAAAAAAGGGATGTTTTAGTCTTGACATACACAAAAGATAGTCAGATATATTTCAGCATTTAGTAAACCCATGCAGTGGTTTCAAAGCAAGCTGTGTGTTTTACCATGTTGTTCAGTCTCCTTGTAGGGGGTAAGTGGCAGGGACCATGCCTATACTTCTCTCATGATGCAGTCCCACTGCTCAGCCTACTGAGTCTCAGTTCATAACTTTCTGGTTCCTCTGCCAAGTCTTTGGCAGGCAGAGCTGGGTTTTCACCCTACTAGAGACTTTCCTGACTGTGCCCAGTTGGCTATGTCTTAAAATGCATCAGTAAATGAAATGACCAAAGAACTGTTTTCTGCCTGTGGGAGCAAGTGCTACAACCCATCGCACACATATGGTTGAATTCTCATCTTCCAAAATGGGCTGTCCGCATCTCTTCTGTCTACTGGGAGCAGCGCCCTCTATTCCCTGGTCCATGGCTGGGAAACATGACGTATCAGGTTACCAACTGCCACAGGCTACCAGAATGCCAGGAAGGGAATCAATGCTATCTCCATGATCAGCTAAAATTCTGTCTTACATTGATGCCTACCACAAGCATAACTTCTGTAAATTTATTGAAAACTTTATGAAAGAGAACAGTTAGATCAGAAGTAGGACTGAGGAAATTTTTACTTCCTGAAACTTAAGGGGGACTTGTATGTGATCACTTGAACAATTCATTTTTATTCAGAAATAATATGAGGAAAAAATATCCTGGCTATGAAGCATATGATATGAAATTGGAGTCTGTGGTCCTGCACAGTGTTCTTTATTTTTCCACAGAAGAACAAAACTTAGCAAATTAATAAAATAAACAATTCTCAATATTGGGATTAAGGCGGACTTTTTTGTCTGAGGCACTCTTAATACATGGGCCAGGTTCCCTCCAGGTTCTACTTTACCTTATAAGACTTCATTCCAGAAGTCACAATCAGACTTTAATTTTTTTAAACCCTTCCCATTGTCCATTTGCTTTGCTTACAGGCAAAAGAGGCAAATGAATCCAATAGGTAGGAAGTAGATACTGCTTTTGTGTATTTTCCATCTGAGTTTCTCAACTGGTGTTACAGCAAAGTAGAGTTAAATAAATTTAATTAACAACTTCTTACCCTTTAAGCCCTATAACATCTAGCTCACAGAAGGAAAACATTCATAAAATAAAGATAACGATATCTGTGATAGCTTCTTAATGTGCCAATAAAATGTGATTGAGAACATACAGTGTATCTCCTGGGATTTTAGGATTAAGTAGTCACATTGCTAAGCATTGCAAATAGCTTTGTAGATGAGGCTATTTATATGACCACGGGAATGTAAGAAGTGTAAGAAGGGATCAGATCAAAGATTAATTTCAATAATTATAATTTCCAATAATAATCATATATAAGAATGGCCATTACTAAATGCCTAAAGAAAATTGGAGAAGAAAACATTGATATTTACCTGAAATAATCATATTGTTACAGACCTGTGGGTTAGAGAGTTTCTGAGTTACAAATGGTTTATTATACACAAATAACCATTTTTAGTAGCATTATTATTTGTTCATTACTTAGAAGACAACACGAACACAGAAAAAGTCTGGATCTACTAGCTAGATTATGTATGGTTTGTGTATAGGCCATCTGGTCAGACCAGTTGAGGTGACGTACCAGCTTGTACTTTTTTTCAATCATTGCTAGCTGATGTTGGTGCAAGAACAATATCTTCAGCAGGTGAACCTTTGGCTTAGTCGTGGTTCTGAGACCCAGTCTCAGAAATGATGTGCTTTTTGTGTAAGGATAGCAGCAATAGGATGTTTTTTGTACATTGCATATCCTATTGGGGGGAGGGGGAAAAAGAAGGGGACAGGATGTGTTTAGTGTCTTGTAGGTTTTTTCAGTATTACAAGAAATGAAAACATTTCAGAAATACCCAGTTTGAAGTTTCTTTACATTTCAAGAAAAATTTTTGACACAGTTTAACATTTTTGTTTCATCCAAAAAATAACTATTGTTTGCCTTGAAGTTGCATTTTTCAATTAATAAATAACTTCTTTGCAACTGTAGCCATTATTTGACCTTCCCCCCCCCCCCCATGTATTAGTACTATTTTGAAGGACTGCATAACGAAATTGTGATGTGTGACTGAAACAGAGAGACTGCTGTTACAAGTAAAAATAATTAAAAAAATAATAAAAAAAGTTCATTACTTCCTAAGGCTTTATATTTTAGCAAAACCTTCATTTTAACTTAGTCTCCTTCTTCATTATCATAGGACTACAGTGGTCTTCCAGCAGATAAAAGAAATCATGAGGTGATATCTTCATCGTCTGTCATTTTAACATATACACATGTATCACTTAACATACACATATATCTATGTAAAGTAAACAATGGTACAAGAAACAGCAAATGAAGACACTAATCTCACAGGTGACTGTCCACACAGACAGCATGCTGAACAGCTCACACTCAGTGAAATACATTTATTTGGAATTAACAGGTATGATTTGAAGAAACAAACACCCACATGATCAAAGGAATAATTTTGGCAAGTATGTGGATTGCCTTTCAATTTATTTATAAATGTTGGCCTACTGAAGAAGTTAATTAATAAAGTATAAAGCAGGCTCTGTCATGATAGTTTAAAGAACATATTCAGTTCTGTTAGATTTTCATAATATGCTAATGCATGGTTTTTTCATTGTTTTAGGGATTCAAGGTAACAGATAATGCCATGGGCAAATTAACTCAGTCACAGAATATTCTGAGTTGGAAGGGACCCACAAGGATCATAGAGTCCAACTATTAAATGAATGCCCTGTACAGGCATCACACCTGTGACCTTGGTGTTATTAACACTATCCTCTAATCAACTAAGCTAATCTGCATTCTAAGGACTGATCCCTCTTTTTTTTCATGCAAATAGTTCTTTTGTAATTATGGTCTTTTAGCCTTTCTGACCTTCATCATATTTTAACTTCTATGACTCCTTTGCTTTAGAAAGCAACTCAATTTTACATTTGGGAATTGAACAAAGGAGAAATTATCTAGCTGCTCCTTTGACAAGATTACACTTTAATTTTTTTCAGCTTTAAAATTCATTTTATGTTTATATCTATGAGGAATGAGTCCTAATATTATTTTGACAAGCTTATTTTTACATTTTTAATAGTCTGAGGGAGTCTAGTAGAGAAGATCACCATGGCAGGTCTACTGTGTTTTTAACAAAGACACCCTATAAAAAGGGAGAACTCGCATCTGTCCGAAATTTCTGTTACTGTCACCTTGTTCTACTTTTTGAAGAAGGAAACATTCAAAGATCTTTTTATTGCTTCAAATTAATGGCTGCTTATACTCGAATTAAATTTTCACAGCATCAATGTCTGTTAGCTAAATGCATCTTCTTTAGTCAGAAGACATTTCTTCCCTGTTTCAGATCAACAGGGAAATTTCAGTTTCCAATCAGCCTATTAGACATCGTGAAACATTTATGCCTTCATGTGCCTTTCTCGAAGAATTTTAATATATGTTGTTCGGAGTAAGAACTGTGGCAACAGATCAGTTATATAAAACAGTCACAAGACTAGGTAAAATTCTGCTGAATTTACTGATAAGAGAAATGTCTTGTGCATGAATAAAGTCTAGCATTGAAGTCAGGTGTTTGGACAAACACTTCTCATGCCGCTGATATCTAAGAAAGGTGAAAGAAAAATTGGGGTTTCAAAAATTCATTGTTGACTGCTTATCCATTCTTTCAGCATTTTAAAAAAGCCTTAGATAACCCTAAATACATTTGGCAATGTTTTAGAAATCGTTGGGTTTGGAAATTGTTGTTGGGTTTCTAAAAGCACAGTCAAACTGTTTATATCCTTTGGCCCCAAGAGAGATGCTTACATCATTACCGTGTGCGGCAACAATCAGTGAACGTGATGGTTTTTACCTTCATATTGTATACTTCACATAATTGGGGCATTCTTAATCAGAAAGTTCCCAAGGGAACTGTAATGGTACTTAATTAGGACAGTTGCATCATCAGGTAAAGGTTGTTTGTAATTAAAGCAGAGACCTATGCAAATCACTTAATCTCTCCCTCTCTTTTTAAGGAGGGAAAAGAATCTTTTATTGGGCAGATAGTGACAGGAAAAAGGACAATGGTTTTAAATCGAAAGAGGGTATGTTTAGGTTAGATATTGGAAGGAATTCTTTACTCAGAGAGTGATGAAGCACTGGAACAGTTGCCCAGAGAAGTTGTGGATGCCCTAATCCTAGTAGTCTTGAAGGCCAGGTTGGATGGGGCTCTGAGCAACCTGATCTAGTGAATGGCATCTTTGTCCATGGCAGGGGGGTTGGAACTAGGTGAACTTTAAGGTTCATTCCAACCCAAACCATTCCTTGATTCTATGATTATAAGAACAAGCTACTGGAAAGGATAAGTCATCCATTCCTGTCTTTGGCTTCATGAGTAACTTCTCATGTTAGTAAAAGATGCTTAAGGAAGGAAAGATGAACAGTTTTAACTGTTGATTGAGACTGCTTGCTAAGGGGAGTTCTGCTGGAGAAGATTATGCAGGTCAACATTTTGCCTGGAGCCGTAGACTGAAAATTAAGAAAACTAATTTCAAGACAGCCAGACTTACATTTTCTCTATCATTCAATATAGACCAATGCTATTATATAATATTATATACAAACTGGGTTTTTTAAGAACATTAGAAAATAAGTTGTTTGTACTACTTTGGGGAGAGATATTTGGAGAAAGGAAAAAAGTCACATTGCAGCTAAGGACAAGTCCTGTTTCTATTCCTAGTAACTACGTTATTTCTGAGATGTAGGGATAGGACTCGCAGATATATACTATTCAGGCAATAATATGTATTTTTAGTCGATAATGTAAAACACAACTTTCTCCTCTGGTAAACATATAAGTCTCTTCAGCTTACTGTTTCTGTCATGATATCAAAGTGAAATAGCATCAGGCTCTGTATTGGGTTTCTGTGGCCAGGTTTTGGTAGCAGGAGGGCTACTGGGGTGACTTCTATTAGAAGCTGCTAGAAGCTTCTAATGTCCAGAAAAGCCAATGCCAGCTGGCTCCAGGATGCACTCACTGCTGGCCAAGGCTGAGCCAATCAGGAATGGCAGTAACACCTCTGAGAAAACATATTTAAGAAGGGGAAAAAAGTTATTGTGCAGCCAGAGAAGAGCAGAGTGAGAGAATATGTGAACATCAATGCAGACACCAAGGTCAGTGGAGAAGGAGGGGGAGGAGGTGCTCTAGGCCCTGGAGCTGAGGTTCCCCTGCAGCCTGTGGTGAAGACCATGGTGAGGTAGCTGTGTCCCTGCAGTCCATGGAGGCCCACAGGCATGCAGAGACCCACATGCAGCCTGTGAAGGAGCCCATGCCATAGCAGGTGGATGCCCAAAGGAGGATGTGACCCCCTGGGAGGCCCATGATGGAGCACGGTCCTGGCACGGATCTGCTGACCTGAGGGAAGAGGAGCCCGTGCTGGAACAGGTCTTCCTGGTAGATCTTGTGGCCCTGTGGGGGACCCACACTGGAGCAACCTGTTCCTGAAGGATTACACCCCTTGGAAAAGTGACCCACGTTGCAGCAGTTTGTGAAGAACTGTTGTCCATGGGATGGGCTCACACTGGAGGACTGTCTCCCATGGGAGGGACCCCATTGGGAGCAGGGGAAGGACTCCTCTCCCTGAGCAGCGCCAGAAACGACAACTGACTGCAACCCCCATTCCCCGTCTCCCTGCACCGCTGGGGGGGAGGAAGTAATACTTGGAAGGAGAGGTGGGTGGGGGAAGGTGTTTTTAAGATTTATTTTCCTACTCATTCTCCTGCTCTGATTCTATTAGTAATAAATTTAATTAATGACCCCACTTTGAGTCTGTTTTGCCCAAGACAGCGATTGGTAAGTGTTCTGTCTGAGTCCTTATCTCAGCTTATGAACCCTTCATTATATTTTCTCTCCTCTGTCCAGTTGCAGAGAGGAATGAGACAGCAGCTTTAGTGGATACCTGGCATCCAGCCAGAGTCAACCCACTACAGGGTGAAAGCTAAGATAAAAATCCATCTGGATACACCATTTATAAATCCAGTAAGCAGGAACAGCTTTGATAAAAAGAGCCAGGTTCCTACTGTCAACATTTTGTATTCTTCTACCATGAACAAAGCTGAAGTTTATGAAATCTATTGCTATTTGTAATGCAGTCTGTTTTTCTAAAGAGAAAAAAAAAAAAAAAGAGTTCACAAATTATTTTGTTTGATGTTTTCGTCCAAGAATGCTTTTTCTGCTCCAAGACAGATTGGCAAGGGATGATATAAGACAAGGATTGTTTGCATTTCTTTGCTTTAATATTGTACTCGGTCTCCAGAAACAGTGGAGCATGTGGCCATAGTTGAATATATACATGCATCACCAAAGACTAACCTCACTCCCTCTCAGGTCACACAACACATCTTCAAAGCCATCAACAGGAAATGAATCAGTTGCCATGTGCACTGCAATGAAAGACAAGTAAAAAGCACCATTAAAAAAACTGTCTCTTGAATTTATATTACCTGCTTGGTACCATCTCACTTGGAGAAAAAAAAAAGGCAGGAACAAAATAAAAAAAACCCAAACATTTAATGCGAGATTAATCTGTGCACAGAATACAGAATAAAAGAAAATACTGATTGTATTAATAACATTAATAATCTCTAAGTAGGCTGAAGGGAATTGTAGGGCATCAAGTTATAGCACATATAGACAGAAGGCTTCTCATATAGATGCTGATATGGCTTAGATGAATGAACAGTGAGGTGGAATGGAAATGTCTGAACAGCCAGTCCCAAATGGTACTGATCACTAACACAAAGTCCAGCTCCAGATGAGGTACTTACTGATGTGCCCTAGGGGTTGCTACTGAGGCCAATACTACAACCTGTTCATTAATTATGTGTATGATGGGACAGTGTGGAACCTCGGGTAGTTTGCAGATGATACAAAACTGGAAGGAGAGGTGGCTTCACCAGATGGATGTGCTGTCATTCAGGGGGACCTGGACAAGCAGGAATTTTATGAGGTTCAACAAAAGACAAGCTAAGTCCTGAACCTGAGAGGAATAACCCTGGGTGCAGTACAGGCCCAGGAACAATCAGCTGGAAAGCAGCCCGGCAGAGAACTAAAACTGAAATGTTACTCTTGCCTTGCTCCCAACTCATTGGGAAACAGAACTCATTGTTCTGTCTTCTTTTAGCCAGCTTATATCTCTGAACACTGAGATGAGGTACTGATCCATCTGAAAAGAAAGTGAATTTTTTATAGGTAATTTTCATCTAGATCCGACTCCTTGTTTAGACACACAAAAGTGTAGTACAAGGGAAATCACACCAACAGGCAAAAGGAATTAAGAGGGAACTGGTGGGATCAGAAACTTGTGTTGCATCTAAGTGACCATGCAATTATATACTGAATGTGCATGCCATCTGTCAGAGAAAAATTCTGCACATCATCTGCAAAAAAGTGTTATTCTTTCCCACAAATTATAATATCATGAAATTGTCTTTTGTATAGAATTCTTGACAGTGCTTCTTAGTCAGATAGTTCTTCAATGATAGGTTTTTCACTAAAAGGTGATTTAAAATGCTTATAGGTTTTCTAAGACAGAATGTCCTGTGTCCTGAGTTTATTTCCAGGCACATAAGTTGATATTTGCAACATTTCAGAATAAAATGGGACCATAAAATATACACATTTTCAGCTTGTCTTGTTTCCAGAGCCATGAAGTCAAAGTCCTAATCAGAGTATGTAGCTATGCTGGGTTTTCACTGAAGGTAAATATTATCTGGATTTGTGCAAACAGACCCAAAAATAAAAGATATTCCAAGAGATTTGAGCATTCCAGTAAGGATGAAAAGAAGATACAGTGTGCATATACTAAAAAGAAAGAGACTGCTGTGAGTGTTTAGAAGATCTAAAATATAAGAATATGTTGGATCAAACAGTGTAATATACCTACCCTAATTTAAGTATCCAAAAGTTAGATATCTAAGTTTTATTTAGTCATTCTGCTTTCCCTTCTCATTCCATGAAGAAAAGTAAGACTCTCTAGAGGGCAATTAATCTCATTCCATGATGTTTGTCTAAAGAGTCAGAGTATTTATGCTCTCGAAGTACCTATTTCCCTCCATGCCATGTAATAATTTTACAACATCTCATTCACTGATTCCAAACCTCTTTTCACAAAAGATAGCCAATCCAGTCCTACTGCATCTCTGCACATACAAGGCAGCAGGAGGGAAACAGAAAACAAAAAGCAGATTTAGACAGTAGATATCTCTTTCATTGCAGCTCCTGGGATATGGAGTTGTTTTGTATTGCAATGTTGCAGTTAATTTCAATAGTAAAAAACCAAACCAAAACAAAAACCAAAACAAACAAACAAACAAAAACAAACAAAAAAACCCAACAAACCAGCAGAGTCTATTGTTACTAACAGGCAGCAGATCTGAAGGCAGTGATCAGTTTCCACTTAAATACATTTGCCTTCAATAAAGTCTTTTGTTTGTTTATGCATTTCCAAAGAGGAAAACATACCTATGCCAAAAGATTTTCCTGAAATATTGAAGAATTCTAGACAGCAACCTACACAAGACAATAAAATGGCACTCTGTGTCCTCAAACATGCATTGAAAATTTTATTACAATATTGAGTTCAGCAAGTAAACCAAGACTTACCCAGTGCAATCCATAAAATTAATCAGGCATGACCTACCCCATACAGCTTAGTACTTTCTTCATTGTGAAGGTTTTAAAAATAAACACTTCTTAGCTATATAAATATGTAACTATATGCTTGTATCAGTTTAACAGTGTAATCAATACAGCTTATACATTTTACAATATTTTTCCTCAAAATAAGAATATATTAATATATATTTTATTATTTTGAATTAAATGAGTAATAATCAAGAACACATAAGACATGCTTTATTTCTTTCGCTGTTCTTTGACTGATGCTTACAAATTTTTGTACTGTGTTGCACTATATAATATGGTTTGGAATGTCAGCATGGAAATCTGTCATTGCGCATTCCATTTGCAAAAACTTGTCTGACCCAGAAGTTGTTAAAGATGTGAAGTGAGTTCAGTAGGTCCAGATCACCAGTACAGTACCTGAAACTTTAATTTATAAATGCTTTGCTAAAGTGTCCTATCTCCTTTAATCTGATTAAATCTTCCCTCCACCTCCCATTGTTTTTCATCGTCTGAAAAAGTAATTTTAATATCTACTATGGACCTTTTTTCTGCCAGTCAATGCTCATTCAGACTGGCATCACAGGATAGAATAATAGGGATGGAATAATTTCAAGAGCATGGTATATACTATTCTCATGACGCATTCTGCAATATTTTCTGAACGCCTAACAGCCAGGCTTCAGAAGCAACACTCTGTCTTCCACACTATCAGCAAATAAGTAAAATAAGGACTAAATGTGGGAGAATGAACCTTCCCTACTCCCCAGCCTCCTCAGCACAAAGCTGAGCAGACTTTCAGAGCCTGTTAGAGTAGTTTTATATTTTATGTTGTCGAGGCAAACAAATCCGAAGAAGCTATCAAACATCACTTAAAGTACTATGGAATTTTTCAGAGCAGGATAAGTAAGTCTAAACTTTATTAAAGTGTTTACTGTAAGTTACTGAAAAATCTTATTCTTTTTTATTCTCAATACCTTAACCTTATATCCAAGATCTAATAAAATTCCAACAGAATTAAAATAATTACTCTTACCAAGCATATTCTTATTATAAATTATTCATCACATTGTAATGAAACTACAGTGATCTTCTGTCTAAATAGAAAGTATTTTCATTTGAGACTTTCCAAGGGGAAATTATGTTTAAAAAAATATCTGACCTTTTTCACTTGCAGGGAAAAAATGGCCACAAATTTTGTTGTTCTGTTGAGCAACCAAACAACACTTCACTTTAATATGACTGACTACAGTTCAGTTTTAAAAAAGCTCTTATACTTAATCAATAGCTATAAAAATCTGTTTTTCTGATATTCTGTTAAAATAACATCAGTTGTTCAGAAATATGTTGATATCTGAGGGGAAAAAAAAAAACAAACAGAAAGAACTAAAAGGCATCCTACAGAGGTTTGAACCCAGGTCACAGCATCCTATCCATCAACAAAACCAAAGAGAGTCAGTAGACACAGACATGTGCTCCTTCGTTCAATGATAAGAAATCACCAGCCACAGCAGCCTGTACATCCCATTTTCTTCCCTATCCAGACTAATAAATACCAATAAATGTATCAACACTGTGAGTTGCCTGACCAACTTGTGAAAGAGGAGAAATAAGAAATAATGCAATAAAAAAATTACATTGTTTATGTCAACTACCAAGTTTTTAACCAAATACCATGCAAGTCCAAGACATTCAGAAACTACTTCAGAAGCAATGAAATACAGAAATATTCATCAGCCAAAGATTGTGCCAGTACTTCTGCAACAGTATTTTACTCTACTAATTTCTTTAGACCTTTTCAATAAGCTGGGCTTTAGTTACTATGAGCAAAGCTTGAGGAACTATGCTGACCTTCCTAGAATGAGAATGATCAGAAGAAACTGAATGATTCATTCAAAGTTGGCACTGATAAATCTTTGCATAGAAACTGAACTTGTCATTCAATGATTTTTGACTTGTCCTGACTGGTTTTATAGTTTTAAACTCTTCACACAGCCTCATTTTCTCAAGCACCCGAATGAAAAAAAACTCATCAAAGAAGTGAGGAAAGATGGCAATCCACCATGCAAACTCCATCTCATTTTATACTTCTCCTTAGGCTGTGTACTAAAAGCAGCCTTTGAAGGGTTGCTGTGAAGTGGCCATCTGATTAATTCTGCAAATGTCTGTGAGAGACTGGATTAATCTCACTGGATAATTTATTGTGTCGGAACAAACTGTGTGTGTGTATTGTGGGAGGGGCCAGGCCAGAGCCCTCATGGTCAGGCCTGTAGCTTCATGGCAGCCTCATGGCAGCATGGAACTCCCATGGCCGGGCTGGAGCCCGTGTGGAGCAGCTGTCAATCAAAGCAGCCCTCCTGGTAGCCCTCCCACACCGCGCCCCCAGAGCCTATGATTGGCTGCACTACCTCTCACTCTGGCCTGGAGGGCACTGAGTGGTCAGTGGACCCGGCATCTTGCCTGGAGGGTGTGGCCACGGTGGCCAGGTCATATAAACACAGGGGCACAAAGAGTCTTCTTTCTCCTCACTGGCCATCACCACGTGAAGGATTCTTGGTGGTAACTATTCTGTTATTCCATTCTCTTCCTTTACTCTTTTTCTCTTCTCTCTTTACTCCTCTTAATCTCTGTTTCTTTCTTTACTCTTTCCTTAATCTCTTGTGGGTAACTTAAAACTGACAGGTATTTTACTAAGTTGTGGGTTGGTGTTTACTGAGTGCTTTGTGGAATCTTCTTCTTGGTTGTATGTTACTCCTGTGAACCTTTTGCCAAAATGCCTATTTTCTCACTAAATTAAAAATAATCTCTTGAGAAAACATGTGGCCTCAAGGTATAAAGAACTAAAAGGCTCTGGAAAAGTTTGGTGGAAAAACTTGGGAATCTTAAATATAAGTAATACTCCCAGTAAAGCTTGAGGCTTTTGGACTGGGTTCTTGCTATGGCTCAGTATGCTTTATGACCAGTAAAAATATGACAAAAATCTTGATATAAAAATCAGATCGTAAGAAGATGGAGACAATGTGTTCAAACAGCAAAGCTGGACAATGCCACCTTCATTATTATGAACATTCCAAAAATGTTCCTCTTGTCCCTTACAGTTCACAATGGCTGCTGCAGACTAACTCTCTGCATCAGGAGGTGGCTACCACCATTTCCTACGCTTCCTGCAAACACAGCAACAAACGTATGCTGAGTGCCATTTGAATTGTGATTCTCCTGTCACTGGGTAAATTTCATAATAGATGAAGTTTGGGGTGTTGTGGGAGAACATGTGAATTACGAATCATGGAAAGAATGCCTTTAGGAAAGGAAACACCACGGCAGCAGCTCTGGAATTAAGTGAACTGAAAACACAGTTTATTTGTGGTTTTATTGTACGGGTCCCTTTAAAGCTCTGTTATTCCCTCACCCATGCGGTCTCCCTGTACAGTGCCATGATTGTCTTCTTCACTGAGCCAGCCCCCTGCCCCTGTCTTAACCCCATTGGTCGTCTCACCTGTCTCTCCCCAGTCCCTGGGTTTCCATTGGATTTTATCCTCCTGTTTCCCCTGTTGACCAGCCGAGTCTCCAAACCACCCCCTTCCCCCGAGCCTGTACCCAATCACGGCCCCCTTCCTAAGCCCTCCCTCGAAACCCATAAAAACCTCTTGCTGCTTTGAATAAACTGCTTTTTCACCACCGAACCTCACAGCGTGTACCGCGTGTTTTCTGCCACTGGCCCGGGGCTTGCACAACCCGGCCCCAACTCTGAGAGGTTACGAGTGAGGGAGCTGATCCCCTCTCAGCCTTGTTAGGGTGTATGTTTGTCCATCACTCATGTAATATGGCAGATGGAAGGATGAAGTGGACATAGTGTAGGATAAGGAGAGGTGTTGCAAGTGCTGAGGAAGTCAAGTATGTATCTGTCCTTCACAGTTGTTAATAATACTGAGTCACATTGTCTCTATGCTAAAGTTACTACGGTTTTTGCCACTTATTCAGGGGAGATAATTATTCATTGGCTATTTGATTTCACTGTCAGCTATAAATATATCACACAACCAATAGAAAACAGCATCATGTAATCAAGTAATGAACAGTCCCCCAGGTAAAATTATAATTGTATGAAATTTTCCTGCCATTACATTTTAATATACTGCCTAATTTAGGCAATATATCTTGATGTATTGAATCCTTGTTGAGTCACAAAATAGTATCTCTGCAAGAAAGCTGTAGCGGTTGCTAAGGATTATGTTGTTGAGGCTGGTGGAGCTGTTTCTGACAGTTCCCAAATGAACAACTCTAATATATTGTATAGCCATTATCAAATTAGCATCGTATGCTTTGAGATTCTTATCTGCTAATAAGTCCTCCATGCTTGGCTTTTTACAACAGTGGTTCTTAATAGATAATGAAAGCTGGAGAAATGTAATAGAAGGTATTGCAAGGCTTAGAGAAGCTTAAATTTCTCTCAACAAAATCAACAGCAGTTTTGAGAGTACGTCATGGAAAGCAACAGGACATGGTGGCCTGACTGGGAGCTCACTTTGCAGCTAGGAAGTTTCAGATGGAGGTTACCTTGTCAATAAACTAAGTTTCATATAGACTTAGCTAAAAGTCAGAAGCGCTTACAATGTGTTATGAGAACACTTTCTTGCCAAAGAGTATCTTCTTCTAATGAAACAATTTGAAGAAATGGATTGTAGTACAAAAAACATCTGGGATTGTAATTGCACAGCTTTGTACTCTGGCCAACTGTTCATCTTCTGTGTACAACATTTCAGAAGGAAAAGCGTTACTTACCATTTTAGTGGTATTTCTGAAGACATGTCACAAATCCTACTCAAATTATCAGAGGAAAACAAAAAAAGTTATATTCTGTACATAAAGGTAAGAAATGAGACCTATGAAATAAAATTGACCAAAATAAACATGAGAATTGTAAAATTAAGCTCAATTAGTTTAGCACATATCTATAATTAGATATACAAGAGTGCTGTGTCATTATTGATCCATACTCTTCTAATTTATTTGTTGTGTGTAATTTTCCTGGGCTCCAGTAAGTAATATAATACAGCACCTGAAATGGTTGAACTTTCCCTTTTCCAGACTGGATATTCCCCAGGGGAACTTCTCTCTGCAGGGAAGTTATACGGAGGCCTGCTTCAGCGTTTTCTAGAAATGGGCATGTAGATGCAGTATTTAACTTTGGAGATAACATAGCAGCTTTCCTTTCAAAACAAACAAAAAAACCAAACAAAAATGAAAACAGACCTAAAACAACCAACTAAACACAAACAAACAAACAAAAATCTCTACCAAAAAAAAAAAAAAACCTGCACCAAAAAAGAGCAAAATTTAGACATTCTTAGTAACATAGTCCAATTTAGAAAATCACTGTTCATCATCTGAATTGGGTATCATTCATAGCATACCACAAACTTTTTTGCAGTTTTTGCTTATGACATCCCATACTAGTAACCAAAGAACTCCTTGCAAGTGAAATACTACAAATTGCAACACAGAGATATCTCCTACAGCTTCACACAATTTTCCAGTCAGTTTAAGTCTGGTCTGAGGTGAGTTCAGATGAGTTTAACCTATCACAGGGTAAACAGAAACAGCAGGAAGAGGAGGTAACTGTGTAAAAAACTGTTCCTTATATTAGATAATAAGCATAGCAACAGCTCAAATAGGAATCTGGACTGCAGCAACAGTCCTGTAAGAGCTATTTGAAACCTACGTGGCTGCCAAGTAGAGATATTAAAACTCTGTACTGAGTCACAAAAGAGAGGAAGGAACAAAGTGTGTTTTCCTTGGTGAAAGGAAAGCTTCTTATTTGGTGATACAATTTTAAGGTTATCATGTGAACTTGCCTTTTCCAGATACTGAAGGCTGCGAAGAACCAATGGTGCTTGATGGTGCACCATGATCAGATCAATTATAACAAATCTCTGTAACACATTCTTGTCATAAATTTTGCAAGAAGAATTTTTCTCTTGGTTTAAACAATTAATTGGTTATTTTTAAGGTCTTTGTCACCAATGAAAATTAAGCAGTGATTCTTTGAAGCTCATGAAAAGTTTTTTAGAGCTCTTTCACTGTTTTGGAGCTCTTTTCACTTTTTTTATTTAAAGGGAAAATAATTGAATCAAGGGATGAATTATGTAAAACAAAAAGAAATAAAGATTATATTTACTTAAAATCATCTGGTCAAATAAATGTGATTAATAATCAACATCACTTGTTCAGGAATTCAGTTCTGACTGGGATGTCTGCTAGTGGACAACACTAATGCACCTGAAGCTGAAAGCAGACACCTAACATTTAAAATGTCAGCACTGGAGTTGTCAGGGAAAGGAATATTTTACTTTGTTAAGGCTATATCTTGGACACTTCAAATGAAATAGAACCACTGGCTTGTGTGCTAAGCAGCTAAGTCCATTCAACTGCAGAACTGGTTAGAAAATTTCCCGGAAACAACTTCTCCTCTGAAAATATTGATATTACATTTTGCAAAGTTTATACAGAAGCAGGTCCCAGGCGCACCAGCAAAGTCTGAAGCTCTTGCCTCACACATGGTGAAGAACACTCAAGTTCAGAACATTGTATGTCTTAATGTAGGAAAGTGCTGAAACATGGAAGACTAGATTTGTGTCCTGTTGGAAACACCACCATTCCTATTCCTCTGCTAATGTAATTTCTTTTTGTGTCTCTAAGTATTCACAGGATCAGGGATAAATCAGTTTTAGAATCCACATTATCTGTAGAAGGAAGAAAAAGCATCTCTGACACAATATTGAAATTATACTGAGGTTGGGTTAAGAAGACGTAAACATTAATGGTAGCCAATTTAATGTGGAAAGACAATTGGGACCTTCTAGAAGGAGAATGTAACTATTTCTGGAAAAATACTCAAAAATTAAGTTTTTAGTTATTGTATAACATACTCTGTGGTAAATTAATTTCTTTAACATATTTGTGTAGTAACTGGTTAGCCTATGAACCAAGAGGTAATTCCAAATTTACTGACCCATTATTTCCATAATTTTAATTCTGTTTTTTCTAGATGATAATTACAGTACTGTATAGGAGCAAATGTACAAGGAAGAAAATATTTTAGATGTTTATTTTTCTGTTTTTATTTTAAATGTTACGTTTCATTTAAAAAAAAAAATTAAATCAACACTTTAGCACCAGAATAAATGGTACTTAAAGATTAAATTTCTAACCCCCCTGCAATTAGTTGAACAGTAACTTAGGCCTTACTGTCAGTTCTTTAAATTTTCCGTATAAAACCAACTTAATGCCTGCTAAAGGAAAACAGAGCATTATGCATCAGAAGGAAATGGCCTCTGGGAAAATATTCATATTTCACCATGTGTCCTACTATTACTCGGCTCATTAAAGATGAAGAAAATAAATCTCATCTTTCCATTTTCCTATCATACTATTCAGAAATGAGGCATGCAGTATTCTATTTTGTCTCAGAAAGGTCATTTTATTTTAAAATTGTTTTTTCTTAGGTGTTTGAAAGTATTTTTGACTAAGGAATCATTTCAGACGAAAAATTAGAATAAAAATAATATTCCTTTTATAATTGACAGAATTTTGTTGACATTTTAGCTAGCATTCCAGTTGTCAGATTCCTGAAGTATTGGAAAATTCAGTAATTTGGTTGAGGAATGTATAAGCTAAAATTATAATTAAAAATCATAATGGATAGGAATAAAATGGACCCGTAGAAGAGACACAAAAGCTCAGGTGATATCATTTCAGTCTTTCTGTAGGACCTAATCTAACCTTTAAGGAACATGTAGAGGTTCAAACCCTCTTTGGTTTGTATGTGCAAGGAATAGCCAAAAAATTTTCCTGTCAAGTGAATGTATTTAAGTGGAGTAGATTTCTACAAAAGTTTCATTTTGTGAGAAGGAAAATTGCTCTTTTTCTATTCCAGACTATTTGCTTAAAAACTGAGATGCCAGCAACCCATCAAAGTGACAGGGTCCCACCAGACTGAGTGACCAAGAGGCAAAGATTTAGCTACCCCTCCCCAGAGGCAAGGGGGCACTGAGCCTGTTCCTCCACCCCTCTAGGCTTCTTCAGAGACTGGGCTGCTTGGCTGCTCCTCCATCTTTGCTCTATTTATTTTCTACTTTTCTTTTGTCTATTCTGCAAAGTTAACAGCTAAAATTGAAAAAAAATTATGCACATAGTCTGCAATTCTCCATCAGAAAATCATAGTGTGTTTGTTAGAGGAATAAAAGGCGGTCCTTTGAGAAGCATCTATTAAATAATTGGTTTCTTTTACAGATAAATAGAAGATGATTTCGGTAGACATTCTTCTGGATCGGTAAAAGTAGAAATTACAAACAAAACTAATACTACACTTAAAGGAATTCAACGGAAAGCATAGGCTATTAGGGGAAATAAAGATTGGAGAAAAAATTGGCTAGAAGGCTAGCCCGTAAGAGAGGGAATTTTTTGCATCCATTTTATGTATGCATATATATTTCTGAACCTGGAAATGAAAGGTGATATATTCTTACTGTGTGGGATAAAGGACTTTCTTAATTTCAAGTCACCATCAGGAAAGTAAGGCAGCATCTGCTCTGGTTGTCTCAAGTTCATGTAACATGTACTTGAAACCTAAGGAATTGTCTGAAGAAATAGCTAACTCACTGGTAATTTTTTCATTTTTAATTACCTTCAAGCACTTGTCAGTTCCAAAGACCATAAATCCACTAAAGTTATGGCAATATTGATAAAGGCCAGTGAGGTAATTCATAGTAACCAAAGGTTATATATAGTTTTTCATCAATCCACTAGGAAAATTGGCAGATTTTTTAAATTTTGTATATAACTGCTCAACAATAAGTATTTTAATAATGTGCCTAAGCATGCTTTTGAAGCGTGTGCGGCCGCGGAGGGCCCCCAGGCTGCCCCCGGGCCCACGCGGGGCCGCCCCCAGGCCACCCCCAGCTGCCCCCAGTGCAGGAAAGGTGAGGGGGAGCCTTGCCAGCATGGCTTTGCACCCTCATGGGAGAGGAGAGAGGAAGCCTCACAGAACACAGAGGTTTGCTGGCCCAGTTTGGGGGAGGGGAAGGGTGCCGGTCAGGCTGTGGGTGGGCCATGGGAGTCCTTTGGACAGGCGGGTGGGAGGGGAGGGCAGGTGGGGCAGCCCTGCATGAAGTGTCACAGGTAAGCGGTGCATGGGAAGATATGAGGTAACACGGCGGAGGGAGGACAAGGTCAGGGTGGCTAATGGTTTCTTCTGGGCGGTTGAAGGTATCGGCTGGGCTAGGGCCTTGAGAGGTACTCGAGCCCTGAGTGGGTACAGGGGCCGGAATGGTTTTGTTTGTTAGTTTGTTTTTGGCTCACCTGCAGCTACTGCCCAGGCTCGGTATGTTCTGGATATATTCGTTACATCCTGAAAGGGTAGCCAGGACAAAGGGTTGTTCCTGGGTATTTCCTTGGGATTGTGTATAGATAGGTGGCAGAAAAGTAGGAAGTGAAAGACTTACCTTAATCGTTTCAATAGGAATGTAGCCTGTGTACCCCTATGTGGTTGCGAGCTATGCTGGCGATGGTACATGCCTTCAGTAGGGTCGCCCATGCCAGACAGGTCAAAACTGTAGGGTCAGATACAATACACTCTTGGGCAGGATGAGCTCATCAGCCTTCTGGCAGTCATCTTAGGAGAAGGACAACTCTAATCCCAAACCGGGGGCAGATGGAGCTCGCATAGTCCTGCAAGGCCATCCATCTAAGAGAAGGACACTCTAATTAAACCTACATCCTGAGGACCTCGCTGCCACCGTCGAAGCTTGCTCGGCCCTGGCAGATGAACCTCAGGATTAAAGGGTGGGTTCAGTTCCGTGCATACTGCATCTCACCTAAAAAATCCACTGCGCAGGCTTGAAGGCTTTACTGACATTCACAAAGCCCTGTAGCGATGGGCGAGGGTCGAAACAGCAGGTGAAAGGTGCACTGGAAGCCGCAGACCCAACCCTGCATGCAGGCAGTTCAGGATATTGGTCATTTGAGACTGACCAGAGAGGACAGTCCCTTGGGGCAGCACTCTGAACGACCAAGCAGCCTTTCCAAGGACAGCACTGCTTGCTCCACTTGGAGAGGGGCCTAGAAAAGGTGGCCTAAACAAAGCTCATCTCCACCTTCACCTGGTTGGTTAACTGCAGGCCAATGAGCATCTTCTTCCAATGCGGTCGCACAAAGATCAAGAGACAAAGGCATGCACCTGCCTCCAAAGGTGTACCTAAATTAAATCTAGCATGTTGGAACATCAGAACCATGCTCGATTCTGTGAATAGTGGTCGCCCTGAGCATTGCTCTGCCCTAATTGCTCACGAACTATCACGTCTCAACATTGACATAGCTGCTCTCAGTGAAGCCCATCTTCACGAGGAAGGCAGCCTCAGAAAACATGATGCCAGTTACACACTCTTTTGGTCAAGTAAACCTAGAACCGAAAGGCATCTCTCTGGAGTAGGCTTCATGGTCAAAAACTCTATTGTTCCTAAACTTGAAAATCTGCCGACAGGTCATGCTGACCGCATTATTTCCCCACGCCTTCCACTACACAACAAGCAACACGTTGTCCTCTTTAGTATATATACCCCAACTCTCCAAGCTGACCCTGCTGAAAAAGATAAATTTTACATTGACCTGTGCCGCCTTACCCAAAAGGTGCCTGCAGGTGATAAGATCATTATCCTTGGTGATTTCAACACCAGAGTAGGTAAGAACTTTGAAGCCTGGGAAGCAGTATTAGGCAAGCATGGTGTTGGAAAGTGCAATGATAATGGTCACCATCACTAATACTATCTTTTAACAGAAAAATAGTCTGAAGACAACCTGGATGCATCCTAGATCTAAGCATTGGCATCTCATTGATTATGTCTTGGTGCAATGGAGGGATGTGATTTTTTAGGCTCTTGGCTAGGATTCTGTTTTAGTCAGCAAAATGAGCTAAAATGATTCTGTACAGTATATATCTATGTAGGGAAACACAATATCTCTGCAATACAACTGTGTTTGGACAAACATTAAGATATTGTATGCATTCCCTAATAAATATTGTACTAATATTTATTAAAATGATATTTAGAAATACATTCATCTATGCATGTGTATGTTTATATTTGGTTATTAAATAGATTATTATTTAGCCGCCATGCATAATTAATTAATTAGAAGAAACTACCTAATGCTAAAGGAATTTCCAATATGGGGGACAGATGTTTAAGAACAACTGCTGTGTTGAAATTGAAGACATGTTTAAATTAGAAGTAAAGTATGATATCTTAACAGGAAGAACAATTTTTATACTGAATCAAAATACAAAAACAAGTGCAACTTTTACATGTCTTCAGATCAAGACCAAATGCCATTAGAAAACATTTCCTTTAGTGAAATGGGAGTTAATGGGCTTTGATACAGGTGAACTGCAAGTGTCTGATATATAGGAGGTCATACTACATGATCTAATGGTCTTTCCAGTAATGGAAATGGAAAAAATAAACTCCATATGACATAGACATGATTTTGATAAAATCCACTATATATATATATATATATATGTATATTATATAAAATCTGAAAGGACAGCATACAGTTAACTATGACATAACCACACATTGAGAGTTGAGTCAGTGTTCCCATAGACTAAACTAGTAAAAAAAACAAGGCACCGCCTTAAGCAATGACATGATATATTGCTTAATTACCAGCACACCTGCTGTCATGGTTTAGATGTTTAGTATTGTTATAGCCTATTTAAAACAGTGCCAGGCACTGTTGAAGAGGATTGTACGACAAGCATTGTTCCCAAAAGGGAACGTTATGAACGCAGTAAGTCTTTCCATAAAAAATTGTCTTGGTGGGTAGAAGTGAGCCATGTACTCTCATTTGGCCTTGGGGTTTTTTAGTACTATAACCTAGCCTGGCTTTAATTTTATCTCAGACTCAGGGTCGAATGGGAAAAGGTTATTGTTCACCAATGGTCCAATTAATTGCAGGCTTCAATGTTCATCATGGATGTAATATCTCTTCCAGATGATCACATTAAGCATTTTACTTCTAGGTAATTGACAAAGTTTAGTCAAATTGAGCAAATCAGAGCTCCTTCTCTGGCCTTTTGGATCTGCTCTCAGGAAAGACAGTAAACCATGAGCACTGCTAACCTGTCAAGAGCTAATTTTATAGATCAACATACCTTGATTTTACTTACCTGCTTTGTAAGCATGTAGCTGAAATTTCTTATATAATTCTGAATCCTGAATAAGGGAAAACTCAGACTACAGAAACACCCTACAGAAATTTGTCCTCAGGCTCTTTCAAGAGGCACCCCTGGAGGTCATTTTTGTAGACATAGACATACTGTTAAAGTGTCAGGGAGGATTTTATGGAACAAACATGAAATTCTTCATCTCCCTCCTCACATTTATCCAATAATCCTGTGTTTAGACTAGAGAAGGATTTGAAGTACTTGTCTGCCTGGGTGTAATCTCCCCTGACACCACGACCTAATCATCAGTGGGATGAATTCTTGGTCCCATCAGCTGGACCTACACACCTGCATGCGCAGTACATATCCTGCACATTATTTTTGCCTGGGAATGTGCAAAGCTCAGTAGTGTCTTGCAGGGGAAATCTGGGCATGTGAAAGACTTGGCAAAAATCTTCAGGGCATTTGTCCCAGTTTCAGCTGGGATAGAGTTAATTTTCTTCTTAGTAACTGGGACAGTTCTGTCTTTTGGATTTAGTATGAGAATAATGTTGATAGCACACTGATGTTTTAGTTTTTTCTAGGTGGTTACTCTAAGTTAAGAACTTTTCCATTTTCCGTGTTCTGTCAATGAGAAGGTGCACAAGAAGCCATGAGGGAGCACAAACAAGACAGAACTGGCCAAAGGGATGTTCTATATGGTAGAACATCAAGCTCATTATATAAACTAGGGGAAGTTGGCTGGGAGGGGCTGCTCAGGGATGGGCTGGACATTGGCCAGTGGGTGGTGAGCAATTGGATTGTGTGTCACTTGTTTCTTTTGTGGTTTATTCCTCTCTCCCTTCTTTTCATTACAATCGTCATTTTTATTATTAGTATAATAATTATTATTGTTTTATTTTGTTTTAATTATCCTAATGTTCTTGTCTCAACTCACAAGATTTAATTTATTTTTCCAATTCTCCTCCTCATGGAGAGGTTAGGAGTGGAGTGAGTGAGTATGTGGTACTTATTTGCTGTCTAGGGTTAAACCACAACAGCAATGTTTCCTGAGAGAAGTGTGTACAACGGGTCTCTCTCACTCCCACCTGAGGGCACTCACCATTGGGTTAGAAACTGAAAACTTTTCTCTGCCATGTTTCACATTTAGTTACTTTTCTGGTTTTTTATAGAGCTCTTTTCAGTTTAGTTGGACTAGTTTGCATAACAATAGAGAACATAAAATTAGTTTCTACTTTATAATGGTTAGCTGCCAATCTGAAATGATAATGAAAAAATCAAAAACATCTTACTTCGACATTTTAGTATGAGTTCATTTTCCGTATGTCTGTGAAGTTAATTGAGTGGAGTAGATAATAATTTAAGCAATCTTAAAAACTCAAATAACATTTTGGAATACGAAATTAGTTTTATAGTTGGAACGGTGGGACAATGTAATACCTTATCAAGAAAATGTTACAAATAAAGCACTTGAATATCTGTTGAAAAAAATAATTCTCGGTTAAGGACCAGTAACAGATGGAAACATTTATTCACTCAAGACATTACATACTCATTCATGGAGGCACAGATGCTACTCAGACTGATGGGCTGTACATTAGCCTTAAATTAATAAAAATAGATTTAAACATTACCTTTTTATCCTGTTTAAAGATGTGCTGTTGAGTTAAAATCAGTGTTAGTTCAGTGACTTGCAAAAAGTAACTGAAAAACATTGCAACTCTACACTATGCTTCTTTTTGGATAGCAGAGACAAACCATGGAGGGGAAGTGATTAAACTGAGACAAAGTAGAGACCACTTCTGCTGAAGTGGCAGATCTCTGATGATAGATCAGTAAAGAAGATGGGGATTTTAACTCATTCTTGCTTTGTAGCAAAGGGGTGGTACCTGAACTGCCCATAAGCAGTTGTGAAGATACGTAAGGTTGCCATCTAATCACTGCTTCTTTTACGTTATGGAGGAAGGAGACGGAAGTAGAAGCTTCTCTTACTTGGCCAAGGACCTGCGATCCCAGTTAATCAATGTCTAGGTTTACATTAAGAACATCTCAAGACAAAGCAAACCACATAGCAAAAATTAATTTAGCTGTGGTTTCATACTCTCCAAATTATTTAACCTCAGAAGACATTAGTATATCTAATAATAATTTCCAGCCTAACAATGAGCATCAACGAAGGGCAGTGATCATCCTTTTGAGGATGCTTTGATCATTTCTTTGTTTTCCTTAAGCAAAACAAGAGCACTGAATATCACTTATTCTGCTGGCTCAATTGCAGTTAACTGAAACCCATTATAGAATTGTGAGTCAGTATGTTCAACTTCATGCTGAAAATAGATGGAATATTTTGAATTGTATGTACAGAACAATTTTCCTCATACATGTCAGGAATATAGGAAATCTATATAATTCATTATTTCAGCCAATTTTTTATTATATAGATCTGTATTTTTTCTCATTAAGATAAATTTTATACTGCCTTTGGAATATAAGAGAGTGAAAAGGCAAAGAAAACCCTTAAAGACAAACACATCATTAAACGAAAACCAAGCAGAAATTCCTTTGCTTGTGCAATGATGCCATTAGCTTGTTATGGTAGTTATTTCCAGGAAGACTGCAATATCCACAAGTCTGTGGATATAATGTCACATTTAGTAATCTCTTTTTTAATGAATACATCTAAAAAAAATTAGGGCAGTGAGACTACTATTTTAGGTATTACCATCAAGGAGGGTTAATGTATTCAAAATGCAGAAAAATGAAGTGTGCTTTCACTGTTTGTGGGACAGTTTTTTTCCTGGAAGAAAAGACAGATTTAATCACCCTATAACTGGACAGTTGTATTTTGTCTCACTTGGCTTAACAGATGAGGGCAAGAAAAGTTATGCCTTTACAGTACTCAATTAAGAACAATTTAAGGATACTGAAGAGGCATCCACGTCTGCGAACATAAGGTAGTTCTGATGCTTGAAACACAAGAAAATTTGGTAAATAGTTATCCAAGTTAGTTCCACACAAGCTAGCTTGCATCCAGAAGCAACACAGCCATGTGCATGCAGCCTAGTGTAACTTGCAAACACAGCTCTCAGCGGTTCATCACTGCTCACAGCTGCTTGCTTTACACATTGGTGTATGTGCCACTGAACTTAGTCATGTGGGTCAGCATTTGTGGAGGAGTCTGCTCAGTGTGCATCTGCGACTGGTATCAACACAAACTTTATTTCCTGAAAGAATTATCCAATGGACAACCTGGCTTCTGGAGGAAGGCTTGACTTTGGGGACTGCTGACTGAAAACTATGATAGACAACTTTCTCTGTGAATAACCGAGTTAATTGTCATTATAATATAAAAGGCATTACTGATGAAAGAATGAATATGCTAAATAATCAGGAGTAAAATTAGGTTAAAAAATAAGACAATCTTTCTGATCATCAGAGCAGTGGGAATCAGAAACCATCTCTCTGCAATGATGGGTAAAAGTAATTAGCAGCTTCCCTCTTCTCTCTTTTATTAGCCTGCTCTGACTGAGGCTACTTCCCAGAGACTCTGGCACTTGCTATTGTTAAGCGAGAATGAGAGGCAAATGGGAAAAAGAATCTGATTTTTTTTTCTTCTTTTTGAAAGTAATTATAAATAAGATGCACTTATTTTTGTCATTTCTTTTCCAGATAGGTGAAGCCTTCCAGTACCTCTCTGCTAAAAATGAAGAGGAAGAAAACTCCCCAGCTAGGGTTCATATTCAGCTGGATGTCAGTGTGGGACAGTGGGGGCAACAACAGCTGGAAAGCAAACTTCTTGGTTCAAATCACAAAAGATTAGCATGGACATGAAATGTAATACAGATATTATCTGTATTACAGATATTATCTGTAATACAGATTCTCTGTAATACAGAGAATCACTTCAGTCCTCCTCTACAGTAATTCCCCTAAAATTTTTGCAGCCATTTGTGTTTCACTGAAATCAGCCTATAAAAAACCCCACTAATCTTATAGCCTTGTAGTGGGTTGACCATGGATGGATACCAGGTACCCACTAAAGCTGCTCTCTCACTCTGCCTTTGCAACTGGACAGAGAAGAGAGAAAAAAAAAAACAGCTAAGGATTCATGAGTTAAGCTAACAGCTGGGAGAGGTCAGACTCAAAGTGCGGATAGTACTTAAATTTATTACTAACAGGATAAGAGCCAAAGACCAAGAAATAAAACAGTCTTAAAAAACACCTTCCCCCCACTCCTCTTTCCATTGTATCTTCTGTCAGGGACAGTATGAAGCATCCAAAGCAGCTTAAGAAATATCTTGGCGTAGAAAACACAACACGGAAAGAGCAACAGAATACTTTGTCTGCAATATTTTCTCACTTTAGTTCTTTGTAGTATTGTTTCTAAAAGTATTTTAAAAAATACCCATGCTTACATTGAGGTGGCCATCAGACTAATACCCTAACAAGTCTGTATGAACCAAAATTTCCCTGAGTGCATGGACACACAATGTTGCTTTATTTTCTAACTACTTCAGTCCATCTTGCTGTGAAAATAACAAACAGAATAAAATAGATTTAGTATCAAAATGGAAGAAGCCCAAGAAAATCACAGGAGCAAGATTTGTAGTAAAAAGTGCATTTTAGTAAATTCTGGACTGTCTATTGATATTTTAAATTGTGAGACAATATGGGCCACAAATTAGGGTTTCAAGATATATATCAAACTAGTGCAAATTACAGTGCTTTACCAGCAGTTCAGTAGGAACAGAAGAGATACAGTTTAGACAGGTTTGAGAGATTATCTTCTCTGAGCTGATTGCTCCCAAACTTGACTTTTTAAAAGCAGAAGCTGTGTCATGAGTGTGGTTTTGGACTGCAAGTATAATATCCATAGATAGAGAAGGAGAAAGAAACACAGGCTCTCTCAGAAAAAAACTGGACCAGTGGGATTTAGGTATTTTAGTCCTAATGAGCATTTTTCTGAGCATACTCATGAATAAAGTTTTAGGTTGTGCTTCAATGCGTTCCTGAGTAAGGAATGTTTTACTTCACACAGACTCACTGCCACCACAGTATAAATTTTAGATTGCTGCTATAAAGGGCATTCTATTCGTCATTGGAATGCCACTGATTGTGTGTAGGATTGGGGTCTTCCAAGTCTATATAGATATTTACAGAAAAATGTCTTTATCTTTAAAAAAAGGTGTAGATGATTGATTTTACATGTAGAATAGACTGTTTTTAATCACATTTGGATATATTTGCAAAATTAGGAATTAAAAATGCTTCTGCTGAGAATCACTTTCTGAATTTCTTGGCAGTCATTCACTGTTAAAATATTTTCTTTACAAAGAATTTACCAATATTACTCTTTATAGCTTACCATTTCACCAACATTTTTTTCCAGACAGGTTTCCTGCTAGCAGAGGTAGGGGGCTAAGTAAATGCTAACTGTAGAATATACATTGGCTATTTTATTGTGACTGTACTCATCAACATGATTCATGCAGAAATTTTAATCACCTTCATTGTAGAGAAGTTTAAGCAATTCAAAAAACCCTAATTATTAATCACTCACAACTATGAGTTTTTCATCATCATTATATTATGTCCATGTTATCATAAAATATTCCCCCCAAATTCTTTCTTTTTTTTAACTCTCAATTTTATTCATAGGCAAAAAAAAAGCAATTCCCCATTTGTTTCCACTTTGTGATTTGAGAAGTGATTTCCACTGTGATGTTCTTTTTGGTTGCCTGTGATATGCTTTTCCAGATTCAAGTCCTTTTGAGGAGTCATTGATTTAATAATTAAAAATCACTATTTTTACTACATTATGAAAATGATTTATCTAGGAAACATGATTTTTAAGGTGTCTTTGAATGGAGATAAATGTCTTTTGCTAGACTCAGACTGAATATTGAAGTATTGCCAATGTGCACATCATATAAATAATTCTTGGAGAATAGTCTTTTCCCATTAGCTATTTGAACTGTTATATGATAACCAAGATAGGATCCTGCTTACTTCAGTTTTTTCTAAGCAGACACATTCTGAGCACACACACTTATTATATACTTGCATTTCATAACTGAGGCGTTCACCCATGTGACTTTGAAATATTTTGATCTACAAAATTGATATACAGAGACATATTTACAAATGTAGATTTTTTTACATAGAAGTCATGATGTAGAGAGTATGATCTATACCCAGCTATGAGATTCTGGGTTTATCCTATGTCATTTGTACTAAAACACATAATGTTGCAAGGTAATGATTTCTGTAATCAATAAGAGATGACGATTCAGCTGCTTAGGTCTCTTCTTCACTGTCTGGAAAACATTCTGCTTCATGGGATCATCACTGAACATCACTGCTGTTTTAAATCTTAGGACATTCATTCCCATTCCCTTCCTATAGCAAATGAGGGACTTTCATCTTTAATTCCAACTTCACTTGGAGCAATCAATAGGCTCAAGACTCCGTGGTCTGTAGGCTCTGCAGAATGGATGCCTCGACAGACTGCCTGGCCTGCTCTGACTTTAACATCTTTTTCCTCTGTGCTTTCTGCAGATGACTCTTTAGCAAAAATAGGAAGATAATGAACTTACTCTCTTAAATGAGCACCACCAATTGGAATTCTCAGTAAGGAGGGATATATTTGTGTCTAAGCATTGCTAGGATTTGAATAGCAGCTCAGCAATAGTAGTTACAGGTTTCAACCATGGAAATGCATCCAGCAGCTGAAGGCACACCTAACACTGGGCAACATGTAAAGTTCCTCATTTTTATTCATTTGGTTTTGTCTGGAAGAGTTACTGTTTCTGTTTACTCAAGTCCCAGTTCCTCTTCATGTCTGTCTCTAGATAGACAGGTTTTAAAAGTCAGTGTACACCTACATTTCTAACCCTTTTGTCAGAGCTGGCCAGAAAGATTGTATCAATATTGCCAGAAGTCATGAGTCAGACCACCATATCTTTTAAAATGTGGAGCTAAAACCAGTAGTTTTCATTTATTTTACTTAATTTTAGGGCCATAGGAAGTCTGTACAATTTTTGCAAATTCTGTAAAGTTACATGACTCCAGAATCTGGGACTTTAGGGAAACTATCCCCAGGCTTGGATATCACAGTGAGAGACAGTGACACTGATACCTCTACAGTTCCTGTACAGTTATTTTAATAATGTATTCTACTTCATCTGGTGAGAGAGCAAATTAATGACTTTGAATTTAAAAGCAAGGATCAGAAATTCTATCTATGCACAAACCAAGTCGGCTGTTACTGGACCTAAGACAAATGCTTATCCTACAAGAAACAGGTGATAATACATCATGCTGGCTAGCCAATCTGAAAGAAGTCTCAATAAAAAGGTCAGAGTACATAAAAAGATCATAGTAATACAAATCAAAGCAGGCAAGGAAAGACCTTAACAAGATCTTTTTTCAGAGAAGGCAGGGGAAAAGAGATAGAGAAGTAAAAGCATATAGAAAAGTGCTACATTGCAACTGGATTTTTAACATCAGAGTAATTATTTCATACTTTTCTGTCAAGAGCCAAAATATAGATGGATATACATAATTAATGAAAAAAAAATTATTTGGAAGTGAGATATTTTTCATCTGCTGAAGACCTTAATATCCCTTTCATCAAAGCAGCAGAAAGTTTCATACTATGTGAAATGCCTTGACAATTCTGACATCTCCAAATCTGATTACAGTTTATACATCAGTATAGTTAATTTGGACTTGCAGAATTGGTATCATACATGAAAATATCATAAGAGAACTGTCCTGTAGACTGAAAGACTGAATTACATTGACAAAATATTGATATAATGAACTACAACTCTACTAAGATACATGAAAATCTACAATTATAAAAGACTTTCTGTTACTATATATGCATAAAAATATTCTCATGATTTCACTCTAAAATTTCCTAAAAGACCCATGAAGCACAGCATCAGAATAATTGCCTTTCTTCCTGAATAAATGAAAAGGAAAGTTACTAAAATTTAATTTTCTTTAAATGCTTATGATTGTAATCATTAAGAATTCCAACACAAATATTTGTCTTTGTAGGTTTGACTCATAGATTAACAACAATACAGGGTCTACAAAACCTGTGATCAGACTGTTTATACAGGCAGGTGCAGACAAATCAAATCCTCTGACATTTTATAACATGCACAGGTGTAGGACAGATGTCTAAGACAATGAATGAATACAACTTTATAGTCAGTTTAGAAGAACTAGTTTTCTTTACTCTATGGCTCTGCAGTGGTTACCACACAAACCATGATATAGCTCATTTCCAATCAAAATTCACCCTAAAACAAGGATTAGATGTCTTAACAGATATTTCTAGGCCTTGGGAGCAGCTGATCTTATCATAAAATTAATGTAATTCTAATTTTTTGTCATGTTGGATATATTGGATATATTTATCAAATTTTTCCATCAGTATGAATGTATATTTTGCCAATTTTGTATAAAACTGTTTCCAGAGTGGTTTAAAAAAAAAAAAAAAAGGACCTAGTACAGACTAATCAGTACTTTAGTATGAGTGGCCCTGTCCTGAAAAATACCTGTGCTAATGGCATTGTGGGTTCCACATCATTGTGTCTGAAGAATTTCTGTATCAGATGTGCTTAGTTTAGAAATCAAATGTGGATACAAGTTTGGCATCTTATTGGTTTTGGTTTTTTTGATTGGCTTTTTTTCTGACTGATTTCTCTGCATTCCTTAGAATCCAGTAAGATTTTCTAGGGTGGTTTTCATGTCACTTATCAGTGCTTGTTATAAATGTTCTGCAAAGCAAATGAGATCCTACCTATATCTGTGCTACACTAAATTCCAAATCAAGCTCTCTATAGATAGAACTATCACCCTGTTTCCCTCAACAGAATTGCACAGATGTATCCAGCTGAAAGGTATTAAACAGGTCTGTTGATGATATACAAGATGGAACAAAATTTACAGCTTTGTATTTCCTAGCTGTGCTGGCTCTGCAGGAGAGAAAGCTTATTTATATTACTGGCACAGGCAACTATTACAGAATGCAAATAGAAAGGAGATTTGCTGAATAAAACAGTTTGGTTTGGGAGGAGGAAGAGTTCAATCTACAACTATGCTTTATAGTCTTTTGTACTAATATACTGTAATCACAATAGTTTTTCTTCTGACATGGTAGAACAGGGTCAGATGTCAACAAGAAAAAATTGCTACAATTGAGAACTTCATAATCTTGGAGAGAAGTAACAAAATGTTATGACTTTCTCATCGGCTATATCTACAGAAAAGAAGTATATAAGTCAGTTATAGATGACCTTGTTTTATAGTGATCCCTAGTGTCATTATACTCCAATTCTAATTTCAAAAGATACCTCAAAATACTTCCATGAGATTATTAAGATTTTTCTGCTGTTATTTACTTGATCCTTCAAATCTCTACATTTTTGCTGTTTCTTGGTGTGTTGCCTTGCAGAGAGGGAGTTACTATTGTAGCTTGTAATATGCTCACCAACTTTTGTCATTTGGGATACTCTTCAGAAAGTTTAGTACACTCAGAATAAAAAACCAACAAAACAAAACAAAAAACAAACAAACAAAACCCAGCAAAACTCAACCCTCTTATTTATTTAGAAGAAGAAAAAAATTATAACAACTTGAAAATACTTTGTTTAAAATTATCATGACCTTAAATTAAAGGTTTAGGGTTGGTCTTTTTCTTCCTAAATGTTTCTTCCTTTCCAGGTAAAAAACCCACCCTGGATTCTTCTCTTTAAAGTTTATTCAATTTTTATGTTTATTCAGCCTTCTATTTGGAAATGTATATTACACAGCTGTAATTATACCTAGAAAAAAAAGACAGCAAAAGAACAGAGTGTTATTTGAAATATCTAAGTGAAAATAAACCGGTACAAAAACCTCACTTCAGCATCTAACTGCATATGTTCCTATAGTGCTTAGATGCTTATATGTGTAAAATTTTACTAAAGTTCACTATTTGCATTTTCAGATTGATAAAGTAATTTTTAACAAAACCACTATACTCAAAACCTACGTTCATATAAAATTTTCCAACATCCTTCTACAAATAAAAATTATTGCTTTGAGATCCTTTCCATGGAACAAAATGTCTGATAGTAAGCAAGTATTTACTAAACTAACTATCCTAAACTTAGCACAAAAGCATACAAGGAATAGCCAAATCATCTCTGTTGATCTCAAGTACATAAAATGTAGTGAGCTAACCTGGCTTTATTTCACTCCATGTTTGCTGACTAATTGGTCTATAACAGAAACAGGAATCTGTAGCCCTTTGCTTCATTGTCTTCAGACAATTCCATTACTTCACTAATTTCTGAAAGATTTTGTTTATTAAGATCAAAGCAGAGAGCAGCCAACAACTGCCTGGAAAGAGTCCCATCCCGCACTGCAGAATAGTGCTACTGCTGTTTTTTTCAAGGGCAGCATGTTCAAGATCTCTCTGTGTGAAAATGACCAAAAGACGGTATCTTTGGTTCCTGAAGGCTTTCAGGACTACTGTCGTTTCAGGATATGTGAAAGTAAAAGACATGGTTTGCATACTTGCTTATAACTTCTTCTGTTGTCTTGCCAGAACAGTAGCTTAATGTTTCTTCAGCATCTTGAGGATTGCTACAAACTAGAATTACAAGCTAGTCATATATTTTACTATACTGGCCCACATTCTAATTGTTTTCCTGCAAAGCTGTCATACAACCGCTTTTTTTCCACCCCCAAAAACTATGTGCATTCTGAAAGGACTTCATAGCTAAACACATGAGATCTGATCCCAAGGTGCATAGGTGAAACTCGGGGATCTCTCATCCAGAAAATCCCACAGCTGGCCAGTCCAGACCAACACCTATGTCAGTTAATGAATGCTCCTGTGCAGTTTTAGGAACACTGTATGGCATGACAAGGGATTGGAGTTTATCTGTGTATATCTATGCTGCACCTGAGGCACAATTCCAGCCTAGAAAACAAAACCCTGAATATGTCTTAATTAATAATGTTAATCAAAGGCCTAATTGATCTATCTTCTGTGCAAGCCTAATGGATTGGGTAGAATCAAGCATACACGTGCCCTCTCCAGTACCTGGTAACATGGTTCATGCACTTCCTTAGCATAGCATAATCACTTAGTGTTTGAGCTTTAGCCAGTAACAAGAGTAGAAACCACATGGGTTATGGCTGCTTTCTAGATGATATCATTATAAATATAATGATATTTATATGAGCCGCTTGTATGAGTCTTTATTCCTCCCTTCTCCTCTCCTCTACTGCTTTTGCTGTTATTCACCATCCACCTTATCCACTTGCACATACACACAGGTCACTACTTTTACTATGGACTTGTACAGATTATTATTTCACGAGTTTCCCAACCATTATCTTGGACTTTTATGTGGTTAAATGTGAGACTAACATTGCATTTACTGCATTAAAGTTAATAATCCATTCACTTACCAGATACGACACATCTGAAGTCGAGCTAATTCTATCTCATTAAGCAGTGTAGGGAATACCATAACCATCCCACACTTATCTTTCCTTTTAAAATTATACAGTTGGAGAACCCACACTTTTTCAGTGAACTAATATTCTAAAAATTTATCTAAGCTCAGTTATCTTTTACAGGTGTCTACAGTAAAAGCTAGGAAACAGTTCCTCAGTGGAGTATCATGTTAGTGATGTTGGTCTCAAAACACCTTGCAGGAGAATAATTTTTTTAAATTTTTTGAGGATTATAGAAAATACCTCTTCACTGTTTTATTCCTGATTCTTTAAATAACAAGTCAAATGAATACTACAGTCCTGCTAGCAGTCCCTCCAGAGTATATATGTGTTTGTGTGTGAGTGAGTGCAAGAAGATACCTGAAAGATTAAATTCAATTAATTTATATTTGTAACTATATTTTATTGCTACTTGAACATTTTACATTGGAACTCTTTTAATGGAAAATTGGGCTTTTGACCAAATAAATTTTCTTTTCTTAGCAAAAACTATGTGCATTCCATAGAAAACTGCTTTTGTTTTGTTTCATTTTTCTTAAAGACCAGAGGCCCAAAAACCAAATATTTTGATTTGGCTCTGTTCCTTTAAAGACACATAAAAACCCAACTGAGGATCTTTTTTTTTTCTGCTAGGGGCTGGACTACCAGTCAAAACACTAGTATAATAGGTTGCAGCCAAAAGCCATCAGAGGGGAGACTGTGGTACTTCATGAGAAGATATTGACCAAATGCAGATCTGTATTAATGAAAGTATATTTCTTCCTCACAGTTAAAAGTTCCATGGACCATGACCAATACTTACTGTGTTAAACAAATTATGTCTGGAACATGGAACAAAAAGAAAATGAGGAGAAGTTAATATAAGAAAATAAGTTAAACAATTTAGAAACTATTCTGAAAATATATATGTTTAGAGAATAAACAATTAAACCTATACTTAAACCCATATGTTTGCTCTAGAAACCATTAAGAATTAACCAGGCCCCGAAGTCTTGGGGCCTTCAAAGTTCCATTGTTCAAGCAGCTCTGAGAGATGCTCATTCAACTTCATTGATAAAATGCACCATGCAAATAAGACTAACAGATAACAGGCAAAATATAGACGGAATAAAAAAATGTATTAGTTTCATTGTTCAATTTTTGTTGACCTACTTATCAAAATGCATATCATAGAGGACCATGCATAAGTTAGAATGCAATTGAAAATAGCAGCCTGTATGATAAAGTGCATCTGCAGTGCATGAGTCTTCTCTTAAGAATGGCCAATGTTTTATGGTCAAATTATAAGTACAAACACAATTTGTGCAGCTGCGTGAAAGTCGTTGTGCTAAGCCAAACCATTCACAAGTACGTAACATTCGATAGCTCCCCACAAAGAATGTCTGAATGAAGTCAATATAGGTTTTAACTGAGGAATTTAAAAAAAAAAAGACTTAGCTAGTAGGAGTCTTTTTTTGGCTGGAAGTTATGTGGGCAAACATAATTAAATTAAAGCACCACTTCCAAGTGTTCCTGGAAGACTCCACTATGCTCCTCTCCTGGTTAAAATCAATACCCACACATGCTCTCTTCTCGTCTGTACAACAGAAGTATAAGCATCAAATTCTGATTATAGCAGAAGGTGCAGGACTAGAGCTGTGCAATGATGGCTGGTTAAAATTTTTCTTGTAAAGTGCATTCCATCAGCAAGAGTTGATTCATTAAAATGTTGGGAGCTTTTCCCCCTAAAGCATATAAAATTCTGTAAAATGCTTATTCAAGAATTTTTGGATACAGGATGAGAAACTTCGGAGAATGACCCTGAATACTTAACAATCCAATGGTTAAAATATTTTCATTAGATGTTAATTTTGATAAAAGTCCCTGAACTTGCTATTAGCTTATGTTACAAAAAATTCCTCCCATCTCATCCTCCCCATCACCAAGGGACTGCAGAGGAGCACTGTAGCTGGGGAAGGCCCCTGTTCTCCTGGGACTTCACAGGAGACAGCACCCTGTCAAAATCTCATCCCCACAACCTCAAAGACACAATGGCAAAGGGAACCTCAGTGTCCCAGTCAGAGACAAGAGACCCCACTGCAGCCCCTCAGCTGTATTGGAGCAGCCCCAGTCCCATATGCCTGGGGGACACCAGTACCAGGAGCCAATGAGGAGACTCTCTGGGTGATCTGACAGACCTGGGGCACTGTCTGGGGTACAGGGTTTCCTGTGGAGTAGAGAGCAGAGTATTTTGGGACTGCATAGGACCAGGGGAGGCAATAAAGGTGGGGAAAGGGATAGATTGAGGTGGTTTGGGGAGTAACAAGAGCAGGAAAAGAGTGGCAGAAGGGAAGAAAAGGATCTAGTTCTGTGTAACAGGTGTAGGTTAGGAAGCTTGTCTGGCCATGCCTGTACCTGACCAGTGCAGTCTGTCCCATCTTCTCTCACTGAACTCTATTTCTGTGATTTTCCTGGGTGTGGGTCTCTCTGGACTGTCTGTGTGTATGGGGTGGACCAGGGGTGAGAGTCCTGTGTGTCCCTGGTGCCAGCCTGGCCAGCAACAAGCTGGACTAGCTGGCAGATGGGGCATGTGGCCAGAGGAGCTGCTGGCAGTAGGGCACCTTAAGAAATGGTCTACTGGGAGCAGGGGGTAGCAGGTAGTCTGGCCAACTGCTGGAGAGACCCTGGGGTCTATGTGTGTGTATATGTGCACATGCACCTGCCTATCTACGGTACATGGTCAGCCTCAAGTTGGACCTGCAGGCATCAGGAAGCTGCAGCAGCCTTGCCCCTACTGGGCTTCCAGATTTGGCAGCTCCAAACAATTTCTATTTCTGTCAAGCAACTTTATGCCAATGAGTGCTCCAGTCACAGGGCTGCTGACTCTTCCTTGGAACAAAAATCTGTATATTTCCCACATTTGCAAGCTAATAAGCCTGCTTGCTCTAATGAGCATTTAGACCCTAGGGCTCAAACATTTACCACTTAATTGTGATATTTTCTTTGCCTTGTTTTCTCTATATAGAGCCTATTTTTGGCACATTGCTTGTTCTTGAAAGCTGGCAATTAAGTTATAACTCCTGAAATATTAGACAGCCTTGACTTATTTTACTGGCTCCTACTTTTAGACAGATACATTTATTTTAAGTAATGCAAGTTATTCTTCCCTTATTCTGTGGAAGAGAACAAATTTGCATTTTACATATTCTCCTTCAATACAAATCTTCAATGCCTTGAAATCTATTTTCCTTAAATCAGGGTATAACAGCTTATAAAAGCCCAGATTCATTCCACATATGGCTAATTGCTTAAGCATTGTTGAAGCCTTGCTGCTGTAGCAGCTACTACATAGAAAAGATTTTCAACTTGTGATCCAAGGAACCTCCGTATCTATAATCAGCTCTTGAAAGGTCTGACAACTGAGAAAAACAAGTTTATCTTCTACAGGTTTAAATAAAACAAAACTCAGTTCACATCTGTATTGGAAGAGCCATGATGATAAGTCCAACAATTGGTGGGTGAGGATCAATAAAAAGTTTCAGTCAATAGGGGAGGGTAAATAAAAAAGGCAACTCAGCCCACCATCTGAATTACTGTGTGGAGGCATCTGTTAGTTTCCGTCAATGATTAAGGGACCTTTGTGTGAGCAGGCTTCTGATGTAGATATCTTAACGTAGAATCTAAAGTTAGGTGGGCTGAAAAATGTTCTGCACTTCTATGGGGACTTTGTGGTACTCCCTAATTAACTCAGAAAAAACCCACAGTTTCTTAAAATACTTTCCACAACTAAAAAGGGACCCTTCCCTTAAATTTTTGTTATACACAGCAAGGGTAAACAAGAGACATGTATTATATATCTAAAGTATCCAACTATCTTCATTCTCTTACTTGCATCTAAGGGAAGAGGGATAAAAATCTCATTTCAACTTTATTTTCAAGAATCAATTTGCCTTGAGGGAAAAAGATATGTCCATGAGGCATTAGTGTACAGGTCTCATTCATTCTTTCCTGCAGTGGTCAGTAGCCTGGATTGTGACGCAGCCCAAGAGTAAGGAATGTAGATAACACCAATATATGCCATATTATTTCTAGCACTGAGGACAATTTTTATGATCTCTATCTTCGTTTTATGACATCTGAAAGAGTTAATAACATGACCCTAATAATATTCTCTTTTAAATAATTTTAATTTATTTCATGTAAATCATACTTTAAGGTTCATTATAATGCAACAAATTAAGAATACCACACAATATTAATGACTCTTAAGAAAAGGATGCCTGTAGCAGGTTGTTTAAAACTGTGTATTCCTTCAGATAACTGTTCACTATGACAAGATGAAAGAACGTTCACACCAGGTAAATCCAGATGATATTTCTGTTTTTCCTAGACCTATCTAAATGTGGACTTGACTTTACCACATCACATGACAAACGCCAGTAGAGATGGAGTATGAATATGATTCAGTCCTTGTCAAGACTGTGAGGTAATACAGTGAATGTAAGCTGTACATCTTAAATAGAAAAAAGTATTGATTCTTCAGAGTGCCATTTTTGGAGCTGTCAAAAAGACATGATTTTCTCTATCTAAATAGTCTTTTTCAAAACATTGATAAACACAAGGATTCCTTGTAGCCTTAGTTTTCAGACAGTTGCCAAACTATTTTGGAAATAAAGGGCAACAGTGCATTGTATTTCAGCATAACGAAGTGTATATTGCTGCTGTGAGGAAACTTGAGAGTGATATAATTACAACACATTTCTTTCTCAATTTTACTTTCTTTTGATTACTAAAAGGCTCCCTAAGAATTGTTTAAATTAAAAAAAAATAACTAAACAACCAAACAGATAATCTCTGAGTAGCCATAGAACTGGAAAAATCTTCACTTTTTTTGTCCATGTGAAATATTACTCACACATCTGGTTAAACTAGAGGCAGGGGTTTTTACCTAAAGTTTAAAACATTTATAAGAATCTCATCTGGTGCAGGCAAAAGCCCTACAAAGACCTCTTGAAATTCAGACACCAAAAGATATGTGAATCAATATGAGAGTATAAATATTTTATCATTTTCTTCTAGTAGTCTTTTTTTTTGTGGTTGACAAGCCTGTGTGCCATGTAATAACTAAATTTAGCGGAGTTTTACCACGAGAGGGCAGGAATGCTCATCAAACAGGTTTGCCACTGGTTGTTTCACCACTTCTCTGCGAGGAGGGTGACCCAGTGTGCTTTCCCTCTGGTGGTATTTAGTGTCTAAGCATGTTCCTAAAGCACTTAACAACATAACAAAATGCTTTGACCCAACAGACTGACCTGTCATTAGTACGGCTGATTAATCCCCCTGGATGATTGCGGGGCTCAGGAGCACAGCTGAACTGCATCTGTGTAAGGCTCAGAGCAAAATCAGAACTCCTCATCCTGGGCTGGCAAAAGGCTGTGCCAAGGCATCAATCAGGCTTACCAAGGCAGGCTGGCAGGTAGACAGAGTTGAATCAGTGCCTGCTTTTCTTCTTTACAGTGTGTGACAGGAGCCAGAAGGAAGATCTTTAGAGAGCTTTTTTTATTATTATTATTCAACATTAGCAGCACTGGCTTATTCATGAACATTATTTAAGCTTTTTCTGTAAGTAAGACTAATTTGGATTGGATCCTAACAGTAGCCAGATCTGAACAGTAGAAGACTGTACCAGACAGAATACTGTGTAGAAAAATTCCAGACTATTATTAAAGTGAAACAGATTTGAGTGGAAAGTCCTGGTTAACTCATAAACAATTTATAAACTGAAGCATTTAGCAGAGCTTGATTAAACGTTTAAATTTTTGTAACTGTTTGCCAACAAAATACAGTGTTTCACTGTTCAAAACCATGTTTTGGAAAAAAAGAAATCTACTGTGGGGCCACTCAAAGTTGTAAGATTTTAGTCAGCTAAAATTAAGCTCTGTAACATACACGGAAATATCCTTACTTTTGCTTGTTGTGTTGTCATGTTAGGTAGTTTCCTTTTTTAAATGGCAAAGTTTTACACCATGAAGCAAATAGTTGTGGAGTTGTGACAGTGACTGGACAAACTATATTCAATGAGAACAAAGAGAAATAAATGAAAATGTAATCCTACTCTAGTCATAACAAGTAAGAAGAAAACTGAGAACTCTAGTAATAAGAAAAAGCTTTATAGAAGTTATTTTCCATTAGCTATGATAATTACATTATGCTTTTACCATATTACCATGCCCTCCTACAGAAAAGAAGTGCTCAACAAAATTATCAATTGTTCAGATCTAAAGATTCTTTGTTACTTCTATCATTGGGATAAAGAGGGGTTTACCTTTAGCCTTAAAGCAGAAAAGGGTACTGCCTTCCTATTGTGTGGCTTGGCTGTCTCCCATAAGAAGCTCTTGACTTAGAGAGTTACATACCTACTAGGAGATCTATATTCTCAGTGTCATTTTACAAATCTCTGTTTCCCAGAGACTTTCAAGAGCCATGCTGCAACAGCATGCTACCAGGGTGAGTAGGTAGGAAAGTAGGAAACCCTACAAGGTCTTCTCATTTGATGATTCAGGATTTATTTCTTTGGGCTTTTAAATGTCCTTAATGGTGTGTGGCTCTTTGCAAAGCCCTGGCAACACACAAGAGTGTTTCAGCCCAGAGTAAGCAACAGACAGCCACCTGGATTTTTGCTGAAAAAGGAAAGGGCATAACTGGACAGCAATAACATGGAAATAGGCAAATGGCATAAGACTAAAAAGTCCCTGGCTTGTGTATTTTCAGGATTAACAGAGAAATCAAGACAAGTCAGGACTTCTACAGAAACTATGCAATCCCTGTGCAGATGGATCATCCTATAATTTTTTCCAATGAGACTTTGAAGCTATGAAGGATGCCCAGTATTCATCTGCAGGAGAATATTACCCATGAACTTTCAAAGGAATGATGCATAGGGTGTCTTGCACAGGGTGTCTTGCTCAGGGCTCCACAGATTTACACATGTGAAAAACCTGCGTGAGGCTTTGGTCAAAGAACAGAAAGAATGACTTTCCTTTCTATGGTATTTTCTGTAGCATTAGAATGTAACAGGTGCATTGCCCAGGTCTGGGTGAATCTTGTGGTTTTGTTCTTGGTGTTTTAGTTTTCTACTATAGCAAAGAAATGGCAAAAGAAAATTTAGATTGTTGTTCTTTGCTTTCCTTTTGTTTCATTTCTAATGGTACACTGCACAAGCAACTGAAAACAGAGTTGATCTTTATTCTGGCATTTCCTTTTCTGCTACTTTTTGAAAAATGACATTTCAGACACATTTATGGGCTTGTCTTTGAACCCTTATTTACATAATGAATCTACTCACCTCTACATCCCTTCTGGTTGTAGAAATCACTCCTTGATTTGTTGCTCAGTGTCTTTCCCATTAAGTGCAATTCTAGGGAGATCAAATAGGATTTCAAGGGATAAAAACTCTCCAACAGACAATCATCAAGCAATACCTTATACAGGGAGCAGAGCCTACAAAAAGCTGTCTTGTCAGGTAGGGTCACATATGGTTAATGTTTTTAAAATTCTTACTTGTTATTAGACCAACAGAGACACCAGGTGCTTTAGAGAACATTTTCTGTGACAGTAGTCCCTACTCAGAATTACTGCTCACAAGAACCTCACCCCTACCCTTTTGCTAATCTTGCAGTTTGCAAAAATATGCTGTGAGAGGAAAAAATGTAGTATTTTCTATGCAGCATGCTTATCCTTGAAAAGAAATTGGAGTTCTTAAAATTATAGCAATTTAACAGTAAAAAATAAAGAAAGTAAAGAACAAATGTCTAAGTTGGCTCTTTTAGGTACTGGAAGTAGTTTAGATTCAGCCTTTTCATCTCACCTGGATAGGGCTAACCTAGTACAGCCTATGGGGATAATTATAAAGTGGTAGATTTAGGAAGGCTTTTAAATTCACAGATGCAGAGATGTACATTAACCATCTCTCGGCCTGCTATCAAAGCCAGGCCTGTGTTAGGAAGTTCCAGCTCATGATCATGATCAATTTAAAATAATCTGAGTTGAAACTTCATTGAAGAAGATGCTATTTAATTTTGCTGTACAGGTGTTCAGGGCAGCCCAGAGCAGGGGAGAGGGTGCCTAGTCCACAAGAGCCAGCATGATGGCACTCCTCTTTCAGCACTGCACCAGGCTTAGGTCCATTTACAATATTTATTAACCTACAGCCTGAGAAACCTATCAAACTGTTTTGGTTTACCTTTTTATTTTTTTCCACTTGAATGTGTGTAGCGGCAGTTTTGAAAGAATTACATTGTTCTAAAACTTGAATTTATTATTGAATTTATTATTGAATTTATATTTAGTAAAAAAAGTGGCTTTCTAAAAATATTAGCTACCTATATATAATCTCAGTTTGAAACTTTCAGATCAAAATGTGTATAGCAACGCACTAATGTCTTATATTATATCACTGTTTTTCCAATAATTCACTTGCTTTTCTGAATCAATGTTGAGCTGATGTTTTCAGAGATTTATGATCCATCATGACTTTTAGATCTTGTTCTTAAATAATTCAACTTTGTGCTTCTTTATTATGCAGTTAGGAGTATTTTTTTTCTTTTTACATTATAGTATACTTACCTACTATTTTAAATATTTTAATGAGATCTTTTAATGGATTTTAATAGGTTTTTAGAAGAATTTGATAATGCATCTAGAGATAAGCATCTGTGAAAATGCAGGTACAAAGTAGATCTTCTCTGTTTATTTGCCTAATATATTTTAAGTGAGAGATTTGTAAGGCCTAGTTTTCTTTTACAAAAATTGTGTAAATTTTCCCTGTTACATGCTGTACATTTTTCTTTCTCTAACTTCAGTTTGGTTTAATTTATTTTTTTATTGGTCAGCTTGCATGGAATTTACTGTTCTCGGTATCCCTTTTAAGAAACAACTTTCATTTTCTCTTGCTCTTTGGGCACCGACACGAAGGCATATTGTACGCTTATGAAAATCACTGATGAGAAGAAGAGCTGGTGGACAGTGGGAGTGCCCAGCCAGAAGTGAGGTAAAGAAATAGAAGTGTGATAGGGGAGCCAACTGTGTCCTGGGGGGCATCAGGCACAGCATCACCCGCCGGTCGAGGGAGGTGATTGTCCCACTCTGCTCTGCACTGGTGCAGCCTCACCTTGAATATTGTGTGTATTTTAAATTTAAATTGCCATATGGTAAGTGCTTTATACTACCTCCTTGAAAGGCTATATATTTATTTCTGAAAGCTTTTTTTTCTCTTCTGCTTAACCATACTGGCTGTTTTTCAGTAATCCTTTTAGAATATTTTTGTATATAACAGCTAAACTAATATTTTTAATAAACTGGAGACTTGAACCAGGCTCCTCTTTGCTTACATTTTAATCAGTGGAATATTTCCATAGAAAGAAGTATTATCACATCACTAGGTAACAAAAACTAAGTTATGAAATCAGCAGAGAGTTTAATACAAAAAATGGTTAATTAAATCATTCACTATAAATTTTTGTTGGTTTATGTGTTTCTTCCTAGCAAGTCATAGCACCCTTAACATATTTCTACCTACAAGACTCAATCTTTCTATGTCTCCACTTCTCTGTTTCAGAAAAAACTACAGAAAGTCTGCCTAAAAGCCACAAAGTCACTTGAAGGATTTATAAAAGTTGCAGATAGCATTTTAGGAACACAAATAGTTTACTGTAAAAAATCTCTTCCATTACATTAAAGAGATGTGTGTACATCCTTCAAGAAAATTTTTTAGAAAATTTTAGGAGATGCTATTCCAAAAATATCTACTGAGATCTGAGAAGTGACCTCTCTAGGTATCCCAGAACAACCAGTTTCTGAGGATGGAAACTGCATGAGTTGTTCTTTCTCCCCAGCTGTCTGGGTTTTTCTCTGATGGAGTTCTAGTTGAGACCACACACAGGATTGTGAATCTCCTTCCAATGTGAAGGAGACTGTGGTATTTCCAGGATGGAAGTGCCAGACATTTCATAAAGACATGTTAAAAAAAAAATTGAACTCAGTTTTGCAGATTAGCAATAAAAATATCTCTATTGTTTTCATAAAAACTCAAGCTCCTGAGTGCTTTATTGGAACCTATCCTTTTGTAATACCTGAGCTTTTCACAACTTTCAACATCTTCTCAGATTTAGAAGTAAGTCATATATTTCAGTATATGTAATGTAAAAATATGTGCCAAATATTTGCAGAATGAGTCATGTCAATATTAAAGAGACTACATCCAGAAGAGTGATCTTGAAACAATTCTCTTCAAATCATGTCTGTTCCTGGAAGAATAACCTCCATATGCACCCTGTTTTTCCTACTGAGAAGCTCACGTCCACAGAGCTATGGATTCTATAGTTTAGCCTTATTTTCTCTGCTTATATGACAAGCCTACAGGTTAGATTGTTTAACCAAGGAATGAATTAAACGTTGTTATGAGAAAAGTCTAAAGTAGTTTTTACATTTGAATTTGCAGTTTGGAAAAGATGAATATGCAAGCTTTTCTCAGTTTCTGTGATAATATTCAGCTTTGGACTGCATTAAATATTCAAGTGCTATTATCTCACTTAACAAATACTTGTGAGAGTAGATATTTGCAAATCCCTTTCCAAACAGACAGTCACAGAAACACAGATATCACAAGGTCTGGATCAAGGAAGGTGATGATGTTTTTAAGTGAGACTTTCAATTTAGGAACCTAAAACTGAGCTCTTGAAAACTCCTGCTTAATCTTTGGAGGTGCCCACACTCTATCAGCACCTCATTTCTTATTGCTGCATTTCCTCAGATGCCTGAATTTTAGGTCTGCAAAGCCTTAAAAGTAAATCACTGTTGACATGACTGACAATGGCTTGGCTTCTGTCTCAATTTAAGCCTCATCAACGGCAGCAAACTTGGTCCCCCTGTTCATTTCCACTGCATACCTTAACTTGAAAGGCTTCTCTCAACAAACTTGCCAGCATGAAAGGGGAAATGTAGGAGAGAGGCTAGGCTTGTAGCTGAGTAGAACAAGAAGCTTTTAATGAGAGCCTAAACCCTCTTTGGATGTGGGTCTACACAGTTCACCGTCAGCATTGCAGGATCTGTGATAATGCAAGAAGTTGAGTCTTACTTCTTCCCACTGGGCAAATTCTTTAATCACAGAGCTATGATTGCAGTTGCCTATAGGCTTATCTTTCTGTAGAGTGAAAGCCTGTAAAGAACTGGGAAGAAATATTACATCCATTACTCACTACTGAACTGGAAGAACTGAATGAAAGAATCTACAAAGAATAACAGAATTCACAGAGAAATAAAAAGTACAGTAGAGAGATTTATGTGGCAAGGAAAATTCAGATCAAATATTAGGAAAAACCTCATGTAGAAACTATGAGGAAAAACTGAAAGAGAGGCCATGGAAGACTCTGGAAGAGACTCTGTAAGGTATTTCTGTGTTTTTGAGAATGACAGAAGTATTGCAGATTCTGACCTGAATACCCAAGTTTAACTCCTGTGCTCCTTTATCTCTTGAGGAATAAAAAAAAAAAAGTGCTTTCTTCTTGTTCTGTGATACTCTAAACATTTTTGAAATTTAGGGATAAATATGAAGTTTAGGACTTCTGTATTAAATTTTTTCTTAATTTTCTTTCATAGATCTAAAATTAAAAATCAAAATCAAAATTGGGCTACAAAGGTCAGGACCAACACGTTAATTAATTTTATGTATAGATTAAACCTTCAAAAGAAGATTGATTTCTCTGAAGATGTTTAAAAGAAAGACATTCAAAAGAGCTCCGCTGAAACCAGAAAGGCTGCTTCGAAACAAATGTGACACCACATGGCTGCAGGAGACTGCAACACCTTAAGAGACACTTGAGCAATGCTCACATTACCTTACTAAACTGACCAAAATAAGACTATAAAGTCCTAACCATCAGACCTGCTGCTCCATACACAGTCCTGTACGGTAGCACGAGCTATTTGGAGGCAACCATGTGATGGTGTACCATTCTCTCACAAGCTATGCAAGCCTTTGGAGTGGGGAGGATGTTTTACTGAGTGTTGAGGAGGCTCAGAAGCTCAACAATGCAGTACCTATGCATAGAAAAGGCCTCCTGAGGAAATACATCTAGAGAACCAGTAAAGGCCACAGCAGACTCCAAGGCTTCTTTAATGTGTCTCCATCACAGAGCCAAAAGATGCCTTGAGATAAAGCTAGCAGCAGAATAAGAACAAAAATTTAAAAAAAAAAAAAAAAAAGTAATTTGAAGTTTATTCCAGGGAATCTGCTACTCACCTGTGGCAGGCATGCTCACCTCAGTCCCCACACTTTTTGAGTGATATACTCTGGTTTTGCTTTGCACCATATACATCTGACAAAGAGCAGCCTCATTTTAGCCTGTCACAGCTGAGGTGGCCAGTGAGGCCAGATGAACCCATGCTGTGGCTGTGCTACCCAGGTCCAGCAAGAGGACGGAAACATCTTCCTCCTCTGGTGTTTCAACAGGCATTGCAGGGAGGGAGGCTCCCCCCGGACTTAATAAGCAGGAGGTGTGGTGCCTGGTCTAGGGGCCAAGCCCTGCGCTTTCCACAGCCATTCCCCTTCATACCCCTCACCCTTTAAGCACCAGGCTGGCAAAACAGGGGAGGGAACTGTCAGGTATTCCTCACTAGTACAGCAAAAAGCCACAGCACAAGCCCCCTAGTTTCCTTTGGATGCCTATGTCTCTTCACACAGGCACATAAACACATTCACAGAATCAATCAGAAAAAAGTACTTCAAAAAGTCAAAATCACCTTTTTAATGATCTCTTCCTGCTCATCTAGAAACTGTAGAAAAATCACAGCTTGTGTACCCACACCCATATAGCATTTAAATGGCTTAGACATAGTCTGTGTGTAAAGTGCATGCTGCTGTTGCAGTACTGGTAAATGATCTGATGTTTTGTTTTCCACTGTTATGAAGCTCTAATGCAGGAGCTGTTATAGTGATAAAAAGATTCTTCACCTCTTACAGCAACTTTTTTTAAGTTCCTCTGCTCCCTTTTCCCCTGATGAAGTCCATCTTTGCTCCCTCTCCAGTTAATTTACTTGATTGCAGTTAACATTTCCAGTGGTGTAAATAGCATATTTTTCTCACAACCCCAAGCTAAGCACTTCCCCAAATCAGTTGGGGAAATACATATTTAGGACATCAGTACAAGTGAAATCAATTACATTACGTATAACTGTGCCTAAACTGTAGACTCCTGTTGCTTTGGATAAAATGCAAAGCAAGCAGAGATGTGCCCACTCCTGACCAAAAGCTTTGCTGAGAGAAGACCCTACACAGACATCACTGCCTCAGCAAAACAGCAGCAGGGATAGCTGCTTCACTGAGGGAATGGTGTGAATTTCTAAATTTGAGCTTTGCTTGCAACATTGCATACAAACCAGAGGTGCTTCATCAGTAAACAAACAGTGAATCCTCTGCAGCTGAAATATTTCTAGAGAAAGTATGTTAGGAGGCTTGCTATGCTCAGTCATACTGACCTACTTAGAAGAGTACAGCTCTGTAGTTCCTGTGTACATATGCTGAAAGTTGCCACATGTGTGCCTATGTACACCAAGCTCACGGAGGCATGAATCTTCAAAAGTACTTCAGGGTTCATCTCCTTCTTTGGGTGCTTCTGTTAAAGTATCAGCAACATCTTAAAAATGATCAGCCAGCTACCCCTGAAGCTGGCGGGTTCCAGTTGTCTGCTGGGGGTCAGATTGTGCAGTTCCAACTAAAGCAAGGCAACACTGCTCCTTGTTGTAAATTGCTGAGCCTGAGCTTAGATCTAATCTGCATCTCTTTTGGCAGCAGTTGTGAGGAAAGCACACTACTCTTTTCTCACACTCCAGTCATTTACTTCTACCCTTGTACTAATACTTCAAGTGTATTGGTATAGCAGTGTGGGTACTGAACTGAACCTGGAAACCAGGACAGATGAAAATTTATCTTTCTAGCAATCTTCCTTTTCTCTTTATTCCTTTCCTTTACCTTCTCCTTCCCCAACACTCCCCCAAACCGCCCCTTCTCTCCCTAAATTTAATTCCTTTCCTCCGTTTTCATCCTTCCTTTCCTTTCATTTGCTGGATAAGTTCATTGATCTAGTTTTCTCTATAGACAAAATATTTTTTATTTACCAGAGAAGTGGTGTTAGGCTGTGATAAGAATGGAGATCAGGAATGCTTAAACCAGGTAAAGAAACAGTTGTGCAAAACCATTCCTATACTCAACAAAGTGAAACCAGCCATATCCTGTGCATATTACAATACTCACCTCCTGTAAGTTCAAACCTCAGCTTCAGGTTTCAGCAGCACTAACACATTTGTCTGCAGTGATTTCAGCAATGGTCATTGAAGGGCTGATCCTTTTAAGAGCTTCTACTACCCTAGAATACCTTTAAGCAGTATAGAAATTCCTGGGCAAACTCTTCAAAAACTTAGACTTAATTTTTGTCACAAAGTTTCCACATTACTGTGTCCCTCTTCAGAAAATTCTACATATTAGGTTATAGCTGGTGACTATTTGTATTTCTGTAATGTACATGTACACCACGTTTTCATAATTTTTAATACATTTTGAGGAAATGAAATATTTATAATTGAAAAGGGAGTAGGAGAATGTCTTCCTTACATTTTATTCTACATATGTATCAATATTTCTATTATATATACACAAATATACACTACACAAAGACAAAGGTAATTTTCATTTCCAAAGCACTTAATTATATATTTAGAAAGGCAGTATCTCATTGATATTTTTGGACTGTATGCTCAGCTGTACCCCTTCTCTCTCTCTCATAGTTTACTCTGACTTCTATTTTTGTGTTTTACTTTGTGCCTTAGATTTAAACAGTAGTGAAAATTAGGCAGTAGTGGTTATGTTCCCAAGGTTTTTGAATATAAATATGCCCCATAATGAAGATTTGTATTAATATAATTCACAATCATCAGTCTTCTGGTACAGATTCACTCAGAACTTTGAGCAAGGCGTATAAAACAGCTTGCAAACCTTGTTGACATTTCAGATTTCAAATAAAAAATCCAAGTTCAAAGTTTTATTTAAATCTTTTTTTTATTGGAAGAAACATTTTGTAGAACCTATAAACTCAGGAAAAACTAAAATAAGACTTTTCATGATCCTAGCAATGGGAAAAGCAGCTTCCAAAGCATTTCTACTCAGAAGGATACCCTAAAGGCTTATATTTTATCTTCTTCTAGAAAAGAGTAAGCTTAGTTCAGTCCAGGTTAAGATAGGGATGGAAATTTTTTTCTTGTTTAACCAGATGCAAAGGTGTCAAAGTTCCTTAAATGAGAGCAGAGTTTGGTCAGTGCTTTGTGATACCCTTTGTGGCTGGAATTTTTTTATTCATGCATGTTTACAGGGAATGGAGAAAGAGCATGGAACTCCTGACTTCAATGAAAATGTGCTGTACAAATTCTGGCTTAAGTTCAGGTTAGATCTTTATTAGATTTATCAAATCATAGTGTAATTGATTTTGACTCAAGAAATTGGCTAGTATTAGATCCCATATCAGTATAGCTGAATGAAACTGTCTTTGCAAAATTATTTATTTGCCAGGGGAAAGAAAAAGAAAGGTTTTGAAGGAATGGAAATTATATTGAATTTGTGGAAAATAGAGTGATTATTTCAGTCCATATAAAAAAAAATATTAACGTTTTCAAAGCAACAGTTTGTTCTCGAAATAGTTCTTCAGCACTTCAGAAATATCTTGGTTTGGGCAAGATATTTGATGAAAATTAATTAATTAGATCCACAAAAGTGCTGGTGATCCTATACTACAAAGTGCAGTGGTTAGAATAATCACCTGGAGGGTGGGAGATCAACACTCAGACCAATCCGAAACAGAGGTCAAATCCAGAGCATGGAGTTAAAACAACGTTTTTATCTCTCCTAAGCATTTTATATGGCTCGCAAATGCAGCAGTTGATGCAGAGTTGGAGAGCATCAACAAAAAGCAAATGAGCTCAGAATACCAGCTCTCAGAATACTGGTAAGGGCATTGACTTAGGAATTTGACTTTTAAATTTCTTATTATATGCAAAGATAGAACTTCCACACTCCAACTAACTATTCCAACCAGTCCTTTTGTCACAGGTGTTACTGGGAAGGAAAAAAGGTCAGGCTACCATGGTTTGATCTTCCATCACCAACCCGCTTTCCAGCTTTACAAAGTTTCCTCTCCTCCCCTCTTCTCCCCTCCCCTCCCCTGCCCCCTCCCCTCCCCTCCCCTCTCCTCTCCTCGCTTCCCCCTCCCCTCCCCTAAGAAACCCTTTGGTCAGTTTTGCTTTGGCTTTTCGCTTTCTTACATGATAAGCTCTTTTTGCTTTTCTAACCTTCCCATCACTTTCTGGACTCATCTACTCTTAGTGCATGTAACTCAAACAGATGCTTCTAAGGCTTATAACCTTATATTAAACACTCCTCTATAAAGTCTGCTTGCCTTTTGACTGATCTTGTCATTTGGCCTTGGTCAGTGCACACAGTTTCTGCAGTCTTATTTATTTATACCAGGTATTTGGATGCTCCGTGAGGATTTACTAGCTGCTGCATCAGTCATTCTTTCTGTGATCCTGTATGCCTTCTACCCGCTTCTCTGTACCATTTACAGTGTAATGTCCTGATTGTGCAAGAGCAGGAGGTAGAGAGTAAAGCACACACAGAAGGAAACAGGTTTATTTTTGACTTGTTATACATGGACCAGTGAGTGAATGGAGTCATAAAAGTAACACAGAGGCTTGTAATTGATCAAGAACTGCCTTCAAGAACTGGAACAGCAGATGGCTAATAAACTCCGTTTGACAAATTAATTTCCATTTTGTATAAATTTCCCATATGTACAAAGAAACTAGCAAGCACTTAATATCAAATAATAAAGCAAGCCCCTAGAATAAACAATTAGTCACTTTAACACACAATTGTTTGTTGTGGGGTCAAATTTCTTCCCCTTTTCCACTTTGTCATGCTCACTCTTTTTTATGTAATCCTACTATTTCTGTCTAACATTCAGATGGAACTAAAATATGTAGCTGCTGGCAGGTTTCATACTCATTTGTCAGCTAAATCCAAAAAGTGGCTAGCCAAAAGCCCCTTCAAATTAAGCTTTGAATTCTAGATTTCTGGCAAACTGTTCACTGCAGCTCTGACAAACCCTTCACACTCTTTTAAAAATACTGAAGTTCTGTGAATGGTGAAGAAGAAATGCTCCTCTTTTTTTGTAGCTCAGGACCACCTTCTTCTAAAACCATCATTCCCAACACTGTTTTATCTCTTTTGTGGACAGAATTGCTCAAAAAGAAATGACCAAGTGACACCATAATCCTCTACTGCTATTTCATTTCCAGACTACCCTGTGTGTGTCAGATGAAGAGGAAGAAGCACCCTGCAGATTCCATTATTTTTACCTATTGTAAGATTATACATAGAATATGGGCCCTAATCTATAGCCTAAATATGATAAACAGTTTGTCTAATACTTGTCAGGTGTTTCCTCTTCCATCATTGTTATTAACAACTTCAGACTGAGCAAAGTGTACTACAGGTGTATAGAATAAAATACCAACATCCAGTATTAACACAGTGCATTAACATTTTCCACTGAGACATTAATACCAAGTTCATTGCGAATTTCATAATAATTTTTTCTATTTTGGATCGAAAGCAAGGAATACTGCTTACCCCACCAAGGTCAACTCAAAAAGAGCATGCTGTGTATGAGCAGACATAACTGATACCTCAACATTCATGAAGGAGGTGATGGACAAGAGTAGTTAACAATGCATGTCCAGCTGACCAAGGTTACCACTGATATGGCTTTTTTCATGTGTGCACAGGGAAGGAATTTAAGCCTCTTTCCCTTCCAGACTAGCAGTGTGTAAATGTCGTCTCTGCATGAACCGGCAGGGCCACTCAAACACGACCATGAAAGCAGATACTGGCTTCCTCTCTTGCTGCCTGAAGCATAGGTGCCTCCTTACGTGAGTGAATGCTGCAGTAACAGCAGCTCCCCGTGGAGCACAGCATGCATTCTGCACAGCAGTGCTGGCACAGCGTTTTCCCTACTGACCTTTCTTTAATTTGCAACAGCAGTAGAATGGCCCATATTTAAATACAAAGCGTAAGGAATTGCACAGCCAACTTTTGCCTCATTTGTTTCTCTTGTGATTTCAACACACAATTTAGTGCATGCTTGGGTGTGCGCAACGGTTTGGTAAAGCTGAACCCTGTCAGATCTTAAACAACACCCTTTTCTTGAACTGCTCCTAGGAAAATGGAAAGTGATATCCAGGTAACTCACATGGCAATTTGGATTCCATGAGAACCACAAAATGACCTTTTAAATAGTTGACAAAATTATACAAAATAGGCTCTAATTGTTTTTTAATTTTTTTTCCTTAATTGCCCTGCATTATACTTTCAAGTTGAGTCCATAATGTGAGGTTATAACACTGCAGACTCATAAAGTATTGATAAACAAAGGTTTATTCTTTGCTTGGTGTGTTCTCAAAACAGACATATTTTACTTAAGCATACTCTTTCACATGTATGTGACATAAACAGGGCCCAACAGGGACTGGAAAGGGCAAGCTAGGAAAGGAAGCAAGGAAGCTGAAGTTTTAATTCTATGAAAACAATAAATTACCTCATACTTGCACTTTTCCTTCATTGCTGTAGCATGACGTATTATGGAAAGGAGAGGGAATATTCAGAACATTTGATGTTCCTATTGCATGTGTATACAGTTTATAAATAGGTGTGTTACAGGAATACGTGTAAAAAAGAAAAGTTCTAAGCCATTAACTTAGATATACAAGGTTTGTAATTAGTATGGCATGGATCCTATGTCTTTACTAAAGCCATGATTGTCAGACTGATGTCTCTATTCCCTTACACAGTACACATGCTTACTGGGTCTCTCAGACACTAACCCTTATCACCTCAAGGATATATGTAGCCCTTCCTCAGCATTTAAGCAGAAAGAGCCTTAATTTTCAGTAGCAGGAAATGGCATTTTTTCCAGGCAAGCCACTGAGTGACTTCATTCATATATCTGATTCATTTGACTCAGTCTAGACAGCTATATCTATGTTCATTGCTCTATTCTCTTCTACAGTCAAAGGAAGTAAACTGGTATCATTAAAAATCAGTTCAGACTTCGGCTGTGGGCTGTTCAATCCCAGACCCTTATGTCAATTTTCCTTTAAGGATACCTAACTATATTAAAAATAACAGTATGAACCACCCAGACTAATTCAAGACTGACAGCTGAAAGCTGTTGCAGTAATCAAACTCCATCCCATTAAAATCAAGTTCCTTGGAGTGGTATATTTGTACAGCGTTGGTACATGACCATTTGAATGGTTACATTTTTGGTGTGTAGATTCTCCTTGAAGCTCACCATCTGTTAGGTTGTAAAACTATTTTCTTTTCAAACAAATTAGACACTTGAAAGGTTTTACACTATAAAAAAGCTATTATTTTTCTGTAAAAGTCATGTCTTCCTAATAGTGATAAAAGCCAAATAGGGGTGTATTTATCAGCAAGAGCTAATATTGGAAAAAAGCCATTCTTCCTAGTAATATGCTTTCAGTATATTCTAAGTGTTTTACTCTTGATCTTTATTTATATTATAATGTCTCTCCAGACAAAGCAGACAAAACATCTCTGTACAGGCATTTCTCTATCGTATAACCACTGGATCTTTCCTTTCATCTTTGCTGCCCCTCTTGTGGTTTTACTCATATACCTGATGTTTTTCTTCCAGGTACTTAGAATCTACTACTACAATTCTGAATTACCTCCCCTCTTGATAGATATCTGCATTTTGGATGGAGGCTGTTCTCAGTTCAACACCCGATTGCATAAAGGAATATATCTTGTATAAACTGAGACTGAGAGTTATGCTCACTAATTTCAGTGGATGTTCAAATCATAAGAAAACAAATATATGTGTCTAAAAATGGAGAGACATTTTTAGTAGAAAGCATCTGAATATTGTTGCCTCTACTTCTTTAACATGTATATTATTATAGAAATTAAGGTACTTAGGTAATAGTTCCTGCAAGTCTCCTGTGATAACTGTAAAGGTGAATTCTGGCTACATAGACAATCCAGTTAACAGGAAATGAGTCTGACCTGTTGGTGATGAAGATTTTCTGCATATTGGGCTATGTTAGCAAATTCATAGCCAGCAGACTGTGGGAAGTGGTTACTTCTCTCCATGCAGCATTCATGATGCCACAATTGGAATATTGTTCCCTCTCTGTACAACAGAGAACGATGAACTGCGGTGAAACCATCACAAAGGCACAGAAATGATGGAGGGGGGAAATAGATGTCGTGTAAGACAAGGATGAGAAAGTTGGCTTTGTTCAGCTTGACGAAGAGGCTAAGGAAGGATCCAATTTCAGTCTTCAACTACCGAAAAGCGGCCATTAAGAAGATAAAAGTGAACTTCTAGAAGGATACAGTGAAAAGAGAGGATACAGTGATCACAAGCTGCAGCAAGGGTAACTCAGGATAACTGCAAACAAAGAATATTGCCTATGAGAGTATCTAAGCACTAGAATCAGTGCCCAGAGAAGTAGCGGAATACCCATCCTTGGAAATAACAGTACTCGACCAGGCAAGGCCCCGAGCAATCTTACTTTACCTTGAACTTAGCCTTTCTTTGAGTAGAGGTCTAAACTAGATGATCTCTTTGGTTGCTTCTGGTCTGTATTACACTACAGTTCAAAGCATCCCAATGGTTGTCCAAAATAAGGAAATGCCTAAGGAGAAAAGCAAACATTCTTTTAAGCAAGAGGAAGCACAGCAAATAAAGAAATAAATACAGTTCTTGGAATTTGACAATATTTTAACTTTGTTCCTGTCCATTAAGCACATCCAACAGGTATGGCCAGTCTTCGCAAACGAAGATTTGGGAAAGGTCATTACCCTTCGAGCCTGCACAGTGGATTTTTATTTTTTTTTTAGGTGAGACACAGTGTGCGCTGAACTGAGCCCACCCTTTAATCCTGAGGTTCAACTGCCGGGGCCGAGTGAAGCTCGGACGGTGGCAGCGAGGTCCTCAGGACGTAGGTTTGTTTAGAGTGACCTTCTCTTAGATGGATGGCCTTACAGGGTTGACGAGCTCCATCTGTCCGGAGGGGTTCCCTGACTGGGAATCAAACCCGGACCGTGGCGGTGAGAGCGCCGCATCCTAACCACTAGACCACCAGGGGGCCCCAAGCACATCCAACAGATTACAATCTATTTGCTTAGCCATAACTTAACACCTACTGACAGAAATAAAACATAAGCTTTATCACTGCGTAAATTAACTTTTCACCAAAGAATAAGAACAGTCCCTCTCACCAAACCATGGTGAGAGTCTATTATGCATCCTCAAAATTTGAGATCAACAGGTCATGAAAATTTCCAAGAAGTTGATTTAAGCAAAAGAGGTTCTGTTTTCACTTACTGAGAATGAGGACAAATCTTTTTTTCTCCTCAGTCTTCTGTCTAGCAGTTCACACTTAGTCTTTCATTGAACACTTCCCGTTCTTCTTTTGATATCTGATTTGCTTTTGTTTTCCATGAGGCACTTTGTTTCACTTTTAATTGATATATCAAAAAACCTGCAAGGTTAGTGACATATTCAATTACTGTGGCTGAAGTTATTATTATTTAAAACAATATAAAGATCAGAGGCTGAGGAATCCTTTATCTCCTTTTAATTCTCTCTGATCCTTCTGTTCTTTTATCAGTTTGAATCAGTTTTATCAATCTCACACTAGCAATGAACAAAGCAGAAATATGTCTTAGAGATTAATGTAGTTAATAACAAAAAGTGATGCTAACATTTTTACCTACTAAATCCCAGTGTACCCTATTGAAGCCCTATCATAACCAATCTTTAATATAACATTTAGATAATTTTTAAAAGCTCTAGATATTTAGAAATAGTTATGGATCCAAAAAGCCTGGTGTGAAACAAGATTACGTTCTTGCACCAATTCTGTTCACAATCTTTTTCAGCATGGTGCTCCAAAGGGCCATGGTAGACCTTGAAGAAGAAGATGATATCTACATTTGATATTGTACCGATGGAAGCCTATTCAACCTCAGGCGACTGAAGGCCCACACTAAGACCTTAAATTATCTTGTCCGTGAGCTGCTTTACACTGACAATGACGGCCTCGTCGCCCGCACAGCAGTAGCTCTGCAGTGTTTAACATCCTGCTTTGCAGAGGCTGCTGTGCTTTTTGGGCTGAAAGTCAGTTTGAAGAAGACAGAAATTCTCTATCAACCTGCACCTCAGAAAGTCTTCCATCATCCCCATATCACCATTGACAAATCAGTTCTCAAATCAGTCCAACAGTTTAATTACCTAAGTAGTCTCATCTCCTCAGACGGTAAGATTGATGGAGAGATAGACAACATATTAGCAAATCCATATTTTGGAAAACTCCATAAAAGAGTACAGCAAAAGAAACACTTGAAGAAAAGTACAAAGATCAGTGTTTACAGAGCCATAGTGCTGTCTACTCTTTTATATGGTTCCGAATCATGGGTCATCTAACGCCACCACCTGCGACTCCTAGAACGCTTCCATCAATGCTGTCCCCGTACAATCCTAAACATCCACTGGTCAGATTATGTGACTAATACGTCTGTTCTAGAACAGGCAGCAGTTACAAGTATTGAGGCCATGTTGCTGAGAACACAGCTGCGTTGGGCAGGACATGTCTCAAGGATGAAGGACCACCGCCTCCCTAAGATCTTGCTCTATGGTGAACTTGCCACCGGCTGCCGCAAGAGAGGAGCCTCGAAGAGGAGATACAACATCTCAGCCTTGGCCATATTGATCACCATAACTGGTCTACTCTGGCCTCCAATCGGGAGGTCTGGAGACACACCATCTATAACACTGTTGCTTCTTTTGAGAATGCACGCAGGATCATTCTCGAGGAGAAAAGACAATGCAGAAAGAACCGTGTCTTGTCGATACCACCTAAGGAGTCTTTCCGCTGTGCTTTTTGTAACCGGATTTGTCTATCTTGAATTGGCCTTTTTAGCCACCAGCGTGCTTGTAGCAAATGTGGGTAGAGCCCTTCCCAAATCTTCATTCGTGAAGCCCAGCCATGATGATGATGATGATGATGATGACTTGTAATACAAGGATGTACAAAGAAAATAATGGCCACTCAAAGACTACCCTGCTCCAAAGATGTTTCAAGGATAAAGAACCAGTGAGTGTAATGTTATTCTGTTACATATAAACAGAGGGTAAGGAATCAAACAGAAGACAGGCATTTCTCATGGCTATTTTACATTAGTGTGGTGGTATTCTTTTTCCAGCCCAATAGCCAATAAAATGTGTTGGAAAAGATTCAGTGTATTTTGTTCTCTTTTCCTTTAATAAGCCCCTTTTCAGTTACACAGGAAAAAGCAGGTAGAAAAATTCAAACTCCTCTTTTAACTTGAGACAAAAAATTAGGTAAAATAAAAAGTTCTAGTCTAGCCAAATCTAAATCATATTACAGCTTTTAAATTATTGTTTTTAACAGTCTAAAACATTTATAAACCTTCTGCATGTGTCCAGCTGCCTTGCTAATTCTCAATCTCAGTTATTGCACTATTGAGAAAGTACTTTAGCAGCAGGATACAGTATTCTATACTAAATACAGGCCCTCAGCTGAGGTTACACTGTGTGTAGTATATAACGTGCCTATTCTGCTTGGCACATTAGAATTCCTACTAATTTTACTCCTTGCAAGACTATCTGCTAAAAGAGAGAAAGCGATAATGATTATGTAGTTGTACATGGTGGGTTATACATATGGTTATGTGCTACTATAGTTCTCCAAGTGCAGCTGCAACATAAAAGGGCAGGAGCAGGGTTAGGAGAAATCAGTTCATACTGTTACAGTTTGGATGGTTAATAGAGTTGAGCATACTGTAAATCTACCTGAATTTCCTGTCTATTTCAAGAATGGTCTACAAATATCTGATTGCTATAAAAAATACCAGCAAGGGAAAACACTACTTAAAATATAAACAGAGGAAATGTATAGAGAAAAAAATGCAGAAATGTCAAATATAGGCCACATATTTGAAACTTTGATCTTGAAGATCATTTAGAATGCCTTTTTTTTTCTAAGGAAAGCAGTAGCAGACCTTGTTGTGGAACTATTAAAATGTAAAAGGACAACATATGGGAAAAAAATGTCTCAAACAGATTCCTGCACTATGAACAAGAAAAATAAATGGGTCTGAGTGCGATTTTTTTTCCACCTATATATTTTTTCCATCTCCACATTCCACAGCCTCATCTATAGAATAGCAACACAATTGTCACCAACTGAGAAAATTATGGAAGTGGAAGCTACAGTATAAAGGGCCTGTGCCAGGCATAGTGTATGATTTGCGGCACCAAGTCATTCAACTCATCAGTAAAGGAAATCAGTGTTTCCTTGTAAAAAGGTGAGACTTTGGATAAATTAAATGCAGGATGCAAATTTTACAATTCAAACAAAATTGCAGGAATAATCCGTGATTGCTAGAAATGGTACCTGGAAACCATATGCATCACTCTCTCATTATTCCCAAAAGATTTTCATTTAATCCTCTTCTTCTACCTCAATGTGCAGATTTTTGTCAAGCAGATTAGTGAGACTTCTGGAATTTTTAAAGGATGTTTTAAGAAGGTGCTCAAAAAAAATGTTTGTTGGTGTGCTCATTCCCATAGCTTAAAGACAGATTTTGATTGTTTCCTTATGTCTTCTATGCAAATAAAATATAATAAATCTGGATATAAAACCAAGGAAATTGATTTGTGGTGTCAGAAGCTGAAGAATTATATTGAGTTATATTATTTTGTAAGAGATATTTAAAAAGTTAAAAAAATATTGGTTCTTACATTTGAAAATATCCTTTTCCTGAAGAAGGTAGATACTTACATATTAATGCAAATCTCTTCTCTACAGCTCTGTGTTCTTGCCCAGCCTTGTCATTTGTCAGAAAGTCAAAATTTGTGGTAAAAAATTCAGCTACACGTTGTCTACATTTGACATTTCCATCCCTAAATACGTTCAAGACTAGGTTGGATGGGCCTTTAAGAAACCTGGTCTTGTGGAAAGTGTCCCTGCTTACAGCAGGAATGTTGGAACCAAATGATCTTTAAAGTCCTTTCCAACATAAACCATTCTATGATTCTATTATTCTAATAACTTAATATGTCTTATACAAGTTACAGTTAAATGTTATGTATTCATATATAATTATACAAAATAAAATGTTGTATAGGTATGCAATATTATCATATATCAAATAACAAAAGTGATTTGTTCTAACTCCTTTTTTATAGATAATACTCAAATAAGGTAATTGCAATATGTCTCCCTGCAGTTCATAAATTGGATGATCCCAAGTGTCTTTGCCAATATAAAAGATTCTGCGATTCTAGGACAAGTAATGTGATATAAAGAGTTGCATAGCAGAGTTTTTGGAAAAGCAGTTCCCCTGCCCATTGACATGGCAGAGAAGGAGCTGTGATAGTAACTTTCAGGAATCTTTGGGGTTGAGGCATGTTATGTGGCAAATCATTGCAAGCCAGAGACCATTCTTGGCTGGTGGTGCTGCACAGGCTGGCGCTCTGTTGCTTGGTTTCACAAACGAGATAGAATTGGTGGAATGGGGAGAAAAGCCCTGTAAAACACCCTGAAATTTAAGGACTTGCTCTTTCCAACAGCTGTGAGACCTCAACATTATGCAGCCACACTGAAACCATTCTGAACTTAAGAACTATGAAGATAAAAGTATATATTTGCTGAGCTGAAATAGGTTAAAGAGCAAACATAGCGTTTAAAGGCATAGGTGTAGCAGAAGGAACAAACAAATCTGTTTCAATTAGCACTTAAATTAGGTTTAAAACTTTCTTTTACCCTCTGTGGCTCACCTTTTAGGCCTGAGTATAGCTCCTAGCTGAGAATCTTGGTTGTCACAAGATTTTTACATCCTCGTATAAAACAGTAGTGATTCATTCTTTTTTCTATACCTTAGGCCTCTCTTTAAGATTTGTTCAAGATTCCCTACTGCGGTGTTTCTTAGGGTGCAATTTCAGGTTATGCTGAAACAGATCTAACTGGTGTCTGTGATAAAAAACATGGAACTTTCATCTTTTCTGACTGCCATGGGTGGGAGTGGAAGGCTTAGACAAAATTTATTAAAAAGTCCTGCCGTTGAGTCACAAGGTGCAGAAAGGATCCCCTTGCTTTCTAAACTCCTTCTCTGAGAGGAGCCTAGCCTAGGTGCAGCTGGATCCAGTCTTAGCCTCAGATTTTGTCAACAGTTTAAATTTAAGGAATTATAGAGGTGTGATTGAACCACTTTTGTCCCGCAGGTTTTAATGATGGCAAACTGAGAATATTTATATAAAATGAATAATTTATTATTACAAATGATGAGACAAAAGACCTTGATTAGAATTATCTATAGGATAGAGTACTATATTGAAGCAATTACGGAAGCAATTATATCAAAGCTAGAGAAAGAAATAATTATTAATTAGAGATTGATGTAACTCACCCATACCAACACTTGTGGGGAAATCTCTTCTCTCAACCTCTCAGAGCGGCATCCCCACCCAAGGGAGGAATCTCTTCACACAGAGAATCTTCCACCCCCAAGAAGGGTTATGCTAGAAGAACCTTACAGTATAAAACTGGACCGGACTTTTACAGTGTAAAGTGATCGACTGACGGTCACCTGACTCCGCTGGTTGCCTCACCATCAGGATGTTAATTCAGGGTTGAAGCCAGACTGGTTTCAACGTTGCCTGGCTCCTCACAGCCTACCACTGATACATTTGCAAATAGGGCATTATCTTGGTTACATTTCAGGAGGTAATGTCCTGCCACACTGACTCAGGGCAGCGGATTTCTGCCCCTCCCTCACATTGGACTCAGTATTTATGCAGCCACAAAAGCTGCAACTAGCTACTCTCAACACGTGTAACTGCACCTTTATTCCTTGAGTCAGTATGAAAGGAGTTATGACTTGCTTGCTACTGAGCCTGCAACTTGGAATATGTCTATATTGCCGGTCGTAGCCCTATTAAGACTCTAGATACCTAAATGAATTAAAGTGCAAACTTACTGATCCCTAAAAAAGGCAATGTTTCTCTTATTCTCCAGTCATCCAGCTCTCCTGTATTCCCAATATGCTCCCCAAGGTATGCCAGAGCCAGTGTAATGTATTCACCAGACCATTCTGCAAGACAGTTGAACTCACAGGCTGGCCAAGCTTAATCTGGGAAAAATTATTTTTCTTTTGCATTACTGTTGAGTTGCATCAGAGAAGAATCTTAAGAATATCAAAGGTTTCACTGTAATGAAGCAGAGAAAGAACTCACAGAGGCAGATGCAACTTTTATTGGAAAGTTGCTGGGCATTGGCTTCTTAACACTGGTTACTCCCTTCTAAAGTTTGAATCAGAAGAGGTGTTTAAAAATGACATAACAAAAACATCTAAACAAAATGCTTCATGGTTTCTGAAACATTTGTCATGTTAACCAAAATGGATCTTGACATTCAACCTCAGTTTACATATGGCTTCATCTGCCCCTGGAGCTATACTGGGGACGGGAGGAGGATTTTCTATTAAAAAAAAATTAAAATCAGCTCTTCTCTTCTCCCACAGCTCCACACTATGTATTTTACACAACTTGTTCAAAGAATTTCTCTAGAAGTGCATCTTCATGTCTGAGTCAAGTTAGATGCAGGACCTCGAGCATGGCAGTGGACACACTCTGTTCCTGGAAGGCTTAGTGCTTTGATAGCTCAAGAGGACAGAATTAATATTGCCCTTGACTGGGGCAATTTTATCATGGACTATCCTGATTTTATTTTGCATACCTTGTAATGTCAACTAGTTTAACTTTACTGAAAAGATTGACTGCATGAATGTCAGATGTGCAAACAGAAAGAAAGACCATATGAGTTCAATAGATTTCACTTGCTAAATTCAGTAGTGGATCACTTGCTAGGAATCTAGCAGTTGGCTAGTGTACAATATAAAGTACAGAGCATGGGGCAAGGGGATAAATAAGTCAACTGAAGTGCACAGAAAGCGCAAAACCACTCCTTTGTTCCTTTTTTTAAAAAATTCTTTCTGATTTGACTCATGTAAATTAAAAACATCACTGAATATCCAACAGTGTCTGTAAAGATTTGCAGGTGGTAGAAATGTTTTTGCTCACTAAAGCAAGTTTCATTCTAAATGTAAAGACAAACACCTTTCTTAGTAGAAAGCTTTAACACTTTGGCAGCTCTTTAGCTTTTCAGAGTTTTGCAAAAACATTAACAGAGGAGTGTTGACTCCTGTGAAACAGGGAAATATTTTCATCCTTTTACACATGGGCAACTTGTGAGACAGAGGCTGCGGCTTGCCCAGGCCCAAGACCACACAGAAAGCTGGTGGAAGCGCCAGCACTAAGATTCAAGCATTCCTGGATCCCAGCCTAGTGCACAATCCACCAGACAGCCTGTCTGCAGCCCTTCGCTATTGCTGCATGAATCTACCCAGTTTTTGCCTTATGAATATCTGACTGTGAAGAATTATGCTTTTTGAAAGTGTGTATGAGATTGCTCCAGGGCAAAGGTTTTTTTCCCTATTGCTGCTGGAAAATACTGATTATTTCAGCAAAAATGTGGGGGAAGGGAAGGAAACATTCTGGAATAAAATTACAAACTAACTGTTTTACAACCAAACATTAATAAAATAGCATAAAAAAGTTCCAGTTAAAACTGTTCTTTAGATTTTCTAAATCCAAAAGAAACAATGAGAAGGTTATTTCATTGTTCTCACCTGTAAGGACAAGTTTTCATGTTTCACTTCAAAATAATGAAATCATATAGTTTCAACTCACGCAAAAGTTTGGTTAAGGAAGCAAAGATACTGAACAATTGCTTATACTTGATGAAAACCTTTGTGGCTGCCTCTGCAAAATGCAGCTGAAGCCTGAGAAGCAGGGACAAATCAGACCTTCAAGTGGGAGGGATGGAACTGCACAGCTGCTTTACAGCAACACTGTCACATGACTAGGAGGCACCCGTATCCATCCTGTAGGTATAGCAAAAAAAAACTTTTGTGCCTCCTTATGTTGTTCAGCAAATTCATGTTCAGTATAAATGCTAAAGGCACAGAAACATTACAGAAGGAAGAAATGTACTGATACAGAAAGTTTGGCTCCTGTAATTTTTGGAAGTGGACTTTGGATACCAGAGCATGAAGGAGCATTTCACTCAAGAAGCTGTTGGAGTTTCAATTATAGAAGTGCATTCCTGCTATCCAGGACCCTCTAAAAGCTATGTTAGAGCATGATTTTTGCAGCATCTCAGGACGTGATGCTGCTTTGTGAATATTTCCTTGTAATTCACTGCCACTGTTGAGTTTTACAGTGTTGGTTCTCTATAATTCAGTTCTGGTCGATCCTGAGAAAATAATGCCAGATATCACTGCAAGTCCTATATCTGACAAAAGGCTAACCTCCACACTTTTGAGAAACCTGCCTTTGAAATAAGAACCGCTGCTTGCAACAGCACTGGTATTAAGAATTGTTGCTTGCTGCAATCCTGGTTTCACAAGTATTTGCTGTCAGGGCCAGCCTAGGAAAGCAGGTATACATGGAAGGGTTGCATAAGATGTGAGGAGTGGATAAATACTATCCAGGGTGAAGAAAAGCACAATTCTTCATTGAACTAGGAAGAAAAGTAGGACCCTCCATGCAGCCTGTAAGTCTTTTTTGAAACATTTTCCTGGACAGATATAGAGGGATAGCATTCCTTTCCAGTCTCCTTCAAAAAGGTTAATAAACAGTGCTTCATTATGTTGGCATCCTACCTCCAGATGATATAGTGCTATTTAGCCTGCAGTGTGATATTAAACACCTAGATCTGAGTTTTTGCCTCAGTAATACGCTGTAAACTCTGCTGAACTTGCTCTTATCTTTTCATCTGAGTCTGTCTTTTTCTCATTTCTGCTGTATCTTGTTTTCTAACAGACTACATTGGCTCTTACTCTACAATATATCTAACTCTACACTACATCTACACAAGAAAATTATGTAGAGTCGGGGCATTGGACTGTGACTGTCCGTACTGTATACATGTCAACATGATCCCTTACATATTTTAAACTTTTGAGCACTATCCCAGTTAATTCCAGGCATTGTTTGGGGGAACACACAGATCAGGATGATCTCTAGAAGTCAGTAGGAACTAGGACAGAAGAGGGGAAATGTTTAACTGTAGGCATGCCAGTTTCATACCTGGGGACACACAATTGACCAGTTTTATTTTTTTAGTATAAATAATTTGTGTGACTGCCATTTTTACCACACTCTTTGTCCTTTCACCAGTCTCAAAAGAAGAAAAGCAGACCTCAGCAAAGGCTTTGATTCAGATTTGATTTATGTTTGTATCTGGCATTATTTGGGATTTTTATTGTTTTGCTTCAATATAAAGCATTTACTGCTGTTGTGTTTTTATAAATTAGAGGACTCTCAGTTTTAGGCTTTCCACAACAGAAGATAATGCAGCCTGTGATGGTCCTAAGTTCCTGCAGGAGTTAATTGCTGAGATTTGGGTCAATGCTGGGAAAACAAGTTCCTGTATACATTAGTGTTGCACTTTGGTAGAGGCACCTCCTGTCCTTGAGCAATTAAGACATTGTACCTTGTTCATTGTGCATTGCTTATTTTACTTGAGCAATAAAGATGTTTTTGAAGATGATATAACCTTCTCAATGGGTTACAAAATTCTTTGAATAACTTGAGTCTTCAAGAACATAAAAACCTTGATCAGGGACCAAATGCTGTACTACTTAGGAATAACTGTTTTTTTTCATTTGTTATCTAAAAATGTACTCTAAGGAATATTCATCAAATCTTGCATTAACTCTGCTGATATTGAGTCAGAGAAAGACCAGGAAGCTTTCTAAAATATTTAAATTGATTTAAAGTATCTCATGTAGGGATAAGGATTCTTTCAGAAGAAAGGATGGGCAGAGTGACTGGACCTAGAGTCAATCTGGAGGTTGACAGTCTAATGTAACAGGGGAGTGAGCTGCTGAGTGGCTGTGTTTGTTGTGGTCACACAGATGACTGAGAGCAGTAGCCAATGCCAATGGACTTGAATGCTGTCTGATTACCAAGAAAAAGAAATAAATTTATAAGCATTGTAGGCATCAGGCTCCTCCCTTTTAGTGATGTCAGTAATATAGATAATATAAAAAAATTCATATCTCTGAGCCAGCATATCATTATTCTCTAATAGGCTGTGAATACTTGATTTTTATGTAATTCCAATTGATATGAGTAGTGATGAGAGACAAAGAAAGGAAACTCAAATCATCCATTGTTCCTTTTCCAGCATGGCCATGCTTCAAAAAATTGGGAGCTCAGACTGTATTTATGAATCTTATTTGAAAACACTCTGTTGTAAAACAATAGAATTCACCAAATACCACATTCAAAAAAAGGTCTCTCTGACAATTTGTCTAGTAAAGGGTCAATAACATTTGCAGGCATAAAAAACAGAAGCATTTAAGAAAGTGATTTTTTTAAACCTATAGATGTACTGCTGACTTTTCAGAAAGGTTAGAACTTCATGAGATTTGGAATCAAAAACTGATGTGACCTACATAAAAAAACCCACTCTAATTTCTTAATTAAACCAAGATGTAACTGCACACTCGGTGAACAGCAGCCAAAGAAATTATGCAATAAATCTTCTGAGTGTCCTCCAAGAATGCGGAGAGGAAGGCAGTGATGAAGAGGACAGTGGTGAGAAAGAACAAAATGGAAATGTTCCACGTTATCCTCTTTAAAGTTCCCTTGGAGAGGGTCTGAGACTTCAAGCACACAAGCCAAAGAACTGAAATGATCACATCTGTAGCACTAGGTTGAAGGAAGAGCCCAAATGTTTTAACAGCTGCATTTTTAGGTTGTATGTTAGTTTTTTTCCTTTACCTAGTTTGCTTCAGGATCTGATTTCTTTCTGAAGGGGTGGGCCCAGTGCCTGCCAGGAGCCCAGCAGGAAATGTTTATTCTGAGGCACATAGAGATGTTTCCCTTTCTTTTCAAGTGATATTTTTTTTTTTTTAAGGAAGAAGGGTGGGGAATTCTCTCAAGAAACGTTCTCTTAAAGCAAGTACACCTTGCAAAAATGTGTTAATCTTAAGGTTCATTTTCTGTCTTATGAAAAATCTATATGAAAAATATATCAAGAAAAACCACATCACACACTGCTGTTGCGTAGCTGTCTGCCCTGTCTACTGGACCAGCCTTTGCAAAACACTTGTCATTTGCAGTGTCTCAGGCAAGGACTTGAAATGCCCTGTGGATTTTTTGTGATTTCAGCCTTTGCTTGCTCTCCATCAGAACAGCTGTGTCACTGCCAGCCTCTAACAGAGTTAGACAAAGCTGCTCTGAGCTGTGATTTGCACCAGCACAGCTTATTCCAGTTCCATGCAAATTTCTAATATTAAAACCAGTTTCTTCAGTATACTCCAGATGCAGCTGCACTTATGATGAATTTACTGAATGGACAAACTCTCCCAGGCCAAACCCTAAAATACCAAGTGTGGTTCATCAGAGATAATAAACAGTGTGAAAGACCCTGACAATGTTTCTCTTTTCTTCTCCTGATCCCATAAAAAGAGTTTACTCTTGTATTTGAGAGATTTCAAGTCAGTGGATGTACACATAGCATACAGGGAGCAAATATACTCAAGTCATTGATGATAAATGAGCAGTGTGACAAAAACAATATACTTCATTCCTTCCCCCAGTCTCCACACATGCCCACCATTCACAGCCACAGGGGAGAGCAAAAATACTTCTAAAGATAAAAATAAGATTTTCAGCTTAATGCAGTTATCCAAGATGGCATGCTAGGAGTAAAACAAACAAAACCCAAAAATAACCAACAGCAAGGAGACCTGGCTGACAGTAAGATTTATTAGTTGGGTGTAATTTTGTCTTGTCCCTTTGAGACAGCAGAGCAACATGTTCGTGTGTGGTCCCAGCATTCAGAGTATGGTCAGATCTTGAGCTCTGGGAAGGGGCTTTGGAACAGTCCTGCTAATTTTGTTAAGCAGTCAGTATTTCATCCCACGAGGAATATTATTAATGCCTGTCATTTACTGCTCTCAGTGTCTGCCAGTCCTTGCTGCAGTCACCACTAGAGAACAATGTTGTTTGCAATGCTCTTCTTGTCAGGGATGAAGTCAGATTTTTTCCTGGTTTATTGAATGGTAGGTCTCTCACTACAAGTTTTTTCCCTGTCTATCTCCAGTTGGGAGTATGTAGAGAAATCTCTTCTCTCATTCCCTGGTTACACTTCAAGCCTAAATTATCTTTAGAAAATGTGTTTTGGCTTAGTCGTCTGCTTACAGGGACTCATTTGCTTGACTTTACTGGATGGAATTAGAGAAATGGCAATCCAAGAAAACTCGTGACTTGCTTCTTGGAGGTTACTACCAAAAGGCAGAGAGAACAAGAGTTATTTGACAACTGAACCAGCTTTCTCATTTCCACATACTCTACAAAGTGTTGGCTTTGATCTAAAAAGTTCTTAGATGTTGCTAACCAGGATCTTGGAGAGGTGTCCGTTCTTCCTATGAATGGAGGCAGTAGTAGACTCAAATCACCTGCAGTGTTAAGTCTAGCCTTAACTTCCCTAGGTGCTCTGAAAAGACCTAATTTGTTGCTTGTAGGCTAAGTCAGTGTACCCAAGCTTAAATCCATGCTGCTGACATGAAGGGCAGTCTTGTCCCTGTTTACCTTTGCTGACCCATTCCTATGCCCCTTCTTCAGTCTGAACTGTGAATGAGACACTGTGTAGCTCTCCAATCCCAAAACTGAGCCTAACAATTTCTAGTGTGCACATAAAGGAGGAGGTGGGGCTGCTGTTTTGGATGGTAACATTGCCCAGGTTTAGAAAAATAGAATCATGTAAGTTGTAAGGGACCTAAGGAGGTCCTACGCTATCAACACCTGAGCAGAGCCACTTGTAACCAGTTGACAATTTGACTTCGAATCTTTAGCAGCTACGCTTTGAGCCCAAAAAACACAGCTTTTCATTCACTATGGAATCATGGAATCATAAAACGCTTTGAGTTGGAAGAAACCTCAAAGATCATCTCATTTTAACCCTGCTGCCCATGGCAGGGACAATTTTCACTAGACCAAGTGGCCCAAAGTCTCATCCAACCTGCCCTTGAGCACTTCCAGGGATGGAGAATCCACAACTTCCATGGACAACCTATTCCAGTGCCTCATCACCCTCACAGTAAAGATTTTTTCCTAATATCTAATCTAAACCTACTCTCTTTCAAGCCATTCCCCCTTGTCCTATCACTGCAGACCCTTTAAAAAACTCTCTCTCCATCTCTCTTGTAGGCTCCTTTCAGGTACTGGAAGGTGCCATAAGGTCTGCCCAGAGCCTTCTCTTCTCCAGGCTGAACAACCCCAATCCACACATCTAGGTCCTACTTCCCTAATCTGGCTACAGAGATACTACAGCAGACCTTGTCAAAAACCCGGCTAATGTCATGGTAACAGCCAATCACAGAACTGCACCTTTAAGTGGTAACTTAACAAATACTTTAAGTTAAAATAAACCAGTGTTTGCATGGAAAGGCGTTGCTCCCCCTCCTGCCACCACCTGAGCAGCACGAGTCCATGTGAGAATCAAATTAAGGAAACTGCTCTGGTTGGCAATGAATAAAAGACTATATCTTTACCATGGCATTTCCTGATTTAATTCCTGGGAAAGGCCAGCACTGTGACAAGACTCTAAGGAAAGGCTAAACCTTTGGGAAGATCTGTAGGGCAAGGCCATGGACAAAAACCAGGGTCCATGGTGCCCAACTCAGGGCTGGAGGAGGCCTGAGGTAACTTGGTAAGAAGCAGCAAGAGCAAGGCTGGTCCCTGGGAACCCCCAGGACAGGGCACATCCCACGGCTCCTAACCGAGGAAACACAGGAGTCCTGATCATAACCTGTATTACACTCATGAGGTGGGTCTGAGGTCAGTCTAGGAAGCCAATTTGTAGGTCAATGTTAGGATCAGACAGAGATACTACAGGAAGGCAGGACCAAAGGCCAGCCAGTAGGTGTGTCCAGATGCTGAGGAACAGGTCCACTGGACCCACATTTTAAGGCTCACACAGCCCAGCTTAAGTTAGCAGTGAAACCTTGGGCTGAGGTTAAACAGAGCTCCTGGACTCACTGGGTGTGGGAGCAGGCTCCAAGCGAGGCTGGTCAGGGCCGTTAAGACTAATTAGTGCTCTCAGGGCCTTGACACATGTATGCATGGCAGTGCAAGTGAGAATTATTGGTCATCACGTAGTTAATAATTTCATCCTTTATTTACTTTAGGTAGTAAGTAGTAAAATCATGTTTGTCCTGTGGTAAAATTATTGTAAATCAGCCGTAAATTAAGAAAAAATAAATTAAAAAAAATTACATGTTTTTGCCAGACACCAAAGTCCTCAAGGGGAGTCATTCTCTGCTAGTCTAAACAAAATAAACTGATTTTTGCTGATTTGTACATTCATTTATAGAATAGTTTGAATCAGAAAGGACCTTTTAAGGGTCATCTAGACCAATTGCCCTGCAAAAAGCAGGAACATCTTCAAGTTTGACTTTATTCCATGACCTTATTCTCCATAGCAATATCTACCTAAAGTTTTGAATCCAGAAATAAGAGTGAAATACACTCATAAACTGAGAAAAATATAAAGCCATGGGTTTGTCTTGGTATAAATCAAGGTGTCATTTCACATGGACATTATATATGTGACATACACCATCATCTAGACAAGAGTATTCAATGTTAATGGTGGATTAATTGAAATCTCTTTCCACATAGCACAGACAAAACAGAAAGAAAGCAAAGCAAGAAAGTAAACGTCTCTATTTATTTTCCAAATGAGGGTTCCTTCAGGGCAGAGAATGAACTTCTTTATCCTTAAGGTTTTATCTTTTTGTACCTATGTTGAAAAAAAGCTTATGGTATGGATGTGATATAAGTATGAATCACTCCCACTTTAAGAAGAATGCATTTGTATTCATCAAACTTCAAGGTTAGAAATTTACTGTAGAGTTTATTGTGGTTCAAATGAAGAGCTCACTTTCACAGTGGAGGTAATTATATTTTATTTACCAGTCTGATGCAGCAATAAATGGTCAGTAATAAAAGGGATTCATCAAAGAGCAACAAATGAGAAGAGGTGATCTTGTGGCCCGTGAGGCATACACCTACAAGACCTGAGATGAGAGACCCAGGAAGGCTTCTTAGTTCTCAGGTACAGTGAGATATGATATGTGTCAGGGAAAGACCTTTATGTGCACTGTCTTTCCCTTCTGCTTTTCCAGAAAAGTTTAGCATATGCATGGGAAGAGAATCATAGCAAACCTTAGCCTGAAGACTTGTTGTGAAGAGGAATCTGATATAGATTAGCATGTAAATTTACTGCAGTGGTAGTGACTGAATGATATTTCTGCATCTATGTACTGCTTTCCTTCAAAAATTCCATAAATATCTTTATTTTTTTATTATTATTCTTTGGGAAAAAAGGGAAAAACAATCACAGAAAATATAGGGTTTTTTTTTGCCAGCTGTATTTGTAACAAGCATTTCCCTTCTCAATGATGCTGTGTGACTTCTTAAACTGAGAATTGAAAGTCAATAGAGAACATCCCCTGTGTTATCCAGAAACCAGCTTCTGTATTATCTACAATACAAACTACTTAGCAAAGTCTCCTGTCCAAATTATGAAGTTGAGTTTTGAGGATCTTATCAAAGTAGTTTTTTATTCTCAAAGAAAATTAGTAAGCTCTGTCTTCATTAAACAGGAGTTAGATCACTTTTCTGTTCAAATGGAATAACTTCCATTGGAATGAAAGGTACAGGACTGATGTAGACAGAGAAGAAAATTACCTTGAATCATGTTAGCAAGACGTCAAAGGTGTGCACCATCCTTGTCACTTAGATAAAGCTGACTCTTATAGCAAAGTACTTAGGAAACATTCTTAATTTCTTAGTTTTATTTCACTGCTATGTCATTCTTCTGATCAAGATAACCCGACATTTCAGTGAAGGAACATCAGCAATCAAAAATTCTGTGTTTTTAATAGCTTAATAATATTGAATCACAATGGGATTTACATCCTAATCTTTCAAGAGGATACCTCCTTAGCATACAAGGACAGAAATAAGAAAACTCCACTCCTTTACTCTGATACTAAAGTGCTCTTTACATACTCCTATGGCCTAAACATAACCGTTCTGTCTGAGCAACATTTGAACTGACATAACACTCACAGTTTCTCACTTTTGTTTCTTTTCAGCCTAGCCAAGATTTATAATCTTTTCTGTCTGGAAGGTGTGTGACTAAGAATGGATAAAGATGCACATGTGAACCTGTGTGTAGTGTACTGAGGAAAATGAAAACATAAGGATAGCAGAAGATGTCACCTCTCATCTCTAAGCCAAAAAATTGGATCTTAAGTGACACACAAATATCACATTGGGAAATTTTACCCACAGGGAAGAAAATAAAGCCTGAGTTGTTACAAATAAGCCTTTGAAAATATTGTTACCAGATCATGGTGTCAAGGCATGAGCCTGGAGGGCAATATGCAAGCCACAGCAATCTGTACTTTGAGGAAGAGAATATGTTGCATTTAGAACCTTCATTTCCATATGAGGTTATAGGATGAAATTGAATTTTTGAAAGGTAAGAAACAAAAACAAATGAGAAATTGTATTGCTTGAGCAAGGGAAAAGTTAATTTTAGATTGATACCTATTCTTTCAACTTTTCTCAGTTTCTTGTTTCAATCTTTGACAAAAAAAATAAAAAATTTTATCTGCACAACCCCCGAGAAGAATTTGCTCTATGAACAAAGAAGGAGAAAGGAGGAGCTAAGTACTTCCTGTAGACTGCCCTTTCATGTCAGTGTCAAATAATAGGGGACAGGTTGAAGTAGAGAGCAGCCCCAGCAGCATGCAGGCAGGAATGTGATAGCCAAAACTGCCAACCATTTCACTGGAATGGGCAAGAAAATCTGCAATAGGATCTAGTGGTTAATTTATTTGGAAGGAGTTTCTTTGCAATAGAGCCCTCCTCATCGTTATGAGAGGCTATCTCGCACCTTGATCATTCCCAGGCTCTCTAAAAGTCTTCATTTATATTTTTTTATTATATAAGCATCTAATTACCATGAGAAACTTGCTATGCTTTTGCTCCATGGAACTTAAGTTTCAAGTTGAATAGATGAACTATGGAAAATCATTTAGATCAGGTTGCAGTCCTAATATAAGTTATTCAGTGTTCTTTAATAGTTAGTATAGGAATGGGCTCCTCCAGGAGCCATTTCATCTCATATTTGTTTATGTTAAAATGAAAGGAGTAAAATAGCTTCAGGAGATTCTTTTTCGCTCTCTTGTCTCTCCCTGCTAAGGAAAAATTTAAGTGCTTAGTTTGAACTAAACATTTAACATCAGCCTAGGTGCACATCTTGTCTCTAGTGCCAGATAGCAAAACAGCATGGGAATCAGTACACAAAGAGGCTGATTACTCCTCTGCCTATAGTGTGATCCCTTTGTGTCAGCATCTGGCAGATAGTAGTTTTGAGATTGACTGAGCCACAGGCAATATTTGGATCATCCTTCTTGGTAAGCTTGGAAAGCCATGCTGAATGTTTTTCTAACTCCTTCTTGAACCTGTGAACAATGCATAAATGATAATCTGTGATAGTGAGTTCCATCAGTTAATTGCTCCTTGTGTTCTTTAAACACAAGACTTGATAACAGCAAGGAATGAAGAAAAACAAATGTTTTCTGTCATATTCACCAAAGCTGTTCCTAGATTTAAGTTTAACTAGGAATGTAACTGGATTTTGTTTTGGGATAATATTTAATTGTTTGTGAATGTTTTTATGGTTAATATAATTCTTTAAAATTGCTAAATAGCATTCTAATTTCATGCTAAAATAGTCACATGATGTTGTGTAAATCATCTTTCATGTTTTTTCTGTAAGTATATATTCTTTGACTACTAGAACTTCAGGAACTCTTATGACTGTTAATCTTAAAAGTTGGACTGGCTGTAAAGAGTTCATTTTCATAAACCTTAACAATAGAGAAGCCCAGGGTCCACTACTATCAGAAAAAGATGTGCTCCTAGCCTTCATAAATGCTAGGGAAGATGATAGCTAGCAGTTTGGCATAGCTCTATACAAGATCCTGCAATGTTTTTTTTCGGTGTAATTTATAACTTTGTTGAAAGAACTACAATAATTTTGTAAGATTAAAAAGCAAAATTTTTTCTTAGAGGGATGAAAAATATATTGCTGGATAATTGTTCAGACTGAAATTACACAGTCTTAATGTATGACCTTCCTAGAAAAACAAACAAACAAAAAAACCAAACCATGGTATCTGCAAGCCCGATCCTACCTCTGGGCTACAAATAATGTTTTTTCATTTCAGCCAGTTCTGTGTGTGCACAGGAACTTCATCTGACATGTTTGTCAATTTAAAACATACAGCATAGTATTAATTAAATCACCATGTCATTACCATAAATTATCAAAGAACAAAACTATAGAGTAATTCTGGGTTTGAGAAAGAAAAGAGCTCCACTACTATTCCATTAACAGATAGATACATTCTTCATTCTCCCCTGTTGATGAAGAGCATATATATTTAGAACAGCTGCCACTTCTCATTAAGCTGAATAAATTCAACTTGTAAGAAATGCCTTTTTATAATTGTTGCATCTTTAATAAAACACTGAATACCGTTAAAATGTCACTGAGAAGTGCATTTTTTTATATTCCTTTTGTTCAAACTAACTGTGACCATCTTGTAATAAAGGCAGATTTGTAATATTAAAAAGTTTGATTATGTTATTTATTCTTATTTGTTACTGTGGAGAAAAGCCACACTGGTAATAGATATCTAAAAGTCTGTCTTATACCAGGGAGAATATGATGTTAGCATTGTCTGCTTTAAGTACATACCCCCAGATCTTGAGTGCATGAGTATGTGTGCATGCACACACAGAGGGGGATACTAAAGCTTGCAAATAGACATAACTGGTGTACAACTAAGATCAATCTGTCTGAAAAAAAATCAAACCCACAGATAATCAGGATGATGTTCTTTCTTAAGATATGCATGGCATAATTTTATCTCCCGAGATACTAACTGAAGAGTTGTGTACGCAAGTATGCAGATGTGTCAGTGATCAGCACTGAGGTTCCAATTTTGATTACTTGGACAAATCTGAAGTCAGTTGTATGTTGTCTTTATAGCTCATCATAGTCAGTTGGCATTAAAAAGGAAAATTTGGACTTAAAACTGAATGAAGAAAAATGAAATTTCTGCACTGCTATAGTCACCCTGTTCATACCTACACATCCTAGAGCCCTATTTCTGCAACATGAAGCTGGATCTTTGAGTGTTTAAGATTTTTCAACCATGAAAACAGTATGTTTCACAATACACTGACACAATTATATTATTTAAGTACCCTTTTACAAAAAAAAAAAACCTAGATCCTTCAGTAGTAAGCTACCAAATCTGCTTTCCTGAAAACAATACTGTGAACAGTTTAATTATCTTGTTCTTTCTTAAATCTTCTTGCCAAGAATCTTTACTGGATGAAGTATTCAACACCAAGAGATTAAAGACGTATATCCCTGTAGTTCCCACTGCACATATCTCCACATAATCACCAGGATTAGCCTCCTAAGGAAGTAGATCAAAGCTTTGTTTCCTTGTGGCTATCTGATAATAAAGGCTAAGGATAAACCAAACTCTCATCGCTTTTTCACTTACCCCTCCACAACCAGATCATGACTAAATAAGAATGTGAGTAATGTCAATGTAGAAAGCTGCAGTACTCTTCAACAGCTATAATAACAGGAACACAGCAGAGTAATAAAAAGAAGGTAGAAGAGTGACAAGTTACATAAAGTCTTTAAGGGTACACAAAGGAAGAAAATTAACAAACTGCAGAGCTTTTTGAAAGTGACTGAACAAATAGTCACAAGTAAATATTACTTGTTGTACATATCTGTGGAGAATGTGTCCATTAATTTCACAATCCTATGCTGCACCATGGCTGGTACTTTGAAAGAAAGATTTTATAAAAACTATCTGTATCTGATAGAGAACAAAGTGCTCATTCTAAGCAACAGCACCAGGGAGCTCCATTGTGCAATGCACAATAACTACCTAATAATTCAAGTTGGCACTTTGCAAAAAGGTCAATGCATATTTTATTCTTTCCACGTACTGTTCTGGACAGTCGTGGACTGACAAGAAGGCCTATGTTTGTACATAAGATCATTAATTTCTTCAGGGTTATATGAAAATTGATATTTTGTCTACAGGTTGAAAGCAAGGCATTCTGGGAATAATGCTAAATTTTCCTCCTTCTGCTTGGCTTATCTGAACACCAGCCTGTGGCGGAACATGATTCAGGATGGGAACAGTTCCGGGCATGGAGAGAAGCGTTCAGCGATTGGCGGGACTTTTTGCCTGCTCCCTGCTTCCCCCACTCCTCCCCTTTTGCCTGTGCCCTAATGATTTGCTCCCCCGTTTGTCTGTCTGATACCCCACCCTATGTTCTGCCCCTTTCCCTGCTGAACGGATAAGAATCGGGCGCACACCTGAATAAAGAACTTTGCTTGTACCCTTCCTCGTGTCCCGTCCCCTCTTCCGACCACGACACCAGCCCTCAGTGACTTTGTGTTAAGTTAGAAGGAAAGTAAAATTATTACAAAAATGTGCGTGGTACTTAATTGTTTTTAAAAGTTTTAACATAAATAAAACTATTGTAGTTTCTACTGCCAGTTCCCTAAGGAAGTGTATACATATTCTGCTTTGCCTGCAGACAATTTTGCACTTGAAGTCTACAGATGTTGCTCTGCTTCTCCTGCCTTTAGTTATCCTGTGGTAAAAAAATTCCTTTTTGTCAGCGAAACAATTGAGACTCAAGGCTTTTGTGACTTTGACAAATCACTTAGTCACTCTGATCCTCATTTTAACACAAAAAAAAATACGTTGAAGTACTGTTCTGAAGCTCAATTAATGGTTATAAACCATTCTAAGGTCCCTGAAGGACAACACTGTAGAAAAACACTCTTGTATTTTCTTCTGCCAAAAAAGATCCATTTGAAATTTGGTATTTTTGGTAAAATACATAAACTAAAACACATTCATGTTATGCAATTCATGACTAAAATAATTTGTAATCTACAAACTGAGGACTAGTTTTGTTATTCTATCACTTGTTTCTTTGCTTGTATTATCCTTTATTCTGAAAGTCTGTGAATAGTTCCAAAATACATTAATATTTTTACAGATTTTAACACTGTTGAATTGTGAACAAATACATGCATACACTTGAAAATGTGCACACACATACACAAACAAGTCCTCCTGTGTGTATTGAAATTTTTTTTACAAGCCATATAATAAAAATATCCAAAATGTTGATTTAATAGGAAGTAATTTCTTCTTAAACAATTTTGTAAAGACTTCTATAAAATCTGTATCAATATAAATATAAAATTATGTCCTAATTTAAAGAACAAGCTAAACTCCTGAATATTTTTTCCTACATTTCCTAGCATGTTAATCTAAATTTAATTAAAAGATAGTTCCACTGAATAAACAGAAAGAACATATTGTTTCACTGGTGCTCTATTAGCACTTTGAATATTTCTATATGTGTTCCATTGATAGACTGGATATAAAGATTGCTATTTGTTTAATATCCTTATTCCTTCAGCAAACCAAATCATTTTACTTTGTCTGACTCTTAAGACAGTAATTTTGAACATGTTTTTATCCTCAATTCTCTCTTAAACACAGCTCATTTGTTTAATAATCTTGCCCTTATAACTGTGCTGAATGTGGTTTTTCTCCCTGCTTATTCCTCTGCCTCAATCCAGATGCTGATGTACAGCCCTCATATACATATTTACACAGTAAATGTGAACCTTCCAATTTTTCAGACTTGCATCTGACCCTCCCTGTCACGGAAGGGACAAGTTAGACATTCCCACCACAGCACCGTAGTTTCTCTCCAGTTCTCCAGGGCCACCTGTGGGGATGCACAGCAGCCAGGAGCATCCTGGATGCATTGCTATAACAAAATATTAAAGAAAGCAGTAAGATGGTCTGAAGTGTGAGATGCTCTATTTGAACTTGGGGATGCACCAGTAGTGTGCATTCAGAAAGAAAATTCAAAGTTACAGTCAGGGCTTCCCTTTAAGCTGCTGTTAGATACTTGGACAACATTTTTGAATGAACATTTCTTTAACTGCCACCTGTAATGCCAAACATCTTAAGTGGATGCTACATGTTAGTTTGGTGTTGGAGGTGGCAAGGTAAAAATCTCACACTTCTCCGAAGTGCATCTTTTCACAGTTATAAAAACAAGCTACAAAAGAGGCCCAGTTAAAATACTTTGAACTCAATATATCCAGTGCATTTAATCTACTTCTGCCCTGAAGAAAAATTGCCCTTCAGAATTATTGTTATATAAGAAATTAGGTGCCTTATGCAGCGTTTATTTTTTTTCCTTTTTTTTTTTGTGACTGGAATTGCTGACACTAGTTTGCATGAGTAGACTCTTGTGGTAAATTAAAAGAAAAAAATTCTTGTCAAGTAAATAAAATGCTGGTACTTTATATGTTTATGTCAACAGCTGAAAGATTGCAATAGTTCCAAAATTACTAGTGATTCAAAAGTCAAATGTAATTTTTACTTTGTTTCAATTACAAAAGCAATACATTTAATTCATATGCAAGAAAAGGTCCATTAAACACCAGACAGTGTTTGATTCTTAATCAAAATGGTATAGCTAGGTAACAACAGTAAAATTAGTGTGCAGATGACAAATTTGTTTTTCATCTTTGGTGCATTGTTCCAAGTCATGTTATGGGTTTTTTTCCAACTTCTTTTATTTATTTGTATGCAAAAATCCTCACATTCTAAAATTCTAACTATGCATTTCCTAAATTAATAATGAATTTAATTACCTTAATAAAATTAACTTATTTTTACTTCTAAATTAACTTATTTTTATGCCCTGACAAACTTAATAGTAGGAAGTATTTTTCAGTTCGTGAGATTTTTCTGAACAGCATGAGCAAAAATGAATGAAAAATATGGAGAAACAACTAACAAGTAGAAAAGCAATGTACAGAAAACTACTGAGATCTGAACTGTATTGAAAAAAATTGAAATCTTAAGACAGACCTGCTGCTGCTGATTGCGGCACAAATTTTATCTTACAATTACTCACCAAAAGTTAACAAACTTGTAACAATTCACTTTCTGGGAGCTGATTATAGAAGTTTCTCAAAGTATATGTAATGTATTATTAGATATGACATGGGAGTGGATTTTTTATCTTCATGAGAGCAGAAGAATTCTTACTAAAAAATCGTGCCTGGCTTTTATGATCCACTGGGACCCCATCCTGTAGTGAACCAAACACAGAGGATGAGCCCCTGCCATCCACAGTTAATCAAAATTGTTTCTTGATGAATATTATTATCCAATGATGACTCCAGCACTGGCAAAATCAAGATTACAACATGTAATTTATTATATCCAAAATCAGAAATCATCATTACTGCAAAACCAGATGAAAATTAAACTAATTAACAGATTCAGAGTTAAAATGCTGCAATAAGAGCCTATCATCACAGTTCTTCTTTGGTATTGTTCCCAGTCATTACTGACACCAGCCCAGATAAAGGTGATAACAGGTCTCATTAACTAACTCCATTGCTAAATTAATCTTCATTTGTCATCAGGAATATAATTTTTGATTTTTATAGCCCTGAGACACTCTTGAAAAGAGGTGCTGGTGTAATTGTACTTACCAGCAAGACCAGTTTGTACAGTGCAAACATAATGATGTGAACTTTAAGACCTTTTGTGATTCAGAAGAGACAAAAACCAGATGTATAAAATAACCAAGATGATTTTCATCTTTGTGGAAGGAATGCAGAAAGCACTGCAGTGATTTCACATAGCATTTATAAATATTCTTCTTTGGAAAAAAAATACAATAGGATAAATTGTTTTATTAGTTCCCCTGAGTTTCTCCCCATTCATTTGCCAACTACTGCCACTTGTCATCCCTATACTACTTCATGTACTTCCAGCTGTATCTTGATGCTAAGCAGCCTAGGAAAAGAGGAGGACCTGTTAGCACTATGTGATTATCTAAGTCTTTATGGACTGTGAAAAGATGCACTACATACCACCAGCAACAAAGATTTACAGTCTGAAAACAGGTCTTCTGTCTGAAATTCATCTTTTCTTTTATCACTAGTGCTTATTTCAGGTGAGGTGCACAGATAATCCATGTAACACATCAGAAGTTCTATATTGTTTTCATATTACTTGCTCATGCCAATCAACTGTCAGCTTAGGTACTTTGTGTTTGATCTTCAAAGACTTTTAATTATTTGCAGTCTATATTGATTCCAACTGGAGTCCTAGGTGTTCACCACTCTTCTGCAGCTCCATCAGTGCTGGCAACAATGGGAGTTCTAATGCAGACAAGATGTTTGTCTTTTTATGACCAATGTTTACTGTACAGCAATAAATCCATATGGTGAAGTAGAGCAGCCGGCAAGACTTTGCATGCTCGAGCTGAAGTCACCACTAGCTTATGTTAGTCTAATGATAGGAAATTCTGCTAAAAGGCTCGTTGTAGACACACTTCTCTGTACTGTACCTCTGCTCAATAGATCATTCATGAGCACCCAGCCCCCTCTCCAGAGAACCTGTAGAGTCAAGTCATGAGCAGGAAGGGTTGGAGACAAGGCTGAGTTTCTTACTTGCAGCTCAGGCTTGGAGCTGGTTTATTGTTGTCATGGTTACGGGTTTCACATGCCTCCAGTCCCTGCTTTATGAAAAGAATGATGCAGTGTCTAGCCTTACAGCTGAATATATAAACCATATAAGTCTACCATGCCTCTACCTGTTTTGTGGCTCACAATGAAAGAAGTAATATATCATGCAATCAGTCCTGTAGCTGTTATATTCTGTAAACACCAAATCATTACATCCAGACTTTTTTTATTTGCTCTTTAGAGTCCCTTCTCAGTATAATAAACTGCAGATTTCAATAAGAAAGCTAATTCAGAAGAGTCCTCTGTGACTTCTTGGAATTTCTGTAACATGTAGGTTAAAAAGTGCATTTCAAATCCCTTTTTACACTCCATTTTTGCATAATCCCATTCACTAAACAAGAAGCAGAAAGACAATGATGAATGTCTTTTCCAAAGCTGCAGTGCCAGAGTATTACTATAATCAAACTATTCCTAATGTAGGTAAAGAAGAGTTATATCATCCTGCAGGGAACTGTTAACTTTTCCTGAATAGAGTAAGAGCCTCATATGGTCCTGACTCTACTAGAACATTAAGTAATCCCTTAATGGCACTGAGGGAAGGCAGTGAGGGAAGACATGTCCTGTGATACTGCCGTTGTCAGTGTTGTTTAGAAGACAGGGAAGGAAGGAAAGAAAGCTTTAAAAGTGCAGTCTTGATTGAAAGATAAATGTACAAGAGGGGGAAAATGGGTATCAAAATAAAAATGTGTAAATCTCAGCACATGATGGTGTAGCCTGCATACCAAGGGTTTGGAAGAGAAGGTGGTAAGGGGAAAAATAATTAGCATGAGGGATAGGGAAGGTGTAAATTGGCTTTAATTTCCACTTCCTTTATGCATTCTTTTTTCCTGGACTGTAAATTCCAGCAGCTTTGATTCTCTACAGGCTCATTTAGACTATACATGTCAGTAAGTGGAGGTGTGTGATCACGTGCTTCATCATTTTACATTCTATCTCTGTGTTTAGCAAAATAGGCCTTATACTCCTATTACCTCCAAAATTCCATTAAAGCATTTTGGCAGTGTGGGCTGTAAATGACATCAGTAGCCAGGGAGGTGTAAAGAGATTTCAGTGCCAATAAAGAACAGAAGAAAGTATTATGTTTTTATGGATCTGAAGTATTTCTTAAAAAACAAATAAAGACAGCTTTATTATCTATGAGGGAAGGAACAATGTAACAAAGCATAAATTGAATGTATTCCCCCAAATTAAATTCACTCTGGCTACAGAAAATTGAATGTTTGGACTCATCAACATATTACCACTATTTCATACTACACAAGGTCTCCCATGTTGATATCTTCTATTTCTTGTTGCTGTGGAGAACATTAAAAAATATAAAAGTGTGTTCAAAATAATGTATCTGGATATTATAAAATAGTACTTTAAGTCTCATCAAGACTGCTACATTCTCTGCAATCTCTCACTTGAAGAGTTTTAATGACTTGGCCATTTCAGACAACATCAAGACTGAAAAAGCAAAACAAAACCCAAAGAATATTTTTGTTATCATTATGAAATTATTTCAACTTTAAAAAGAATAAAAATTTCATTCTGTATTTCTACTACCTGGGTCTAAAATTATATGAAAGAAAAAAAATATTTGTCTTTTTGTTCACTTTTTGAGATGTTTTCATTACAAAAAATTTTTAAAATAAAATAATCACTCAAAGAAACACATTTAACTAGGACCTTTTATGGCTATGTGCAGCTGCAGCATATTTGCTTCTTTAAAAGAGATGCCTACAGCACTGAAAAAAATTTTAAACCCAATGGGAAAATATCTGTTACTACTATGAGTTACATTTATATGTGTTTTTGAAAAGGTATGGAAATTCTCTGTATGGTATATAGATACTGCCACCTTTGCAGCAATACAAATAAATAAAATTAATTTTATTTTCATATTTATTGAGTGCATAATTCCACATTGTGCTTGGAGAGATACATTCAGTTCATACATTCTTAACCAGTATTTCGTGAGCCATAGAGGTGAGAACTACATAGTACTTTCTATATTTCCTAAAAGACAAGAAATCCAGTGTATATTTAATCTGTGCCCTTTTTTTATTTAAATGATAGGAAGCTTCACCAAGACATTTTTAGTTATTTCAAATTGTCCAATCTTATTTTCACAAAATGCATGGTATTGAGGAAAGTGTTTAATAAATATGGGTAAACACAGCCCACTGCAAAAACTCCTGTCTGTAAGGGGTATGAATCCTGTTCTTTTGCCCTTGGAGCAGGAGGTGGTTTAGACTCCTAAACACATAGTGAGCCTCCTCTTAAAGTCTCTCTCCTTTTGAATATATTTGATAATTTTCCTCAGATGTGTTATTGTCTTTTCACGCTACAAAGAAAATATAGTAACAAATTCAGTAATACATATTTGCCAGCTAAATTTAATACAAATAGGAAACTGTAAAACTAAGTAACCAGTGAGTGAAACAGATTGTACAAATATTAGGGTTGCATAGTACAAATATTTACAATGCATGTGTTGTATGGGAAAACATAATGGGAAAGAAGGATGGCTATTAAGTGCCTGACACATTTAGTCTGTGCCCTAAAAAACAAGAGAAACAAGTTCTTTGAAAATCTTTATATTACCTCTATTTTCAGACCCTTCACATGCAGTGTATTATACTTTTTCTTTCTTTTACCAAAATGACAGAGGCATGACAAAAATACAGAAAAGAGAGGACTTTCTAAGAGAAACTATACATATAACTGCTAATGGCTTTTCTAGTCTGTAAGTTTTAAGACCAGCTAATACCTTTAGATCATGCATTCCAACCTCCTGTATTCACAACCCATCTGTATTTCACTCAAATAGCTTATGCTAAGACCAACAAATTGAGTCAAACAAAAACATTTCAACTTTAGAGGGCTGAAACAACTGTTTTCTCTCAGCAGTGAACAGGAAAGACCTAGGTTCCTCCACAGTCTGAGGTTTCTTCAGTAGCAAGGAGCTCATTAAGTAAGAGATGATCCAAAGATCTGAGAGAAATGAACTATAACCCATGCCAAGGAATATCACAAGTAAACAAACAACCTCTCCTCCTCAATGACAAATATGAACCAATGAAACAACAATAACAAAAACCTATAGCCCAGTTTGGTCTGCAGAAAGAGAATGGTGGTTTTGGTCTGAGTCCTAACAACCAGTTTGAGCTCTGGCATATGGATGTACACCAACCCTGGCCATAAAATTAAGATTCCTTGTACCTTCTCTGAATTTTAACTCAAAAATACATCACTCATAAAGAGAAATGAAAAGTAATGAATTTCGTCTTGCATATAACTGACTGAAGCTCTCAGGCATGTTGTGTTTGACCAAAGTCATTGCCATACCTTTTCTAAGGCCAATGCAAAATGTATTGTATGCAAATGGATTGTATAATATGTTCTCTTTTTCCTAGAAGAATGGAAAGCAGAGAAGAGTTCCCCAAAATGCAGAATTAGATGTCAAGGCCAAGAAAACAATTGTGACTGTTATTCCTCTACCCTTTCTGATTTCCTCACTTATAGATTTTCTTCTAATGATTCCAAATGATCCTTCATATGCTACCTTTCTGCTGTAAGGTATCTCTACATTTAACTACTGTTATGAAAGCACTTACCTTTATCATTCAGTTTATCTGATTTGATATACACTCACTAGTCCTTTTAACATTTTTCTTCTCATTCAGTATCAAAGCTTTCCTCGGTATCACCTGAACACAGGTTCACAGAAACTGAGCTCCTTTCAACTTACATTATAAACTTTATACTCTCAAGTTCACCTTCAAAACTGTTCGAAATTTTTAATCTTTTTGTATCTGCATTCTTTTCAAGTACAGATGGTAGCACGGATGTGCTAATCTAGTATAACCATGCTATTTAGAGAAGTAATATTGCTTGTCTTATTCCACCTTGTGTTGTGGTTATCTCTTAAATAATTAAGATTCATAGAGATCTTATTGCCATAGTCTTTCACTCATAATTTTTGTATATTGAGATATATTAATTGCTCTGGATTCCCAAATCTTATGTGCTTCATTGCTTTCCAAGACAGGGTTTTCTGTCCTCTTATGCTCACCTTCAGTCTTGGTTCCCAACTACACTGTCTTGCATTTGAATACTGAGAAAAGCTTTTGGCTGAAGGACACCCACTTAAATTATACATTATTCTCTGTAATTGTAACTTATTCTCCCTCCTCATTATTTCTTCTCCTGCAAATTCCTTAGCACCTGAAAAACTTGCCATGAAAAATATCATCATCTTCTTGATAACAAAATCAGTGCTACATGGCTTTTTCAGCAAAAGCTGATCATGCAAGACCAACTATTGATCTCATTCAGTGAAAAACTTTTGTGGTAACCAGAGTTTAGACTCAATTGACCCTTTATTGTGCCTAAAATTATTCTAAAATCATTATCTCAGCCAGCATTTTGCAGAGGCTTCTGTCTTCAGGGTTAACTCTGGAATTTAAACAGGGAAGACACCCTGGCTATTTATAATCTAAATCTAAATGGGTGTCACCATCCATACTACAGAGTGGTGTATAACTTCTAATTCTCAATCATATTTATATAAATCTGGCATAACTTTACATATATCACTGATAAGTCGAAAGCAGAATTTGGCACAAAGTGTGCATAAGAACATGGAATCATAGAATATTAAGGGGTTGGAATGGACCTTAAAGATCATCTCGTCCCCCCCCACCATGGGCAGAGACATCTCTCCCTAGACCAGGTTACTCAAGATCGCATCCAACCTGGCCTTAAACACTGTCAGGGTTGGAGCATCCGCAACCTCCCGGGCAACCTGTTCAAGTGTCTAACCACCCTCACAGTAAAAAATTTCTTCCTAATATCTTACCAAAATTTCCCCTCTTTCAATCTGTACTCATTACTCCTTGTCCTATCACTACAGTTCCTGATGAAGAGTCCCTCTCCAGCTTCCCTGTAGGCCCCCTTCAGATACTGGAAAGTCTCCATGTACCCTTCTCCTCTCCAGGTTGAACAGCCAAACTTTCTCAGTCTATCTTCATAGCAGAGGTGCTCCAGTCTTCTTATAAACATCATGGCCCTGCTTTGGACTTGCTCCAACAGTTCCATGTCCTTCTTATGTTGGGGACACCAGAAATGTATGCAGTGCTCCAGGTGGGGCCTCACGAGAGCAGAGGGGAAGAATCATCTCCCTCAACCTGCTGGCCACACTCCTTTTGATGCAGCCCAGGATTGGATTTCTGGGCTGTGAGTGCACACTGCCAGCTCACATTGAGCTTTTCATCAACCATCACCCCCAAGTCATTCTCCGCAGGGCTGCTCTCAATCACCTCTCTGCCCAACCTGCCATGACCCAGGTGTAGGACCTTGTACTTCCCTTTGTTGAACTTCATGATGTTTGCATCAGCCCACCACTCAAGCCTGTCAAGGTCCCTCTGGATGGCATCTCTTCCCTTCAGCATGCTGACTGCACCACACAACTTGGTGTTGTCAGCAAATTTGCTGAGGGCGCACCTGATCCCACTGTCCGTGTCGCCAACAAAGATGTTGAAGGGTATCGGCTACAGTACCAACTGCTGAGGGACACCACTTGTCACTGGTTCCATGTGGACAATGAGCTGTTGACCACAACTCTTTGCGTATGGCCATCCAGCCAGTTCTTTATCCACCCAGTCGTCCATCCATCAAATCCATGTCTCTCCAACTTGGAGACAAGGATGCTGTGGGACAGTGTCAAAAGCTTTGCAGGTAGATAATGTCAGTTGCACTACCCCTATCCACCAATGCTGTAGCCCTGTCACAGAAGGTCATCAAATAATGTTTATTGTAACAATAAAATTTCTGGTGGAATCCAATTGACCTAAATTGGATGTTTAAATTAAGGCCACACTGAAAGAATAGCTAACTACTACGGTGAAGTGTGTGATAAGGAGTGGTAAACTGACCTAGTCCAACTAAAGTAATTAGTTATGTTACCCATAAAGTCAACAGACATATTTCTGAAAACACACTGAGGGATATCCAGGCCTGTCAAGATAACAGTCCAGTCTGGTTAAGGGATACATTTGAATTTTCCAAGGAAAGTAGAAGGAAGAAATAGGAAAAAAATGAACAAGGACCCCTATTTGGAGTCTAGTCTTCAGAAACTGAATGCCTGCTGCAAATAGCATGGTAGAGGCACGATATATATGTGCATAATGTGTGCTGAAAGCATCCCTCTCATGGAAACGTGAGGCTGAAGTTCTTTCCACACCCTGTGTATGGGATCTTGGACATATGTTAGAGAGATAATCAGTCCATGGGATGATCCTAGGTGGTGTGACTTTCATGGACTCATAGATTCACAGAATATCCTGAGCTGGAAGAGAAATAAGAGGATCAGTCCAACATCTGGTTCCACATAGGGTAGCATGAACGTTAAACCATGTGACTGAAAGCATTGTCCAAAAGCTTCTTGAACACTAGTAGGCTTGGGGACCATTCTCCTGGGAAGCTTGGTAAAGTGTTTGACCATCCAGAAACTGTATAAAGAACTATATAAACAAATATTTCGGTCTCAAGATTAAGAAATAGAAAGGGAACTACAGTGAGGGAGAGGAAGGGAAAACCATGAAGTTTATTCAGGATCCCAATGCCATATTGTACCTGAATTTTACAGTAAAGATCATTATCTCAAATATTCTGAATACACAGTCATCCTGAACATCTTCACATTTTTTCATAGGTTATTTTTCAAAAATCACCATTTAGATTTGCCATATTAAGATCCTCTTTGTGGGAGTAGAGAAAATTATTGTGAAATTGTGCTAAAATTTATTTCGTATACTGCCCATGCTGTTTGGTTTTGCTTTTTTTAGGAATGTTTATGCATATTTCAACTCTTCAAAAAGGGATTGTGAAGACTTGATGAATGTGCTTTGAACCCAATGATCTCCTTTGTGTAATGAAATATGCTGTCTAGGTTTCCTGGGAATACACCACAGGAACAGATGAAGATAATGTGGTTGCATATTATGTGATAATGAATATTCTGACTGATGTATTCACCCCAAGGTATACTTGAGCATCTGTTGTTTATGTAGGCATGACTCGTCATTCTTATTTTTAAGATATTTAAGTGGGCAAACATATTTCTTCTTAAAGACTATTGAATGGGGAAAAAAATAATGAGAGGCACATGGGATTATGTACTAGTGATGGCATGGAATGTGCATCCAGGTGAGAGATGTGCTTTAATTCTAACACTGTTCATTGTCTTAGGAATTTAGGATCTATATTCAACCTTTATTTGATATATAAGATCTTAGCTTGGCTTGAATTGACTATGCAAAGCAATGATAACACATCAAGAGCAAGTGTTGCTATAAAGCCTTAGTCATTACTGTACGTATTTAAAGCTAATGTTGATAGATCACTAGTAAGATGCAGTACAATGTGGGGTGGTATCCTCTCTATCATATGAAGCCTTAAAATCTGGTTTTGATTGTTTTTTAAAACACTGGACCTCAACAAAAAATTATATTCTATATGAGGTAAATTACATAGTGAAAGTTTCTGTTCTGTGTTATACAGAAAGCAAGACTAAGGGACCTAATGATCCTCTTTTATTTGAAAATATAGGATGTCTGAATCATTTATAAGTGCAAGTGTGCCCACTATACTAAACTTTAATACAATAATTAATGCAATGATATTGGGTTGAAGAAGCAATACATTTGACAACATGAATGGTTTCCTCTTATTCTATGAATGATTCCAAATGTAAACATTGTATTACACAAACATCACATTATCATCTGATTCTGATTTCTGAATACTAGTGTCCTCAAAACTTTTCACCCCCTAGTGGAAAGAGATTGAGTTTTCTGTGTCAGCCCAATTTTTCTTCAGTCTTTCTTTTTGGATGTTAGCAAAGCCCTTCAAAATAAACATTAGGAAAAACTGCAGACATACTAGCTGTGCTAATTATTTTTCTTATTTTATTTCCCCTGCTAATTTTATCATTGTCAAAGGACATTGACACACACCAAAATAAAAAAACAAACAAACAAACAAAAAACTAAAAACCTCAAACCACCCAAATACTTAAGCATGATGTAACCAAGTCATGTAGAGTACTTACACCTTTCACCATGTATTGATCCAAGCTTAGGGATGTACTACATATAAAATATCCTGAGCAGGAAGTGGCTTAGTCTATCTTTAAGGATCTTCAGTGATGAAGATCAATGAAACAGTACTGGTCCTGATAGAGACCCCCTTAGTGACACCACCCATCACTGATTTGCATCCAGACGTTAAGTCATGACCATCCAGCCAATTCCATATCCACCAAATAGTTCAACCATCAAATCCATATCTCCCCAATTTAGAGAGAAGGATGTTGTTGGGGATCTTGTTAAAGACCTTACAGAAGTCTAGATAGGTGACATCCTTAGCTCTTCCCTTGTCCACTGAGGTACTCACAGTTTCTTCCAGACTCCAGCTGATACACATTTTTGTCCAAAGACAGTACACAGGCCTGGTGTCAAGCTCCCCACACTGTCTGTGTTGCATTATGGTTACTTCCACTGCAATTCTTCAGATGTGTTAGGGCTTTGAGAAGCAATTGTAGGTGAATCCATTCTTTGTGGTTTAAGGTGTTACTGCTCTGGTTGCCAGTACCACACTTTTTCCAGCAGGAACACTGCTGGAAACTGGCAGGTGAGCCTATGTCTGTGTCAACTGCTTTTCAAACATATATGCTGAACAAACATTTTGCTTTTAAATGAGCAAATGGGGGTCCATGTACAAAAGCTCCCCCTCACCATAAAAACTGTTTCACAAAAAAATCTGTGCAAAGTGCAGAACCCGGCACTTGGCCTTGTTGAACCTCATCCCATTGGAATCAGCCCAACTCTCCAACCTGTCCAGGTCCCTCTGCAGAGCCCTCCTGCCTTCCAGCTGATCGACACTCCCCCCAGCTTGGTGTCATCTGCAAATTTTCTAATGGTACGCTCAATCCCCTCATCTAAATCATCAGTAAAGATATTAAACAGGACTGGGCCCTACATTGATCCCTGGGGGACACCACCAGTGACCGGCTGCCAACTGGATGCAGCACCGTTCACCACCACTCTCTGGGCCCGGCCCTCCGGCCAGTTCCTAACCCAGCACAGAGTGCCCCTGTCCAAGCCATGGGTTGCCAGCTTTTGCAGGAGTCTGCTATGGGAGACGGTGTCAAAGGCTTTGCTGAAGTCCAGGCAGACCACATCCACAGCCTTCCCCTCATCCACCAGGCGGGTCACCAGATCATAAAAGGAGATCAGGTTGGTCAGACATGACCTGCCCTTCCTAAACCTGTGCTGTATGGGCCTGATCCCTTGTCCATCCTGTAGGTGCTGTGTGATTGCCCTTAGGATGATCTGCCCTAGAACCTTGCCAGGCACTGAGGTCAGGCTGACAGGTCTGTAGTTTCCCGGGTCCTCCTTCTGGACCTTTTTGTGGATTGGTGTGACATTCGCCAACTTCCAATCATCTGGGACCTCCCCAGTGAGCCAGGACTGTTGGTAAATGATGGAGAGCAGCTTGGTGAGTTCTTCTGCCAGCTCCCTCATCACCCTCGGGTGGATCCCATCTGGTCCCATAGACTTGTGGGGATCCAAGTGGCTCAGCAGGTCACAAAGTGTTTCTTCCTGGATTACAGGGGGGCTATTCAGCTTCTTAGCTCTGTCTACCAGCTCCAGAAGCCAGCTGTCCTGAGGACATCCTATCTTACTGTTGAAAACTGAGGTAAAGAAGGTGTTAAATATGTCAGTTTTTTCCTCATCTTTGATAACTATGTTCCCGCCCATGTCCAATAAAAAATTGAGGTTTTCCTTGTCCCTCCTTTTGCTACTGATGTATCTGTAGAAGGACTTTTTGTTATACTTAACAGACGTGGCAAGATTGACTTCAAATTGTGTCTTCATCTCTCTAATTTTCTTTCTACAAGACCTAATTACATTCCTAAACTCTTTGTGAGTAGCCAGCCCTTTTTTCCATAATTGGTAGGCTCTTTTTTCCCCTAATTTCCTTCAAAATCTCTCTGTTCAGCGAGGCTGGCCATCTTCCCTGGCAGCTTGTCTTTCAGTACACTGGGACAGCCTGCTCCTATGTATTCAAGATTTCCTTCTTGAAGCATGTCCATCCCTGCTGGACCCCTTTGTTTTCAAGGACTGTTTCCCAGGGTACCCTCTCAACTAGTCTTCTGAATAGGCTGAAATCTGCCCTCCAGAAGTCCAAGACAGAGGTTTTTTTGATGGCCCTTCTTGCATCCCTGAGCATTGAAAACTCTATTATTTCATGCTCACTGTGCCCCAGATGGCCTCCGACCCATCTCCCACCAGCCCCTCTCTGTTTGTGGACAGCAGGTCTAGGGACGCCCCATCTCTGGGGTATTCCTTGCATACTTAGAAGTACAAAAATTGCTTATGACCCCTACCAAGTAAGTTCTCACAACTCAACTGTAAGATCCATGCCGAAAGCTTATGCAGGCTGAACCACACAGAGTGAAAAGAAATATACATTGAGATCACTTTGGTGTTATAAGCAATAAGAATTACATCAGACAGAAGCCCAGATGAGAGAAAGCCTATTTATTTTGTTGTTTCCACCATTGTTCTCATTCAGCATATTTTGTCACATTATAAACCATGCACTGGTGAAAGCTGTTCAGTGGTGCCTGGCAAAATCTCAAGGATCCACATATCTAGAGCACTAAACACCTGACTCTTAGTACTTGCTGACACACTGGATTTTAATACCTTGGGGCATTTTGACCGTGTTTATAGGGAGACAGGTCAAGCACTTAATGCAGGCCTGAATATACAAAAACAAGTGTTTCCTAAACAAATTCTTCTTTCCATTCGCCCCCCTCCTCTTGCCTTTTCAGTCTCTTTTCATTATGAGGTTATTTTTTTATTTTTCAAGAAAATGAAGATTGTTTAAGAGGATATGGGAAAAGTTTGTGGATATCTTAGTTTGGTTTATTATATTTTGGAAAACACAGAGATGTCATTTGCTCAGACTTTTTAAAAAGAGCAGAAGAACTCCATAAAATCTGAATAGTATTTTAGAACCATTTTTTTGACTGAATTTCTCTTAAAATCCTTTTGAAATTATGTCTCAGAGTAATATAAGGTGACTAATTATTTACTGTTTATAGCATTGAAAGGTAAGCACAATGATAGCATAATAATTATTGGTTAAAACAGTGCAAACTCTTCAAGAGATCATTACATTGATCTGTAATGTCACTGCAACAAACCACATTCAGTGAGTTTGGATCTGTAATGTCACTGCAGTGAGTTTGGTTAGGTCTCCCTACATTGCTCTTTCACACAAAGGAAGTAACAGCATGTGTCTGCTAGCCCAGTTTAATAAATCACTTGAAAAAACAAACTACATGCAATATACAAGCAGGATAATATGATCTAAACGAATACAATAAAACCCAGTCCAGATAAATAAGAACAGAATTGGCAAGGTTTAGCATGCCTAGGCATAGAAACTATACACTTATTCCTCTAGAGAATAGCTAATAAATTATTTTCAATTTAAAAATTCAAGTTCATGCCAAGACACGGAAATAAGCCTAGTATTCCAAGTCAGGGCCTAGTCTTAATGAAAAAAATTCCCTCTCTGGTCAGAAAAAACTTGGAGATCAACATATTTATAAAATTTAGAGTCATATACTCTTATACACTTAGAGGTATATACCTGTATACTTAGAGGCATATACTCAAGTTAAACTCAACCTCCGTTTAGATTCAGATTAAATGACCATTATAAGAAAAGCTAAGATCTTGGCAAGTGTCTTTGAAAGTCTGGTCAATCAGAGTTTTTTATTTCTCAGCATTGTCTAAAATATTATTTTTAGTAAAGGTTGTGCAAGAACTGAGCTCTTCTGAAGAACTGATCTGTCGCTGAAGCGACTGAGAACTGCCTATTAACCTGAATCATTCCAAGGATTTTGGCATTTCATGTTGACAGAACTTTACTGCACATTCAACATTTGATGAATTTCTAGAGAAGTGCAAACGTGTGAGAATCTTCTAGAGAAGTGCACATGCAAATGCTGTGCACAGCCTCATGCATGCAGGCAAGGACAGAGACAGTTAGAGAAAACTGAAGTAATATACAAAGACCAGAAGCTGAGCATCATTTTGTTTATTTGTCCAGGGAAGCAAAAGCTCTGACTTACATGGTCCTAGCAGATAACTCCAGCCTCCCGCCCAAGTTGAAATAGTCCAAGCCCTTAATAAAGCAAAATTAGGTAGAAGTCTTGTGGCATCATTAATTAATTTCATATTTTTCAAAGTGGTTCTTGTGTTCAAGAGGCAGAGGAATGTAAGAATTACCAGTAGTTTCTGTAGCCAAAATTAGTGAAGCAAACAGTCTGCACCATGCATTACCAGGCATGTTGATCATACTTTCAGAGTGGAAAAGCAAGGACACTCTAGTCAAACAGAAGGAGGTTTAAGAGAGAACAAGGGAAGATGGATGTCAAGGGGAAGGAAAAGGAGAGTGAAGATTTTTTACTCACAGTAAACAGTAAAAAGCCAAAGATTCCTCTTGTATAACTCGTTTACTTTTCACTCCTCTCTTAACATCTTCTTCAAATGCATTTGTGTTATATCATTTGCAACACACTTCTCCGGTTCATTTCTCACATTACTGAGCTCTCTTTCATTTGGCTGTGATCAGCCAAGCTCCCTAGTCATAAACTTTCTGACTCACTTTCACACATCAGCCTAGTTCTATAGTGTAGGAACACCAAAGGGCAAAAACCTAAGGTGATAATCCCTCCCCTTCACACTTAACTACTCCATGAAACAAATTCCCTCAGCTCTGAACCTTCTTATGACTTTAAATGTCTGTTTAAAATCGTCACATATATATGTATATTATATATATATATGCATATACATGAGCTTGACTTATGAAATCCCACACTCATGTCAAACTCCTGATCACTTGCTGTTTGCCACTAAGAGTCTCAGAAGATTTAACGTGCTGGATATGAAAAAGTGGGAAGACAGAATGCCACTGTTCTGCTTGTGTGCACTGGAGTGAAAAAACTTCATATTAGTGTAAGTTTCTTTCCCTTCTGCCTACATATATTAAGTGGAGAAAACAAAATTTTTATGACTTTTTAGCCCGTGTTCCTGGTGGTCTCAGCATCAAACGAGGGACAGAGCACACGGGACAGTCAGATGAAATGTGTGTTCAGGGATTAAGTCCGCTATAGCATCATCTGTATTCCTCTCTGCTAATATACACCGCCACACGAGCTGCAATGAATATTGATTATATTATTTGTAGCCATTGTTTACAAGACTCATGTTTGCTTTGGACTTTCTGAGTCATCAGAATAACTCTGGTAAGCCTTAGCCCTGTCCTTGTGATCAACCAACCACTTGTGTGGTTAATAGCTGACTATCATGAAAGTAACAATTAAAACAGCTTTCTATATAAAGCAGTTTTGGCTTTATATAATCTCGTTTATGTAATTAGATACTTGTTTTCAGCCATAGGCAAATATTAATCTCCTTCCAATGATCTAAAGTAACTGGCATAAATAATACTAGGAGGTTAATGAAACATTGGGAAATTTTGTCTTGATTTTAATTTCTTTGCACATGAATCATTTAAATTACTGATTAGAAAACACTTCCACTGAATGAATTGGCTGAACAAAACTTCAAAATCAGGGTGGCTTGTCCCAGCAGGAATGGTGGAAAAATGTCCACGGCAAGGGTACAGAAGTATTAGGGAGGATATGGAACACAAAGGGATATGTACTAAAAAAGAGTCATAATTTTTTTTCTTACTGACAAATTCTTGAAAACTCTTTTAGGTAATCCTAGAGTTCTATTGATTTAAAGAATGATTCACAGTTGTACTGGAAATGAAGGAGCTGTCAAAGTGCAGTCACCAAACCCATAGGGTTTATTTCACAACAACTTACTGCTCAACTTTAAAACAAATATAACTCAAATCACAATACAATGATGATTGATGTTTTTCATCAATGCCCAATTATCATTCTATCATGTTACAGGACTTTAAAGTAGAGTTGTCTAAACCAAGTAAAGCACAAAGTGAGCATCTGAAAATCCAGGTCTGTACTCTTACAAAATTACTTACCAAACCACGTCTATTATTTTCTAACGTGTTAGGTCATGTTAGTTGTATGTAGGTATACAAGATAAGGCATTTATTTTAATCTTATGCTCAGATACCTTATTTCACTATTTTCTGTATCATATCTGCAAAGAGATTATGGGTTTATTTTTAAAAGGGTTAGAACTGAAATTCTTAACATTGGTGGGATCAGTTCTAAGTTTTTTTCAATTTCACTGGACTTCTTTAAATAGCCTTCACAGGTTACCCACATATGTTGCCAGGCACTTCGTGATCAGACCATTACAAGTCCAAAAAACTCTGGAGAATATGTTAGATACATATTTTACTTTTATATATATATATATTATATAGATAGATAGCCTAATATGGAACAGAGAAAGATTTATTTCTTGATAACAATCTGACATGACTTGACATGGTCATAGTTGGAAATTAAGTTCCATAATTCAGAGGCTGTTTGTTTGGTGTTTGTTTGGATTACAACAGCAATGTAACTGGGCTGTTACATTGCACAGTAACAGCAAAAAAATGATGGGAGGTTATGGGAATAGGAGGAAGTGGTTTAAACATGCAAATACTTCAAAAATATAGGTGTTAGAAGACATACTAGTAATCTATGCAAATTGTTACAGTATCAGAGGTGCTATATTTCTTTTAACCAAGGTAAGTATAACCTTATTTTCATACTATGTGTCCTGTGTAAACTGTATTTGTAGCACAGTATACATTTTCTCCTCAAGGACTGTAAAATAACTAATTCACAGCTTACATAGTAAACACTTCATACTTTTATGTGCTGTCAGCTCAGGTGAGCAAAAAACCAACTATTTAATAATTTTTAAAAATAACATATACCAATAAGAAAAAAATAGAGAATTCATTAAAAAAAAGTCTAGTGTCTCTTAGCTAAGTGCAAAATAATAAACAAAACTGGAATTTATCTGACACTTTTTGCCTGATAGACACCTCAAAAAAGATAAGCATTTTTTTATTTTTATCTGTGGAAAAGATTTTGGTTTTATCCCCCATCTCAAATTATGTCATCTCCCATACTGTACTTCCTAATTTTGAATTTGTGCTATTGTGCTATACACATTTGATGGCTTAAAGATTTTTCAGAGAAGAAACAAGAGAAGCATTCTAATGAGGAGTGTAGGAGAAGTCATTTTAATGCCCTTGAAATTTTGCAGCAATGAAAAATCTGAAATAAAATAAAATGGTTGCTTTTCAAAGATGTCTTTCGATTTTTTTTTTTTTTTTTAAATCCAACAAGCTTCAGAAAGCATTCAGGTTTTTTATTTAGTTTACCATATAAACCATATTTGAGTGATTTGGTAGCTGTATTGTTTTTTCAAAAGGCCAACTTATTTTCTTCTCATTTGCATTGAAGGAGAAAGGAAAAATGTGTTTTAACACATTTTCATTTTCTAATCAAGCCTTTCTGAAAGAAATTATGTGCCTCAATCCACTAGAAATAGAAGAATGAAATCATAGACTAAGATAAAATGCCTTCAGGTACATGCTCTGTAATCATCAGAACATATTATTACCACATCACACCAGACATATGACACATACCTTTAGTTGCCTTTTCTTTTCAGATAACCATTTAGAGCTTAAAAACCAAACCCGCTTTCATACAGAGGTTTACAAGATTCTTGATTAACTGCTTGGGTGACATTTTGATTCCAAATATATTTTTCTTTTGATTTTTGTTTCTATTTTACTTCCCATATTTTACCTTGGGGAAGAAAATATTAAAGATAATGCCTGTTAAGTTTGGCTTCATATCTTATGAAAACCAATGTAAATATAATATATTTTCCATTAAGATCTTTGAAAATTTCTTCAAGGATTCCCAAAGGCCCCTTTACACCAGTTTGGCAGTATAAATCAGACTTAAAGTGATGCAAATAGAATATTCATTCCCTTTAAAGACAATTTGCATTGCTTACACACAGTGTAAACAAGAACCATGTCCCAGACTGCTTGTTTTCAATGGACTGATTTTTGTTATTTGTTCAAAATCTAATTCAAACAAAACTCTCTCTAGGAAAAGGAATTTGTTCACTTCAAAGAATCCTATAACCTAACACTCTCATTTTTATGACTCTAGTTCACTTACAGGCACATTACCAGATGTCTGTTCACACTATAACCCTGTTATAACTCCATTATGTGCAGGTAACATTAGTTACCAATTAGAAATTCATGAGAGAGTGTAGAAACACTGTACGTTCTGTCTGGTTGCTTACAGCGTGTGAGGCCTATCCCAAAAAGAACAGTTCAACGTCAGGCTGAGTTTTGTGCTGTGCTGCCGCCCTGAATGACAACTCTTCTGTTGCAAATATTCTCTCTCCTCTTTTGACATATTTCAAATGGTGATCCCAGTGATGGTTGTGGCACTAACAAGAGGAACTTGTAACACCAACAGAAATTAATTTTTTTCTGCTCTTATGAGCCTAGTAACTGACGTTAGCTTATCTGTCCATGCCTGGTTTGAGATCAACATTGGAAATTACACCCCCTGGGTGAAGTTCAGAACTGTAACTAAAATCGATACAATATCTTTGAAAAAATCTGATCTTCAAATTAACAGTAGAACAGATATAGAGTGAGCAGTGACTAGAAAAAATTACATTGTATTAAATTACTTTCAGAAAAATTACTATTCCTACAAGGGAGAAAAAATGCAATATGACCTCTTGAGAGACAAGTACAGTTCTTCTCAATCTTTGGTCAATGAACCACAGGTGCTGATACCACTTCTTTTTGGTCAAAAGTTAAGTGATGCATTAGTTAAATATGAGGATAATTGTTTGGACTTATGTCTTATGCATATATCAAGAAACCTCTTCTTTGATGCCTAACTACATGTTTATTCTCCAATGGCATAATTAAGACAACAAATTTTACAATTACTTTGGCATTACTTAGTAAACAGCTTTTCAAATCTTTGTTTCATTCATTTAAAATTACTTCTAGAAAACACAAATTTATGTGCAACGTATGGTACATTGTAAGAACATTTAAAACTGCTTAATAATGAATCTTCACAAGGGGCCAAAATTAAGACTTAATAGACATACTTAGTGGACACATACCTGTGTCTTGATTTTTCAAACCTTAGCAGTATAACTTCAATGTTCTGTTATTATGGTTTATGTCTGGATGTTTTATCCTTAGCAGAGAATTAACTAAAAAGTTATAGAGGAAAATAGAAGCTATTTTAATTGTTTGTTACATAGATGCAAGGCAAAACCTAACTTAAACTTCACTGTGCTATATAAAATATAAATATATATTTTAACCTACAATATACTTGATGTATAATATTGTAAGACTTACACTCAATCCTAATTTAAACAAAGTTCATCCAAATAATGTTTAAAAAATATCAAGTTAAAGAAAATTTCATGGGCTTTCCAGTAACACAATTTGTTTAATTTGAGAATTGATGTTATCTGTACCATACAAAAGGGTTTTAGAGGTAGACATGCAATACTGCCTTCTTTAAATCTAAAGAAATTAACTCCATTCATGTGATAAACACATTTTTATTTCTGCTGACACGAAGAGGGCTAAAAAAGTTGGTCTTTTTGCCAACTTCCATTTACTCAGTATACAAAAGATATTAAATTATTTAAAACTCTATTCACATAATTATGTAGTCATTTTCCATCAAATGAAATCAGTCTAAAGCATGTGCTAGCATTCTCTTCTGCCACACAGTAATTGGTCTAACCTCCCAAATGAAATTAATTTAACTTTCTTTTGATGAGTCAAGTCTGAAAGGAAATAAGCATACCCATATTTAAAGCTCCTATTTACCTTTCCCTTTGTCTTCTTAACAGAGATAATCTCGAGCTTTGTCCTAGCAATATAGATGCTAATTTTACTATCTGGGAAAATCACAACCTGTGACTATCAGACCACACAAAAAACTCCACTCCTACTTTCCTATTGTTGGCATTGAAGACAAAATTTTGTGAATAATTTTCTTTTTTCTGTCTTCCTCTGAATATATACGTTCATATTACTAATGTTTTTCCTTCTTAGCACAAAGTAGAGAAAAATATATGAAAGCTGAAATTACAGTAGGTATCTGGAAAAGTTGCTTTATCTCTACAAAAGAAAAATATATCAGGTGACCCCCTTGTAAACATACTAAAAGATTTTATCAAGAAGTCTGTAATCTGGAAGTTACAAACCCAAAGTATACTCTTAGAATTTACTTCAGGATGATACCTTCTTCTGAAATTGCTTAATACTAGTGAGATATAGTCTCATGTCAGCAATAACCTTGCTGGCACACAGAACTGATGTTGCACTTTCCCTTCTAGCCAAAGTTAAGATTGTTCATAGTTTTATAGTCACCTATTGCTCATTTTACTCCAAGCTTCACCTTCTTGTTCCATTACACCATCCAGATCCACCAAGACAAAGTGCTTATGTAATTAATTTCTAACCCTGTTTGGTCAAAAAGATCCAAGTTATATGGTATTTAATCTGTTGAAACTGATGTCTGTCTGAGTGAACTGGGTTAAGAAGCAATTGCACAAACAGTTGTGACAATGGATCTGGGCTAGCTACTGCACTCCTGATACACACCAACCCATCCCAATTCCTCTATTATCCCTTCACCAAGCTTCTCTGGCAGAGGAGCCAAAGGAGAGGACAGGAGAGGACAGAATTTGTTGAAGCTCCTAAATCTGCAGAAAACAGCCTCATGCAGATCTGGTAAGAAGTTACTTTTCTGACAAGAAAAAGTAACTAAGAAACAGGAAGGAGAGGAGGTGACATTTAAGGAGAAAGCTAGATTCTGCAAACAACAGAGGTTGCTGTGGACAGGGATCTTCTCATCCTGCCTGCAGGCATCCAGGATAGCAGATGTGACAGACTGCAGAGCACCTGTCCCTGGCATTCCCTAATCTCATTCCTGCCATATTGAGGGGCTTTTTGGCAATAGTTTCAAGGAGACCAGAACTGGACTCTAAGTGAGCAAGAAAGAGACCGTACTTGGAGAAAGATATGATGAGGTAGTGGACTATTACAAAGAGGAATTTAGGTGCATCCAGAGGCTTTAAACCTATTCTGCCATTGATTTCAGCATGGAGTTCTGGAATAAGAGGAGGAACCTCCTGCCTGAGGTATTTTTAGGTTTGAACTCCCTCCTAAAGTGAGGACAGATGTTTTCTCTCTTCTCTAGCTGGAGATTCCTGCCCCAGGCCACCTGTGACTGACTCAGTTGCTGGGGCAACTCCCTACCTCACCCCAAGAAAATTCAGCCAAGTTGATGCCAACAATGCACTTTTTGAGCTGATCTCCGTTGTTGTGCCTGAAGCAAATAAGTGTGTTTGTGTTGACAGTCTGAATAAGGGTAGGGATGAGCAGCTACTGTGAATCAGAATTGGCACCCTTGGACCCAGCAGAAAGAATCCATCCTTGATTGCAGGTCCCTAAACCAACCCCTTTCTCACAAAACACAGGAGGAGGAATCACAGAATGTCCTGAGTTGGAAAGGACACACAAGATTACCTCTCTTATTCTACTAATAAGACATTCTGCTAATGACTAAATCCCTCACCTCAGACTGGGGAGACAGAGGTTTAATGCTTTTCCTGCAGAGGATAATGTGCATCTGCATGCTTTGGATGTCTATTTTTCAGATTACTGAGCATTTCAGAGAAGGATACTTTGTTCTTCCCTCTGCAATAAAATCTAAAGCAGGATACAGAAACCCTTACCACCATTTAGCAAAATTATTTTCATCTAGAGCTTGGCATGTTCACCCAGAATGGGAAAGATCAAGAGCCCAGGCTCTCCCCACCTCTCCAGTGAGCACTCACTGTTGTGTTTAACTTGAACACAAGCCTCTTCCTACTGTCCCAAAACATTCCACGGACAGCAGTTGATTGAAACAGCTATCAGAACAAGCTCCTCTTCATTTGCTTGCTGAGATAAGCACTGAAGCAGAGAAGGAAATTAACTGCAGTATAATGTTGTAATACTGTAACCACAAAAGTAAAAGGGGTATTATGTCATCTGGTCTCACTTTAAATGAAGGGCAAAAATTAAGATTTTATCTGAGTCTGCTGACTGGATTAAACTGTGCCAGGCAGGCAGGCAGAGTGACGTCTGATTCATATACCTCAAATATGTTTGAAACCTAAGCTAAAGATGGTCACGTGATCATGTTTTGGCAACTCCAGGGTATGAACAGTTACAAACACTTAGACATGGAAGAAATTTAACTGATAGAAACTTCAGTCCTTATAATAATCAACCTCTGCAGAGTGAGATGACAACCTAGGAGACTCTTTGAGGCTACGTATTTTAGATCTTCACAAACTTGAAAGGCACCTAGACACCTGAATCTATTTTGTATATAAATAATAAAATCCAATAAGCAGCTTTGGGCCTAAAGCATGGTCTCACAACCTTAGAGGACAGTGGTTGTATGACAGCTACCCTCTGGCACATGGTTTCAGGCAGGGTGGGGGTAAGGAGAGATCTGGGAGATCTCACTGGTGCAGTCCATCCTGTGAGAGATCTGACTGCCCAGCTCCTGTCTGCCTTGGTCCTTTTCTCCTTCACAGACAGTACTTGAAGTTGCAGTGACCAACAGTAATCCCACCCTTGGATCTAGGGTTGTGCATGAGCAGCTTATTTACTAAACCTACATCTCAGGCTTACTTTCAGCTGCCAGGATTTGGGGGCCTGTTTTCCACCAGCATTCATTAAGTTATCATACAGCGTGCCAAGTTTCCGTCAGCCCAGCAAAAACTTTCTCAGTTCCAAACCCTGTTTTCCTGATGGCAGCGCTCTATGCTGTAGACTTACTGAGTTCAGAAATCTATTTATCAAGTCAAATTTTCCTAAGAAGCTGATGGGAGCATACACACCTTAATAAGGCAGAAGATTAGTGGCCACAGGGACTAGTGCTTTCTAAAATCAAAACAATGTGGTGGGAAACTGTCAAACCTAAAAAGACAGCTACAAAAACCCCAAACTATATATATATATATATATATATAATTTTGGGCAGAGAGACACAAGGCTTCAGGTCCTACAAATCCAAACCCTAATCCTAACTTTGTGATCTTGAGACTGGTTTGCTTTTCATGAAAATCAGTGAACCAAACCTCTTCAGGTCTTACTCAGAACAGAAATCAGTGTCAATAAACATTGCAAATGAAAATCTTTCCTACCTGAAGGCTGGATATTTATTTTGGCAAGCTTCAATTCTTTTCAGCACATTCTGTAAGTATGCAGGTATCCAACTCCCAGCGCAATTAAGTGAGTCTTTAATTCCTGTCCACTAAAGTAAACAGAGGTGAAGTCATCGATTCATCTGTGTTCTTAGCTTGCAAGGATGTGACTGTAATGACTAACTGCCTTACTAATATCTGGTTGTTTCATTTGTGAAGGGAAAACTGCTCAGAGGCTCTTGTTCGGTGGGACAAGATAAGTGTTCTAAATAAAGCAGAATTTCGTGATTTTTTTTTTTACTACACAGAGAAGATCTAGAAATCTGCATCGCGTTTTGAATTACGCAGCACACTTAATGACAGATCCATAGTTTTGCAAAGAGAGCTGGAATGTCTATCAAATAGGAAGAGCTAATATTTGAAATGGTCTCAACAACACAGCAATGAGAAATAGTCAATGTGACAAAGATTTTTAAAAACTTTACAAAAGGGATTAAGGAACTACAGACTAGGAAATCTTACATTCATATTGGGAAAACTGGTAGAAGCTTTTATAATATATCCCATGATCCATCAAAAAGTGATAAACATTTTATAATAAGGAAAAGTGGACAGTACTTTTGCACAAGGAAGTCATACCTCACAAATTTACCAGTGATTTTGAAAGGTGCTCAAGAGCAGGCAGATGTGGGAAATACAGGTTATGTAGTGAGTGCAGATTTTAAAATAATTTTAACAGCATTCATCTTCAAGAAACTAAGCTGAAATCATAGCATGGAAGATCCTCTCAAAAATTAAGATCTAATCCAAGTATAGAAACCAAGAGAAGGAAAAAAACAAGTGATTTTACAAAAAAAGGAGATGCCCAGGATCTGTGCTAAGGGTTGCATTGTTCAGTATACTAATAAATGATTTAGAAAAGGAAGATTATTTTAAGGAAATTATATTTTCCATTAATTCAAGGTTTTAAAAATGAATATTCATATTACTTGCTGGTTGGGTAATGAACTGTCAGGGGAAATGTAATGCATAAAAATGCAGGATCATAAACAAAACCAGTCCTAATGAGATCTATGCAGTGGTGGGCTGTAAACTAAATGTTACTACTATAGAAAGATATCTTGGAATTAGTGAATAAATCCATACAAATCTGATCAATGCTCAGTATTGGTTACAAAGATAAATAGAGAAAGTCTTAGACTAAAGAAAAAAAGCAAAATTGTTGTTATGCAATTATTATAAATCTGATAGGTCTCCATTTTTATTTTTATTTGCTATTCATGCAACAATTCTAATCAAAAGTATAGATTTCCTTCTATATCAGTAGAGGTTAGGTAGGCTAGAACTAGTAAGTTTGGAAGAGAGAAGGCTCAACAGATTATGCTAGAACTCACTGGTGATGATTGTAAGTCAGAGAAGGTGAACAGGATGCAATTATTCAGATGTTTATAGACAAAAAATACAGTAAAATAATAGATCCATGGCCTTAAATTACAAAGATACAGATGTGAGTTCAGGAAATCTGTGGACTGTAGAAGGCTGGAAGAAAAGGCAGGTGAGGTATCACATCATGATGCCTTCTCCCAAGCCATCCACTGCCGTCGTCAGGGAGAGACAAGGTGCTTCACTCTGATCCAGTACTGGTTGTTTTAACATTATGTGCTCAATTGTATCACGCCAAATATCTGACCTTCTGTGGGAATCACGTAAAAAAATAATTTCCTTCTGACAATAACCAAACTTTGAAATCACAAGAAATGACTCAAGTCTAAACATTTTTTCTTGAACTTCTTATTCAGATAAATTCCTTTTCACTAAAGGCAGCAAGAATACTTCTAGTGATTCCAATGCAGATGTCATAATTCTCCCTTTAGTGTTTTTATCACACATATGTCCACACTACTTTAAACAATACTGAATAGAGAAGGCACTCCCTGGAGACTTTTACAAGTCAGAGACAAAATTCTCCTTGATTGCTGTGGGTCCAAACATTTTTACTCAATAGGAAGGGATGGGCTTTTCAACAATGGATTTAAAGACAGGGAACTAGAATATGCAGGTATTTATACTTCATTGCTAGTTCTGAGAAACTATTATCATAACATTTTACTACATTGCTTTCTTATTACTAAGTGTGGGCAGAAGTACAGAGTGCCTCAAACGGTATGACGCTTTCCCACAAAAAATTAGCATTGTTCTTTTTCTTATCTGGGACCTTTGCCACTGGTTCCTGAGCTGATAACTCCACAAGCACATTCTGTACATTGCTCTTATTAACCAAGGAGTAACATTTAAGGTAGGAAGTTTACTAGAATTACTTCTTCAGTCATGCCAACAGATTTATCAGATATCTGAAGAGGCCACCCCATATGGACACATTCTCACGAAGTCTGCACAGGTGAGGAGACTACCATAGCATAAAGCTAACATTGAAATACTATAATCAAACTTGAACAGCTTACACTAAATAACCTTTGTTCTCCTAGCTATCTAGCCAAGACTGAATATCAAAGAGTAATACCACTAAATGAAACTTCCTTTCCTATCATTTGAGGGATAGCTTCTTATTCGCTGGGACAGGCTACCTTTAATGTTGACAGCTGTGGAGAAAAATCTCAACCCAGTCTTGCATTGCAAACTCTTTGACTGAGTGCCAACAGTGGGCTGAACTTTTCCTAGGACTCCATGAGACCACCACCACTATGCAAGACTTATTTTGTGAACCCTGGAATCTCATGCCCCAAGCAGTAAAGCACTGCACATAGCAACATCTGAATCAGCTGAAATCAGTAAGGGTAGTTGGTGTCTCTTCACCAAGGTATGACTGTAAGGACTTCATGAATAGTGTTGAAGAAGCTGATCCTCTGAGTTCACACAAGAAATTTTGTAAGGATTTTGGAAAGTATTTATCTTATAAAGTCATCTGTCTCATTGAAATAAATAAATAAATAAAGATGACTGGCTGAAAATAATACTCTCTGTGACTTAATTTATATTCTCATGATAAAGAAGATGTAGTAACACTGTACTATACTGTGCAGTGGTTTTAGGTTCAATGGACTTTACTTAGGTCTTTCACATAAGAAAGAGAATTATCCTATCCAAAATTGTAAAAGCCATGTGAATTGGATGGGAGCAGCTAATATTACCGTATAGTGAATGTAGCCACTAGCTTATAATTTTACATTTCTTTATAGAGATAGCAATGTTTCAACTGAATGCATCATAAGAAACAAAATGCACTCCAAACGAGGTAGGAAAATATTTTATGATCCCAGAAAAGAAACCTAATTCATCAAAACTTCTTCTTTGCAGCATGTTGTTAAACATAAAGCTGTTTACAAAGTACTCAGTCATGCATATTATACAAAGGCATGGTGATTTAGAAGACTGAGGAATGTTCAGCTAAGACAGCAACTCTCATTTGGAAAAAGTAATGGGGAATTAAGATCAGGATCTCTTTTCCTGCAGACAGGCCACACTGTGAATATGTATTATATAAGCTAGGAGATATTCAAAACTTCTATGAATTACAGAAGGGCAAACAGAGAAAGGGTGGACTTGTATCAGGGGCTGATCAACAGCTTCCATCAGTTCTTACTGCAGCTGGTTAAATTGTGGCTGCTGTCAATCCTCTACACTTCTCTGCTGCTGTTTCTGTTCAGACCAGATTCTTACTCCTTGTGTTCATAATCTAGTAGGTCTGACCAAGTTTGGCAGAATGAGTAGTGTTCTCTTCCAGGGACCTTGACATAGTTGATTGGCCATCATACAGCTTTTATGCTGGAGAGTATCTCTTATTTTAGGTCAGACACAGAGAAAACAAGCCATGAGACAGTCAGTGGTCTGCACACATCTTCAGCTTACTGTTAGTTGTGCCAGTAGCTGTAAACACAAATTCATTAAACTGCTCTAGTCTGCCTCTTTGCCTGTCCTCTCCATTCCACTTCAACCCAGATACCTGTCTCCAGCCTACCTCTTCAAAAAAATTTTATCTGGCTTTGTGAAGCAGGGCAACTTTCCCAGAGAATGGTGTTTTCCCAGACTTGTTTACCTGTCTGGGGAATTTGCACTAAACTCTCACTCCAGTGATCTGGGAATATAATATGTAGAACAGCATTGGAAAGAGAACTTTTTTTTTTTTGAAGTGACAGGTGGTGAGGGCAAGTGTATTGGGTTTGGGGGGTTTTTATTTGTTTGGGTTTTTTTTTGCACTTGCTGATGTTCTAACATCTAAGACATCTCAGTATAATAGTTTTTGAAGTTTCCAGGCTTCCAAGAGCTCCCATCTGAAACAAGTTATCACTATTTAATACAGATAGCATAGAAACACTTAAAGGCTGAGGAGAATAGGATGAGAGTTCCTGTCTCACTACCCATTACTATCTACTCTTTTGTGAGGAAGCAAGGGTTGAAGCCAGGGGACTAAACCATAAATGTATGAAGTTTTAAAGCATAGCAGAAATCTGAAGAAGTAACAATATTAAGATATCATATTATTACTGGTAACATACATTTGTAAATCTTAGGGAAAAAATATGATATTGTTAATATTTTCCATTGATTGTCTTCGACATATTCAGGCAGAACAAGTTCTATCTAAAATTTTAAATGGATGTCCAAATTTTGCCACAGTCTCAGAGGGAAGTACAGTCTGTCCTAATTTCCAGGGCTGTCTCATGTAAACTACATAAATTCATTAGGTGATACTCTTCTTAGCTTAAATACTTCCAAGGTATTTGCCTTAAGTCTCCCATGTATACACAGAAGTGGAAAAATGGATGCTTATCCCTCATCTACTCCTCTCATTTAATGAGTTAGTTGGATTGGTATTTTAACTCAAATGTCCCTAGAGAAGACTCAAACGTTAATTGTGGCTAGGATTACAACTAACCACATCTGATGCTATGGTAGCATTAAGTGCATAATTGTTTAGTTGCTAGAATATTCACCCAGGAAGTGAGAGAACCAAAATTTAGCTCTTAATTATCCCAAGGGAGCAAACATGCATCTCCAGCACACCAATGGCACGGTACCAAACAACAGAATAACTTAGAGAGGATCCCCTGGGATGTGCAGGCAGGAGTGCCAAGGCTAGGAGAGCAGACTGGACATGTCCTTGCTGCAGCCCATGTTTGAAACTGCTCCCTCAATTTGGAGGGTCTATGCTTGGCTTCTAGCCCCAACTTCCAATGCCACTTTTGTTCACAAGACAGTGACAGTTTAATATAAAACACCTATGCATTTCAAGATTCAGATGCATAATACCTGTTCTGACCTGATCACTGTTTTAGCATCTGGCACAATAATTTTTTATCTGTTCTTGGTAATACGGAAACAAGGAGATGAAATGGACAAAGACCCATGTTATGTCCACTGAATAGAGTGGCAGAGCTCCAATTCCAGTGAGATCAGCAATCAAACTTAAATTATGAACTCAGATCCTCAAGTTAATGGCGAAAGTGATATTAGAATAGAGGAACGGTTGGTAGGATTTACACACAGACAAACTAGTCATACTTCTGAGACATAACTTCGCTTACACAAAGCTGTGATCAATAAAAATAACACAGAACAACTGGGACTATTACAGTCCTATTTCCAAAGTCTAAAAAAATGCATCCTGAATTTGGTACAGGCCACATGCTTGAAATATGGGCAAGATGCTTTGCAAAGTGCCAAAGGTTCAATTAATCCTGAAACAGCAATGTCATCAGAATCCCATTTCTTTTGTTTTACCTATCATGTCAGATTGCAGCCATTAATGTAAGGTCTGTGTGACATTTAGAATTCTCCTTACATAGGGAGCAGCATAACTTTGATTTTTTGTACTGTCACAGGCACCTTTTGTGCTATGTAAATGGCAAAAAATTAGATGGAATCCTCTTACCTGCTTTTATACTTTCTATTTAATATAAATATGAATAATTCTACACTCAGCACTGAATTTCATAGAGAATGAAATTCTCTCTCTCCATAGAGACCTGGATTCAAGCACATAAAATATTTGGTGAGGGCATATAAGTCCAAGGTGCTGGATTCCAGAATCTGCTGCAGCCGCATCCTCTGTTGAAGTCTGAGCTACTAGAAGGACGAGCATCCTTGATCACAGGGCAGGGGTAAAGTAAGACTATGATACTCCAGATGAAAATGTTTTGCAGATGGGTATTTTGAGGGTCCCTCAAGGTCCAGGGAAGTATAAGTCTAGCTGCAAAGTCATGGCTCTTGTGTTGATACAGGACTCCTTGAAACAAGCACATACTTGCAGTTGAAATGAAACTGCAGCATTGGTTCTGGAACTGACCTGTGAACATCTGTCATCAGCACTGTGGCTGGAAAGCAGGGAGGCAGGAGTGGGTGCACAAATCCTCATACAGACAGGTTAAATCTTGTTATTTAGTATAAAATAGATAAGTCAAAACCCAGGATACCTCTTTTCCATGAGTGACTAACCACCAGACTTTAAAGCCAGGTTTGCATGGCTCACTGACTTGTGAAATTGCATGCTTCAGCTCCAACAGAAGGGTCTGTGAGCACTTTGTGTGCCTTCTTGCTGCTCTGCTCTTCATTCTCTCCCAGTGTGTGGCCTGGGGGGGTTCACATTTCCCTGAGATATGCATATGAATTCTTTCAGGGCGAGAAGCAAAATTAATTAAGTGCTTCCTTTGCAACTGCTATAATCCCCAGACTGTTATGTAAAGAGGTCCTTGTCCAGTCAATAACTTTCAGAAGAAAAGCTGAACCGTGCTCAATTATTTAAGGGAATAGTTTCAAGTTTCCACTGCAGAGGGAAGGGGAGTAAGTGACAGATTTTAAACAGAGAGAAGCACTTGTTGGTAGACATGCATTGAGCACCTCAGAGTTGCCATCTCAACATATATATCTGACTTCTCTAGCAACCCTGAGCAGGGCTCTGCATAGTATAAGGATTTAGGGTTCCATGTGAAGTATCTGTTTCCCCAGGTCTGTCAGGGGAAATAAACTGAAACTTTTGGATTTCACTCTAAACTTTGGACTCAAAACAGTTCAGTTCTATGGTGCCTCATTTATAAATAACTACCTATTTTCTTCAACTGAGTGCTGTCCTCTTTTAGTGTATATCAAGCACAGTGTTTAAAACATTGGTATTTTAGAGAATCAAGACAGAGATAAGATTTAATTCATGGCAATTAACATGAAGTAGTTTGCCATATTTCCATTTTGTGAGAGATAGGGAGGGAGAAAGTAAAGCCAAATAACATGAACTGTCAGTGCCATTTTCCATGTAATGTCTTCTAATGCAGATGCCAATTCAAGGAAGCAGAATGTGCCACAGACTCTGATTTGTAGGTATAAAGTCATAGTTGGGACATGTTTGTGAATAGCATATATTAAAAACAGGTAACTTTAAATAATGCTGAATAAATAGTAAGCTGTTTTTTGAATCAGAAAACCAGAACCAACAATGTTCTGCTCTTTCAACTGAGTTTTAAGAGTCACTAGTCAGAACAGAAAAAAACAGTAAGAGAATTATGTCTTCTAAGTGCTCTATAGACTCAGAATATATTGCCTCAACAACCCTTCTTCCCATTAAACTCAGGCTCTTGTTTGATGATATAGTAAACCCAGATTATGGATTTTAGTACCTTGTTCTAAAAATATCTTGGCTACAGTATAAAAAAACCTTTAACATAGCCTAAACTCAATTCACTGCAAATTTGTTAAAAACAAAACAAAACCTGGGGTTCTTGTCTGTCAGGCTTTATGCAGAATTGGGTGTTGTCTGTTGCTCCACTCTAACTTTGTGCCAGATCAGGTAGCATCTTGCAGCACCTGCAGCTGCCAGAAAGTCAGCACAGAAGCATAAAGTCAACATACTTTGTTTGTTGTGTGCACTCAGTAATTCAGTATAGATGTGATTATTTGCCCATACCTAATCTGTATCCTATTTGTGGTGCTGGGTCACCTGGTAAAGCAGAGGCTCTGTAAGAGTTATCATGAAAGCAAACTCTTATTTATCCAGCAAGGGAAGGGAAAGGAAATACAACAGAGTTTAAACAAAGCAGAAATTAATTAGCCCACGGGAGCTTAAGGACATCTTTTACAAATATCTGCACGCAATGGTATTGCACTTGTTATACACCTCGTTCACACACTCATAGCCACTGCATATAGGCAGAGAAGGTCCAAAGAATCGATCCTGCCATGTGAGGATATCATGGCTGCTTGACACAGCATGTCTGGCACTGGACCAACCACATGCTGACTCTGAGGATCTCCTCAGAACAGCCTTTGCCCCTGGGAGTTACCACTTGGAGAGCACCATGTGAAATACCTTCATGATTTGCCCTTCACATTTGTGTGGATGTGAAGAGAGAAGTGCTATTTCACTAACTCCAACTCAGAAGAACAATACCCTCTTCCTCTCTTTGAAAAAGGTAGTTAAATGGAGTGGGGAAAAAAAACAAACAAAAAAAACCCCAAAAAACCAACAAAAAACCCTCCACATTTTCATAGTTATAAACCTATTAATATCGATTGTGCACTGGTAGAATGCATGTGTTTTTTCCTTATTCTATGTAGATGGGTGTTTTCAATGCTTTGGAGTCTTGGTCCAGTTTTTCAGAAAATCCCTTTATTTTCTCATCAGTCTTCCTATCATTTCCTTCAATTTTTTCCTCCTTTCTCTCTCCCAAACACATCCTAGGATATTTCTTCTGATTAGAGAAGTCGATGCATCACTCCAATGCTCTGGTGTAGTTTCTAACATGTACAGCTTGGAAAGTACCTTAGGCTGGCACACTGCTGGATCTGTTTCCTTCTAGATGAAGCAAATCAAAGTGAGACAAACTTCAATGCCCTGCTGCTGTGGCTTCTGATGCCTCCTGTATTCACAGAAAAACAAAACAAAAGTAAACCTCTACTAAAAGCTGCTTCTGGATAAACTGAGCAGAGAATATATATTGAAGGCATTAATGAAGCCAGTAAAAGTAACCTACACAAAAAAATATATTTTTTTCCAGTGTGCTGTATTAATTTGAGGTTAGTGGTTAAATACAGAAGATTTATATCAGAGTTTCCACTTAATGAAAGTATTTGTGTGGATGATGTCTGTTTAGTTACTGTTAATAGGGATTTTGCAAGATGTAATGTTCAACAAAGCAGCAAACTATCTTATTGACAGTATTATCAAAGGTCATTAAATTAGAAGTGTTGATTGTGATACAACATAACTGTCATTTCTGATTTCTTATGTTTTTTTTGAGGCTGGAAGAGGAATGCATTACTAGAGAAACAGATACATCTGCTGTTCCAAGAGCACAAATTGCATCTATGACCCGAACATCCTGTACATATAAAAAATAACCAGCTATATAATCCCATCCATGGTAGATGTGATAACACACAGGAAATATGAAACTGGAGAAATCTTATGGTTCTGCTCTAATACAGTTATTATGGTGTCATTAGAGGAGGCCAGACTGAACACAGGAGAGGAAAATGAGGATTCACATAGACATCTCTTCTAGTTTTGTAGGAATTACTCAGAGATGCCAATGTCTGAGGTGTTCAACCCTGACCATCAGGTGGAGTTTCTGCCTTTACACTCCTATCAGCACCACAGTGCTTCCTCTCTTGTGCTTCCCAGAGAGTCAGGCTGTTAACTTGGGGCCTGGTTTAAACCGTTCCTGTTAAAGCCCTACATTGTCCATATTGCCCTCAATCAGATCCTTTTCTTTGTATGCTTCCCAGGTTCTTGCCTTGTCACAGCTCCAGGCTGTTCACCTCTGCTTTACCTTCTCTCTACAGAAAAAAATGCCAAGAGGCATTTGTCTGCAACAGCAATTAAGTATTTAATAGCAAGTGAAATTATGGATTTGATAAAGTTAACAATGTAAATAAATCAAATATTATTTGACAGGACATCACACAATGTTATCAACAATAAACTATAATGCTGTAAAGTTAACAGGGCACACAGTAAATAGATTAGAAACCAGAAGGTCTTGAAATGCAGCTATAAACATGGAGTAATTTTTGAGTAAAGTCCCACAGGGACAATCTTTTACCCTAATTTTAATGTATATTTTAATTAACTAATTAAACCAGAAAAAACAAACCAAACAAACAAAACCCAAACAACCTAGATATCACCACAGTTTGCTTTTGCCATTAATGTGAGAGGAATATTATAAAAAAAGATGCTGGTTTGCTGGCATTGTTTTATTTCATTTGCTTAGGTAGTTATATGATTTTTGTCATGATTAAAAGTAAAATCATGTACTTAAACAGGACGACTAATGACCGTTCTCCCAGGACTAGAGGAGGGGAACCAAGAGGAGGGGACTTCTGGATCTGAGCCCCTGGCAAGTTAGACTTCCCAAAGTGATTGTTGTTACCAAAAAAAATGATAATAGAGCTCACTGACATTAAACAAGGGGATAACAGTTTTAAGTGGGAAAATTTCTGTGTGGTATGCTGCAGTTGAATCAGACTTGAAACAGGAATTAATATACAGCAAACAAATTGCCTTTGTCATGTATGAGGTCATGTGAACAGTCTCTTCTGGTCTTAAAATATATTACTTTATGTATAGGGGGAAAAAATTACCATCACAAAGCTTTATCCAGATCCGAGAGAATCAGTGGAGAGTACAAGGAATAGTAATTAATTTTCTAGTTATTATTTTAACAAGAAAATTGCAAAGCAAATCTCAACAATTTTTCAGATAATTCAAGGTTTTCCAAACTGGAAATACCAAAATTTCAACTTTTTAAAACTTTGCATTCCTGTCTTTTCCCTTTCTGCCTCCCCTTAACCAGTGAATGAATGATGCTTGGGGATTTTACTCCATTTCTAGTCCTCTTCCCACCACCCCTTTCTCTCTCTCTCTGTTATTCTCAGGAATTCCTCAGTTTTGAAAATATTACAGAGTAGTTCAAGGAAAACTGAAGGTCTCCACTCTGCAAGACCCTGGATGTTTTCCCCAAGCCCCTCTCCAAGCAGCATTGCTCTCACCAGCTGCCAAGACCCACACAGGGAAACGGCAGGCAAGCAGCAGCCAGACACCCACAGCCCCAGCAACACCTTCTTCCTCCCCTCTGCACCCTCTCTGCTGGCAGCCAGCTGGAGTTTAGTTTAGGAGCAACTCCTGCAACCCACCACCACTTGCACTTTTCCCCAAGGAAAGGGATCTGGAAGTTTTATGGGATGATTTGAAGTGGCCAGAGCACTTTGGAAAATCTGGGCATCTGCATTTCTCTCCTTTCCCCTCTTTTCTATGACGTATTATATGGCAAATGCAAATTGTCTTGAACAGAAAAAAAAAAAATTAGGAACCTTGAACATGTCTGTAGAGCGAAATCCAGACTGTCTGACAGTCATAACATTTAACATAAGTTAAATGATTGTTATAAAACAGGACTTAATCATATACTCACAAGTTAAAAAAAAAAATAATCACAGTGTTGTCTTCAGACAGTTTACTAGTACCAAGTATGAAAAGTTTTCTTTAGAGTTCTGTGGGAAGAGGGAGAAATGCAGAGTCTACCATTAGAGACATTTAGGAGTAGTTTTATCAACAGCTGGACTATTGAATCTGTGAAAAAAAATCACTCCAATCCTTTCAAATTGCTATGTATTTAACAACAGATGAAACATTTAAAAGTAAAAAGGTATCACAGAAAGAGTTATCTTATACTAGTACAATCTGACATTAAGGAATTTGGAAGGTGTTTTATATGGATTTTTGTGGGTTTTAGCTGGGTGGCTAAAATATACTACATTAATTTTGAGTCTGCACTTACAGACTGTGACAGAGTGGAGAGTAAACAAATAGGCTTGTTTGCTCTCTGAATTGTAATACTCTGGGTCTTTCATTGATTTAAAGGTATTTTGGTCATATTTTATGCTTTGACAGCACCTGTCAATCCAAGATCTCAAATGCTTTACATTAGTTAGTCAGCAAAACCCACAGAATATTTCTCCCTCTTGAAGCCACACACAGTAATGCTGAAAATGCAAATTCTTTGTACGTACTAATGAAAAAAATGCATAGTAATGAAAAAAAAATCTTTTGCCATGACAGGTGTTAAGAATACTATTTTGTATACCTCTGTATACCTCTGTATAAAACAGTAGAAAAGTTGATAGTCACAGTCAGTTAGCAGCAACGCAACATGTAAAAGCTATAACCACTCTAGCAGTCACCACAACTGGGATATGGCTTTTCAGAGGTGCCCAGTGGCCAGTTATTCCTGTGCCTCTTCAAGTAAATGCCCAAATACAAACAACCAAGCTGTAATTCATTTTAAAAGCCATCTGGTGGTTCCCTTCTTTAGGTTCCAAAAAAGGTTCCTCCCAGTCAGAGATTACAGGATATGCAAGGCTTGCTTCTGCTGTGATGGTAATAGGAAAATGTAGCAAGGAAAGGATGAGAGAGAGCATGTGCTGCTCCAGGCAATGCTAATGAGGGGACCACTCATTAGCACAGTAGCCTTCCCTGTCATAAATCTGCCCTGATCTGTTAACGTTTTCTAATATGTAGTTTACTGTAATAAATTAGAATAAACTGTACCAGCTAAATTGCCTGTGATGTTGCAGTTTCTCTTTGCAAGACTGAAGCTGCCTATTTTAGTTCATTTGCTTGTACCGTTTGGTCCTGCTCTGCTCTGTGGGGCTCCCTGCCCCAGGTCCCCCTTAACAGATGACATGAACCCAGGAGGTCTAAGCAAAATGAAATCCCAACTATTGAGTTTCACTTGGTTTCATTCTGAAATCATGCAACACCAGACACCTTATCTTTAGAGTAGGTACTGGATGAAGTTACCCAAAATAGGTTTCTAAGAAGATTCCAGCCAGCCTGGGCTGGGATTTGGAGTACATGGGTCCAGACTGAAATGTTAAGCTTAGACAGTACTGATTAGAAGTACCTCAAGCTCTTTTACAAGTGGATACAATAAAAAAATTAAACAGTTGCTCCTGAAGCTGTTCCTTTCCTTAGGATTAAGTTTGACATTGCAGACAATAGCAAAAGGAAGGGAAAATTACTATTGTCATTTGGCTGTGAATTTCCTCATACCATCAACACTTACATGATGCACGAGTGGATTCAAGAAACTAAACAAGAAAAATTTCTCTTTTCCTCCCCACAGGTTCAGTATGCTGCTGACCCACAAAGCTGAACCAGTTCATTTAAGAGTTAAATGATTCACTCAAGTCACCCCAAACATCAGTGATTATGAAAGAGGAGGTGTCCTGCTTCTCTGACAAAAGAGGAGCAGAAGGAACAAAAGTTGAGAGGTAACAGGTCTTTCTGTAAAGAAAAATTGCACCCTCAAAAATCCTATTTATTATTTAAATAATCTGTGATCAATGACATCTTTATGTAAATATCATTAATAGAATCCAGATGTAATATCACAGAATCACAGAATATTTGAGGTTGGAAAGGACCTATGAAAGTCATCTGGTCCAACCCTTCTGCTCAAGCAGGGCCACCTAGACCTGGCTGCACAGGACCAGGTCTCCAAGGTCAGAGCCTCCACAACTTACCTGGGCAAATTCTGTCAGTGCTCTGTCACCCTCACAATAGAAGGTGCTTCCTGAAGTTCAGAGGGAACCTTCTCTGTTTCAGTTTGTGTCTATTGCCTCTGGTCCTGTCACTTAGCACCACTGAAAAGAGACAGACTCCTTCTTCTTTGTACCTTCCCTTCAGATATTTGTACACATTGACAAGACCCCTCTGAACCTCTCTTCTCCAGGCTGAACAGTCCCAGCTCTCTTGGCCTTTATCCATACAAAAGATGCTCATAAAATTCTTTGAGGAAAACTGTATATATTCCTTCTCCTGTGAGGTCAGGTGATAGAAGACAGGATGCAATATGCATTAGAATCTATGATTTGATTATACCAAAGTGTCTCTCTTTATTATAACATGAAATCTTATGTATATAATCAATAGAATCAAAGGAATGATTCATCCTATCTTCAAGTAACTGTCTGAAACAGGTGAGATGAACTACGCTCTAAAATTCCCTACTTCAGTAAAGGAGCCATTTACACTGAAGGAGAATAAACATATTAGTGTCATAAGCTACATATAAGCTACGTAGACCTCTAAAGTAGAACTTGTTACAACATAAAATAAAAATACAACTGGTGCGTTTACTCTGCACTGAAGGTATGCAGGGGGTATTCTAAGGTGTTAAATTAATATCGTGGTCCCTAAAAGTGTCACATTATTTTTTAAAAAATATGTTCTCAACTGCAGAAATCTCATGTCTTTGACATAAAATTTACAAACAGACCTCATAAAAATATTCCTGTGGTAAACAAATTTACTACAAATGCCCTATTATTTGGTTCATGGGGAATTATAACAAAAGTTAACCTAGACCACAAAAGTTTTTATATCAACTACTGTTTCTGGGGTCATTCATGAAGCAGGATAGAACACAGGATAATTGTTGCTGCAAGAAGGATATTTACTGCATTGGATAATGATCAGCTAGCAACGTATTGTAGAAATTCAGTTTTAGTACACTACTGTATTTGTTTTGCTTAATGAATAGCCCCTGGTTTGTCTGAAACTTCTTGCACATGAAAGAAGCATGTACAGTGGGAAAAAGGAGAAATTATGGATGAGCTTCAGAGGGATTTTGATAGGATACAGATTCAGCTTCCTTTTAATCATCTGGATATCATCTGGACAATCATCTGCTTCTTCACAAAAGAAAACAAACACTAGACATTTTTGGCATAAGATTTAGGTTGGCTGGTATTAAACAGCAGCTGTAGATCAAGTCCCTTCATAGTAATCCGCCCCTCATAGTGATTCTAATTTTAAATATTTGAGTTTCCATGTAGATAAGATTCTGTGCTTCTGGAGAGACACTCATACATTTGTTTATAGAAAAGGGGTTGAGGTGAAATTAGGTGTGTTTTGTTATTTGAAGACTTATTATACTTCACCTGCCAGGAGAGGTTTAGCACTGTAATTAATATGTCCATGAATCAAACACAGGAGTCTAGTACATACAGTGACAGTATTTAAGTAAAATATGTGATTACTCTATCATCTGCTTAACAGACTTTGCCAGTTCATATTTCATGTTCATTTTGAATATTAGTGAATCTCTGGTTGTTCTTCCTCTAAAACACCATTGTTGCATTGCATAGGAAAGAAACGTAAATCTGTATTACTGCAAAGAACAACTGGTTGTGTTGAGACCTAACATTATGCTGACCAAGAGTTTCTTACTGCTTCTTTGCACTCCCCTATCATCATTTCTACTTATGTGCACTGATTCTCAGTTTACAAATTCAGGTAGAGACTCTTTTGATCTTCGAAAAATGTGTAGTAAACCTGACTTGTTGAGACAACAGGCCTCCATGCCCCACGGTGGAACACAAATCAGTCAGTGTCAATTGGGAACTTAAGCACAAATTATCATCTAATCGTTGCTTTGAAAGCCAATGAAGATAGAGCTGCAGGACATCCTAGAGTGTCACAGTAGTTACCAGCTGTACAAGGAAAGACCTCATAAAAGGATGCATCAAAGAACAATGTTTATGTTTCACACTAGCAGAAGAATGAATGACAGAACAAAAAAAGTGGTAAATTACAGGGGACAATAATGATCCAAAGATCCAAAGCCCATGTACTCAAGTCAGCAGATCCGGGTACAGCCCTCCAGAAGTGGGAAAATGCAAAAACCCGAGCCACACTGGAACAAAGTGCATGGATGACACATGGCAGATTGCCCTGCAGTAGGTAAGGCAAGCAATGAAGAGTTATCAGTCACCTTGTCATTTGCAGTTATGTCAAGGTTAGAATCTGAATTTTACAAGAATCTCAATGATCAGTGACACTGATTTTTCTTTAACATTTGCAAACAACATCAGATAATAGCAAACATCAGAAGGAATCCAGAGATGACATTAAATAGAACCCCAACAATTACATACAGACTAGTACAAGCATGATGACATGAAGGGAGAGAGAGGATGGCTTCCTGGAACATCTGCACACTGTTGAAGTCTGGTCCCAGCAAGACAAGAAAGGCTTTCACATAGAACACACAATAGTTACTAAAGGAACTGGTACATACAACTCAAATGGAGGGATATGGCCTGGAACTGTTCACGAGTTACATCTTAAACTGTGAAAGAAGTTCCCTTACAGCAAAGCTATTTACAAAGTATGTACTAAGCTAGTACTAATTCAGTGGAGATAAGTTATAAACAATATGCAATGAAGACTATCTATATTTTCTCTGAAAAAGGTATTAAGTTGTGCATTCTGCAAAAATGGCATCCTGGAAACACCTCCAATTCAAACTTCATGCTTTGCATTAGTGCTAAAAGAGAAATTTTCCCTGGGTCTGTCCATGAATCCACAAGACACTTCTGATGGTCATGTTGGAGGCAGCCAGCACTTTTCCTTCTCCATCCGGAGAACAAATAGTGTGGAAGCACCCCTTATTAAAACAGAATAAGTTACTATATAGAGCTTTACATTGAAGTAGGTTTACAGTTACCAAATGAGGGAAGTGCTGACAGATATAGGGAGATGGCTAAGAACGTCATCACAAGTTTTTCAAGTGGTGGGTGCAGATGTTTGTCTACAAGTAACTATATTCTGAATCCTTGCTTAGTGAATTAACTCCTTACAAAAAACTCTTCTTAGCATGCTGCTCCAGGCAGTGTGCACTAGGATTCTCCAGCAATCAAAATGCAGGCAGGATTTTGATAACAGTAGTCTTCGGATTAGGAACAATTTGAGGTACTCGAGTGCTTTTGTGGACCTAATTTACTCAATGGTGTATTGAAGACAGTGGAAACTGAGTTTTGACTTATATGCTAGAATTCTGTACTGAGGCTATCCTGTGATGGAATGGAAGCTGAATTTATCAGGTTAATAATCTAGAAAATATAAATGCAACAGTGTTGTCCTTGATTATCTTAAAGCAGAGATAAACTCTCTTTGTCTTTTTTTCTGAGAGTGACTTCATTTTATTCATCACTTTAAGTATGTTTTTCTTTTTTTTTTTTCCCTTTTAGTTTTTTGGAGAGAAAGGCAGGAAGGAAAGGAGGGAGAGGAGGACATCAGTAGTTCCCTTTCCAGATAATTTTGCAAATACAGATTTTACTTTTCTGTACATAAAATTTTGATGAACTTGTAACATCCATTTTGCCTGATGCTAAGACAGTCCTTTCTGCTTATGTAAGGGAGAAAACTGAGACTTACTGGATTTGTCTACAGACATCTATAGTCTTTCCATGACCTTATGCCTCTTCACTCTGTGGAAGCTTCTACCTTTGGATAACACAGTGTTTTGGAGATGGAAAGCAGGAGAGGGAATCCATCCGCTTTCAAGAGTCACAAGAGCTTCCCCTGACGACCTCTAACATTTCCAGTTGGAAATCCAAATAAGAGTTTATGACTGCTTCAAAACATGAGGCTCAGATAACTTCGATTTCACTCTACTTGGCTGCAAACCAGAGCTGCTGGCCTCCTTAGCATACGGCAGCCAGTAAGACTAGGGTCTAAACTGGACACTAGCTTTTCTCATTCCTGTGAATTAAAGAATCACAAAATAATTCCCTATGTCTAGACACAAACAAAGCACAATCTTCTATTGTTATTGAAACTTGACAACGTTATTCCAAGAATACTCACGCCTCCACAAGCAATGTGATTCTCAGAGAGCTCTATGTCACTGCTCTGTAAGACCTGATTTATTATACACAGGTATGAGGTAATTACCCTATTTATTACTTATTATTTTATTATGTGTTTATTTTGGAGAGGCAATAAACTATCTGCAATTCGGTTTGCAACCATTACAAAGCTCTTTTTTTAAGCTGTTTTATACCTTTGACTTGTTTTGGCTTGAAAATTACCACATTCATTCTGCAGGCAATGAGGAATGAGTCTTGTTTAGTTTGAAAAAAATATGTTTAGCATTTCAGTTACTGAATTTCAACTCAGAAACAGCACAGGAAGTTACTTTTCTCACTTATTTCATTAAGAAGGTAAAATATATGTTTTGTCCAGCTTTGACAAGTTTTCTATGAAATCAAAAGCCTTACTCCAACCATGAATTCCATCCTTTCAAAAGTCTGAGAAGTCACAAAATCTGCATGAAGTAAATGGGCATCTGGCAATTCACAGTTCATCCTTCAGGCTCAGGTTTATGATCGGTTTTCTATTTCTTTCACAGGCATTGTCCACTGTCTGACAGATAGGCTATTTGGTCATAAAACAAGGAAATAAACTAGTTAGAACTAAGCACTGCAAGTTCCTTACTGGTACCCATTGTTGTATTTGAATTGTGGGGTTTGGTTTTATGCTTGTTTGTTCATTTGTTTAGGTGTTTGTTTGATTTGGTTTGTTTTTTTTATAAATTATTCTCTTATGAAAAGTTTGTGTGTTCTATTTTTCTTTATTTAAATGCAAAACTTTATTCCCCTAAATGAAGTGTTCCCTTTTTGGTGGTAGAGTGTTGAAAAGTGAAACATTTGATTAATATATTCCTTGGTAATTTCCCACCAGCATAACCAGAGATAGGATTGCTTTTCATAATAATCTTTTCCCTCAATAACTCTTACCAGAAGTACCCTTTAAACCTATCACAGCTGAGCTCTTGCAGTCCTCAAGTGCAATTGGTTTTATTACGGTTCCTTCAAATGCAGTGGTTTTAATTATATTTTGCTATATTCCTTAAGGGGAAAAAATTAGAAATTTAAGCTTTTAAAAATTCTAATAGCAAGAATCATCCCATTGTGTTTCAAAATTTTCTGAGTCTAATTTCCTCCTATTTCCTTTCAATAACTTGTAATCATCCTAAATTAATTTTAAAATTAAATAACATCTAAAAAGTGTTAAAAGGGATTTTTTTCCCTCCTTTCTTAAGCAATAAACATCTTGAGATTTCACAACAGGTCTCTCAATTGTTTCGTTAAAACACGTCTTTATTACCTCTTTCAGCTAACACAAAAAGGTGGAAGTATTTCGCCATACTAAAAGCTTCTTTCTGTGCCGAGTCGGAGGAATAAACAAACTTGAATTTGCCAGTGATGCTCTTAAAAAGTAATTACCAAGGGGCTTTCTAGAAGGATTAGTGTCCTCTAATATGCTGATCAATCAGCTTTTGAACAGTGAATTTGTAAAATCAAAAGTAGTTAATATCTGAAGCGTGTTTAATTGTACGAACTGAATTTTTTTTAGAAAGGAAAAAGTGCTTGGTAACACCTTTATTGCCTACCTATTCTCTCTGGCCGGACACTTAATTTAGTGGGTTTTTTATCCTGCCAGGAACGGGCAAAAAACATCCCATGGACTCCAGGGAGAGCGCGGCCGGACTCTTTCGGCCCCCGACGACGCCTCAGGGACCGCGACATCGCTCAGTGCGCGGGCCAGACCCGCGGAACCGCACCCGCCCCGCACTGCCCCGGGCACCGCAGTGGCCCCGCGCCGGGGAATTAAGAGCTAATCGGCCTCCTCTTTCATCTCCAATTAGTGCTATGCATTGGAAATGGCTCCTGAAAGTTCCTCAATCGAAGGAAACCTCAAAAAGCAAACAAATAGCAGAAAAACACCTTTTTAAAAGCTCAGTTAGAATTATTATTCAGTGTAACATAGGAATGACCTCCCTCTTTTCTAAAAGCAAACCTAATAATTTGCAAAGGCTTCTTAAGAGGATTGTCACACCCACATCTTCATAGGAAGTTAATGAAAGGAAAATGTCAAATGTCCCGTTGGGTGAAACGGGATCGAACCTTTCCTCTGTGCTGCGGGTCAGCTAAGCAGTGCACTTCCCTGGTCTGCCGCTTGTACACCTACTTTTGTCTTAATTTTCTTGCATTCTAAGTAGTCTCCTTTATTGTAATCTGATTTCAAAGTTCACTTCTCTATATGTATTGATTTAACATTTTGTACAATTAAACTTCAGAAAACACCGTGCTTACCTCTTTCGTGACTTTAGATATGGGAGTAGTCTGCTGGAATTAAAAGACCACTCACACTCCTGAAATTAAACAGGTTTACAATTATTTGCAGAACAGAGGCCTAAATTACCTCATCTGTATTTCTAATATCTACAAGTTTCATTTATTGTTTGCTGTTATCCATTGTGTTTACAGTCTTTACCAATTATAGATAAACATAAAGCACTTTTTTTTTCTTGTTCTTTAAGGTCAAAAATGAAAACAAGGAATACAAGCCTTGACATCAGGAGTTGGATTTTGGTGATTGTTGTGGGCCCCTTCCAACTCAGGATATTCTATGATTCCATGATCCTACAGGACATTTTTCTCCAGTGTTTATCCAGACCTTTGTTTGTCTTTCCTGAAGTTTCCAGCTGAAAATTTGATCTGTGACAGATCAATTACAAAAAAAAAATAAAAAATCAGATTTAGTGATGCAATGCATTGAGCGCTCTATTTAATTTCCCAGAAGGGACCAAATATGTTCCCAAAATAATTCACCAAATCCATGGCATCTGTAGAACTATGTTAAGGTCACTCTAAGATAACATAAGGCAACACTGTACTATTAACTGTGGGGCAGAACAGAATCTTTCTGATGGCAGAGAAATGCCAAGCCTTTTCTTTCATGTAGAGAAATGCCAGCCTCTTTAAAACCATGCAGTAAAACACCCATTAGGCTCAGTGTTATCCTCCTTACTTGATGGTTGTTTTGGTTTTCTTTTGTACGTATGGCAATAACATATATTCCAAGTTTAGCATCAAAGACACTCAAAGCTGCAGTTGTATAACAGTTTGGTGAGTTTGGAAGAGTGACGCAAAGGTTCCTCATCTGGGAACTCCTAATGCCTCAGCAAAGGGGATGTTTCTATCAACACAGCAAATCACAGAAATCCGTGGGGTGCAGCAGGATTTGCAAGTTTTCCTGCCAGGGTGTTGAGCCTGAGGCTGACAGAGAGTCTCAGCTGGAGGTGGCACTATCTGTGCTTGGAACCTATTGTACTTCTGACAAAAACACATGCAGTACATGAAGTTAAATATCATATGCACAGAAAGTTAAAGAATATATAAAATATACTTATCTGTATATATGAATTTACAGGTGTAATACAAAAATGGGGGTCTGAGCACTAACTGCAACATTCAAATCAAAAAAGGAGGACAAAATCGTGCATTAAAGAACTGTAGTGTGCATGTAAACTTTGTGGCTTCAGACTAGCTTTAGACAGCATCAGAAATGGAAGAACTTAAAGTATAAGCACTGATCCACGCTGTTGGGTTTGCTTTCAACTATTTTTCAGTTTTTGAGGCCCTATACGTTACTTGCTGGTATTATGAATGTCTGCCAGGCTTATGAAAATGAGCTCATTTTTTTTGTACTGCAGGTTTCATAATCATTAATATCAGACCTGCGCATTATTAGAGTAAATGGAAGTGCACATTGAAGACAGATCAGGTGTGAATACACAATTGCATTCCGCCAAACTGGACAGTATGATGCTTAATGCTATCTTTAGGATCCTATACTAGCTTTGTTTGAAAAACAGATAGATCCATTCTGATTCTGCATAAAGTTAAACCAGGGAAGACAACATTTGAGACAGTAAAGCTTCAAAGTCTAAGATGCCTATGGAAAAAATATTTAATTTATTTGAAGAGGCAGAGTGAGGTTTTTTAAGTTCTAGGGACTGCAATGTTCCTAGACTCAGACTTGGTGCCCAAACACTGCATTTACCACCACATTAAATGAGATTCTTCAGGTCACAATGAATTTGAAATGCTCTTTTCAGTGGTAACAACCACTTGAGGTGCACCCAGGACCCTTAATGCCTTGCCACTTGTTTCCCGGTTCATATTATGGTACCTGGCATCATTTGTGGGGTCAAATGACAAACCAAACAAATGAACAGAGTCAGGTTAAAAATAACTCCAACAAAAAAGTAATGATCTAGCTTCCTCTAAGGCACCACAAGCAGCTGTGCTCACACCGTGGAAAGGGTGGTTGGGGCAGGTCTGAGCAGGCAGTGTGCTGGGTGGGAAAATCTGGGCTGCTTGAAAAAACGGTGTGAGGAACTATTCACAGGGATATTCTGTCTGCTCTACACTACCTCATCCTCCCCACTTGAAAAATTGTCCATGGGTACAGAAAGGTCCTCAGGCCACAGACAAAACGCTATTCAGGCACAGCTGATGTGCTGAAGGAGTAGTGCTGGAGACAGCTTAGGGAAACAGGCTCAGAATTCTCACAGCTATAATGACTTTCCCCACTGACTGCAGTCAGGTCAGCTTTGTCACAGGTCGCACACTCAGACCCTCGTTCATGAAGGGGTCTTGGTCAGTAAGGGTTCTCACCATTCATCCTTCTGGGCTTTCTGTTCTGTGTCCAAACCTCCTTCTTAAATACATGCTCAAGTGCTCTTCTAAATCAGGTAATGTCACAATAGTCTGTTTCAGCTCTGGAGTTCAGTGTATGCTACTAAATAAAGATGATTACAACAAAGCATTGTTTGCATTTGCAATGTAGTCAGTAGTAGCTTCTTCGGTAGAATTATTCATTTCTGTGAACTGCTCTTACATATATTATAATTAATTATAAACTTAATTTTAAAACATCTGTTTAGGAAAATTAAATTAGAGAATGAAGTATTTGGAAAGCATAAGAGTAAGTTTAAGACATCTAAAACGCAGAAGAAGTCAGGCAGCTACACTTAAAAATTTAAAAAAAAATCTACTACTTCATATTTGTCTGTTGCCATTTATTAGACAGTGCCATATTTTCAAAAGTCATGTAGGAGATTATGGTTTTAGTTTTAACTCTGCTCTCTTCTTGTGATCTTATTTTAACATACTTTATGGTTTACTTTATATGAAATGCAGTCATGTGTAAAAAGCACATTTATTTATAATTTATGAGATTAAATTATATATGAACTGAAATATACACAAGGCTAAATTTCTTGGCTAGATTTCTTTTGATACTATTTTTAAATAGTATTATTTTACTAATAAGATGCAAGTCCAAGGGTTTAATATTGCCCAGGAGAATTACAGTCTCTGAGGCACATATTGCTCACAGCTGCAGTGAAATATCCATCACTGAAGATTTCAGCACTTTTAATTCCATCTCAGTGACATCAGTGGGATAACTGAAATATTACTTACATGTGGTACTCGGTAAGGGTATGGAGGATTTTATCGAAATTCTAGAAAAGTAATTTTGTGTTTATCATTAGCAGTTTTTCCTAACAAAAATTCAGAACAAAAAATATTAGTATGGATAATGTGGTGTATTTGCGGTGATTTTTTTTTCATTACGATTAAAATAAGATGTAATTTTCCCAAAGTTTAAAATGATCAGCAAATCTCTTCCTGTTTACTTTAGTTTTTAGTTTCTTTTTTTTCTCCCCCCCCCCAAAATTGGGAAATTTCTACTGTAGCAGTAGCTTAGCCAACCTTACAGAGACTTTGTTTATTATGTCACTCAAAAGATAACTCAATTATTGAGTGTCTGCAATTCAGTGAAAGCCATGATTTCTTAATCACCACTGCCAGACTTGAGCCCAGCCTGATCATGCATGTGGTAGTACTGCTTTGATTTTGACACTGTACATGTGGGCCAAGACATGTAATACCCCACACTGTGGCACTGTGTCTTCTTATCCACCTAGGATGTGGTAGGATGTTGACATTCTTGTTGATGTCTCTCTAGAAAGTTGCTTTTTCTAATGCTGAGGTCAGTACACTCTGAAGAGAATTGTACACTGAGCTATTTGCCTTGTAGCAATGCTAATGCATTGCAGTCTTTTATCCTATTTATTTCCTCTTCATAAGCTGAGCAGCAACAGAGAATACAACTGCAAGGAGAGTCCCTGAAACAGAAGTTTCTTGTTTGGAGATGACAGCACACAACCAGGAAAGTATTTCAAGAGTCAACATGTGCAACTCTCTGCACTGCTGACTATTTCCTTTGATAGATTGGAGAGGCTGGTGAAAGGGAGAAATGACTAAGAGGAGAAGACTAGGCTTCAAACCTAGGAGGGAAAACAACAAAGGAAAAACTTCACAACTGACAACATTGTGGAAATGCGTGCTGTGGAAAGCTTACCTTATCAGAAAACCCACTTGAAAAAGTTACTGACGGTCAAAAGAAGTGCCATGACCATTAGGAAATGGACAAACCTCAGCTTCCCAGTGGCAGCTAACAGGGCTATTTGGAAGGTGACATCTGTGTTTCAGAGACTTCCCATACCGTGTTGCCTGAATGTCAGAGATATAAAAGAGGCCACAGAAAGTTTTGCTTGGATAAGGTTCCCCAAAAGTGTCAGAGCCATGAACAGGATTCATACCAGTATCCCTTGCAGTTTCTCCTGATTCCATACTAACAAGATCAAAGCAAAGAGTGTGTTGCAGACCATTGTTCATCAGTCTGGCCAGCTGGTGCACAGGGCTGGTGTTGCTTGCAACTCCTGCTGGGCTGTAGCTGGCACACAGCCCATCCAGATCTGCACGCTGTATTTGCTGCTGTCGGATCCAGCCTGCTCCTTTGATACTCCCGCTTGGAAAGTCAGACTTTATTGGCAAACATAGCTATTGCAAGTAACCACTCGAGCAGCTCTGGAAGTGGGGCAATGTGTGTTTGGCCAACTTCTTACTGGGATAGTGCTTGTTTATTTTGTTTCATATAATAATTAGGAAAGAGCAAGAGGCAGCAGACAGCAGAAGCGGGGGAGCAAGTCCAGACGACACTACAGTCTACTATGACTCACTGGTTTCCCAATGATGGCAATGGGATAGCTTTGTGCAAAATCTCAAGTGTTGCTTGCTGTGTTGCGACACTAGGTGTTCATTTTGTGAGAGCTGGAAACTGTCCTCCTGAGCTTGCTACCAACTTTCTGTAGCTCTCTCCACTCCTTCCTTTTATATCTGACCTCCAAGTGGGATATAATACTTCATCTCTGCGCTCACCAGAACATTATTTCTTTCTCTTACGTAGAAGACTCCAACTGGTATACCTGAAAATGCCTTCTATGATGTTTCATTGTTGACGCATATTTAGTTTGTGATGCATTATTAGATCTTTCTCCACATGGTCCTCATTTTGTATTTGTACATGATACTTATGCATAGCACTCACATTTCCCCTTTGCTTTACTGAATCTTGTAAGATTTAATTTGTTAATAAATCCTTAGTAGAACTCGTTACATCAGCGGAAAACAAAGCAAACTATAACAGGGCTATAATAAAATTAAAAACTACAATTCATATTTATGATAAACTTTGCAGTGATATTTAAGACACCTATGATAGAAAAAAATTTTAGAAACATGCTTCTATATTTTTCTATTAATTTATTTAATATGTATATTTGAAGGCACAGATTGAGAATCATCTGGAAATCCAGGGTCTAGCCTAAACTAGTCAAAAGGCTCTTTCTAGTCAACCAAGAAGGAGAAAATCGTCCAGAGACTGATTCATTCTAAATGCTTTGATTGCCCAGTTTAGAAAGGTAGTAATCACTCCTTGGATGTTTCTTTCTCCACTGACTACAGAAGAAGCCAAGACAACTGCTTTAGAATAGATATCAAACTTCCAAATTGCTAAAATTACACAAGATGAGTCCCAGCTGCAGCTCATTCTCCCCCTGGAACAGACAATCAGACAATAAATTCCTCAAAGATTTAAGGCCTGACTCCCATTGATTTCTCACAGTGAGATTCTTTAAGAAGTTGACTTCAATGAGTTACACACCTAAATGTGGTGAATACTTTACATGGGGGCCGCAAAACATTGACAAAAATCTTACCAAATTGGCCTCTGACTATTTAAGCAGATAACAACCTTCAAGCACTTTCTCCTCTGGTAGAAATTTTGATCCCCGTTGCAGAAAGGAACATATGTTTGAGTTTAACAGTACCATAACCCCCACCCCAAGGAAGTGGAGGAGGGGAACACTGAGGACATTACTGTCTGGGAGAGCCACTGCTAGGTTCGACAGAGCAGCTCTTTCAGATTCCCTTTTTGGCTACTTCTTGATCTTTCTTACCACAAAACGTTTGCTTATTTAAAACCCCCCAACAAACTAAAAGAACGGGTAGAACAGACCTGGCAGGTGTTTTATTACAGTAGCACCATCCTGACATTACATCTACTTATTTTTATTCAAATTGACAACATTTCAATTTGAGTGTTCCTTAATGACATAAAACTAAGTCTTCTTTTTCCCTCTTTGAAGTTACATCATTGTAGATGTTGACTGTTTAATTGTCCTTGCAATCATGCACTAACTTCCCACTTAGCCCCAGCAGGACATGACTTGAACACATTAACAATCTTCACTAATGTGGACTGCCTTAGGATGTTTTAAGTTTATTTGTAATGGAGGCAAACACTCACTGTTTGGATGAATTCTATAAAAGCTGAACATATTCTGCCCTAGGCAAAGTTTTCAGAAAGAGTTCATATGGTTTTTCTGTTTGTAATCAGTGCATTCAATTATGCATAATTTGGTTTTCATGGTTTCACTGTTGGATCACATAAAGTCAAGTATAATTACTACCAAAAATAAATTTCTGTATGCACCTTGGAATATTCACTATGGACTTACGACACATTGGTAGGAGATTCACAATTACTGGGAAATTATTTAAGAATATTTTATTGTTTTCCTCAAATACAAGTGAAATTGCAATTGTTAATCAGAGGGATTGAAATAAATGGTCATGAAGTCTTAGTGCTATTATAAATTAAAATTAAAATTAATATCAATTGCCATACCAAATGGGTAGAAGAAAAGGAGGGTGGGAAAGCTCTGCATTTAGACTAATTTCCATGAAAAATATTCCATGATATTGGATGGGATTGTTCTTTACACACAAAGCAAAGAAGTGAAAAGGGTCTTCTGCATTCAATAAGGAGTTTTTGTGGGACTCTCTAGTAACTTCCAGACAGGCGCCTGAGGCAAAACTTCCTTTTGCCTATTGCAGGTTATTTAATGTATGCAAGCAGCCTCCACAAAAAGCATGTCCTGCTCCACTTTTGTTTTTTAAGCAGGATGGGTCTCACTAGTTCATCTCTCCCTCCAGCTGTGGCTTTAGTAAGAAGTTTTGCTAGCGTTAAGGTTTTTTTTTACTGGACTATATTGGAGAACTTGCAATAGGGAGTGATGATCTTGAGAGGATGGCCTCTTCACTTCCTTCTCCCAGACAGCCTTAAACATCTTCTTTGACTAGAAATAAAATGGAACTGTGAAAGTTTAGGAATAAATAGACAGGACGTTAATTCTGCCAATACTCCTACAAGATCATTTACTGGTAGGAAAGTCAATAAATGGGCCACTATTTTCTACATCACTCTATCAGAACCAAGATGTGTCAGAGTATAAGCAATGTCATTCTCCTTTGCTTCTGCTTTTTGCTGCTGAATACTAACAAAATGACTTTATTTACCCATGAAAAGTAGAAAATCCAAAATGAATACTAGACATAGAATTGGATTACGACATGATCCAGGAGTACAAGGGAAGACTTTTAATTCCTGAAGTGGCCTTAATGGACAAAATCATTTAGTAAATGTAACTGTTCACTCCTTTTGACCTTCTGACATAAATTCTGCAGATTTAGCTATAAGTACATACAGCAATATATAACTGTCTGATGTAGTGGCTTGAGACTCCTTTAAAAACTGAATAAAAAACTGTATTTAGATTAATCAAATTCTTACTTGTGTTATAAAAGATATTCTAATTTAAACTCAGAAAATGTATAGTATCTTAATTTGGTTTTGCTTAACTTAGCAATTAGTAAATTATTTTTAATAATCTGCTAAATTGAGTCTGATTTAGGGTTGAACTTTTCTGGAGGTAGGTTACTTGAAAGCAGTCCCTGATTTCAGTGCGTTAATGATATGCAAAAAAATCATATTTAGATTGCTTCTGGGTGTGTCTTTTGCCTGAAGTGAATACATATTTTAAACAGCATATGTTTGGACTTGAATCCATAAACCTGTGTTTATCTGATTTAAAATAATCAGAGACTGAAAATGATACCATTAGAATCAAGCCCTAACATCCCAAAGAATGGTCTACAGATCTCTACACAACCTCCTTTGCTCCACTCCCAACTCACCCAGACTACTATGCTTGGTAATCTTGTGGAGGAAATTAATCTCGTTAGCCAAAGAGAGAGCTTGAGGGTCTAGTTTTACAAGAATTTTTCTGTGCAGCCATGCTTCCCCCTCCTCAACATCATCCCTTCAGGCTGCCATGGAAAGGGCCTGCCTTTGCATAACCGCCTTCCTTGTGCAGCTACATGGAAAACTGGAGGATGAGGAAATTACTCCAACTCAGAATTAAAGTGTGTGTGTGTGTGTGTGTGCGTGCGCACAGTGTTTTTATTTTTTAAGGGAGTTCAGTCAAATCAGTCCCCTAAAACTGTTGAATGTGCATTTACACTAATGCTAATGCCAAACAAGGGTCGGCAGACATCCCTTGCTACGTGTGGAGATAACCAGGTAGAGGAATGGGAGACCTTTCATTTAGATATAAGCTTACTTAAGACAGGTATAGGCTAGCCAAACCTGTGAAGGAGGGATTTGTATTTGCTCATGTACAGTCACAGTGCACTCTCAACCTAAAACCAATGATAAAGAGACCCCTGGGATTGGGGACTGCCAGCCCTTACAGTGTTCATATGAGATGCAGAATCAGTCCCTGAGACTTCTGAAGAGAGCAAATTTCCCTGTGGGAAGAAAGACTTTCTGTCATGGACTCTGAAGTGCAGCATATAAGCATTTTAGGATTCATAATACATAATCAATTTAAAAATGTTTTATTGAGTATTTTGAGAAAAGAAGCTGCAAAGACAAATGGATTTTCTGAATTTATTTACCTTGCTTAATTTAAAACAGCTTCATATATTACTAGCACTAAATATGCATTAGGTTTTTCTAAGGCACAGTATTCCCTGCCTGCATGAGTGGTTTTCAAAATCACAAAACCAGAAGTTCCTGCCCTTTTTATCTTTTTTTTTTCTACCTTTGTTTCTCAGATTCTCTTGTTTCATGGTTCACATATGCACTGCATATATTATTGACTGCTATGATAAAATAAGTTCAAAATACTTTGTTTCTAATTTTTCTTTTCCTTGGATGTTAAAACTGGCAGCTTAATGACTCTGTTGCCACCTACTAGTCAATCACTGCCCTTGCCAAACTCAAGATAAGACAAGCTCACTTTCTCCAGATAATTGAGGCCCTTTGCTGTGCACTCTACGAACCGTAGTACAAGGCTTAGTTACCTCAAATCCTTTTTAATTTTAGTAGATTGTTCAATAATCACCCAGAGCAACATAAACATGAAGATCTTCCTCTTGAATTTTTGATCACTTTGCAAAAGTGGCAAGTATGACATATCTTACCTAAATATGAACAAAACATATTCAAGTGTCTCTGTACCTTGGTGTAATGGTGTGAAACACCTGGACAGCTAGAACTTTAGAAAGAGAAGGAAGCTTTCCCATTGACTTTGATGGGAACAAATACAGACGAATGAGAGATAGCTTCAAAAATCTGAATTTGCCACTGTCCTACTGTCTGTTTAGAATAGTTCAGTGTTTCACAGGCTTTGTTGATCTAATGTCACCCTAATATTTTCCAAAGGAAGAAGGCTGCAAAAGTCATCGAAATATTGACATGTCAATGCTGCCAGGACAGTTTTCATTCACAACAAATAAATGAGAAGAACTTGTAAAGATATACTAATTAATTTTTATCCTGTATTTTGTTTCTTTACTTGCTTGCTTTTATAGCAAAAAGAAAAAAGTGTAGGAAAAAAGTGTGCTCCTTCAGTATTTGTTTGTTTTCCCACAATAATTTCCTTAAGGAACGCTAGTGGTCAACGGAGCACAAGCTGACAAAACACTGCACAGCTCTGCACATCCTATGCACCTGGAACAGTTGTGTCAAGAGTGACATGTGAATGTTCGTAGTTACTCAGGACTTGCTTGCTTGGCTTGCAAATTCATGATTCCTGACTGAAATGTAGTTTTGTTTCTTTAACAAAATCCCTGTGTCCTTAGATACGCATGGAAACAATAAAAACAGGGACAAAGTTTCAGCCTTACAGATCTTGCTATCGGAGCTGTAAGACTTTGAAGGTTCAGGTTCACAGTGTCTAAGACGTCTACAATCTTTCAGGTGAAACATACAAACCTGGGAAGGAAAGAACAGTGTCCGTGAGCAGTTTGATGGCTGCTGCTATGGAATAGGGGTGTGTGAAGCCTACAGTAATTGAATCCATTGTAGGGTCCAGCCTTACATATGGAACTTGAACAATAGGTATTTACTTAAATTACATAGATTACCTCAGAGATGTGGAATCTGTACGCCCTGCCCACTCCCCTGAACCTTTGGAGCTGGGATCCTGTGGGGAACATAATGGGCTTAATTATGGTGTCTGGACTAGCCATGTAGGACCCAGAAGGCAGGAGTTAACCTCACCTCACCTTTTACATGCCAGTGACCCCAGGCTTGGCTGGGAACCCTCTGGGGCCTCTGGAGCAGCTTTTGGATTACCACGACATGCGCTAACTGGCGCGACGGCAAAGGGAAATCCCGCACGAGGAAGACCACGGTACCCGTGCCTTCTCACCACGGCCCGTGCGCCGTGGCTGCCGCTCTAAGCACTCAGGGCCCGCTGCCCGCTCCCGCCCGCCCACGGACAGGCCGGGGACAGCAGCAAGGTCCCACCGTAGTACCCGCCGTGATGCGAGGCCGGCCATGTGCCGCCGCCCGGCGCAGGCCGGGAGTGCCGCTGCCACGGCCGCGAAGCTGCGGGGCGCCACGCCAGCCCAGGCCTGGCACCCGCTCTCCCAGCCCCCGCTCCGCGGGGCCCGGCCGCGGCGGAGCGGGCAGGGGCTGCGGCTGTCACATGGCAGGGGGAGGGGGCTGCGGCGGGGCGGGCGGTGCTCGGGGCTCCCGCGGAGGCGGGCTGAGGCGGCGGAAAGTTTGCAGAGTGGCTGGCGGCGGTGGCGGCGCTGCGGCCCCCTCCCGCTTTCTGTCTTTACTTTTTTTACAGCGCCCCCCGCTCCCACCGCCTCCCGCCCTCGGTGGCCACTCCGGGGTATGAGCGGGAGCAGCCACCCGCACTGAGAAGCAGGAGGTCGCGTCGCGCCCCGCTCCGCTCTGTCAGTGGGGGAACGCCAGGGACGGGAGCGCGGGCAGCGGCTCTGAGCCCGCCATGCCCCGCCGGCCCCGCGGGGCGCCCGCCGCTCTCCCGGCGCTGCTGCTACTGCTGCTGGGCGGCGGCGCCGCCTCCGCCCGCTGCCCCGCACCCTGCCGCTGCGCCGGGCACCTCGTCGCTTGCAGCCGCCTGGAGCCGAGCCGGCTGCCCGAGCAGCTGCCGCGGGGGGCGGTGCAGCTGTGAGTATCGGGGCGGCGGGCACCGCGGGGGGCTGAAGGCGCCGTCCCGCGCCCGTCCGACCGCCATATTCTGCCCCCGGGGCCGCGGTCCGGTCCGCGGGCGGGCTTTGAGCGGCAGCGCGGTGTCGTGGCGGCCGCGAGGTGCGGGAGGGGCAGCGCCGGGGGCCGCGGCCGGGCTGTCAACGGGCGCGGCGAGGGCGGCGGCGGCCGCAGCAGGACAGCGTCCCTGGGGCGGGCTGCGGTCCCGGGACGCGGTGGCGATAAGCGCCTGGGCGAAATGGGGCCCGGGAGCGCTGTTCAGTGTCGGAGAGAGCGAGGAAAAAGTTCTGTTGACTTTCTTGGAGAGCGTTCAATAATCATCAGGCTAACACTGATTTGTGTGTCGGGAAAGCTGCTATCGCGTTTCCTCGTGTAGCTCTTCGCCCCTGTAGTTTTGGCTCTAGCGATGGTGCGCGCACCGGAGCGCGCCCGCTCGGCCAGCGCCGCGGAGCGACCCAACCCAGGTGACAGCTGCGGAAATCTATTTCTAGTGAAAAACTTTTATGGAAAAAGCATAAATTATGTCAGCTTTCTAAAAGCCCGAAAATAGCTGAGGGACTTGTCACATTTGTTTTTAATCCCTTGTCACTGAATGATCTTCCATATTAGTCGTATTAATTTTCGATTACATTTTCAAAGCAGATTGAGATAAGGGCTTTAAAGTAAACAGGAAGACTTTCAATTAGTTGTGGCTAATTCTGTTCAATTGCCTTGTCTGGAGGTCATGCTGCTTTACTCATGAAATGTGGATGGCTGTATTGACACCATATGGAACTGAACACAGACATGGCTCTGGGAGTTGAATATTTCCAGGACTGGCGTAGGAAAGTGTGAGAGGAAAGAAAACTTTTTTTTTGTTGGCTTATGTGATTGAAGCTTATGGATCAAACACTGGATCTGCTTTACATTCAACAACTGGTTTTGCTTCCTGTTATATTTCATCCTCCTGTTCTTTTGAACTATTTCAGGATGCTCACAAGCTTTCTGACAAAACCTAAGGCTTTTTTTGATATTAAGCTAAGCTTCATAGTTTAGTTTCTTAGCTTAGTTTACTTTAGTGCTATTAAGTTAAAATCCACGTGTGGTAAACAAAAAAACAAGGGGAAAAATAACAACACTTTCGTTTTTTAGACTTGCCTTAAAAAACATTTTGCATTAGCAGTAATTCAAATTTGTCTTTTCCACTTATGTTCCCGAGAGACAATAAAATGCGTTGCAGGGCTTTTTTGTTAGCACAAGAGAGATTTTTCTAATTAGAATTCCCTTGGTAGTGTAAATTGTCCTTATGTAAGTTCACATTCCTTTAAAAGTGTGAGAAAATAAGTTCTGCTTGTATAAATAAGCTTTGGCCTGTTGTAAGAAACCCTGCTGTAAGAAACCCTGCTGTGATTACTCAGTGGACAGCTGTGTCACTTGCTTTTAAACTCACAGGAGTACATCTTTTAGGTGTCACCAAACCATGTGGTCTGACCGCTTTTGTGTAAATATTTCTTTTGATTGTGTCAAATGCCTTAGAAGTATCCAGCTTTCTTCCTTCCCCTCTTAATAAGAGAACACGGAAGAGTGTGGCGTTGCCTGTTACCTCCAGCTACCCCAGAACTTCGAGCTGGGATTGTGCAATCTGTAAGGTTCATGCGTTCATCTTTACATATGCAAAAAAGGTTTGACTACTCTAGATTATTGTTGCAACATTACAAATTGTAAAAGACTGTTTATGAATTTTATTGCTATATGTTTACTGTGTTTTCCATGGAAGTCCATAGCAGGTATAGCCAAAGGCTAGTAGTTTAATTGCAGGCTTTCCAATCCTCTTGAGAAAACAACTATTACCCCGTGTTCTCAACATACGCAGGTGAGGTCTTCCAAGCAGCAGTGAAAGCTCTTCTACCTGAGAAGGTCTAGACCTATGTTATGCTTTACACCTTCCTTTGCCCATCTGTCTTAACCATCTTGCCCAGATAGTTAGCAGGTTTTTGAAACTCTTGTTTCATTCTTTCATGCCTTTTGTGTTCAAATCCCCTGTTGAAATAAAATAAAAGTGACCTCACAGTGGGCAAGGAGGGAAATAAAAAAAATAGACCCTGAGTTCTGTCCTCTTCTTTTTGATCATAAGTATGAGTCTACTGCTTTGTACAGAAGTGGCTTCACAGTGGGGTGTAAACAGGCCAACTTTACTGTGATTTTAACCAAAAATACCATATTCTGTTACCCTGCTTTTGTGGGAGATAACAGTCTACTGAAAACTCATAAACATTTTTAATGGCTTTGTGTACAAATAGTTTTGAATTTAGATTTACATTTAATTCCAGGATGTGTGTCCCAAGATTGTAAGAATGTGGCTTTGTTAGAGCTGGTGTAGCAGAGCTGGAAGAGGAGGGATGGAGGGGAAGAAAAGTGTTGAGCGTTGGCCAGTGTCTCCCAGGTGTGCAAACTCCTGCTGGCATTGCTGTACCCTTCACCAGGTTCACTGAGGAATGCTGAAACTGTTGGTGGGATAAGAGGGAAAGTCTGAAAGATGGTTTTCACTTGTGTTTATATTACATCTTTAGTATTTATATTTTATAAATCCTCTAGTGGTCTACCAGAACTGCCAGAAAAAAGGCCGTATGGTTTTCACAGCTGTTTTTCAATATTTTCCAGACTAAAACTTGAACATAGCAGGCTGATTTATGAGTCACTTTGGATCAGTGTCTTAAAACAGCTACAGCCTGGCTTTTTGTTTTTCAGCTCTGCTGATTTCTGCTGAATTAGCAGCTCTATAGGCCCCAGTGGGACTGATTAAGGAGCTGTTGCTGGATTTGCATTTTAAAATTTGACTTGGGGCTCAGGTTTCTGAGTTCTCTAAGGAAGATGATAATTTGACTAAGTGTTTTATATTAAGTTAGAGTCTAAAAGTTATATCTCTAAAATGTGTGAAGAAGCACTTGCTCTCTCTCTCCCTCTTTGCATTAGGCCTTCCTTTCAGTTTTTGATCAAACAGATGTGGTTCAGAGTTACATTTCAGCTAATGCTGAGACTTGTGACTTATGAAAGATGGTCATGCAAACAAAATGGAACATAGAAAATAGTTTCTTTCATAGGACAGGTTCTTAAAGGGCCTCCAAAACTGTGGCATGCTTTTTCAATTGGGGCAATTCTACTTAAATGTCCAATCACTTTTATTAGAACTCTGAAGTGAAGTACAGGTATATATGCTTATTATTTTTATAAATAATTTCTTAATATAAATCTGGTTTCTAAAGTTTCAGAGTGCATTCTTTATATCTTTAATGACTTCTGAAATTCTAGCAGCAAAAGTAATCACAGAGGAAATTTTCTCCCCACTTGTAATGTGATTTTAACAGACAAGGAAAATTTAGAAATGGAAAAAAGACATAGTAATAGTGTTTTAACATTGTCAGTTCCATTTCTATGAAGGAAAAATACTGCTTAATTTTCCAACTTTTTCGTCCTACTTGTTTTAAGATATGTTGAGAAATGCATTGAACTGAAATGTACTTGTAGCTTTGCAACAGAGATGATAGATTTTTATATTTAAAAAATGTCTCCAGTCCAGTGCTTATAAGTTTGAGAAACTTCTGCAGGCTTAAGCTTCACTTAGAACGTTAGTAAAAGGCAAATATTTTAACTCTTGGTTCACTTCCAGCCACTCTGATTTAACTTAAAATGTGACTTGCAAAGCTTTTTTCTTTTCCAGAAGTTTCTCATGCCAGTAGTACTAAAATAATGTTTAATAAAATATTGATAATTCATATTCTATCCAACTATGGGTGGACAAGCATGTATACAGCTTTATGAAACAGGCAGTTCAATATTGTCTGGAGGGCTGGTGTTTTTTTGTTGTTCTTTTTCTTCAGGTTTTTTTTTTTTTTGCAACTCATATTTGACAACCTGCTGTAAGTAAACCAGGCATGAAGAATTTGTATGTATGTATTTTTTTAAAGTAGATGCTACTTGGAAAATATGAATGTATCTTTAGTGTTAAAAAAACAAACACAAAAAAAGTAGTTTGAAACTTAGTGTAAGTTACACTCCTTGATAGACTCCAGATGGATGTGAGCTTGAGCTATGAGTGAAAGTGTCTGGCTCCAGTGTGGTGATCATGCACAGCAGTGGTTGTAATTGCAGGATTTTTATAGTTTAAGGACTCTGCCAGATTTTTTTTTTTTTTAACATGTTATAACTCCAGCAGAACAAATCTACTCACGTCTGTTACTGTCTGGTAGGTCCTTTAGGCAAACATGCTTTAAATAAACCTTTTGCAGGGTTTTTAGATGAAATGAAGAAAGCAGGTTTTTAGCACTAATGTTGAAAGGTCTTTGGTGAAATAATTACTGATTCTTAAGTCTTGTCTGAAGCATGAAGAACAGTAACATATTGGGCACTAACAGCCATAACTTAACTGAATTTCATCTGTTTATTCACATAGTTCTTATAATCCCTACAGATTAAAGCCAAATATTGAATTAAGTTTAAGGGTAAAATTTGTCTCTACTCTGCTTTAAAGAACTAAGTTAGATTCCCGTATAGATCTTTGTAACAGCATATTTTTTCAGTATTTACACTTAAAAATGCAGTATGAGAATTTCAAATCTGTGCAGTTAATGCCTTCAGATGTTAAACAAAGGGATTTTTCTCCATTCTATGGCTAGGAGAATGTTTACACTAGATTGTTAAGCAGTGAAAGATGCAATCCTCTAGCTTAAGTGTGGTTAACCTAATTTACAGGAGAACTCAAAATCATAATGGTGAAGTTAACATTTGTGGGTTTTAGGAAATGTTGACACTGTATTGGTTTTCCATCCTTAAGAGGAAAATCTGTAGGGATTTAGACACCTGGAAGAAGGCACAGATTTTATATTAGGTACTTGAGTCCAGAGCTGAGTCTTTGAAAACATCCCCTCTGTGGCCACCTGAAGGTGGTGGAGGATGTTCTCTTTCTCTAGGTGGCTCTCCTCCAGCCTTCAGCCTCATTTTTTTGTGCAGGAAAATGCTGTTTGCACCTGCGGGTCTGCCCTATGCACGCTCCTGTGCAGCCCTGGTTTGGGAAATGCAGCATGTTTTTTGTGTCTGCCCACGGCCCTGAGCCAGGTGCTGCTGCCACAGCTCAGCAGCCCACTAGGCCTGGTGCAGTTGGCTGGCTCAGAGCACACCTCGTAACTGAATATTGGTGGTACACTCGTAATACCCATACGTACCTGGGATTATTTTTTATATTTGAGTTTTATTACTACTGGTTTTCTAACCACCAACTGCAGGGGAGGACAAAAGTGACAAATCTATCCTGGTAATGTTGAACAAATCAGCTGGGGGAGACTAAAACACAGTTTTACTATCCATATGTGCTGTACGTGCCTGACTGGGTTGCAGCGTTACAGCTGTGTTTCAGGATATGCAATGGTGGGTGCAGAGAAATGAGTTTTCTGGGTCTGCAGTCGTGTAGGACTTAGTCACAGAGCGGAACACCAGAAGAGACATTGAGCTTGGCTTAATTTAAGCTAGTTTTGGTCTGTGTGCATCAAGGATATGCTGTTCATCAGGTTTCTTCACTTCCAGAACTGTAGAGGGAGAGTAGACACATCCATGGCAGTCAGGCCTGTGTTTGGCATGCTCAGTACAGATGACTGTACTGAGTCATCTTGCTTGGAAAAAGTAAGGAATCCTGTAGTTTACTCATAGGTTCAACTTGAAATACACTTCATGCCTGTGCGGCTTGATGAGAACCCCAGGCATGTTGGATGACTGTTGAGTGCTTAATTAGCACAGAGAAAAGTGTCATGAAATGTGAGAAACTTCTTTTTCAAAAGACTGCTTTTTAAAGCACCTTTTACCCATTCACTGCTGAGGTGTGCTGATTCATTTCTTTTTATGCCTGCATTACAACACTCACTGGAGTTTAAGAATTCCTTAAAAATAATGTAGTTTTTGTTTGCTGGCTTGGATAAATGCAGTGTTTTAACATGCGAGAAATGCTTGCAGAGGGCTGGAGTGATAGAAATGAGGTAGTGACAGTCTGTAGTAAGGGGGCAGGGAAGTGCATGTTTTGGTGGATGAGTGACTGAGAAGGGGGAGGCCTTCAACAGAGCTGGTCTTGGTTAGATCAGTTGTGAGACTGTACTGCTTGTGCAGGTGTTTATAGACGTGCAAGTTTGTTCTGTAGTTGGCTCTGCATTTTACTGTGTGATCCCTCATTTCTTTGATATTTCCAGTACTTCTGAGTAAAAATTTCTTAATTCTCTATTGTGTGGTGTCAAATGTTTGAGAGCACATATGGCAAATATGTACCTGGCTTGTTTTGCAGCACACTGCAAAGGTGCTAACAAGATTTTTTTATGAATTGCATCAAAAGATATTTGGAATCTTCAATACAAAGTGGCACAAGCTAAGTGCTTGAGCTGCTTCTTCAAGTGTAGTTAAGTGTGGTAATAATATCACTATTATATAGACATCTTAAAACTCAGAACTGGCTCTTCCTATGTCTGTTTTCTTCTGATACTACTGAAGATCTCCATTAAATTTGGTTATGTAGAAATGGTGTCCTGAATTGTGTGAAAGCATGAAAATACAGTTTAGATTTATGGATAGTCCTCATTATGTATTTGTGATCTGTCTGTTGCTGTAAAGAAGGGAGTGAGAAGAGTAAATGGTACAAATGTTATGATTAGCCGAAGGAATAAGGCTGCAATGACTACTGGTTTATGAATTTTCCTTGTTCAAACAACAGAGGTTGTTTTAGCCAGACCTCTTGTGAAGGGATGCAGGAGGGGGGTTGTCGGTGTGTATGACTCAGAATCTTAAGATGTTTTTCATGGGTCTTACATTCCAATGAACAGTTCTAAATTGTTCAGAGATAGAGAAATTTCTTTTGACACTGCTGGCAATTATCAAGGTATTTGCACTTACTTATGCCGTGTATACTCAAACGAGTTTCTATTCTGATTTTACTAATATAAAAATATCTTGTTACGTACTTGTAGACAAGTGATAACATTATTTGGATTGAAACAGTATTGCTTTACCCGATATTGTATGGCAAAACTGACAGGCTGTTTGTTTTTGTAACCTCATAGGGACTTAAGTCACAACAAATTATCTTCAATCAAGACCAGTCTCTTGGATCACCTTCATAGTCTTCAGGAAGTGTAAGTTAATTTGTCTTAATTAAAAACCAAACCAAAACAAAAACCTCCAACCAAAAATACCTAACCTTTATTTGTGTATGCTAATTGTATAGCTATTTCTCTAGGGATAGTTGGTTAAACAACAAAGATGTTTGCTCTTCTGATATTTTACATTAAGTGAAACTGGAATTATTTTTAATTTTGAGGTGACACAGTTCAGCAATTTAGCAAATTCAATGTACATACTTTTGATTAACATTAAAACTAACCCTTTTGTAATATTAATAGGAAGCTGAACTACAATGAACTGGAGATCATTCCAGATCTGGGACCAGTCTCTGCGAATATAACTCTTCTGTCTTTGTAAGTAGATCTTACTCTTGTCCCTGGTTAGTGGAACTAACTCTGCAGAGTTCATAGAAATTCGTGCATTACAGAGATTAAAGTGAAATAATTGGAAATAGAGCAGCTTGTGGTTAGGAAGTTGATTATGTCATATTATTTAGCAGATTGTTTAAAATGTGTATAATTGAGCTTAATCCTGGTAGTTTTTGTGCTTCTCTCAGATACAAAGACTGCATTAGAATTAATTTATGTTGTGGTAGTGCCCAGAAGCCTCAGTCCTGTTGCACTAGGCACTGTACAAACATCAGTAATCGTTATACAAACTTGTACAATGCAGTCTTTAAAACAAGAGTTATACTCTATCATTATGCATCTTGGCTGAGATCCTCGTGTGTTAAATCATGGTAGAATTCCATTAATTTCAGTGGGCAACACAGGGAAATCCCCTCGAGACAGCTTCAGGACAAGTATCTAGGTTAGAAGATGTTTTGCCAATGTCTCAAAAATGTCTTTCTGAGCCCATTTTAATGTGTGGCATGTTTTTTTATGGCTGCAGTTAATACATATAATTGTGGCACACAATTGTGTCCATGTTCATTGTTTATTTGAAAGAAATGGGTAGGTCAGTTGACATAGTAACATTTGTAATACGAGTATAAAGTTACACAAGGCATATAGGGCCTGTAACCAAAAAAGTTGATTTTAAACGAAATCTTAATCCTGAAGTTTTCACTTGAAATTAGTTGTTTGTTTTTTTTTCTGTGATCTAGTTTCAGTATGAACTTGTAGAAAAATAGTTACTATCATACTGTTAATTAGAAAAAAAAGAAAAGAAGTGTTTTTCATGTGTGTGATTTGCATTTTACCGATGAGAATCTAAAGTGTCTGAAGCTGTCAATATGTAGCCCTCTGGCCAAATCCTGTCCTTGAATACAAATTGCAAGTTACCTTGCTTGAAGAAGCCTGAAGGGTTAAAACAATACAGTAAATTTTGGAAGGATGTTCAGTTAATTAAATTGATCACTATTCAATTGCTTACATCTGGTGATTTATAGGGGTTTGTTGTTACTCTAGGCCCAGGTCAGCTAAGTCAGCTGGTGCAGCCGCTGTGTCTGGACTGCTCTGTTTGAATAAGAACTAAGTGACATTTGATACTGATGTGGTTTCTTACAGATCAAAATCTGAAAAAAATGAAAGAAAAAGCAGATGGTTTCTGACAAATAAGTGTTGCATTTAAGCACATCTTTTATTTTGCAGTACCATTGACATTATTTTTACACTGACATAACATTCTGTACTTTAAGCATCTAAATGATCTAAAGAATATATACTTTTTTTGCCGCCTTGCTAAGGTTCTTTTTACCACAAGGCTAGAAATATTAACATAATAAAGTGGTTTATATCCTCCTGTTTTACTTCTGATGAATACAAAGTTGAGAATTTATCTTAACGTCTCCTTTAATTCTTCTCATGGAAACCTAACAAGTTTAGATGAACCTAAAATCGTCTTCTGCCGCTGTGCAAAAATTTTTGTATTCCTTTGAGAGAATTATCAGGCACTGCTGAATTGGTTATTTCATATCTTTAGGTCCCTGGCTTGGTTCATTTACTCAGGTGGTCAAACATGGAAAGATCTTCATTAGATCTGCTCTGTACTGTATATGCTGACGCGTAAGAGGGGGAAAAAAGGTATTTCTAGAAGTGTTATCATACTACCAATGCAGTTAAAGTTGGTCTGGTTGGGTGTTAGCTTGTTCTCGCTCTAATTCTTTGTGTGGAAAAGGAGATTACTGAATATAACTGTGCTACAGCTGAGATTTAATGACTATTCTATGACTACATCAGAGATTCCTTGAGATTAATGTGGTAGAAATTAAGTATTTAAATATTATATGTTAACTTATGAATGTCGATGTACAATAGTTAATTGTTCTGTATGAAAACAGATGAACATAAAACATAAAATTAAAGTGGTATTGTTCAGAAATAAAGCATCTTGTTTGTTTTGCGAAAGTTTTCTTTAAAACATGGAATAGAATCACAGAATCTTTTAAGTTGAAAAAGACCTTTAAAATCATCGAGTCCAACTATTAACCCAGCGCTGCTAAGTCCACCACTAAACCATGTCTGTAAATGCCACATCTGCACATCTTTTAAATGTCTCCCGGGATGGTGACTTAACCCCTTTCCTAGGTAGCATGTTACAGTGCTTGAGAACCCTTACTATGATGAAATTTTTCCTAATTTCAATCTAAACCTCCCCTGGCACAACTTGAGGCCATTTCCTCCTGTCCTATCACTTGTTACTTCAGAGACCGACCCCCACCTTGCTATAACCTCCTTTCAGGTAGTTGTAGAGAGTAATAAGATCTCTCTTGAGCCTCCTTTTCTCACTGGTTAGATGTTATATATTAAATCTCATTTTACAGAAAATAATATAAATGAAGAGAAATAAACATACAGCAGTTGTCTAGCATAAAAATACATGTAATATAGTGGTAGCATAGAAGGACAAATATTCAATATAATGATACTTTTTTTGGTAAAAGTGAAAAAATATGTTCATTTATTTTTTTCTGTGGTGGATGTTATTTGAAAGGGGTTGAATCAAACTAAATTAATATATCTAAGTCATGCAAAGACAACACATAGGGAACAATTAGAATATAATTTTTAGAACCACTCTTCAAAGAAACATCTAATGACTGTCTCCAGGATTTTAAACTTCTATGTGAAAGGAGCTTGTGGAGACTTTCCAGAGCAAACCACTGTTTCCTTGTTGCATCTTTGTTCTGACTTTCAAATAATAGCAGAAAAGAGGATGCTAGTTTCCTTTTGAAACTTGATTTGATTACATGTCTTATGAGATATGTATATGTTGGTTCATTAGTGTCAGTTGAAAAACCAGTTGTTTTTTATCAAGGAGTCTTCAAGGAATGCTGTGAAAGTGGTGCCCTCTTTTCTTGCCAATATCTTTATTGTAGAAGAAGCTCTCTCCCAAGAGTTTTATTTTACTTCTTTATAATTGTCACTCAGCTAGGGAACCTTAAAATTTTACCTGTTCTGCAAGAATTTTCTTGCCCTGCAGAGAAAATTATACTGTTGATATGTTTGCATAATAATGTGGGTATCTCCACACAGCTGTGTATATCTAAATTCTCGGAGCAGTATAAACAAGCATAGGTGGATTATCATGTTAGTGTAGTTTCCATTTCTGGAGCTGCCTCATTTCTACCTACCTAATTCATATATACCTAATGGAGATATTTACATACTAATGAATTATTCAAGGTAAACCCAGAGCAGCAGATGTTCCCGGTCTCATGGTCCCAGTTGTCTGTGACATGAAACAACAATGCCAGTATTTTGTTTTTACAGATGCCAGTTGAGAGTTGACCATCATGGGAGAGAAAAGTATCAGGCAGGCATACATCCCCTCACCACCCTGGGAAGACCTTATGTCAGTGTGAGCGAGTATACAAGCATATTCAGGCACACTCTTATTACATGGCTGGAGATGCATCTATGATTTTATTCATGTGATGAATATGTATCTTGTCACATGGAATAGGAGAGCTTGTGAACCTCCTGGGAATCTGGAAACTCCTGTGAGCTATATGGCTGGTACTTTGGGCTAAATCTAGTCAGGAGGCCTTATGTTGTGAAGCTGTGTTGGCCTGCCTGACATAAACAAATACAATATGTTTCAGAGAAAGCAAAGAGTAGGATTCATATTCCCTACCCTAATTTCTTGAAAGTTTGACTTTGTAAGTATGAATTACTGTCAATCCTCTTAGAGTAGTGTAGGTGTATTTATCTATCCCTAGAAGAAAAATGTTAGATGTTTTCTAATTTGTGTTCCTGAAGTGCATATAAAACCAGTTAAATAATGTAGAATTACTTTAAATGATTGTAGTAGAAAATTGTTCATTTGTGGGAAAAAACAATTTACTTTTTACCATTTCAAGACAGGTGGATTGCTTTTGTGTCAGGTATTAAAATGGGCACTAATGCCCTCATTGCAGGAGAACAAGCAAAGATTCTGAATTGGTTTTCCATTCTAATGACATTCCTTATCCAAGATATATCAGTCCTCTCCTATTTATCCTGAAAATTGGCCCAAATAGGTGATGTTGATACATGAGAAAAAAAACAGTATTGCATTTTAGGTCTATCACAGTTGTAGTTTTGTGCCCAGGTTGAATCCAGAAATTGAGAGAAACCAAGTAATATATATATAAAATAGCCTTGTATAGAAGTCCTGCTTGGTGTTTAACTAACAACTACCATTTGCATGGGGGTTTTTCTGAAAGTGTTACCTACTTTTAGTGTTATTAGTGCTTTATAAGGAAGAAAGATATTGGTTTGCAAATTATGTGATGCTGTTTAAAGTTTGTTCAAGGATATGTGGTTTAAATAAGAAACCCATGCTACTTGCAGAATTTTTAAAAATATGTAGTTGTAGGCTCCATCCAACATCATCAATGCACCGTATCCATGAGTAATGTGGAAAATGGAAGGCAGAAGTGACTTTGAAGAGACAGAACAGCTTTGAGTATTAAAGTATCCTGACTCTCTAACTGGATTTTATTGTTCTAATAAAAATGCATGTGTAGAACTAATTTTAAAGACACGTTTCTTATTACCCGTGTCCAGACTATGTTAATGTAGTAATCGTTTTGCTGTCTGTAGAGACTAGATAAGCTGTACATAGCCAAGTCTATAGTGCACATAGTGAAATTCCAGCATTAGACTAGTTTTCAACAATGGAGTGTTTTAAACTTGTGATTTTAGATTTTATTGGATAGAAAATATTTAAAGGCACTAGCATATATGGTGCAGGTGATTTAAATGAAAATAACCTTGTGGCTTTTGTTGTAAAGACTGATCATGTTAGTCTAGAACACAAAGAAATATTTGGTCTTTTTAAAACCAGACTAGAAAATGCAAAATTCACAGTGCAGAAGTTAAAGGGAGCATGGATGATTCACAATTCAGGAATGTTTTTCAAGTTTTATGTTAATGTGTGGTTTGTATTAGGTTTCTACTTCACTTTTTTTTTCAGAATGTGAAATCTTGTGTTCATAAGAGAATTAGAGAGTATGCAACATGGTAGAGGTTCTGCTGAGGAAACCCTCTAACCCCATCTGTACAGGAAGCCTTTAAAGCAGTGGCCATTCACTTTTGAGTTTTGATATAGTGAAAAGAGCTACCAAAATCGAGGCAGATTCTTGAAATGTGTCCAGATGTTTGTTAGGTGATGGACTGAATCCACAAGCCCCTTTGCTGAGGGTTTTCTACAGCCTTTGGTTTGCAATGTCTTTCTGTAGATATGTGCTGACTTTAAATTCATCATCTGAAGACATGTTTTGTGTTCTGGATGTTTAAAAAGGTAAATGAACAAAAAGTATTAACCGAAAAGATAGGTCAGGAGATAAAAATAGGACAAAAGGACTGTAAAGTAGCCAGTCCTGGGTGACTGCAGGGATCACAAGTTTTCATAGTAAGCAAAATTGTTTCAACTTTACATGTAGCCTGATCAACCACTGAGCAGCCACTACAAAATCAGTCTGATTACTTATCTAACTTTATGTAGAAACATAGTTACTGGAGAAAAGTGGCAATTAATCATTGATTCTATTTAGAAGAGATTTTTTTTTTTAATATTGTATGTTCATTTCTGTTTAAAATGTGGAAAAGTATATTTATATATGTTATGTTATAATGAGCATTGTAAATCAGACTTCAGATAGTCATTTTGAGAAGTACAATTCGACTAATTGAAGCAAACATGCAAAATCTACTATGCATTTGTCCCAGCTGGCAATTTGGAAAAAAGAGTAATAGTTTGCACTGTGAAGGGCCCTCTGTAAAGACAGAAGTTATTTTCACAGTCCACGTGTGCAAGGTTGTTTGGAATAGGGGTAGATATGAGAAGTCTACCTCTTTGTCATCTCACAGTAGTCTGGGCGTGGAAGCTGTGTGCAAAATCCAGGAGAACGCTGTCTCAGTTTGCGTTTAGAAAGCTACAGTCACAAGAAAGATGTTTAGATGGAACTCCTGAAAATGAAAGCTTACATTCAGTAGAAGTGGATGTCAGAGAAAGTGGTATTGTGTGTTTATAAAGCTAGCATACTAAACTGAAGTCTGGCTCCCATATTAAGAAAACGTTGGTCAAATATTTTACATCCTTGTCATCTCTTCAGCTACCACTTTATTATGGGAAATATTAAGATTTGGATGCTGCCTGGAAGAGTTTGTTTTGAAGAAGGATTGAAAGAAAGGATAGAGGAATGCCAGACTGGGCTTCTTGGAGAATGTCCCGAAAATGAGAGTGGTGGTAAACCATGTGTGACTTAGGCTGAAGTTGTGAGCAAAAAGCTAGAGTGAAGAAACTTACTGGAATTAGTTCTTGCAATCTTTGACATTTGGTGTGGAGACTTAAGAGGAAGTAAAGGAAAGAATTTGAAAAGGAACCTTTCTTAGTCAGACTTACAGACATGGAAAGTCAATTTTTATGGCAGCAATTTAGGCCCTGTGATGGGAAGGGGAAGAAGTGTGTAGAAACCTAGTTTGTTGTAGTAAAAATATAAAGTAGTGAGAGTCTAGATGAATGCTTTTGCAATGAAAATGGAAAAGAATGCAAATTTTACGATGTATTTCCAGTGGAAAAGTCTGTCATGATTTTCTGATCACAGTGTTAAAGAAAATGATGAATTAAAAAGAATAGTAATGGACCAGAAAAATAGAGAACACTGTTCTGGTGTGACAAAATGGAAGAATGGTATGAATTCTACCAAGAAAGAGGTACAAGTTGTAGGACATAGAGTAGGGAAAATACAGGAAGTGAGAACGAAGCTAAGAGGTCAGGCATAAGTATTTGGATTGTATTTTAGAGGACCGGTATGTGGTGATTGCAGTAGAGCAGTGAAATGACTTGTGCCTTGAATGAAAGGATAGGAGAACATTCCTTACTTGTATTAACAGTTGAGGTTAGGGGGTAGGTCTAGAAGAGTGTGCAGTCTAAAGTGCCTAGACTTTGGTCTGCATCCTCCAAAAGGGAAGTTGGCTCTGTAGCCATAAAGTAAAGGTGTTTTTACTTAGCGACTCTATTAGAGTCTATTATAGCGACTCTATTAGATTAGAAAGATGATTTATAATACTGGAGGGACACTATGCTGGGTTTAATCTAGGTCATACTTAAAATTGTCCAAGACTTTAGCATTAGCTAACAGTCACAGAGTACACCAAATCTGCAGTAGGCTATTATTCCTGTTTCCAGTTCATGCCAAAATAGTTATGCCTGCATTGCTTTTGTTTACAGTTGTTAAAATAAAGGAATGAACTTATACATTCACTTGCCCACCACACACTAAGGTCATCGTGATTATTTTGGAAAAGCCAGAAAACTGAATGGGAAACAGACTTCAGGATGTTAAGAGAGTTTGGAAGGAAAGTTTTATTAGGTTCGTATTGGTATGATGAAATGAGAATTGCTATGGAAGTATCATGTGTTTGAAAGTTTGGGTTTGTCTTATTTTTGATGATGGAAACATCTCCAATCACAGAGTTGTTTCAGTCTGCATCTTTCTCTTTCCCTTTTCCCAGTTTGTTTGATTTGGGAATCAATAAATCTTTGGTTTCAAGTTTTGGACAGGGTATCAGTAACCTACAGAGTTCTGAGTTTTCATTTTCTACTTTATACCTGCATACCAAAAAACCCACAAAATGTAAAAGCAGAGACTTGCTGACATCTGCATTGAAAGAACAACTAGAGGCAGGGATCATGAAATGAAGGAGACCTTTAAAAGGAAGTACAACCTCTTGCCTCAAGAAGCTTGTGTGTGAAAGATGCATCAGACTTGTAGACCTACCAGTAGAACTGGAAGTGAGCCAGAATTCTGGTTCCATTTCTGACAGCTTTATCTTGGAGAAAAACAGTATCACTTGAAATATTTCTATGTTTAACAGTTGCAAAGATTAAAAAAACCCTAGATTTTCTTAATTCAGTGTGGTTAAGTATCTTAATGGTGAGATAAGCATGTAGTCTCATTAGGTATTCAAGATAACCTCAGTTGGTTAAAACTTGGTGCTAATAACACTGAGGTCGTTGGTTCAATCCCCTGTATGGGTCATTCACTTAAGAGTTGGACTCAATGATCCTTGTGAGTCCCTTCCAACTCAGAATAACCTGTGATATCAGGGGCTTTTTGATAAGAATAGTGTTCAGCTTGAAACCATAATTTCAGTATTTAAATGATGTAATTGTTAATTACAGTTGGGCTAATTTTAGTAGTCAAGTGAGTAGAAATTGAAGAAAAAAAGAACCTTTTTGCTCTTTATTCTTGTAGTAGTTACTGAGACTCTTCTGGTCTGTGCTCCTTAAAATTGTCCAGTCTTAGGCTAAAAGCCACAAAACATATGTATTCCAACACTTTCAATTACAGTCTTGATCTTTCACCTTTAGTACCTTTTTTTTTAATCTTTTTGCTTAAACTTGCTTCTGCTCAGTGTGTTGACATCATTGTTTCTTACAGGAGTTTGGAGTTTGGGAGGGCAGGAGTGGGAGTACAGGAAACAATAGATGATATGCCAGGAGGCATGTGATGTCAGTCAGTGAGTGGAGGGAAGAATAAATGAAACAACCACAAAAATTTAAAGGGAGGCTGTGAGCTGTAGTGGCACGTAATGGAGACCACTGGGAACATTCTTGGATGTGGACAGTCAGGTCTGCTTTGCTTGTGCTCTGATAAGGCTGCCTCCAAAGTAGCTCTATTCTGGAAGTCATGCAAACGCAAAATGGTCAAACTAAACATCTGTGAACCCCAGTGTCTTGGATTCAGCACTGCTCAGAAAGATACATCTAACCCTAGCAGAGTGCTTTTTTTTCTCTTTACCTAGCCTCTTAGTCTCCAGCAAGAGACTACTGTGATTTCATTTGTTTGAGATTCAGATTCAGTATATCTTGCCTCTCAAAGCTTAGTTGAGGGACAGGAGGTACTGTATTAGTCCAGAATCACATAGATGTTAAAACACTTGTTTTACATCTTACAGTTTTGAAGAACAGTCTGCACAAACATAGTTCTCCAAAATTGTCTTTCTAGACAACTTGTTTATTCCAGATTGCTCCACCTCGATGCTTCTACACATTTTCCCTGTCAGGATGATACTACTAAGGTTTTCAAAGCACAGCAGATCAGGATCTATCTGGAAGAAAGAGTTATGCTGAGGTGGAAGTACAAGAGTGTTATTTTTATTCTGAGATTTCAAATAGAAACAAAAGATAGGACGTGAGGTCCTAATCTGTTCATGAGTTGCGTTTTCCATGTTACAGGATCAGAGTTATAAAGCTTACGCAGTATTTCTCTGAGGTAGAAAACATTTCATACTGGCAACCTTTATCAAGAGATAGTCATACTATCTCAGATCTTAAAAAAACTGGTTTTTTTTTTCAGCACTTAAGAACTTTTATGTCTAAAAGGTACTAACTAGATCCTCAACAAAATGGTTACAGAAGTTTACGTTCTGCTTTGTATTTCCCCAGAGGCAAGGAAAGTACAGTCAATATATCAGATATGTTGTAGCCGTTGTTTATATAGAGTGAATCTTGAGATCATGATTGATAGGGCTCTTTTATATGTTTTGGCCTAGTGGTGTGGTAAAGTTATAAATACTGAGAGGCAAAGCTAAGGTTTTTCATACCTGTAATGAAAAACTGATATTCTGTCTGAGGCTGGTATTCGCACAGGCCTAGGTAAAAGTAATTAAATCAGGCTGTATGCACTCACGGGTCATTGGCTTGTGGGGTTTTTTTGCTCCAAGTCAGGGTATAGGCACTCAAATAGCAAAAGGCATGTTCAAATTCATGCAGATATTTTTGGTGGGTTTATCTGCATTGCTTGATGCTCCTGCTGCTTTAGCTGTAACAGGAGAAGTTGAAAGGAAGCTGCAGCATGTTGCTGTTCCCTGCACATGAAGAAATAGTTATCAAATTGCTACAGGTCTACTTCTGGGGGAATTTGATGTGCTGCTTCTCTTGTTGCAGAGGATCTCTGTTTCTCTAATTTCCCTTTAATGTCTGTGAAATGAAGCCAATGGGCTGTGTGCAACTCCTTTTGTCTGAGCACAGCAATAACAGCATTTCTCTGGAAAGGTTTTGTTTTGGGGTTTCTTCCCCCCAACCTCCTCTCAGTGAACAAATTGTTATGTCATTATGCTGACATACTATTTCTTTCTATCTTGACAATTAGATAGGCTTGTGTTTTCAAACATCTCCTTCTTGACTAACTGTAATGGTGATTTGGCAGTTATGAGGAAGATGATATGTCGTTTTTATTCGATTTGCTTAAGTGATGATTATAAAGAAAAATTAAATTAGAGTTGAAGTTTTCCATTTTAACTAAAGTTGGGCCTTAAAGTAGAACTACTTGGATGTCTTCAGTGCTGAATAACCTCCTTCCATGTGTGAATGATCACTCTTAAATATTTTTAAGAGAAGCTGGACGAGGCTATTGGAGCAATAGGGAGTGAACCATTGAGCTATTTTGGAATTGAGTAACTTCTACAAATATGAGTAAGCAGGAAGGTGCAGTGAGGGCTGGTTTGTTTTTGTTTTAAGATGGACTAGGACTTCAATGTGTAGTGCAGTTTCAGTGAACAAAAGAAGTTGCTTTTCTTTCCACAGTATGGCCTTACCATCTCCGATAAAGAAAAATGTTCCCTGAAACAAAGGGTTGTTTTTTGTGTAACCTGGTCTGTGTCAGGTAATTTGCCAGTTAGTGTAAGTGCTAATCTGAAGGTTGTGTATGAGTTTTATTCGGTTCCATTAGGTCCAACTAAACTTTGTAATACAGGAGCTATTATCCTGCCAGTTGTGAGGAATTTCTGTTTTATGGAGCAGTGCTGACACAAAGACAGCACTGTGCAAGCCGTCTTATAACTGAACACTTTCACACTGCAATTTAGGAGGCGTGCAGTTCAGGAAATTGCTGGCTTCTGCTGGAGCACACTTTTACTGCAAGGAAAATTTTATTCGTCACTCAAGTAATTGGCAGTTTTAATACCTTGATAGTAATTACCTTATAAACAAACTAATGCATAATGGCAAGGCTCTGTGACCTGTTATCTAACTCACAGTCTTATTTGGCCAGTGGAACTGACACATGGTGGTGGTGTTTGTTGTTTTTTATTAAAGTAATTTGTTTCCATTTGTTATAAATACTTTCAGCTAAGAGTTAAAAAAATGCAGTGTACCTCTGCAGACAGCCTGAGGAATGAAACATGATACAAGCTCAGCATTGGAGGGGCTGCAAGATCACTTACCCATTCCCACATGTGGTCAGAGGGCCCATTAATCTAACTTCTGGTTCAGTTTCTGAGTTAAGAATTTTTTGTCTTGAGCAGTAGTCCCCCCACACCCTTTGAATACGTGTGTGGCTTACTATTTGATCCAGAGCAAGTATTTCCAACAAAGGCAAACATCTCCCAGAATCAACATTCTTGTTGATAGTTTTACTGAAAGTGCTTTTGCGTACAATCTCTAGGAGCTGGGGAAGCTCCGAAATTTTGATAGTTCATCATACAAGGTACAGGATATACCACAGCTAAACTGACTTGAACTTCCCAGTGTAACAAGGGTCATTTCAGGTAACGTTTGTTTAATTGGTCATGGTCTGCCCTCACCTATGTACTGTTAGCTCCCCCAAAATAACCCTGTTAACGTTGCTGATATGCATGTATGATTCTGTACCTGCAGCTGAGATGGAAAAACTGGTAGATTGCTGGGTATGAACCGGAAGTATGGTCGCTGGAAAAAGTACATGCCAGTGGAAGTGAAAGAAGGGGTGTTCCTTATAGCAGACTAGGATATCCCTGTCTTTAAACAGTTGCAGCCTTCTTGTTGTTGAATTGGATGTGATGCTTAGCGGAAGTTTGACCAGACATGAAGTCCGTAACCCCTGTAATGAGCTCTAATAAGTAGAAATCTTGTTCTTTGCCAATTCACTAGAAAAATCTATAGGATGAAATACTAGGTCTAATTACACAATTATAGAATGTTTTTCAGAAGGGGTGCACTGTCATCCATCTTTTCTGTTCTAGCTCTGCTTTTTTTCTGAAAATTCAGCCTTGACTTTCATGCCAAGGGAGTTTTCAAGAAACCCGAAGCACTATGTCTAGCTCCTATGATATTAATTTGCTTAAAATAGAAAACAACTCTAATTTCATTTCATTACAGTACTGTGACGTACTGTTCCATGCAAATACCAGGTATTTCTACTGTTCAGAAAGAGATGATTATAAGGTTTTGCATCTTGTTTTAAAAGCAATGATTTGTAGTCATTGGATTATATTGCAATTTTTTTGTTGTTTACTGGGATTATATTTTAAGAAATATTAATGAACACTTAGAGTATTCCAGTTTGTGATTTTTAGATGGCTAAAAATTAGTGTTATGTATAGAGAACATAGTTTATTAGTTGTATGTAACAAGAAATTATTTTCAAGTAGGGGAATTAAGAACTAACTCTTGTCAGGGTTGTGTAGTTAACATATGTTTACTCTGGAAATGACAGTCTTTTGCCTACTGCCCTTAAATTTCAGGACCAGTAACAAGATTGCCAATGTTTTGTCTGAACATCTGAAGCCATTTCAGAGTCTAGAAACTTTGGACTTGAGCAACAACAACATATCAGAACTAAAAATGTCATCATTTCCATCATTACACCTCAAGTATCTGTAAGTGAAACTTAGTATTATTTCATTTTTCTTTCAGGTTACTTTCAAAAAAACTTGTTTGAAAACTTAGATTGGCAGCTGTTTGTTAAGGTACTCAGATCTTTTAATTAAACAGACATTAAATATTGCTATTTTCACCTGTTCAGCTTAATATCAGCTACTATCTTGAATATGTGAGTTGTTACAGTAAGATGTTTTTGTTCATAAAAAAAGCAAAGGCCATTATCCTGAGATGAAACAAATAGATGTATCTTGAGAGAAATAGTTATGTAACAAAATGAATTTAAGTTCCCCATGGCTAGGCTAGTTTGAAGTTACATGAAGTTTGATAGACTTTGTGAATCTTTCTTAGGAATAATGGAATGCCGGAGCTATACTGAATGAGAATAAAGTAATGGTATTGCAACATATTATCTTCCTCTAGTATCACACTCCTGCAGATTAGAGCAGGGGTGGTGGTGAAATAGTATTTGACTATAGAATAAGCTGTCGAACTCTAATTAATATGATAAACAAAATTCCATTTATAAATGAGTAAGCACTGCAAGAGCTTTGTGTCTCACTACTTGGTATTAAGAATTTAATAAATAACTATAATAATTAAATAACTTCTAGGCATTATTTCAACAGATATCTTAACAATAATCGAATAACCTCCATGGAGCCTGGTACCTTTGATAACTTGTCTACCACACTTCAAGTATTGAAACTGAACAGGAACAAAATTTCAGCAATCCCTCAGAAGATGTTTAAACTCTCCCATCTGCAGCACCTGTAAGTGCAAACTACAATTGACTAATTGTTTTCAGGTTTTCCAAAGCACTGGCAGTGCTTGAACTTTAGCCTTTAACTTAACCAGAGGCACAGTGAGACAGATACAAAAAATATATTACTACAACCCTTTGTAACTGCAGCACTGTAGTGAACAAAACTAGTCTTATATGTTGGTGAGATGTGAGTAGTCTTTGTGTTTAAAATTGTTTGCCTATTAAAAGAAAAAAAACCCAAAAGGCTGGGGAAGGGGTAATAGCGATATTCCTGTAAAAAAGCCTGGGGAAAATAGTAAGTGAAGTAAACTTTTATAGTTCACTGCAGCAGTCATTTACTTTTGTTCTTTCATGGTGAAATGAAGGAAATTCACTTGCTTTCAGAAGGTATGACTATAAGCAATATGCTTGAGTAAATAGACCTTCAGCTTCATTGATACAATGCTGTCTATAAATGTTTTATCAAATAAATAATGAAGTTATTTAATAAAGTTACTTAATATGAAAGAGACTGGGGAATTTTTTTTAAATAAAAACTTACAAAGTGTCCAGGAAATGGACAAGAGGATGGGCTACACTTTGCAAATACTGGATAATTAATTCCCATATCAGATAGTCAAGAGTTAAAAATTACAAATTCTCTTAGGTTAACCTTGAAAGTGCAAGGTCATAAGAACACTGCAAAGGCTGTGTGTAGTGGCAGAAGGGTGAGTGCCAAGACCGTTTGAGAAAGAGGGAAGGTGTTTTTGTGTAACTAGTTGTGGAGAAGGAGGAAGAAATGTTTAATGAGTGCTTGGCTCCAGATTAAGAAAGAGAGGGGTCACTGGTGACATTAATTTTTGCCTAGTTATCACAACTAAATTGTTAAGTTTTTCTTTCTGATGGATTATTGGTTGCAATTACAAGCTAACCTTAACAGCTCTACTCCGGGATAAACACCAGGAACTTGCTTTCACTTTTAAATTTGTGAACAGGCTTTACCATGACATTCTAGGTCTACAGGGATTCTTGAAGTCTGAAAATCAAGGAACTACCAAGTACTTGTCCTCAGTATCAAAAAGGCAGAACAGTATTAGCATGGTTAAACATAATGGATTGCAATAAAATTTTTGATCTTTATTACTTCTTGTCTGTTTTATGTGCAAGAAAAGCATTTAAATAAGGTTCTTTTCCAGAGAGGGAAGAAAGGTTCTTGGCTTGCAGGTAAAATTACTGTGCTGTAACTGTAAATTTTATTGATGCAGGGAGCTGAATCGCAACAAAATTAGAAAAATAGATGGGCTTACTTTCCAAGGACTTCCAGCTTTGAAATCATTAAAGCTGCAGAGAAATGGAGTTACGAGGCTCATGGATGGTGCTTTCTGGGGATTGACCAACATGGAAGTCTTGTAAGTATCAAACTTCTGCTGGGAGGTTCTGCTGATAACATATAAGTAGAATTACACAAAATTAATAGAATTTCCTGGTAAAATTTAGAGATGTCTTTGAATTAAATTGTTTTGGTGTGATTTGAAAAACAGCAATCAGTCAGTAGTCAGTGTGTAGGGCAGCACATTCTGAATGCATGTATACAATTCTAGATGTAAATAGAGGCTGCAGCTATCTAGCCAGTGTCATGAAGTCAGATGTGGACCTGTGGCAAAGCATGCCCGCTGCTGAGTTTCTGAACCTTATGTCTTTTGTCTGTTTGTGTGTGTTTGTAGGCAGCTGGACCATAACAACTTAACAGAGGTAACCAAAGGCTGGCTTTATGGCTTGCTGATGCTGCAGCAACTCCATCTCAGTCAAAATGCCATCAGCAGGATCAGTCCTGATGCCTGGGAATTTTGCCAAAAACTCAGTGAGCTGTGAGTAGCTTTATTCTATTCCAGTTTTGAAAGCCGGGTACATGTCAAAGCATGAGATTCTTACTACTGATCTGTGAATTTTTCATAACAGAGTTTCCAAGGTGACAACAACTTTTCTGTATGAGAGAGTTATATTTTGTTGAAAGAAGTTGTAGTCAACTGTGACTGCTTTATTTCACTGTGGGAGTTGTACGAAAGCTGTAACAGTCACTTTCAAATGAAAGAAATTCATTCTGCAGTAATTTGTGAATTGTTTGAAACAATGCACAAGAGTGTGGTCAAAAATGGTGTAGTAGTTTTGTGATAACTGTAAGGGGAAAAGATGTGCTCCTCCCAAAAATTCACCTGGGTTGATCTGAGTTAAATAAGCACTGCAGTTGAACATTAAAATGTTTTTTTCCCCCCTTAAATTTGCAGAGATTTGACATTCAATCAATTAGCAAGGTTAGATGATTCAAGCTTCATTGGTTTAAGCGTGCTGGTTGGACTATACATTGGAAACAACAAAGTAAATTACATTGCTGATTGTGCCTTCAGGGGACTTTCCAGTCTACAGATTTTGTAAGTTGACAAACTCAATTTGTAAGGTTAAAAACCTTAAGAAAAACCCTCAGCATTTACAGTTAGTTCTTTTCCTTGTGAAATATACAGGAACCTTTTGTTACCTTCCCCTTATCAGCGTATGTTTCTCTTACAGTAGGATTTATTTTCAGAATAGTTCGTCTTTTGTTAAGGCTGTGCACAATGGATTGTGGTAATTATTATATGAATTTTCAGTAGCATTATTATGGGAAAGACCTGTCTCCATTTGAAGGCAGTGAGCAGCACTGCTACCCACAGCTTTAGGGATCTGAATCATAGTTGTGTCTTAAATAAATCAACATTTTCCCTCATAGTACAAATAAGAAGACAAAACTCAAACTGTATTATTATGGATGCTGATGCTTATCTTGACTGGACAATTGCTCTAAGCATTTGAGCATGTTTTGAAATCTTCCCCTTTCTTAAAGGAAGGGGAAGAACAAAGTAAACTAATCTAAATATATTCTACTTTGTTAAAATTGTCCCATTGCGTACAATTGACCCATCTGTTGGCCAGATGAGCAAAATGATTGCCTTTCCCTCTAGGTTTTTAAAAGGATGCTAACACTTTACTTCCAGGGGTTTGCTGACATACTGATACTTTGGGGGTCTAGCACAGATGTATTTCAAAGGGATGTATGCTATGTTTTTTTAAGAATACAGGGAGTTGTAGATCATAAAGAGAGGAAGTCAGAATTTTGAGTTGTCTAGGAATTGTTAGGCTTTTCCTCCTAGATTTTTCTTTCTCCTCTAGTCCTACCCTGTTGATTCTTTGCTGACACACCACTCTGTACACAAATCTCTAATCTCTTTATCCTTCATAGATAACTGAATGTTGTGGATGTTTTGGGATGTAGAAATGATTCTCTGGGTGTTCTCTGGGTGTTAATACTATGAACTTAAAAAGACATGAATGTGTTTTGGGCATGATCCCTTCCCTTCCTATGATGCTCCTTCTCTTATAATAGTCCTGTATCTGAATAGCCTTGGAGGGGAATGTGGGTTTGTTTGCTAATGATTCTGAAAACTTTTGAGTTTGTGATCTTTTTAACTATCAGTCGGAAAAGTACTAAGAATCAGTCTCTCAGTAAAAATTGAAATAGTTAGTCAGGAAAAGTTTCTCTTAAAAAAACACAAAAAATGACTAAACAAAAAAACAGCCTACCAGAAAGCTATTTTAGAATTTTTTTTTTAATAAAATGTGCTGTCAAAGAATTATATACCTTGTTCTTTTTAATAGCTTTTGTGGTTTGATTTCCCCATCCCTCTTAAACAGGGATCTGAAAAACAATGAAATATCCTGGACTATTGAAGATATGAATGGTGCTTTCTCTGGCCTAGATAAACTTAGGAAGCTGTGAGTATTGCTACGATATTTGTATATCATCATTCCTTAAAAAAATTCGCTTAGCTTGTGTGTGTTTCAGGGTACAAGCCCAACACTTAATGATGTTATGTTTTCCATAGCTGAGATGATTTTTTTTCTCCCTTACCATTTTATTCTATATAAGATGTTCCTTTTCTATAAAAGAAACTTCAGATTTTTCAAGTCAAACTAATCTGAAATATTTTAATTATTATTACTACTTCCGGAAATATTTATCAAAGAATGAGGCTTTCCCATAATACAAAATAATAAATATATCCTATGACAAAGGCATAGTGACAGAGATAGTATTTGATAAAGTAATGCAGCATCCAATGGAGGTGACTTCATTTCATTGAGATTTTCAAATGCAGATCTGTGAAATAAAAAGATGTTTATATGTATATATTTAGAATAATGCATGTCACTTAACTGTACACCTTAAATGTCTTCTAAAATTATGGTAAAATCTAGATATTTATTCAAGGTAAATAAATTAATATCTTTTAGATTTGAGAGATTTTGCTGCATTGGACATGGCTTAATAGTGAATATTAGTCACGGTTTGGAAACAAATGCCAAACCCACAATTATTCAGCTCAAAAATAATCTTGATTTAATTTCATCTTCTTTGCATTATGTGCTTAAATTTTTTAGGATGCTCCAAGGAAACAGGATTAGATCCATTACAAAGAAAGCATTTTCTGGTTTGGATGCACTTGAACACTTGTAAGTAGTAGAAATTGACATTTAACCCAAAATTGGAAAAAAATAATTTTGATACTAATTGAAATAAAAATGGGACTAACAAGCTTTACTTGTGACTTTGGATGAAATACAATTACCATGGTTGCTGCTGTGATCTTTAGAAGGTTCTTCAGTTTTGGAGTTATGCTGAGTATTTTGGAATTAATGCAAAAAGTGTTGTATATTAAGTGTGCTATAAAACTCCTTAGCTGTGTCTCGTTCACTTTAGAGCTTGAGGATCCTTTGTATATCACTAGAATAGCAATCTATTCCTTGAGTCTTAAATATATTCAGTTTAATAAATTACTACTTTCCTCTAATGTTATTTTTCTTTTGTTTTCCTAGAGATCTAAGTAACAATGCAATTATGTCAGTTCAAGGAAATGCATTTTCACAAATGAAGAAACTCAAAGAATTGTAAGTTTCTATCAAAAGGCATCACCTCTATTAAATATATATATATATATAAATATATAAATAAAAGCCTTGTAAGATGTCACCTAATGCAGTGATAAAGTTGTGCTGTAATCTATCTGAAGTCACATAAAAAGTTTGTCAGTGTTTTGGGTTCTTTTATTTTTTTATATGATGGGTGTATTTAAGTGAGAGAGTGTGGGATAGGAGGCATTTGTTTTCTGCTACATTTGGTGTCTGTAAAAAGTCCTTATTTTAAATTGACTGATCTCTGATGGGTTTTAAATAAGGAAGACTGATGTAATATGCTATAAGATCAGCAGTGCTATCATTGAGCTAAAGCTTACTGGACCAGTGAAATACAGTGCTGCAATTCTTTTGTAAAGACCTGGTTGTCAGTGCTTGTAATTGGGTCCTTCTGTCCTATAGTAGCAAAGGGACAGATCTTCAGAGAAGTAGCGAAGCGGTCACTGGGAAAAATGTATTCTTCTAGTGAGGATTTTCTTTTTGTCCTCTTACCATTTTTTTCTATTGATCAATACGGAACAACATTGTCACTGCTCCCTGTGTTTTAAGCGCAGCTAATTCTTCCTCTTGCATATATATCTTGTGTCTCCTCTATTATTATCAGCATTATCTAGTCAAACCTGTTGGCCTGAACTGCTCTGTAGATAATCTGTCAGCAAACTAAAGAATAACAAAAAGATGCTGCTCTCATGAGTAGAAACTGCTTGAAGCTCGTCTGGAGCTTTTCATTTGTGTTCTTCAGACTCCTATCGAGTATCATTGGGAGCTGGCTCTCTGTTCATCTTACAGAATTACTCCATGTTGAGTGCCATAGAGAAAGTAGCAAGGAACCTTGCATATTTCATAGACTCAGAGAACAGCCCAGGTTGGAAGGTACCTAAAAGGGTCATCTGGTCCTACCTTTCCTTGAAAAGGGTGGCTAGATGAGGTTATCTAGAACCATGTCCAGTTGTGTCTTGAAAGCCTCCAGTCCTGGGCACTCCACCAGGTCACATGTTGTTCCAGTGTATGATTGTTCACACTGTAAAATATTTTTTTCTTGTATCTAGACAGTATTTGGTTCATTTGAAATTCAGTTGAATGTTACCCATATTGTGCTGTAGCTGCTCTAGAAAACAGAAGCCATGGTTCTACCCGTAGCCAGGGGTTTTCTGCCTTTCCTCTTCCTTGAGTTGGACCTGGTTGTATTTCTTGATTAGTTTGCTGAACTCACTCAGCCAGCTTCAAGGCAGTTGCTAGTTTGGCACAGGAGAACTGGGAGCACAGTGCTGACAGTTAGGAATTGATATAGATGATTTGAAGAGTGATCAAATGTGATAGAAAGACAGGCTAACACTGCTCCAGGAGGTGTAAGATGCTGTAAGATACTAGACTGTAAACAACTTCAGTGAAATAACTATTGAAGAGTTGTTGGTGTTGTTTTTCCTGTACTTTTCTTGAAACACCTGGTAGACAGATTATGTCTGAGGAAGATACAGACAGATGGTAGAAAGTAGTTTCCCACAAGTGAGATTATTTAGTATAACTTCATATCTGATAGTTTTATTCTGAGGCCCTAGAGGAAAATAATATGACAGATACCTACCTACTTCATCAGGATAGCAAAAAAATTGTGGTTTGTCTGCTCATAAAAATAACAAGAATGATTCTAAAACTTAAGTGAAAGATGACCTGTTTCATCTCAATGTAAACTGGTGAGCTGGCATCCCTAGGTTTTTATGCAGTGCTAATGTGAAAAAGAGCACAGAGACACTCTTCCTTTTCTTCAAGAAAAAAAAAATCAAGAATTACTATGTCTTCATTTATCTTTAAAGCTGTATATCTCCCTGGATCCATAAATTATTTTTGCTTTTCTTTCAAGAACAGGTGAGATTTGAAGAGAGGTATTTTACTACTGAATGTGGTTTTTTAATATGTTTTTTTAAGGGTGATTTTGAGTTTTCAGCCAAAAACGAGAACTCTTCCTGCTTGAACTCCTGATTCTAGATGCTTACCAGAATATTTCTTTGCTTTTTTATTTTTTCACTGTGTGAGTGTAGATATTCCCACAGGTTAGGTAAGTTCTGCACAAGTTATTTCAACAAGTTACTATTCTCTGTCTCCCCACTCCCCTTTTTAAATATCTTTGCCAAGATAAATTCTGACTGAAAGGGAAATGACAGAATGAAGCTGTCTCAGATGTTGACTTCCAGAGTGCCTGCCTTCTGCACTGTTCTCCTGCATGCCCATTCCAGGTGTCCTACTGCTGACTGTACTTTTGTACCTGATACAGCACAAATATGCCTGTTTGCCTGTACTCATATTTGTAGCAGAAGCTGGGAGTTCAGGATAACGTGTCTGTTTTGTAGAATGTAGGAGTCATGACAATAGTGTCACTACACTTGAGCTGAACAATATTGCTGTCTTTTCTCTTGTGATACATGTGTTTAGCCTCAAAATTTATTTTGTTACTAATGTGTGCTCATATAGATACGTAATACAAATAGAAAAAACAAACAAACCGACTTTGAGTGTAACTGCTTTCTCTCAGGCACTTCAACACATCGAGTCTCTTGTGTGACTGCCAGTTAAAATGGCTACCACAGTGGATGTCAGAGAACAGCTTCCAGAGCTTTGTAAATGCCAGTTGTGCCCATCCTCAACTGCTAAAAGGGAGAAGTATTTTTGCTGTCAGCCTGGATGGGTTTGTCTGTGGTAAGTATAGCCTCTATTTCTCATTCCATAGAAAAATTTTGCTGTATGCTTAGTTTTTGTTGTAGTTTCTTCGATATGTTTTGATTTCTATAATAAAATGGAGAGGATTTGATATTTATTAACATTTTTTTCTGTTCCCAAACTGTGATGTAGATGCTCAAAACTTGTAGCTTTGTACAAGTTGGGGAGTGACAGTCTTTTGGCTTTTATTTTATGTACAGCTTGCTTACATAGTACGTAGCATAATGTACAAGGGAAAGCTCAATAGTTCGTGGTGATATATGTGTGTGCCTCCATTTACACTGTTGATATTTTGTATTTCAGTTTACCAGATAGTAAATGCTAGTAAAATATTTTTACTTGAGAATTTGAGGTGATAGTATCTGCCTTAAAAATGAAAGTTTTCTGTGTGTGTTTAGTAGCATTCATTATTCACCTGTATGTTGTGTTCTCTATTTAAAGCAAAGTGAAGCTGAGTATTCAGAGTAAAGATGTGTGTTTAGGTACTCTGATACATAAAACGGGAACTGCAAAAATATTAGGAAATTAAAAGCTAACTGGATTTCTTGTATTTTTGTTGAATACATTTTTTTTACTAAAAAGGATTCAAACTTTGTATTCTTCATAGACAAAACAGTAACTATCTTCTCAATAATTTTCCTCTCATAACAAATATAACTACTTAATTTTTACTGTTGCTGCTCATATCCTTTTTTCAGTGGGAAAGCAGGTACGGAGTATAAAATAGTATACAAAAATGTTGTTTTCTCTCTTTCTATTAGCAGTCAAATATTTAATAAATAATGAGTAGGTGCTGGCTACTGCTGAAAGGAGAAGTTGACAGTGCAGAAAATTACAGATTACTTGGTGGTTAAAGGAGTATATATGAAATATACATCCTTATTTATGAGAAACTCATTCTGTCAAAAAATTAAATTGGGAATTTAAATATATAACTTTTATTTGTTAAACCAGGGGCTTTAACAAATTGTGACCTTTCTTTTAGCTGCTGAATGCCATTTTTAATTAACTCATTTCAAACCCTTTAAGATGTATTAGCAAAAGGGAATGTACTAATAGTTGTTATATTTAATACTTAATGTAATTGTCAGAAGTAACTAAAATCTCTTAATGCAATCAAATAAGTGATTCACTTAAATCTTTAAAGTGTACCATCACTAGACATTTGGGTGTACACTCCTTGCCTTACGAGTTTACAATGACTGCTTTTACTTTTATAGAATTTTTAAGAGAAGTGTATTGACTCCTGTGTGAAATTAAAATGTGGGTATAAATGTGTGTCTCTGTGATACATTCATCCAAATACACATTCAAATAGTTCTTTTCTGACAAAACACAGTGCCTGTATTATCCTGGTGTGTTCTTCTGTATTCTGTACTGTATGCTTATTTGAGTGACCTTTTTATCCCCCCCTTCCTGTCGAATAATTAAGATTAAAATATATTCTCCTGTCCTCTCACAAGGCTAATTTAAGTATTTACAGAGCTTTACTTTAGTTATCTCTGTGCAAAGTCAGTGAAAGTATCAAATTAATTCTCAAATTGTATAGTTTGTCATGGAGGACTTAAGGCATGGGTATGAGGCATGAAAAACAAATGGCCTTGGAGATTCTTAAGGTCCTTGCTTAGAGTCCCAGATTCACGTTGCCCTGTCACTGGAGCACAGCTTCAGACCCGCGTATCTTTTGCAGGCAGCTCAAGGCTAGGCTATCTGCACATCTTATTTTCTTTTGTAACACACAGCGTGAAAGTTCTTTTAAGAAATAACACTTTGACCTTGATACGTGATTCCCAAACAAATGAGATGTAAGGAGACAAGGGGCTAGATAAAAATGGACTCTTGTGCAGGGAGGAGTATTTGGGGCACAGGCCTTTTCCTGCAGTTCCTGTGAAGTTTTTCAGGAGATTGGAGACATCTTGAAAATTGGGAATATGCTAAGGCTTTTGCTTTTGGGAGACCAGGCATCTAATTGCCCACTCCTTTTATACATGCAGTGTACATACAATCGAATAAATAATTCAGAAGGCAATAAATTCTGTAAACTCACAGCATGTCACTTTGAAGGTAACTTTTCAATGGTAAAGAGACCTCCAGAAATTAATGTCTTGAAGTTCTTGTGTGCTGTCCTGCTTAAGGGATCTTTATCCTTTTTGGACCAAACAGCCACAGATCACTGAAACACTGGCTTTTGTACACGATTTTTTGTTTATGGGTTTGGGTAAAACCCTTGACTATAACTTACAGTTTCTGATGGCAGAAGAACTGTGCTTTCAATAAAGAAAAACCCACAGCAGCCTCAGGTGTTGTAAATATGAAGGGTAGGCTTCTTGACTGATGTTGGGAATAGTTCTTATGGATGTCAGGGGGTAGTTCTTCCATCTTCAGGGCTGCTATTAAACAAACTATACACGTAGTCTGATTTTAAATGTGCTTTTTTTTCAATGAGAGATGGCTTGGCACAATAAACTCATAAAATATGGCATCTTTAGTCATAAAATATGGCATCTTCACTAGCTAAGGCTAGTGAAGTTTAAAACGAAAGCATTGTGTATCCATTTTATAAACAGTTATCTGACTCCTCTCTCAAACCTATAAAACAAGGCTTACAAACTCTTTCTGAAAAGAGTCCTCAGGCCTCACCTTTATTTTTTTTTTCTCTTGCCCTGTGTTACTTTTTCTCCCTTCTGTGCAGATGATTTTCCTAAACCACAGATCACCGTACAGCCAGAAACCCAGTCAGCAATCAAAGGCTCCAATTTGAGTTTTGTGTGTTCGGCAGCCAGCAGCAGTGATTCCCCAATGACTTTTGCATGGAAGAAAGACAATGAATTACTGCAAGATGCTGAAATGGAGAATTATGCACACCTCCGGGCACAGGGCGGTGAAGTGATGGAGTACACTACCATCCTTCGACTGCGCAACGTTGAGTTCAGTAATGAAGGGAAATACCAGTGTGTTATTTCAAATCACTTTGGTTCATCTTACTCTGTGAAAGCCAAACTTACAGTAAACAGTAAGTATGTTACTTTTTGCTTGTGGCCTTAAAAGTAGAATGATTTTAATCAAGATATGTAAACACAGTTTTTCCATTCTCATCATCTGCATCTTTTAAGAGATCCCTTAATATGCTGAGATTATTTCTTAAAATACATCTACTTCTAAGATCAGACCATTCAGCTTTACATCTGGTCCCATTGTGTTGAAGCATAGTATAGGAAAAAACAAGTAACAAGATTCATAGTAAATCTTATAGATAGACAAAATCTATCTTACAAGATGGAAAAAACATTAATCCTGTCTTCACAGGAGGTAAGTGTATGCTTTGTTTCAAGGTGCTGCGGAAAGGTCATGTAGGAGGCTGTTTGCAGAAATGAGATTTGGATCTAGGGGGTCTCACATACTTCACAGTTCCCTCCGTTTCTCTCTGCTGGATACTGATAAATTTAGGTTGTGTGCTTCTCTGGCATTTTTAGGCCAACAAAGGGTGTTAAGAAAATGTGCAAAAAAGAAAACGTATGTTTCATGTATTCATTTTGGTATCACTAACTTTTCTTTAGTGCTACCTTCATTTACAAAGATCCCCATGGACTTAACCATTCGAGCTGGAGCAATGGCACGTTTGGAATGTGCTGCAATTGGGCATCCTGTCCCACAGATTGCTTGGCAGAAAGATGGTGGAACAGATTTTCCTGCAGCGCGCAAGAGGCGCATGCATGTCATGCCTGAAGATGATGTATTCTTTATTGTTGATGTAAAGATTGAGGACACAGGTGTTTATAGCTGTACAGCTCAAAACACTGCTGGAAGCATTTCAGCTAATGCAACATTAACAGTACTAGGTAAGATATTGGCAATCCTTAATAGCGTAATCACTATTGTGATGCAAAATAATAAAAGTTAGTTATGTTAGTTAGTTAGTTATGAGTGTCTTCACAGCTCATATGCTGGGGGGGAGTAGGGCAAAGGGGCTTCTATTTGCATTCAGAGACAGTAGATTTTGTTTAACTTTTGATTTTGTTACATTTTGTTAATCATTTTTATTCTAGTTCTCTGCAGCCTTAAGCGTGTATGATTTGGCCTTTTTACCTTCTGAGGTAATCAAGCATTTAGGGCCGATCAGTTGACAAGTAAATTGTAGGCTCTAAAGTCAGAGTCCTTGAGTTTTTTCTGAGAATCAGAATAAGCTTCATTAGGCCTTACTGATGCATTTAATTTAGCTTTTCCTCTTGAGCTCTGAAGGAAAGGGACATGTTCTCATTTTTGCAAGGTCATTTAGGATATAAGGCTTGTACTTTCTTTTCAGAAACACCATCATTTTTGCGGCCTTTGATGGATCGAACTGTAACAAAAGGGGAAACTGCAGTCTTGCAGTGTATTGCTGGTGGGAGTCCTCCACCCCGACTGAACTGGACTAAGGATGACAGCCCTCTCGTGGTAACAGAAAGACATTTCTTTGCTGCAGGCAATCAGTTACTAATTATTGTGGATACAGATGTAGAAGATGCTGGAAAATACACCTGTGAAATGTCTAATACGCTTGGGACAGAACGCGGCAACATCCGTCTTAATGTAATTCCTACTCCCACTTGTGATTCTCCTCAAAATGTTGCCCCATCACTTGATGATGATGGATGGGCCACAGTTGGCATTGTGATCATAGCTGTGGTTTGCTGTGTGGTGGGCACTTCCTTGGTGTGGGTAATCATCATCTACCACACAAGAAGGAGGAATGAAGATTGCAGCATCACAAATACAGGTGTGTAAACTGAAGGTTTGCCTTGGAAAGGAAAAAAAATGTTTGTGGTTGCTTCGCAAAGACTTTATTGTAGGAACGTTTGAGTGCTTTGACTCAGAAGAGTGTATTACTTGTTACTTTCAGTGCTTTGCTGACAAATTTATAAGTACTTCTACAAACTGAAGTATGCTGATGGCTTTTGTATGTGTTTTGCATCCCCACAGATGAAACAAATTTACCTGCTGACATTCCCAGTTACCTGTCATCCCAGGGGACACTAGCTGAAAGGCAGGATGGATATGGCTCATCTGAAAATGGCAGTCATCATCAGTTCCTCACTTCTTCTGTGGGAGGGTATTTCTTGCAGCAGAGAGACAGTAATGGTAGGTATAAAATGCTAAGCAGATTTTCTATGTTGCTTGAGTAGCTGTAGTTTTGCTATTGTCTTTCTGACTAGTAGAAATAACACTAAAGAAGCGTCTTTACTGAAGTTTGAGGATGTGAAATTTATTGCTTAATATTGCTTCAAAAAGATAATAACAGGAACTCGGATCTTTTCATCCAAATAACGTTATGGCTTTTATTAAATTATGAAGTTTTTCTCTAATCTCAAGGGTAAATTTAAACTGATGATCACATTTCCAAAAGAAGTGTCCAAAGCAACAGCTTGTCTTCAGCTCTTACAGCTTGAAAAGGATCCTTTAATGGAATGTGGGCATATGTGATAATACCAGTGTAACTTTAGTTTAACTCTTTAAACTTGCCAGTTAGAAAAGTCATTAGGGTCAGAGTCAAGAGATTTAAAGTGACTGCAAATTACCTTATGCTGCAGTACTTGGTATTTATACATCTGACGCCTGAAAATCTAGTGTAACATACGTGCATTAGGGAGGAAAAGGCACTTTGCTGGGAAGAGGTAGGGATTGAGATACAATCGGGAGTTGGAACAGGTGGCAATGAAGTGGTGGTGAGATAGTGCTACAATTGTAGGGTAGTGAGAGGAGCAACCTCTTTGTGGGCCAAGAACCACAGACCATGTCCACACCTTCAGGAACATTTTAACTGAAAATCTCTATAGCTGTTCAAGCAGCCAGTGACTCCTTCAGATTCTTCCACCCAGGACTTTTGTGTTGACAGTCTGGGCTCCAAAAGGTATCTGTGAGACAGAGCATAACCTGGCTTCCAGTGCTTTAGAAGTCGTCCCTGGCTTTGATCCCTGTGATGGGTTTGGTTTTGTTATTTAGGGGTTGTATCATGAAGCAAAGTGTGACACATTCTCTGTTAAGCTAATTAATTGAACACTTGCTGGAATTAGAATTCTCATCAAAAGGTTAGGTTGAACCTAATCAAGCTCTAAAATACACTATGAAATGCAGTTGAACACATGGGGTTCTTAAAGAAACTGTAAGCCGAAGATTCAGAAAAGATTTTATACTGACATGTCAATTTTATTTTTAAGGCATTTGCCATCTAGATAACAGCAGTGAAACAGACTTGGAGGGTGTTGCAGATCCATTCCTATGCCACTATCTGGGGACTTCAGGGACTTTGTATTTAAAAGGAAACACATATAGTTCTGATGCATTTGAAGCATACAATGCAAGTAAGTTGGCGGGGGGAAGTTTTAGTCCTAATTCAATCTTGTGTTATGATGAATCTGTATGAAAACAATTTTTCATTTTCTTTAGGTTGCAACCCTGACCAAAGAACGGCATGCTTGGATCCTTATGAGTCTGGATATTTAAGGAAAAAGGAATGCTATCAATACTTGCCTCCACTGGATGATCCCTTTGACCAGTGTGTTGGCATTATCGGGATGCAGGCTGCAAGTAGCAGATTGATTAATTCTATTTATACTCAAAATGAAGGAACTGGATTAAAAAGCAAAAGTCTGAACTTGGACGCATTTGATTTAAACAGAAGTTTGGAACCCTCATCTGTTATGAGTAACAGCACTTTCATGGGTATGTTCTAGCTGTTGTTTTTTATTCAAGCTTGCTGTCTTGCTTCCTCCTTACAACACTAAGCAAAACTGATTTCTCAGCTTTTTCTTTCCCAAATGTTTTAAACTGAGGAACAGAGGAGTGGTTATAGTAAAACTGTGTGATGAGAATATTTAGGTTACTGGGATGTCTTAACAGCTCACACTTACATGAAAGTCTCATCAGTGATGTGATTCTTATCTTCTGTCTTAATATAGATGGCAAATTTCTGTAAATGTTAGGATACATAACAGGCAAAGGGTATGCAAGGTCTCAGGAGGGCTCAGGGCAGGTGGGGAGACTTGAACTTGTATGAGTATGTATCATGTAACATAGGGAGCCAGAACTATTTACCCTTCAAAGTAAGGCACTATGTAAAAATGCTCTCTCTACCCCCCTTTGTCCTTTTCTCATGGTTTGTATGACAAAAAAGAGTTCCCAAAGTTTAGTTCAGGGTTTACAATTTTAATCCAGATTGCAGGAAGAGATGGGGGGAAGGAGAAAAACTTTACCTTTGAAGCTTCTTAAGTTTTTGATATTGGTTGGGCTGGTTGGTTTAAAATGCATATAAAACCACATACTGCTCTCATCCTTGTGATATCTTTACACCAAGCACAGCCCTGGTACCGTGGATTGTTTCCCGGCTGGTGTGTCAGCATTGGCTGATCAAGGCCTGGGTCTCATGGCTCTGCAAGGGGACCTGGGGGAATGTGCATCACTGGGCTCTTTGTTCTCAGGGGGTGGGGAGGGAGGCACAACCTCTGAAGTTTTCCCCCTTCGAAAGCCAGATGTTTGAACTATAAAATGTTGCAGATGCCAGGACATGTGGCAGAGGCCCTGCGACTACACGTGGCCGGCCCCCTGGCTGCCTGCCACTATTACTGTGGTGGGACTGTGTGGATAGGGCTCCTGCAGGAAGTAGTTCAGCTGTACATTCGTATACCCCGGAGTTAATGCCATATCAAGGGCACATAGTCCTCTTTTTGCCCTAAAAATCTATACAGAGCTACTCTTTTCATCAGTTCTCTTAGGCTACTACCCCGCTTAAGTTGCATCATCACTGCCTTGGATGCTTTTTAATCATTAGCACTCTTGCCTCAAAGAACCTATGGCTAGATCTCGGAGGTGGTGACTGTGGAAGAAGTTGTGATAGATTTCTTGTCCTTAGTTGTGAATCCACTTTTTTAGCATTGTCTTCAAATTCAACTCCCCTTTTGCTTATACAATCACAATGAAGAAGACAACTGGAATTAACTTTACTGTCAATGCATGAATCAGGAAGTTCATAGCTTGGATTTTGGTTTTTAAGATAGGACTCATTTGTAGCTTTGCTGTTGTGAGGAACATCCTTTCGTATTGTATTAGGTTAAAATTGCTCTACAAATCATTGATGCAAATGTGGATCTTGTCCAATTCCATTTTTAGTAACTTCTCAGGTGACAGTTTTACTTAAAACCCTTGCTTCTAGCCCCTAAGCAAAAGCAAAAGTGTGGTGGTTTGGGTTCAAAATTTATTAAAGATAGTAGTGTTAAGTTATTAATAAAAACTCAAGTTCTTCAAAATCAGCCTGTGGCATGTTTTCCTCTAAAAATAAGTCTTTTGAGCGTCTCTTACAGACGCTGATTTGCGATAGCTGTATCAATGAAAAAAAGAGAAGGCCCTTCTTGCAGAGGTGTTGATGCTAATTATTTTCTGACTAGTAAATCCAGATAATTATTTATAAAGATTGAACTGAAATGCTGAATTCTCGTTGGGTTACAACTGTTCTCTTTACCCACAAATGGCTAGATGATCAGTTATGAATGGAGCGTGTGGCTAGCTGGACTTTTATTATTAATGAGACATGCTAGCCAGAAAAAGATTTCTTTAGCATTTGGATTGCACTGTGGGATGATGTTGCGTAACGCAATACAGGTCAGGAGTTAAATTTTTTTAAAAACCTGTTTTATTTTTTCTGAACTACATGGCAGACGGTATGTGCCATTCGTTCACTGAAGAACAAAACAGGGAGACTGCTGTGACCTTTGCATTGGAAAGTGTCTTGCGTTTGCAGTTTGGTCTGCGTTCCCACCTCCTCCCTCACCACCCTCTCCAAATTAAAATGGGTATGGAAGTAGTCATGAAAACAAAAGAAAGAAAGTTGTGGGTGGCTATACAATTGCTTTGGAAATGTTTTTAATGTCTCAGATGGCGGAGTCTTGCTTTATGCTTGTGATCACATTGATGTTTTCTTTTAAGGGGTAAAACAACAGTGAAGTAAAATTTCACTATGGTGAACTTTTTCTGTCAATCTTTGGCTTGCATTCCAACATGCAGCCCTTGGTGAGGCACAAAGCTGTTAGCATCGGTATTTCTGTACTCACTCTTTTACTGTCTTTCAGGAACATTTGGAAAGCCTTTATGGAGGCCTCAGCTGGACACTCTTTCAAGTTGTAGGCAGCCAGCAAATTGCCAACCAAAAACCTCCCGTAATAATCATCATGCCTCACTGGACTTTGATGCAGAGGCAGATGAAGAGGGAAAGGAAAGGACAGATTCTAGAGGAGAAAATAGCTTTTATACTTGCAAACAATCATTTGAAAACTTTAGGACTTCTACTTTCCAATCCTGTGATTTGGATACATAGCTCTTTTTGGACTTGCTATTGATTTCTGGAACCAAAGAAATACTTTGACATACTACTACCTCAGTATGAAACTTTATTTAAAAAGAGACTAAGGAAAAGAAGAAGGAAAGAAAGAAACCACATGATGCTATGAATTCTGAAGAAAAAAATGTATTTTTATTCCAATAAAGCATAATTGCCAAAGTGCTCTTCGTTTGTTGTACTGAAAAAACATTCCTTATAAAAATACTATATTTGTAATTATTTTATAGCTTTTTTAATGCAAATATATTTTGTAAATTAATGGTGTAAATAATACAGCACATGTATTTCTATGTCAGACTTCATTTTATTGAAATGAGCAGTAAGCATTCTAATTTTTTACTGTTACTTGTACCTTTTTACAAATGGAAACTCCATGCTGTTTGCAGGTATCATGCATCTTATTTGCACATTACTTTTAATAAAATCTGCTGCTGTGTGGTCTCTGACCCACATTAGTGTATGAAGAATGAACAGTGTGAATTACGTTTCTAGACAGTGTTTTCTGATGCATGTTTGCACCTTTGTTTGACCTAAACTTGTACCTTTAGATTTACTGTGTAAAATATGTTCATCTTCAAAGAGTTGGTGTGGTCCTGCCATGGCTGCTGGAAAAGTGGCTTGAAGCTATTTCAACCAAAATAAGTATGCAAGTCTTTTCCACTTAGCGAATTTCCACTGTGCGCACACGCTCCCAGTTTTCGTGCACACAAGGCTGTAGTACTGCCAGTTTTTCCATGCCTGTGTTGTAGTGTGCCTGCATTTGTTGGAGGATATACACAGTAGATGCACAAATTCATATCAAGCTATTCAGTAGAAGAAGAAAAAAGGCACTGTATATCTACCTGGTAACACTGCTCTTTTCTGAGCGGGTTAGTGTTCAGTGTTTGCCAAATATGCAGTGCATGCCTGAGTCTTTGCTTTCCCATACCCTTTCTCCCTCCTTTTTTGCTTCTACGACCACTCCACGCCCAACATGAGAAGGCAATCCAAGTACAAGATAATGTTTACTTTGGTTTAATTTGTGCTTCTGTTCCTTACTTGGCTGCCTTTCTCTGGTTATAAATGAGATCTGTGGTCGGTCAAGTTGAACAATTGTGAATTCTTGCTGGATTATATTTACAGTAATGAACACAATATCTTCAACTCTAAGAAGTTGGAGAAAGAGGATTGCTTATTATAACATAGTAATTAAAACTAAGTGAAAACACTCTATTTTGGTTTTCTGTGTATGGATACCTACTATTTTAAAAATCTGTGAATCTTGTTGTCATCACTCCATTAGAACAGTGAGATTCTAAAGTGGTTACTATAGGAGATTGGCTTTTTAAATCTGTCTGCTTTGAAGGTGCAAACTTACATGGTTGCCAGATATCTTCTTTTAAACTAAATTAAATGCAGCTGTTAAAGTAGGCCATCACAGGCATCATGGCTAAAGCTCGAGCAAAGATTTCATTGCCTGGTGTAGCTGAGTTAAGGGCTTTTAGTTGTAGCCAGAAACCTGGTACCCAGATTGCAATGCAATTTCCCTTTACTTTAGGCACCAGTATTAGAGACAGGAAGTTAATCCATCCTTGGTTGCTGGTGGTCTAAGTGTACAGAGTGGATTTTGCGTGCTTTAGTTGATTATATTGCCAGATTTTTTGACTTATTGTTAATTTGTCTTCATTGCTGCCAGATGTGCTGATGTGCTGACAGACATTGATATGGGTGTTTGATTATAATTAAGTGCATTTGAAAGAGATTAATTTTTCGTGGGTTAAACAAAAGCTATAAGTCAATAAGGCAAGAAATCTTAAATTTTATTCACTCGATAGCTCTCCTTTTGCTCCCCCTCAACCCCCTTCCCCACTGACCCCTTTTTTAGGGAGAGAAGAGCTGGGGGCTGTAATAAGCTCGTGTTTGTAACCAAACATCGCCTTTTTGACATATTAAAAAGCAACAAAGTTATAAAAGGTAAGTACATTTTTCATTCCAGAGTTAATGTTTATCCTTAATAACTCCATCATAAAAAACAAGCCTTAAATTTATTTTCTGTAGTGGGGGAGGGTTGAGAAAAATGGCAATACCATTTATTACTTTTTCATCTTCCTTGAAAAGATCCTAATCTTCCAAAGGCTTGGATCTCTGTACCTAAATAAATGTTCAGGGTCAATGAATTTTAAATGCTTTCTATCAAATTTCATTTAGCAACCTAAACATACAAATGACTTAAACTTTTATTTGATGCCTTAAGTACCCATAAATGGAAGTGAAAGCTCCAAAGTCCTCTTTTCTACCAGCCAGTTTTTGTGTTTAATTAATGGATTGTGCTTAAATAGAGTGGTAATCTGTAAATTTCAAGATAGTTGCAATATCTTAATAGTTCTTTTAAGGCCACTGATGTAACCAAACATCTGTTTTAAAGGCTTGCAAGTTCACTTGCCTTCGTTCTCTTCCTCCCCCCTTTCTTTTTCCCCTCTGAAGATTCAGATGTTAGGGAGTTGGGAGTTGGATGTTTACACAGCTGAAAGCTAAATTTTAAGTTGATGTGATGGGAAAATAAGTTGCAGCCAACAGTAAGTAAATCTTATACTGCATCTCAGAGTCTTAGAATGAGAAACAAGTGTTGCTGAATGACAGACATTTTGCAGTTTCATGACCAGCAGCAATTGAAATCTTGTCATGGACTCAAAACTTGTAGAATGTTCTTTAAAGGCAGTATGCTCTTAATGCTTTACACAACAGAATGTTTTGCTTGTTGAACTCATGCAAGCAACTGCTGAGGTACAGTTTCTGCAAACCCTGAATAATAATTTTAAAAATTTTAGATAAATAGAGTTACTCATTTACCAGAATCTCTCTGGAGCAAGCATTTCAAAACAGTAACCTAAATGGTGTGCATAACACTGGTAGATACCTGCATACTGGAGGCTGTTACTGTTTCAAAGACAAAACCTTACAGAGTGCTACAGTATTTCAGCACCAAATGCTTTAATTTAGAGTTCTTTACTTCAGTGTAAATGGATCTTGACAAATGGCAAAGAGCTAGGCCCGAAGTTTCTGCCAGAGAATATTGCCACTTCTCCAACCGAGGACTCATTAGTGTCACCAAACATTTCAGTTTCAGGGATCTCTTGAACACTTAAGCCTTATTCCTTGAGCTGCTTCAAAGAAGCTTAAAACCAAGAGGTAGATTTGCGCTGCAAAAATTTGTGTTCTGCCAGCCTTACAGGCCAGGACCGTAATTGAGGATTGTGTTGCTTTTTGAATATAAATATAAGTAGAAATTGTACTAGCTACTTGTAAGACTTCTTGTTGCAGATGTGATACATCTCAGAGAATTACACTTACAGATTTTTGCCTTTTTTTCTCACTTTGTGTATTGCTTTGTCATAGAGAACGTGACTGACTACTTGGATGTCAGTTTACCAGCCTTATGTAATTATTTTATTAAGAAAATAAGGGGAGAAAAGAGCCTCAGCCTGTTTAGTGAAGGGAAGAAGCCAATGTATAACAAGATGCAGTTCTTGTATGTAACCATTTTACTCCAATGAAGAACTTACTAGATACCTTACTTTATTATATCTCAGGGAAGTGTTACTTATAGCAGTGAATAAAAGCAGTAGTATCTTTGCTCACTAATGTGTGGCAAAAGGTGCTTCTCATGGTTTTTGTGCTAAAGTATTTAGGGGTCAGTAGTTCCACTGAAATAACATATGTGCACACCCTATCACTTACCAAAGGGCACTTGTAGCCTCTCCTGTTTCCCAGGCTGCTCTTTTTCTCAGCTCAATACTGCTCCCATGTCCTCAGGGGACCTTCTTGATAACCTACACTATTCTGCTTCCAGTTTCTCTGCTTGTCCTATCACTGTGGTGTCAGGCTAGGACAAATGGATTCGGTTTACAGAGTATAGTGCAGTTGCAGGCAGTAAGGAGAGGTTGGATGCTAGAAGAGAGAAGGGGAATTGTGGCTAACCACAGCATTAGGAAGATTTTGGTACAAATGTGCAGTAAATTCATAATTGAGGAGGCAGAAATAAAATATTTACAATCAAATACGTGCATTCTTGTCCTCTTTACAATGCTTTTTGTATATTTAATTCCACTCATCCTCTGCTTTAAAATGCCAAAAGCAGCTGTGCACCAAAGAGCACATCATCTGGAGAGTTACGCCTTACTGCATCTAAAATGTCCTTTTCTGTAGGCAAGAAACAAGATCCATTTGTTATTCTGTGTTTCTGTTCAAGTCTAAATACTGCTGGTGCAGTGCATAGTTTCCCAGAGTCACGGGGTCCACTGTGTCAGAATGCGTGTGATCAGTGTGACTCAAGAATGACATGGGACAGCAGGACCTGGGAGTGAAGTTGGTAGCATTGACTTTACTGCTTGTAAAACAAATTTAGGCTTTGTGACTTGAGCTCAGAATTTTATTTCCCACACTACAGAGAACAGAACCGTAAATTACTCTAGATTCAGGACTACTGATAGCACTTCTGCATGATCCCTTTTCCTCAGCCCTCAACAAGAGCTTTTGTATTATTCCTGTTCAGTTTGGCTGTTGACTGTGGGCTGTTCACCAGCAAGTGTAGTGCAGGAGTTTGCAATCTGAGCACCTCTATATACTATGTTCTGAAATGAATGGTGACTAATTTTAAGCCCTGTGAATTTCAAATATGCCACTGGAAATGATATAATACACTCTCATTTGCCATAGCAATGTGCAGCCTGCTTATTTTCAGGACTTCCTTTGTAGATGTGCATGGAGAAGCTATGATTTATGATTTGGGTCTGCTGCTGGATTATCAAAATCCAGGTATTGATTATAGAACCGTTTGAAATAACTTCTTGATCAGTGAGTCTTCAACTTCTTTTATGGCTAAATGATGAAAAACCACATCCATTCCTGTCCAGTTAAAGAAACTACCTTTGACACTCTTCCTGATGTTCAGCCTACTTATTTTAGAAATAACAAAAGACTGTAATGGAGTAATTGACATTGATGTCCTTGGGTTTTGTTTATGCTTCCAGTTTGCTTTGCTATAACATGGAGAATTCAGGGCTCCAACCTCTGTTCAAATGGTGAGGTTTCATACTGAGTTTCGTAGATGTGCCAGCACTGGACAGCCCTATCTAATTCTGTCCTGCTGCTAACATGCTGGCACAGCAATATAGGGAAGTAGGCAAAGCTACTGTAAGGCAGAACTACAGAGATACTGTAAAGTGAATGCAGGGGAGGAAGGCTGGGGTTCCTGTAATATCTTAGGGGGGTTTTGAATAATCCCCTTGTTCCAAGGGAATAACTTGTGCAGGTTTTAACATTTACTCCTCTTAACACAGTTCAATAAGCTTATCAAGGAGTTAGAGCTGCCACACTATTAGCCCTTGAATGGGGCAACTGTGCATTTTCTGCAGGACACAGAGTATGTTGGGGGTTTGGAATTGCTTTTCAATCTCATTGTGATTCTAGACTCTTAGAAGTAACCAGAAAGACTTAGTCCTTCATTTGGCATCTGGAGGTCCCTCATGACCTGCATTACAGCATATAGAAAAATTTTGCAGACTATTGACTAACCAGAGAGCTCACACAAAAAATATTTGATCCACTGGTACCACATAATAATTGTTAACACTTCTCCAAATGAGGCTTTTGTTCTGTGGATTTTTAGTAGCTGTGACTGACTAGCACAGCAATGAAGAAGCTACTATTTGAGTAAGTGGTAGAAGACATATATAATCAAGCCAGCTCTTATAACTGAAACTAGCCCCTCTCCTAGCTTAAAATAAACTGTATTTGTTCTGCTACCTGCTGCAGGTCGTTACACCAACAGCATTAGGAAAGCATCAGCGCTACAGCAGCCAGCTGCCCATAGCCAGGCTTCTGCCACAAACTGATCGAATTCTGCATTAGTGTAAAGTTCTTTCTCTATTAACCTTCCCTTAGGAAAGGGGAAACACGACCTCCATCGTAGTTAGCTTACACAGCCTTCCATGTAAGCCAAAGAATGGAAAGTGTCAGGGGTGCTAGGGGTGCTTGCAGCAGCATCATACGTATTTGCTATTAGCAGGGAAAAGTTAGTCTGCTCTCAGATTTTGGCAAGGGGACAAAAACCTATGTCTAAAAATGTACTTAGAATGAATTAAATTTCACGCAACTGTGACCACACAGTAGGTAAAGTAGTAAAATGGTGGTGATGATGGAAAATATGACTCATCATAAAGTTGCATTAACAATGAATAAAATTATCCTTTAACATAAACTGAGGTTCTTAAGTGCCTTGTTTTAAAAATGTGTTTGTTTGTTTATTGCTCTGTAGCTTGTAACAACTGTGTTATTTCACCTACCAGCACACTCCAGCAGTTTTGTCTGAAATAGCATTTTCACTCAAAGTAGGGGTTTTTTTTAAGAAAAGAGAAGATGAAATCAAAAAACAACTCTGAGACACTGAGTCACTGCACTTGTTTTACTAAGTGGCTTGAATCAGAACATGAAAAAAAACCTGAAAAATAGAAATGCTTTGAATTTTCACTTTGAAATGACCTGTCTCAAATTTTATTTTTTTTTTAATTTTCCCTTTTCCATTTGGAACTGGAACATAGAGTGCCCTTTGAGTTATCAGGGCAGCACAGACCAGGCACACAGCCAGAGAGGGTAGAACTCTTGCTTGTTCTTCCCTGCTGCACATCCCTTTTCCCAAATCCATTTGATCTGAGTTTAGCAGGTCCCTGTGGATTGATTCTCACTGCTGCCAGAGCATGTTTCTTTTCTTGATTTCTTCTTAGAAATACTGACTCAACAAGTTTCTATAATCATAAAGCGTCAGGCTCTGTATTTTTCTGTGTGATTAGAAATGTTCTGTTTTCTGTATGCTTTGAGAACTGTAGGAAGCTGGTCCCTACACTTTCTGTGTAACCCAAGGTGGGTTCTGAACAAGCACCGAGCAGCCTCTCAGACTTGCTGCTCTTGACGTGGGAGCTGCAGTGGCAGCCTTGCTCTCCAGGTGACTCCTACCCCAGGGATGCCTTGCTCCAGCAGATCTCAAGCAGCACCTCAGATTAAGGAGCTGTGTGAGCAACACCCAAATCATCTCCCTTGTTAAACTCATCATGGCTAGGCTTCGCGAATGAAGATTTGAGAAGGATTCTATCCATGCTTGCTGCAAGCACACTGATGGCTAAAAAGGCCAATGCGAGATAGACAAGTCCAGTTACAAAAGGCACAGCAGAAAGTCTTCTTAGGTAGTATTGGCAAGACACGGTTCTTTCTGCGTTCTCTTTTCTCCTCAAGAATAATTCTGTGTGTGTTCTCAAGCAGCAGCCTGTTAAACTGAAGTGCAAATAAAAGGCTGTAGCTCCTTCATGGAGCTATCTCTCAAACAAGGCAGCTGCAGAAACTTCTTAGAGTCTATAATGTTTGATCAATGACATTTACTTTTAAAAAAAAACAACTTAAACAATACTGTATTGCTGGATAATGGAAGTCATATTCAGCATTCCCAAATATCATCAGCTATCTTTCTTGCTTTCTTCAACATCTTGCTGCCTTGCAGAGAAATTGTTTGATAAGCAAACAGAAGAGCAAGTTATTGTAGGTGCAGAGGCTGAGGAAAGGGATCTGGGAAAGACATTCCTACCTCTTTCCTCTGCCAAACCTTTCCAGCTCTTCAATACTGGACCTCTTTTCTCCTCACAAAACGATCTTAAATGGAGAAGTAGGGATTTATTCATGTAGCTCATAGCAATTACAAGGTAACTATTATATAAATTTGGTGGGATTTTTTTCCTTTTTTTTTTTAATGGGGTCTTTCGCAAAGGAGTTTTGAGCATATGTTGGCTTCCTGCTCAAGCGTCATATATTCCTTAGAAAAAAAAAAGAAAAGGGTCTGCTTTTTTTAAGGCCAAGTGTTTTATATAGCTAAGTTAAGACATGCCTGAAAAGGCTGTGGTTATTCTCCCGTCTGAGCTTATTTCTTATTTTCTGCCCTCCTGTTTGTAACATTTAGCACATAACACTTTAAACATGCTGCTTATTTCTGTGTTTTCTGGTTGTGTATCTCCTACCACCATTAGTTTCTTTGGAACACTGAATTCAAAAGTGGACATTGCTTTCCTCCTCTTCCTCAAGTATTCTTGCAGATGTTGCTGTAAATCAATTGTAGGGCTCACACAGCATTTGGCTGCCTGACAAATGTGCCATAATAACACAGCTCAGTAAAATGTGGAATTTCTGAGGTACTGCTTGTAACTTTCTCAATACTGTTGTAAATTCCTGTCCGTGTTAGCACAGGTGGAAACATAATCATAAATAATTTGCGCGTGTGTGTGTGTGTGCCTGTGTGCACATGTGTGAGTTGAGGGTGGGTAGTAGGGGTTGCATGTACTTATTCTTTTTAAAGCATAGGTGGTTCTCCTAGGTGGTTCACCACTTCCATGATTTAATTCAGCTACTTGAAGCAAATTAAAAAAAGAAATACTCTCATTTAAATCAAAATAATCTTGCTAACAAAGTTTTAGAGAGAGAATGTGTGCACACAAATTGAAGCAAGGAGGCTGTGGTGGCTGTAGGTAGGAGCCAGCCCTAGGAAGCCATGACAAGCTTAACAGCAGCCCTTCAGGTAATGATTACAGAGCTATTTCAGGAACCCACCATGAGCTTCTGCTTCTGAGAGGTCTAAGCTGAGCTACTCTTTGTCTTCAAGAGAAATCAGCAGTGAACTGGAATGCTGTGCTGATAGTTTGCAGTGCTGGGTAGGGATGGGAATGTGCGTTGTCCCAAGATCTCAACAAATTAGGAGACCTCTACAAATTAAAGGCCTGGGCAATCAGCAACCATATGAAGTTCAACAAGGGGAAGTGCTGGATTCTGCACCTTGGGTGGGGCAACCCTGGATGTTTGTACAGACTGGGGAATGAGATGCTGGAAAGCAGTGCCATGACAGGGGGCCTGGGGGTCCTGATCAATGGCAAGTTGAACATGAGTCAGCAGTGCCCTGGCAGCCAGGAGGGCCAACTGTGTTCTGGGGGGCATCAGGCAAAGCATCACCAGCTGGTTGAAGGAGGGGATTGTCCTGTTCTGCTCTGCACTGATGTGGCCTTACCTTGAATGTTGTTTGCAGTTTTGGGCACTGCAATATAAGAAAGGGATGGGCACTGATCTCTTCTCTGTGTGACTATTGACAGGACCAGGACCCAAGGGAAGTGCCTGAAGTTGTGTCAGGGGAGGTTTAGGTTGGATATGGCAAAAAGGATCTTACCCCAGAGGGTGTTTAGGCACTGGAATGGGCTCCCCAGAGAAGTGGTCACAGCATCAAACCTGAGAAAGTTCAAGAAGCATTTGGACAATAGTCTCAGGCACATGGTGTCTAGATTCTTCAGGCAGGGCTAAGAGTTGGACTCGATGATCCTTGTGGGTCCTGCTCTGCTCTGCACTGGTACAACCTCATCTTGAATATTGTGTGCAGTTTTGGGCACCACAATACAAGAAAGTTATTAAATGTTAGAGAGTGTCCAAAAGAGGGCAATGAAGATGGTTTCTGTGATCTTTTTCTGTTTTGTTTTGTGATCAATTCCAAGAGGCAAGATGTTTGGATATGTTTAGGAATTCAGCTAATCCTACTGAATGGTCCATGCTGACAAGGCAGCCCCCATCCAGCCTGCCTGGCTGTGTCAATCATGCTGCCTCCTTGGTGGGAACTAGCTTTTCACCTGAATACATGCTGAGCCTGGAAAGGAGTTAGATCATCCTTTCCCCAAAAATAAGTAGTGTCTGACTGTTTCCTTTGAATCCATGAGTGTAAGAATACTCAGAAGTTGTTACACAATAGCTGAGGGCAAAACATTTGGAGGAATCTTAGAATTTAATGAGCGGTTCTTCTGAACTACCTGGGAGGAAAGCCAGGGAGAAAATCTGAGAACACTGATTTTAGAAGTATTGCCTCTTCTTACATTGAATGGTAAGAAGTATAACTGCTTAGCAACCAAATAATAAGGTCACCATTGAAACCTCTTTTCTAAGCTATTATGTCAATCATCACAACGGAAACATGATTTTAATACCAACTTACACTACATAATAATATTTATAGAGCACAGGTATGGTGACTAACGAGCTGCAGACAAAGCTAGTGTTAAAAGAATGTTTTCGCAGTTACAGACTTTAAGATCAGGTGTTTCTAAGGTAAAAATGAGTATTTGGCCTTGTCAATGTCTTCATGTACATTCTGTCTTTAGCTACTTGGAAACAAAAAATTTCCTAAATCTGGTCATGTATGTATATTGTGTTTTCACTTCTTGTATTTCAGATACAGTCCACCCACTGAATGCAACAAGATTTTCAACAGATAAAGATTATTAAAATTTAAAATTTGTGGAATAAATCAGGTATCTTAATTGAAAAACTAAAGAGAAAGTATTTGATTTTTTCCCCCTGGTTTATCATTATTTGTGTTTATACCAGCATTTACCAAAAAGAGCATGTTTAAACTTAGGTTCTCTTATCTATCAAAGTATTTGATTTTAGGAAAAACTTGTAATTCTATTCTCAACAGACTTCAAAATCTGCCTACTTTTAAAAATTATTACCCTGCATGTTGCAAAATGGCATACTTAAAAACTAGATACTGTAGAACTTAAAACAGAATTATCCAAAAGGTGATCAAATATAGTAATTTCCCTTAAGTGGTGAAGTGGTGGCTTCTTGTTACTGCTGCTGTTCTCTGGGCTCTTTTTTATGTCAATGCTGAGAAGCCACACAAGACTAGCTTCCACCTGGTGAGACTCCTGCCTTGAACCTCAAGCTTTCACAGAAAAGTCAAGGGCTACAGTATGAACATGATGTTGTGGGGTAGCTTGTTTCTTTTTTTTTAGGAGCTTAGAGTCAATAGATGTTGAGGGGAGCAAATATAGGAAAATAGAGAGAGACTGACTAGAGAGAAGTGTGTGGGAGGGATGTAAGAAGTGGACCATGTAAAATGCATGAACTGGGAGGAACAGGGATGATTAACTACATAAAAACTCAAAGTCCAAACAAATCAGCAGAAAGAGTCTGACTGGCTCCTCTCTGCAGCTGTCACTGTAGCCTGGAGATTGGGTAGAGCAAGAAGGAGAAGAGAAAGTTGGACATTTGTCCTGCTGCCACAAAGAGGGTCTGCTCTGCACGTTTTGAGCTATTTGGAACAAAGTTAAATTGGTTTGTTCTGTCAGAGATCATCACATAAACTACTTTCACTGTCTTATATTAGCACCACTCAACCCACACTCCTTAAAGACACATCTTCAGGTGCACCATTAAAAGCCCACGCTGTGCAGTCTGGTGAGTTCAGAGGAGGCTTTAACTCATATAAGCAGATACATGTGGTAGTTACGACTCAGGTTCTTCCTGATTCCTTTTAGCCTCTGGTAACTGTCTTGGTTTCTTGTAGGCTCAATGGATAAGTGATAAGTATCTCAGGAGACGGAGATGCTTTTACCTACATGTCTTGGAAACCCATCTGAGGAGGAGCTGCACTGCTGTTCAAGGCTGCCCACACTTCTGCTGACAACCTCAGACAACAGATTAAATTGAAAGACTTGTGGCCAGGTAGGGGTAGGTCAGTGCATCTTGTGATATGACAATATTTGTTCCTCACTAGGAATGAAAAAAAACCAGTTCAGCTGACTTCAGAAAGCTCCAAACAGGGTTTATAAAAGCTGCAAACAAAAAAACCCCAGATATTTAACAGATATTTAATTGTAATCTGTGGTGCATCGGATATTGAAGCTGAGATCATTAACATGGCTTTAACATTAACCTTTTCTGCCGACTTTAAACGCTCATAGGAATGGAAGACAAGAGGACTAGGCATAGTCAGAGTTTGGTCTGTTTTGCCAATACTATGACAAATAAATTATTGCAGAAAGTGTTCCTCTGGAAAAGCCATCTGGGTTTCCTCCTTCAATCCACTTAGAAAGGTCTGCTAAAACCTGCTTGCTCACTAAGGTAGGAATCTCTTTCTAATTTGCAGCCCAAGTTTACTCAGATTACGTATTGGCTCTTTGGAATAACAGCTTTCAGTTGCTGAAGGTGGATGGAACAGTACCCAATATGGAGATTCTAATGTTTTTATAAAGACCAAGCATATTCCTTCTCAACCTTTCTCTTGCTGGGCTCAAAAAGCCAAATTTCTGTACTTTCCTTTGAATATCCCTTGCCTTTTCTTTAATCAGTTGTACCCATTTTGGGCATCTGTTTCTTCTAAATTTATAAATCTAACCAAAGATCACTGTAAATAAACAATGAAAATAATTTGAAAAATTAGCTTTATTCAAAACTTTGAGTTAAATATTGACTCTTCCCCAAGAGAAGGAAGAAAAGAGTGAATCTAGGTATATCCTTCATGTTTAATTAAAGACCCCTTGTGGAGTCCACTAAACCTATAATGTAGCCCCACCAAATTCTGCAGACTACAAGAGCTAATGTAGCTCCAGGAAGGAAGAAATCAATTTCTGTTGAGCAGAATCACAAAAAGATTCTGTCTTGTTCTAAAACAAGTCAAGTTACAATGAGTGCAAGTTGGCCTGGTGGGAAGTCAGTGGTAATATTTCTATTTAAATTAGGATTTTATTAGTGTTCTAGCAGTTAAATATAGGACAATTGCAGGGGCTGTTTACAGTGAAAGTGTTTGGATCTTTCTATTAAAATGATCTAATCTTTCATTAGTGCAGCAAGCAATCGATTGGCACTTACAACTAATGGAAATAAATCAATTTGATCAACATTCAAAATGTGTCACTTCTCATAAACCTGTTTTTTAATGAAAAGCAAGAACATATTCTGGCACTTCAGTTTGTCTGATCTCCATTCTGACTGCAATGAATGTTAGTTGTTTAACATTGAATAATTTTAACTACACTGTACCAATTTATATTTCTAGATTTAAACTTGAAATGACATATACAGAAGAAAGCAGTGAAAGAAAAAAAGCAAAGCCTCAACTTTCCTGAGAAAGTAACTAAGCAAATGAAGTCATACTCAGACCATCTACATGTCCAGCATTGTTGATGCTCACTTCAATACTTAGTGGTCTTGTTTTCCTTGCTTATCTCCCTTTTGCTTTCTGAGCGTAAACTGAGATAAACTGTGAAAGAAACATGGCCTTTTATAAATTTATAATTGCCTGAATTATAAACTTCATGTGGGAATGGTTACCTTGCTGCTATGCTCAGATATTTATGAAATGCCTCTCTCTCTGTCTGTGTCCTGACACGAAGACCAAGCAGGAGAAGCAGGTTATTCTTCGAAAGGGTCATTCCTTCAGTAAGCAGAGACAGCCCCACAGCCGTCTGCAGAGATTTCCCCAGTGACGGGTTATTTCACCCCTCAAGTCCAGCTTTGGGCACCAGATGCTTATTTTTTCCTGTGATTCCTCACACTCCTCACGATTTCACAAATAGGGCAGGTGGCTTTGCTATGCAGGATGAATCTGCATTAGCTCAATAGGTGCTTACTTCTAACTTCACTTTTGGTTTGACTTTTGCTTTTGTGTATTTGCTGAAGGATTTTGCCCTTATGTATTGTGCAGCCAGCATCATCTAAAGAGAATTAGTTTTCTTACAACAGAATGCTTAGTTCCCCATTAATACTTCCTTAATGGAAAAGGTTGTTCAAACCCCTCATCAGCTGAGCACAAAAGCACCTAGAGACAGAAGAAAATGTACAAATTAAAAAGCAAATTTAAGTCTTTTACCTTTTTCATGCATCCTATCATTCCTGAAACACTTGGCAAGAGTGCTTTAAGGGTAGCATCGTCATCCACACCTTGAAGAGACTGGCTGAGCCCATGGCCTAGACAAGCCTTTGGAAATGCCTGTGTTTCTCTAATGGCAATGAAATGTACTTATGACAGAGACCTAGGAAAACATCTTGGTTAGCAAGAATCACTTCTGGGCTTTTGCTTTGCATTGCTCTTCTCATGATGAAGAGACTACTTTATCACTAACAAATATTCAAAAATGTATTCACATATGAGATTCTAACAGCTAGGATTTTACTATTAAAGTGGGCGAAGAAGAACTTGTTTAAGCACCCAAATGTGAATACAGGCAGAATTTTTATCATACACCCCCCAAAGACCTTGACTAGTTATGACTTCACATAACTAGTGCAATACGATTTGGGAATGCAAATCCTTTAAAAAATTGACAAGATTTTTTACAGAAAAAAAAATACAGAAAAAAAGTCATAGTTTTAGAACTGGAAAACAGCTACAAAACCATTTAATATATCCGGGGGAACATTTATTCAAGACAAAATAAATCAGATTACCTGAAATAATTACATCCAAAGACCTAATATATTCAGTCTGATTATGAATCCTGAGAGGTGAGGGCAAAGAACACGAAGAATTATAACAACACAGTAAATTAAATACAATTTACTGCGTTGTTATAAAATGGTCCCTTATATAGGTATTTTGTAAGTTTGAATGGGAAAATGATATTTTGCAGCTGGAAAACTCTTATAACTTTATACTACCAGACAGATAAATAAACAAAAGATAAGATGTCTTTTAAGGTACAGAATGGAAAAGAGATTAACAATTTTTTTCCAACAAAAATATTGTACAGTATTGATAAAATCCTGAAAAAATTGTTGACCTCCTCAAATAGGTGCAGGCTGAAAAAAGTAATTTTATTTTTCTTTCTTTGTTCTAAGTTTGAATCTTTCAATTTTAGTTTCTCATAGTGAAATTTTAAGGTGCTTCCCAAGCGACATCTTCAAGTTTCCACAAATGTCCAAACGTCATTATCAGTTTGTCTCACAAACCAGAAATATCTGATATTCTGATAAATCAAAAGCCTGTCTGTCATGTATTAGAAAGATTCACTCCATAAACTTGTACAGCAAAATGAGATTTCCACACTGGGACCCTACAGAATGATGAGAATATCTTTATATATCTTTATTGTCTTAATATCTCAGTTTCCCTGTTCAGACCTTTTTTTTTTTTTTTTTTTTTTTTTTTTTTTTTTTTTTTTTTTTTTTTTTTTTTTTTTTTTTTTGAGTGAATCAACCATTTCCTTTTGTGATTAAATTCAGATATGTTTCTGGGGACAACTCTGTTCAAGGCTGTTCCCAGTGGTCAGATAGGGAAGGAGTAGCAGTAGTCCCCCTACAGAACCTTTTCACATGCCTTCAAATCAAGGTCCAGGGCTCACAACATATGCCCTTGGCATTGCAAAGTACAATCATTGGTTTTACAGACAGTAACACAGTCCTTACATAATTTCAGGGCATTATATGTTGAAAAAAAGATGGAGGGAGGGGAGAAGAAAGAGAGAGAGAATGAGAAAGAGAGAGAAAGACAGAAAGGTTGATTTGAAAAAGCTCCAGAAATAATGATGTCTTAAACTCACAGAGATGCCAAATTGAGCCTGGATGTGACCCAAGCTTATAGCTATTCTGAAGAGCTTCTGCCAGGGCTTTGTCCTGAGCAGCATGCACACAAGCCACACCGTGTCACTTGATCTAGAGCCAGGCATTGGTCCCATGGGTGGATGGCTCTGATGACTGTGTGGTGCAAAACAAGTACCGACATCTCACAAGCTGCAATTTAGGTCTTCGGCTGCTTGAATTCACAGCCTGGTCCCAATTAGGGCATCAGTCTCCATGTGCAGGCAGGGAAGAAGGAGATGCTCTAAGCATCTATCAGTTTGGGATTATTTGGGGGGTGTTTATATCTGTTTCCACTTATTGAACAGACCTCTAAAGAAAGTATATGATTATATTTTATTCCTAATAAAGTTGTGGCTATGATCTTTATTTCCATAACAAAGACTTCTATTCAAATATGAAATGAGAAAAGAGAGGGAGAAGATTGTGAAATATCTCTAGGGAAAAAAAAGACAGGCTGTCCCAGCTGAGTCCCCTCTCAACTCCTTGTGCACTCCCAGTCTCCTTGCTAGTGGATGGGGTTAGAAGCAGAAAAGGTTTGGATGATGTGAAAGCGCTGCTCAGCAGTAACTAAATCATCAGTGTGTTACCAACAGCGTTTCAGCCACAAATCTAAAACGTATTGCCCCATTAAAACTACTATGAAGAAAGTTAACTGTGTCCCAGCCAAAACCAGTACAGGAGGAAAAGGTAGACATCATAACTGGGGAATATTTTTAAATTACCTGATACCATCCTTTTTTACTTATTTTTAAATGCCTTTCCTGTTTTATTCCATTGCAAGTTACTTAGAAGACATGCAATATGGCATCTTGCCCTTGGTAAAATCAACTATCTTTAGGGTGAGGATTTTACCTAGGAAATTTAAGGAAAAAAAATTGCATTAACATATAGAAAAAATTTTTATAGGTAAACCTGTAAGTATTTTAACCTACTCAGTGACTTCACATAACTAGTGCAATACGATTTGGGAATGCAAATCCTTTTAAAAATTGACAAGATTTTTTTCAGAAAAAAAAATACAGAAAAAAAGTCATAGTTTTAAAACTGGAAAACAGCTACAAAACCATTTAATATATCCGGGGGAACATTTATTCAAGACAAAATAAATCAGATTACCTGAAATAATTGCATCCAAGAAATAATTTGACTAGCTCTCCATTTAACGTGACAGTAATTTGACCAAAAAAAAAAAGGCAAAACAATGTCATGTCTGGGCTAGAATCTTCTGTTTATTCTTCCTTCCTTGTTAAAAATCTCACAGATAATTTTTATTGGTAGCAATTTGGTGTTAGTGGATAAACAAAAATTTATTACTAGATTCACGCCATATTACTTCTTCAACTTGCAGAAACCTATTTCTTTCATCGATAAAACACTTTTTAATTTATCACCTCTTGAGAGCACTTAAGCAACTGTGGTTCAATTAAACCAGTGTTCAGTCTCTCTGCCTGTATTTCACACTTGGCTGATAAAAGAAAAAGATGGAGTACATTATAACTGTTGATGGACTATAGCTTGGTTCTGGTTTTAACCTTTAAGTCTTTAGCAATCACCTTAATTTTACATGTATGTGTGGAGTGCTGAGCTGATAAACGAAAGCTACAAGTACAATTCACACACAGAAAGTAGAAACATGTTTTAACGTTTTGTCTGTTTATGTAGTGAATTTATAGCTTGTGGCTTTTTCAGTCCTAGAGAGCAAATTTCCGCCCTTACATGCATAACAGGGATGTCACGAGCAGTACTAGTGCAATCTCTCGTAAACTGGAATAGTCACCAATGCTATTTTAAGGGATTTTTATAGGGATTCAGTCTTTCATCCATTTCTGTTTGCTTCTCAAACTCCCGTGGCAGACTTTCTGGCAATAATGTAATTTCAGCTTGTAATGTCAACTTATGTCATGGTTTGACCAGCCCTCTGCCCTGGACCTGAAAGATGGGTAGCTCCAGGAGTGGATTTCTGGTGCTGAGCCAATCGGAAGCTTGATAACACCTTTGCAAAATGACGTATTTTTACAGGACCAGAAAAGAAGGTGTTGGTACAGTTGGAATTAGAAGCCATGACGTAGAGAGAGAGAGAGAAGATTTTCCAGTGGGGACCGGGAGCTTTTTCCCCCCGGCCAGGTGCGGCACAGCAGCCGAGCAGAGCCCCTCACTGAGACTTTGTTGCGCAGAAAGAATTAGAGACTGCGGGGGTGACCGAGGGGGAACCCCGAATTCAGGGGGGGTGATCGTGAAGTAGAGATCAGAAGAATTTCAGAGAGCGAGAGAAAAGCTGCCTGGAGCAGCACAGCATGTCACGGAACCAGACCCTGAGTTTGCAGCAGCCAAAGCAGCCAAAGCAGCAGCAACAGCAACAAGATGGAGCAGAGAGAGTAGCCTGCGTCCAGGAGCTGAACAAACAGAGAGAGAGAAGCCAGCTGGAAATGTTCTTGGGGTAGGGACTGAGCCAAAACCCCCAGAACCCTTGACCCGGGAAGGGGTAGATCCTGCTTGAAGAGGGATCCCCCAAAACTCCTTGTGGAAGGAACATCCACCGAGCAGAGAATAAAGACTTAAAGCTTTAACTCCCTGTACTCCGTGGTGATGACATGGTGACACGAGTGTTCCCTCGAAAGCCCATGGTAAACCCTCGGTAGCGTAGCTGAGTGGCTAGAGGCGGGGGCAGAGACTCCCTGCATTCCGATGAGAGAGAGAGAAAGAGATTTTCCAGCTACTACAAACTGGAGCTGTGGCCCTGAGAGTGAAAGAGAAACTTGTGCTCCTCGACTTTATGGGGGCAGAAGGCGAGATTTTGTAAATACATGGTTTTGTCGTCATAGGAGAATTAGTCATGATTGTTGTATATATTATTTTTTAGTTTTTATTCTGTTAGCAATAAATTTTGATATTGTTTCCCCATGCTGAGTCTGTTGCCTGTCTGAAAACTTCTCTCAAACTTTGAGCAAATTTGTAGAGGGTTTGAAAATTGATCCTGGGTCAAACCACGGCAACTTGTCAGAAAAAGGAAAATAGTCTTTAAAAATTATGCTGGTGAGGAATCTGAATCAGATAACTCTATACTGGTTTGTCCAAGGTCACATGGAAATTTAGAGCCAAAAAAAACATTTTTTTCCTCTCTTTTTTTTTTTTTTTAATTTTATGTGTGTATGTATGTTTTGGGCAAGTCTGAATTTGAATCCAGAGGGAAAACACAAAATTTCAGAGGCACGTAGTTCAGCTGAGGGAATGAAGGATACAAAGATGATAAACCCCAATCCTTTAAAACGGAAAAGGAAGAAAAAATAACATGATTGCACTGTTTTCAGTCTCTATTTAATCTCCTGTATGGTTCTTAGAGGAAAGCTTTGAAATAAAGAAAGGAACTCAGAACACAGAATGGGTTGGTAGATAATGAAAGTTACTTGAGATACTTACCCTGCTGTCTTTCACAGGCTCACATGAATGGAGAGCAAACAGCTCAACAGCTCTTGAAGCTGTTAGATTACAGGGGTTCACAAGGCAAAATGTAGTTTTTGGTTTTCTCTTTATTAATCAATTTGTGCAAAAGGTAGTTTTCAGGGACACTCTCTCACAAGTACAGCTACCAAGATATCTCCTTGGAATCAAAACATGAAAGCTTACCAATATGAACATATCTGCATGAGGCTCCTGTACTTACTAAATACTCCTGCACAGCCTACAGAAAAAGTTGGGTGAATTTAAAGAGTGCAAAATGTTCTTGTAAAGATAGGTTTAAATGATTGTGAAAACAGTTAAGTTGGAACTGGTGGAATATTTTCATTTAAAATTTTATTTGGCATAGAATGCCTTTCAAAAAAACTTCAGGGTTTTTTTTTGTGTCAGAAAAACTGACTTTTTGATATTTTTTCCACTTTTACAAATATATTTTCTGTAAATGTAGAAAGAAATTTTATAGGAATCATACTGGGTTTGTTGTTAAGGAATCAAATTCTTTTTTCTCCACAAATTCATTGTGTTCAGCAGGTAGTGGTGAGGATGATGACACAAAAGCATGGCTGAGCAGTGAAGTGAAGGTGGGAAGCAGTAGGACCTGGGGAAGCTGCAGTATTCTCACAGAGATTTCTAGTAGGAATTTGTCTTGAAGACAATGCCGGAATTAAACACCGAAAATGATTTAATTTTTATTTTATTATAATTTTCTCAATCTTTTCATCACTGAAAAGATGTAAAGATGAGGCTTTCCTTTTTTTTTAGTTTGTTGGTTTTGTTAGGTTTATTTTTTTTTTTATCTTCTGACTCAAAATCTCTTTTGTTTTGTTGCTGCTCCTCATATTTCTTCCAGTTTAAGACAGCTATTTGAATAGGTTTTCTGTTTTACTTTGCAATGAGCTGTTGCTTTCTGGCTGTGGCCTCTACCTCTAATTTTGTACATAATTAACAAAATAGAAGCAAAATAAATACAATAGCAAAATATGTCATTATTTTTTGCATCTTTTCCATGCTTTTTGCTGATCATATGCACGTAGTTTGTCATGCTGCCAAGAGCATCTGAGCCTCAATCAACTACCTTTGGGACTATAATTCTTTTATGATCTATTTTCCTATTTATTTTGTTCTGAATGGTTTAGTAGTACAGCTTGGAAAAGATATAAGCAAAAGTCTTTGGATTTAGTTTCTGTCGAATTAACATGAGTTTTTTCAGATACAATTTGCTACTGGCCTTGAGAACACAAATCTAATTAATTTATTTTCTTTTTCAACTTCTATCTTATGTAGGGCTGCAGACATTCTTATCACAAGGTAACGCTATACTAGCAACATGTTACAACCATAGAAGGGTAATGGATACAAGAAGTTCATTCATCCATGTATCTTGTTATTTATCCTACATATATTAATAGAATATGTCTTCTATGCAGAATTCAATATATTTAGTTCTCTCTTCTTTGTTTCATCCGTATGGAAATATAACTGTATTGTTTTTTGTTTTTTGTTTTTTTTTTTCATGAGGAGAGGAAAGAGGGACATGATCTGCATTATTCATAGGGAAAAAAATATGACCAAGAGATAGGTTTTGCAAACTGAAGGAAAATAGGTATCACAGGATAAATAGGTAATTTAACTTAACAATCTAATGTATATAAGAGCCCAGTATAGCTCTTTCTGAATGGCTGTATTTCAGAAGATGCCTTTATAGCCAGACAACAACAGTAGCTTTCAAAATGTCTCTAGTATAGGTATTTATGTTGTAGAAATCTATACCTAACAGGGTATTCCAGTCTCCTTTTGCGGATTGCTTTGAGAATGGCTATACCTAATAAACACCTCATCTCATCCTAATTAATAGACTTAAATAATAAATGTAAGATTTAATAATGCCATTTTCTCCCCAAAACCAATAAAAAGAATCTAGCTGAGTAACTTGGATGTATGTGCCTGCTGCATCAGTTCTTAAAAGTTCACTGAGATGAATGCCAGTCAAAATTTTTAGAATTTGGAGTTTTGAGCTATTTTTTGATATTGAGACAGAATTGTGTTCTAAAACATGGCATGCCTCATGATGAAAATGGTGTATATGTTATGTATTCAGGATCCTTAACAATTCTGCAGTGAATGAGAATCAAATATTGACCAGCATGCTTCAATACAGATATGAGATTTAATCATATGCTTGATTTTGATCATGAAATATTTATACCAATGGAACAATAAAGATTAAGAATAAAGTTAGCATGATACATGCAAAAATTACTTAAAAGTAAAGAATTTTCTTATGAAGTTAACATTTATAGTGAATGTATATATGTTTACTTGTGGATAGATCTTAGACAGAGACTTGCATCTGTGACTCAGTAGGTGGTGAGAAATTTTGGCAATTGCTCAAAAATATCAAGGAATTGGCTATATAGCTCCTGACCATCTCAATGGCTGAATTAAAAATCTCTTACTTTAAGTAATGATATTAAAAATCTTGAACTGAAAATCCCTAATGTCTGTCTAGCTGCAGAATTTCTAATTAAAGGGAGCAGTTGAGGCAGTGGAATCATGAGGCAATATGATATGACCTGTTGGGGAGTGAGAATAGAGCAGATAGACAGTGCAGCAAATCTCTGCCATCTGCTCCTTCAGCTTCTTGACCAGGTTGCAAGGCAGGCAGTATCCTCCCTTTGGTGCTATTAAAAGATGTGCTGTCTTTTGCATCAAGGTGTTTGATGCAGTCCAAACTTCACACATTCTGAATTGAAATTCAGCAGAGCAGACTTGAACTGAGCCATGGGACGCTATCCTTCAAGGGTTTTCCATTGAAGCATTAAGCTCACTAAATGTAAACTCAGAGGAGGCACTGTATAACTAAGATATAAGAACCAGTCTTAAATGAGCTAAAATGTGTATCAGAAGACAGTGATACAGATTTTTTTTCCACAGTGTTGGATCCCACTAAAGAAATTCTCTTCATCCAAGTCTCTGAGGTGGTTCATTTAAAGTTACCACGGGTATTTCTACATAGTAAGTCTGTGTTATATATATGAATATATATAAAGAATCTATATTATATTTATAATTGTATTTATTCAGCAAAAGGAAGATGCTTTAGGAAATCCATTTGGTCAGCGGATTCTGTTCCTTGTTTTCTCTTCTTTCTTTTAATACTCTTTTCAAGGCAATAAGTACAAATACCTTGTCTGAAGAACAGTAAAGGAGGTGTGAAGAAATGAAAAATATAGGTGTACTCATCACTGGCTGAATGTTATATCAAGAGGCCAAAAGAAAAGAGAGAATCATGGTTACATAAAGACAAACTCAAGGAATGACACTTCCTTTAACAGTATAGGGAACAAAGGTGAATGAATGAACCTCACTCATAAAAGATCAAGAGACTGAGGGTGAGGACTAAGCAAGCATCTGGAACACAAGGTCTACATCAAGCAAACGGAAATATCTCAGCTGCAAGTACTTTATAGTCATTGCCCATTCTCTTATTATTTTCTTTGTTACTTTAATTGCACTGGGTATTGTTCCTTGCTGTGAAAAACACTGCTTCTTTCTTTAAAGAAATACCACTGTTTTTGTGGTGTGGGTTTTTTAATTTTGCAGCATATTATAAGACCATAATTTATTTTCATTTTAAAAATCAGAGCAAGGTTTTCAACCTGGGACCACAGAATCATCTGTAGTGGAGACTGTGCATTCAGTGAGCATTTCTTTGAGTCAGTAAATCAGAAATGTTTCCAATCTGTCATATGGGAGAAAAAAATATTTAAAATATTTGTAAAAAAATTTGTAAAACAGTTTCAGGGAGAAAAAAAATCAAAATCTAGTAGTGCATAATTAAATTAACTACCCCCTCAAACTGTTATTAGCTGCAGATGTCCCTTGATGTGGTATGCTTTCGTGGTGGCAATGCTTTCCCACGTTTTGTCATTCCTCTTGATGTTAATAGTGGTACTGCCTTCTGGCTTTGTAGGGTAGGATTTCCAGTTGGTAAAATGCAGTCAGTCTTTCTGATGTTGAACTGTGTGTGCTGGTTTAAGAGTTAACCAGCAGGGGAAATGAACTCAACTCAAAGGAGAGATTATAAGTCAGAATAACAATTTACTAAAATAATACAGTAAGTACAATCATACAAACAAACAATTGGTCTTAACCCACAAAACCCAAATGTATACCCCAGTACCCTGGGGCATGAACAACGTGGTGTTCCTTGGGCCCCGCTTGAGTCCAAAGTAAAGGGAGAGGGGAAGAACCTGCTGGTGGGAGAGCTGTTGCAGTCTGGTCAAAAGTGGTGATTGCAGTGAGATGCTGGGGGGAGAGCTGTTGCAGTCTGGTCAAAAGTGGTGATTGGAGTCCAGTATAGGGTGGTGATCCAAGTCTGTTTGAGAGCGATGAGCCGCAGTCCTTCTCTGGATCCCACAGAGTGGTTTCAAATGTTCCAAGACTCCAAGATTATATATCCTGCAGTTCAGGCAGGAATGCTCAGCACTTCCCTCAGGGCGGGGAGTTCCGCAAAGGGTGTGAGGACAGGAGCATCCTCCTATCTCACAGGCCTCTTAACACCTAGTTTATAGCCTGAGGAGTCAGGCTCTATGGGCAGAGGGTGTAAATGGTTCATTGATAACAGTTTCTGGGAAATGGCATGGAAGGCTATAGAATACACAGTTTTGGGTTACACCCATACCCTGATGAACTGGTCTCAGTTGTCCTAACTAGAACACTGTGTCTGTAAAAAAAAAAAAGCCAAGCTAATTATTTGTATGGGAAAGGCACTTTCACCTTTCCATCCGCTTTTCAAAGGTGCATTCAACACTGGGCAAACAAAGCAAAATTAATGACGTACTGTTAGAAAGTAACTCTTTTGCTGCTGTGCAGTAGTGCAGGTTCCTGGGAAAGAGTAATTTGTATTTCCTCTATTTTTAAGAACGAGATTCTCCCAAAGAATGAACCTTTTTGTTGCTGTTGTGCATTAAAACAAAGGAAGAGGTAAACAAGAAGTTAATGAATCACTAAGAGCAAAATTCAACATGCTGTAATTCCACAAGACTTTCAGGCCAAAATGCATGTTTTTTGCCAAAGACACCAAAGGTGAGACCAGAATCAAATGTATTGTGTCAGATTCTTTTCTATGAGAAAAAAACACGTTGCTTTATTTCAGGTGGGCATTTCTTAAGGCCTTGTACAGCACCCAGAAGTTATGTATCCTTTTTGTCCAATATTTAGTAATATCACATATTTTTCTAATTTTAGAATATTTTATATTTTTATTATCACAAGTTTGAAATTTATTTTCATTTGCTCAACTGTCAATAGCAAACCACTTTCAACTCAATAAGTGCAGTTAATTGTGTGTGTATGTATACATACCAGAACAAAGTAAAACCAGTCTATATACACTCAATTCACTTGGGCCTTTGAACCAAGCCAGTGAAAGAAGGCAGCTGGGAAGGCTTGTAGCAGCCAAATCTTGAAATGTTAACAGAAACAGCTAAAGAAACTCTCCCCAAGTCAGCAACACCACTATCCCAATTCCATCCATAGCACTGAGTACTGCCAGCAAAATAGATTACAATGCTTGGTTTATGAGTTCTTTGTCTGCTGGGCAGGTTTTGTGTGTGATCATGTATGTAACAGTCAGTCCTTGGTGAAGGAAGGATGGGTACCAATGCTAGTGTTCAAAGAGAGAATGAACAGATGAGAATTTTCAAAAGTGTGTTGTTTCTCTTCCCTCAGACGTCACTGTCTGCCATCCAGGAGCCAGGAACAGCACTACAAGGCTGGTCTGCTCAGTGTGGTCAGAGTTTCAATTGTATGCCGTGGTAATTGAGCTCTGTTATTAATGTGTCTACATTAAGACATCCAGCTGTTGGCTCCCCATTTTGCCCTCAAATGCGTGTGTTTGGCTTCCTTGTTTCAATGGGAACAGTGTGAGCATAGCTGGGGATAGAATCTGTGCGTGTACACATTTGTGCTTCTGTATATACAATAGTTTCAAGGAGAAAGAGAAATATATTTTCCTGAATGATAATATTCATTAACTTCCCATTTCCTTTCTGTACCAAATGTTCCTATTTCCCTGTAGAGTCCCGGGCTTTGCCATGTGTCAATCTTCTTTGGGAAAGCACGTAGGTAATATGGTGACCCTTGTTTCAATCAAAGCAAAGCTTTTGTCCTGACCTCTAGCTGAACCACAGCCTGAACTGTTTAGAAATGTTTAAAGGGGGAGAGAGAAGGCAGAAAAGGGAAGGAAGGAAGGGGAGGGGAAGGGAAGGGAGACCCAAAATTTTCTGTTTGTGTCTGAGATGGGAAACAGCAATACTGAAATATACCAGATAGTCTATTCTTGCTGTACTAATGACCTAGCCAAAACAAAGTGCTTCTGGAAATCCTTCAAGAAATTCTGCCTGAGTTATTTCCAGTTTTGTGTCCAGACCAGAGAGACTTGGATAAGGCATTAAAAAGTTTGAATATTTGTCAGTTACTTCTTCCTTTTTCCTCTCCTCATCTAAACTAGAGCTCAGATTCATCATCAACTCTTCATAGATATGTCACTTCCTTCTGCAGACATCTCTGACTGGTTCTCCACCCATTCAGGTCAGAAAATTGAAAGAACTGAATTTAGCCTTTGTAACCATAAACTTTTGTAACCATGTAACTTAGCATGCTAAGACAGGCAATGTTCTATAAGCAAGAGTTGATGGTGATACTGTCCTTCCTCTTGTGTTCCCTTTTGTGCACTGAAACATTTTGAACACTAATAAGTATCCTCTTTGGCTCAATGATTGCAGCTTATTGAGTAATATGACTATCAATTGTCTCTTATTGCAGATGTGATGCTGTATTTCTCTCTGAAGCTGCATCTGTGAATCTGCATGCAGCTGCACTTGTAGTTCAGGCAGCAGATGTGCCTGTTATTTTTACTTCATTTTTTTCAGAGCAAAACTAAGGATATGAATTACTTGTTCTCTTTAGACTGAGTGACCCCTTGTCTTGACCTCATTCTTCACATGGTCATCCATGCTTGGAATCTGGGACAGAGGCGATTTATTTCATATTCTAATTGAACTGCTTTTCTCATTCCTACTTATCTCAAAGAATTTAGTATTGAATCTTAACTAGAAAAGAAAAAGTCAGTTTAACTAAGAACTAAAAAAGAGCACTATCTTTTTCACAGATATTCTGCTTCCTAAAAAAAGTTAGTCCTTTGCTCTCTATATATTTGAGGTATATCATCTATAACTAAGCCTTGTAATTCTTATAATCTAACAAAACTTTTGATTTTCATTCCTGCTAGGTAGGTCCTATCAAGTCAAGACAAACCTTTTAAGATGTGATATCTTACAGAAGTCTGTCTCAAAAATATAACCTTAATTCAAGCTATTCAAATTCAACTTGTAATTCTGCTTGGTTTGAAATAAGTAGTATTGTGTGAGTCACAGGTTATGTGTTCAAAAATGGACTAATGTGGTTAATTACCTTGGCCTGTGACATAGGACATCAGACTAGCCTGGCTTAGATATTACTGGAGATAGACCATGAATAACCCTTTTTAATTTTTTTTCCTTACATAGGTATAAGTAGGTCAAAATCACCTCATAACTTCAAAAGACAAAGTGCCTGGAATTTTTTTGCTATGAGTCATGTTTTTTTATAATCTAGTTATTCTCACAAATCTTCTCTGAACTCTTTCCAAATATCAATGCTTCTTACACTGCAGGCAAAGGAATTTCTTTGAGTATTCTAGTAATGTTTACTTTGGGAGAAATATACAAGTGTATTGACTCTTTACACTTACTCAGTACACCCTTTCTACTAAATTCAAGATGTTGTAAGCCTTTTGAAACACAGAATCTCATGTGAAGCTCAGATCAATTCAGAGCAGGACCATTCACATGGATCTTCCCAGAATTACTCTTTCCTGTGTTAGCATTTCCTCTCCCATTAGTGTCATTTATGTTCTTTATTCTTTAGTCCTTCTGTCTCTCTTTTTTTGCTTGTTCGAATCAAAACACATACTGTTTGCAAGCTTATTGCTTATCAAACAATCAAGATTGTCCTTTGTTAATAATATTTCTTCTTTATTATTTGCCAAGCTCTAGTCCTTCCTGGTAACTTTGTTAATGATATTCTTATATCATCTTCCAGGTCATTGATAAAAACACATTAAAATATACTATGACAGCATTACCTATGGGATCACACTAAAAGTACACCTGCTTGATGATGATTTCTCTGACATCTGTCATTTAGTTAATGGATAATATATGTAGTTAGCTTCATAGCACTCTGATTTTTAATCAATTTGTCCTGCTATACGTAGTCAAAAGTTTGACTGAGCTTTGGTTATATATAGTGTTATTATTGCCTCTGTCAACTCAAGTTGTAATCTCATCAGAAAACGAAATCATGTTAGCTTGACAGACCTATTTTCCATATGACTAGTTTGAGTGGTATTAATAATATTTTATTATTTAATGTATCTGTTCTACTGTTTGATTTAGGGTCAAGGACAGCCTGACAGAATATCTTCAGGCAGGTCATCCTGTTTATTCCTTTTAAATACTGGTTCAGCATTAAATTTTTTCCGGTTTCTGAAATTATTCCAGTATTTCTAGAGTTATTGAAAATAGCAGTAGCAGCTTAAAGAAGATTTCAGTCAGTTCTTGGGATTTATAATTTTTGTAGTACTTAAGGCATAGTTCATGAACATATAAATGCTCTTGAAAACCTTACTCAAAGGCCTAGGATGCTGAGTCATAAACTACAAACAGTGTAGGTGTTATTAACGAAGAAAAGTAATGTGTTTGGGCTTTTTTTCTTTTTCACTAAATCTTTCTGATATTTTTATTCCTTTCTCCTTCCCTAATGGGACAAACCTTCAACTATTCTAAAATAGTTGAAAAGGAAGATATTTGTAGTTAAGGCATTTAGCTTGGATGGTACTTGTGTAGACTTGTGTGAGAGTCTGCCTTTCTCTCCTATAAACATCTCTAAAGCATGCTTAATCAAACAAAAATGAATACATTTGAAACAAATTAAATCAATTAAATTCTGACAGTGCCTGATTCTCCCCATCAAGTAGCTTATTTATCTTATTTTTCTAGAAGATACCTAAATATTAAAATAATAATTGAGTGACACTGTTACTGCTGCTAGCGGCTTTCCATTGATTAAGCAAGTTTCAGACACTTTTAGTTACAAAAAACTTCTCTCTTCCATGAGTTCTTGTCATACCCATCATTCCATATTCTCAAAGTAATCTTACTGATGATGCAGCTATAAAGACATGTAAAGATATTTTTCTAGAGGTTAGCAAATAATCATCTGTAGGGGTTCTCTACCCAACTGATGAAAGTGTGTTCAACACAGACAAAGAAACAAATAGAAAGTAAAATTTATCTCTGTATAAAGAGTAAAAAAATAATTGTTAGTCAAGTTTGCCTTCTTTGACAAGAGTTGCAAAACCGTCAGTGACAAGTGAGGGTTTTTTAAAATGATTGAAAGAGATATCAAAAAGTTATTAAGTATTTGGGGCTTGCTGATTCAATTTCTTGAGAGCTTGAGGGGAAAGAAAAGGGTATATTATTTTTCTGATATTTGTGAGGCAAATACCCAAGAGATAGCAGTTGCATCAGAATATAAAGAAAGTGCAATTTAAAAACAAACAAACAAAACAAAACAAGCTACACAAATTTACCCACTTCCTTTCTTTCAGTGACTCCAGTGACTCCACAGTTGTAAATTTAGGAAGGGTTCAATTGAAGTAAGTTGGAAACTTAGAAATGAACTTTAAGAGCTTTAAAATTAAGACAACATGGTAAAGAAAACCAACAACAAATGCCCTAACTTAGAGATGTTATGGAAATTAGGCATTCCTACTACCATAACAGGGTTCAACTCTAGGTTTCTGCTGAACCAGTAAGCCCAAAAGAGATTATTCTATAAAGTCCTTCTTATTAATAGCACTGCAGCTCAATCTAGATGCCTCTGAAGAGGGACTTTGAACAAACAAAGCCCTGATCAACTGCACCATTACAACCTAAATTCTCTATCCCTCATGTAGCAGTTGAGACCAGTTGTAATATTTGGGTTTGGGACCTTCCCATCACTGGCCCTTCCATTGTCTCTAGGTGAGCCATTTCCTCTCTGCTGTCTGGGGTTGCACTTCTGTTAATCACAGAAGCACGGAATATGCTGAGTTAGAAGGGATTCACAAGGATCATTGAGTCCAACTCCTGACCCCGTACAGGACCACCCAAAATGTAGCTTTCTTATTTGCTGGCTTGAACTGTCTCTGGGTCCTACTTTTACTTGACTCAATGAAAGTTAATCATACCTAGGTGAAAGTTAGACTTGGCAGTCCAAGGTCCTAATCAATTCAGCAAATTTAGCTACTAAAACTAAGCAAGTTTTGCTAAACAAGTTATAAAGAAGCAGTATACCAAATCACACAACACAGAATATAAGTAGAAAAATTTAAAACAGTCCTAAAAGGAAATAATATTTAAAATGGGAAATAGTGTCACTCTATAACATTGAAATCCATGTTTGCGGCCCGAATTTTTACGGGTGTTTTTGGGAATAATTGTTACTGTGGCCTTATTTTCACAGGTACCTTTTTTTCTTTAAGGCTCATGAAAGAGTTTAGAGTACATTTCTTGAGAAATTTGTGATTTTTGAGACAACACTAACATTTATTTTTTTGTATCAATACTAATTAAGTGAGCCAGCATGTAGCTTAAAAAATTGTCTGATCATTTTTCTTTCTCTCTGTGTCTGTCTGTACAGCTGTTTCACAGCACGGGTGGGTTGCTACAATTCTCTGAAATCAGATAGATGTGATTGATTTTATTAAAAAAGAAAAACCAATATGCATACATATACCAGACAAAAACCTTGGGTGTATGTGATGTAAGGTAATTTATCTCTGTAATGTAATCTCCAAGTGAGGGCTTACAGTCAGTTTTTTCAAGGACAGGTAAATTACTTTAAGAAGTTGAAGTCTCTAGAGGACTTTTCTCACATTTTTCACTCCCTGCTGAATAAACTTTAAAGTCCACTCACCCTTCTTGATGTTAAGTGCAGAGTAAGGTGGGTGGCACCAAAAATAACCATCTAGAAAAAAAAAATTAAATATGAGCAATTAGTTTTTCAACTATCATATCAAACAGCAGGTAGGTGGGAGACAAAGTATGGAGTTAGCTGTAACAAAGTCTCATGACTTTACTTCAGAGGAATAGGGAAAAAATCATTAGGTATTTTTATTATTGATAGTCTAAATTTTACTATGTTTTTCTTATGGACTTAGAATTAACAGTAACTTCAGGTATTTTCATAACTTCAGGTAAACAAGGGTTTAGTAGATCCATATAGTATTCAGGTAACAGGAATATGTTTCAAATAAGGAATGATTTTGCATCATTGAATTTCAAGTAACCAAGATCCAACTGCATTTTATAGTTTTACAATAAAGCAAAATAAAGGAATACATTGTGCTATAGAGAAATAAAGTTAGAAGCTGTTTGTTAGAATACTTGATTTGGATGGTGCTCAAGGGAGAAGGTGCTGGGTAGAAAATATGGTTGAAACTAGAATCACCAAATCACTGAACTTTAGCTTCCTGCCTGCCAAGTGGGAGAAATACGCTCGTAGTTTTTTGCATTTTCTCTCCTCTTGCCCATTCAAACCTGAGTCTGTTTCAGTGCCATTCTTACTGTCTGACTTTAATTATGGCTATAATGCCAAACTGATGACTGACAATTCTAGAGAAGGAACTGGGAAGGGAATTTCTAGATCTAAGCGAGTACAGTTTGTTGTTCTTACCATGGGTAAAATAGTCTACAGGCTTAAAGTGAATCATAACAACCAGATCTATTAAAAAGGGAACTTCAGGCCACTCTTAACTGTCTGGTAAAGATAGGTATGCTGTTGTTTTATGTCTCCAGAAGCCCTCTACTAATGCAAATGTAATGCATTAATAAATGTGGAAATTCTTTTTTAGATACTTGCATAAATATTTCCTTGAAATCAGTCTGAAAATAAAAAATGCTAAAGTAGAAAAAAAATTTCAATAAATCCTAATGGAAGAAATATGCACACAAAGTAAAATCTTCTACACAGCACAACACAGTACAGTGCTCTACGTACCTCCTGCGTGTTATACAGGAATTTTAAATTGGAGAGACTTTCAAAAGAAGAAAGAGTAAGAGGAGAAAATAGCAAAGGCTTTCTTTCCCTTCAGCTCTTAAACACAACTTAGCTCAGAATATCCATCACTGTTCAGAATGACACATAAACTAGCTCCTTGGCTCTTTTTACTGTACTATAACTCATCTTTTCCAGGAATTGTCACCACTGCAACAACTTAGTTTTCCCTTGGCTTCCTTCTCACAAACAGTAGCTGGAGAAAATGATTTATTGGCATCTGCAGAGGCAGCACCAGAGGAAGAGGTCTCTGTCATGGTAGTGCTCTGATGAGCATGACGTGCTGATTTTACAGTGCAGCAGCCAGCATGAAGGACCTACTCTCCCAAGCCCAGTTTATTCCAGAGTGACTGCAGCAATGTAAATGTTGTTTGGGAGTCTGAGGATAGTATTGTTATCATGGGATCCTTTGATACGTGCTGAGCATGACTTTATGGGTCTGGACCTGGGCTTTTTAGCAGTGTAGAAGTGTGTGTGTGTCTGGGGCATTACTGGTGAGTTCATTTACTAGCCATGACATTTAACTTCATCGATTTTATGGACAGCCAGCTCTGACTCCAGCTCTTTACCTTCACCCAACCCATGGCCCAGGACCTGCCCTGCCCAGACATGCGTCTTTCCAAGCTGGACACACCTATGAGCTCGTGTCCTGCCTGCCCTCTGCACATCTCCAGGGAGGAGCGTGATGCCCAGGTCTTGATCTGCCCTGGCACCTGCCATCTCTGTTTTGTGTGTACATTCCATCAGAGCCCATGAACATATATGTGTTCAGTTTGCTTCAGTATTGCTTGATCTGATGCTCTTCTAATAAGGATACATCTTCCTTGCTCCTGATTATCCTGCTTGTCTCTGGAGCCTGGGATTCCTGAAGACCAGTCTTGTTAGTAAAGACTGAGGCCAAGAAGGCTTTCAGTACATCAGCCATGTCCTCTGTTACCAGATCCTCTGATTCAGCAATGGGCCCCCATTTTCTGCATTCTTTCGTCACCTACGTACTTACAGAAGCCTTTTGTGTTGTCTTTGATATCCATGACCAGGTTCAGTTGCATTTGGCCTTTAACTTTCTTAACTTCATCCCTCGATGACTGGACAATGTCTCTGTATTCCTCCCTGGTTATCCAACCTTAGTTTCACCCTCTGTATGCTTTCTTTTTGCATTTGACTTTGGGAGTTCGTGTTTGAGTTTGATCATCTCAACTTGTAACCTCATTGAAAAACTCCTTCAATATTAAAGAGAAATGTCCTTTCCTGTCACAAAATTTGTCAGTTAAGGAAGTTGTGTAGCACCTTTATTGAGACCACAAGTAACTAGAGAAATTTAGGTATGACTTTATTTATTTGTTCCAAACCATTTACATATATAGATTAGTGCCAAGGAATAGAATTTAAAGGAAGTTACAAGATTTTCAGAACTAAGACAAAGTTAAAGCATCACATTGTCTTCCCACATGAAACATCTGTCTTAAGCATTAAAATTATGGAAGAGGGGAACTGGAAGCATTGTGGATTTTAGTCCAGTTGAGAACTTCACCTAGAGAAACATATTTAGTTTATTGTCCTCTCTAGGACTTTTCTTTTGGTACCCAACTTTTGGTTTCTTTAGCAACTAGAGATTGCTTTTTTCAAGTAAGGTATCCTTTGACTTATTGCTTTTCAAAGATTATCTCATATTTTTTATTTTTCTGATCTTGATTTATTGTTTGGACAAAAAAGAACACTTCAGAAGATTTTCAATGTCTTACGACAATGTCTGTTCACAATTACACAAAAAAATAATGAACCATCTGGTTTATTTGCATGACAGCATTATCATGAATAACTAGTAAAATATTAGGGGTGATATGCATATACTTTATACTTGGTATCATTAGCCATGAATTTTGGACTCTACCCACATTATATAAGGTAAAATTGCAGGCCCATTGTTTCTCATTCCACATGCAAAATTCCTGTTTACATCATTCCAAGGACCTTATAAGACATTTACTCGTTCTTAACTCTTTTAACAAAACATTTTATAACCTGGCTACACCATAAACTCAAACCAAGAAAAAGGTCTCTTTTTTTTTTAATATAGTTTTTCTTTTTCTTTTTTAATTATAAATATGGGAAATAAAAGCAAAGAGAAGAAGAAGGCAGGAGAATGCTGACCTTTGAATATCTGCTGGTTCCTGACAAGAAATGGTGTCAGTGTATGGTTCCAAGTGAGGAAGTGGCAAGAATTGTCCTAGGTTCTCTTGAGAGCTATAATTCTGCATTTGAACCTAGTCTGTGGGATGAGGAGCTGCTATTGTAGCCAAGGATGGATTTTTGGGTTTCCAGGTAAGGAAGCAGCAGAAATGGAACAAGGCATATTGGTATTGGGTATTAGCAGCTCATTTTACTACATGAGCCTGAACTGGCTACAGCACAGCTGAGGAAAACGGAGCACTGATGACTCACAAAAACAAAACCACGTTCTTCATGAAAAAAAAAGCTTATTCAATAACAAGCAATTGGATCAATCACGCAAGGACATATATTCTGGGTGGGTTTTCTTTTAATCAATCAAAACCTATGAGTTCAGCAGGTTTATGTTTAATTTCCCCCTCAAAAGGGAATTGTGATCGGACTTCTAAATTATCTTCTAAACTTCTAGTTGAATTTCCTTTTCTACCTAAATTGCTTATATTATTCAGATGTCAAGAATATGATAACAGGCATGAGAAGAGCATGCAAAGGCCTTTTAAAATATTTTTGACAAGTTATTCTAGTCTGTTTGATAAAAGTGGAATTATAATTGTCAATGATATTTCTTGCAAGCTGCACAAACTAAATGCACTTTGAAAGTGGTTTTGCCCCTAAGGTCCCACATAATGTGTAGTTCTATAGCAGATATATTCAGCTGGTTAGATTTCCAAACAATATTTGTTCTTATAAAATTTTCCCTGGTGTCAGTACCTTATCCTGAGGTTTTGTTCTGTGTGTAAAAAGGTTGTAAAGCTATAATGTAGGGGCCTGTCAAGGCAATTAAAACAGGTCAAGTACCTTGATAACTTGCATACCTGATAGGAGGAAATCAGACACTTAAAGAACCAGAAAGCCTCCATCCAGATGGAAGGGCTGTTTAGACTTAGCCAGTAAGAAATATCAAGAATAGACCTGTGTCTCTTTGCTCTCCACTCAGAATTCAGAAATGGAGGTTTGGGGTTTTTTTGTCACTGACAATCATTCGTTGTGGGCTTATACTTTCTAAAACAGTTTTTATGGAACACAAATGGAAGGTCTGTCCTAAAACACAAGAAGACACACACCTTTGACACTGAATGCTATTGTTACTCCATGATGGACATCTAAATTCAGTTCCCTTGTCAGATAAATTCCTCTCCCTTTATTCCAGGTAATACCCCTGTCACCAAGCTGTAAGCTAATCCAGACAGGGAAGCAATTCATTGCTCTCAGTGAAGTATGATTGTAGAGCCAATAACTGTGGTTCTGGGTCAGTGTGAATAAAGAAATGGAACATAGTGGAATATGACTCTGCTTCTCCCAGTTTGCTGCTTAAGAGTATTGAGCTGGCAGGCGAAAAATTTGGCTTCTGATCTATGGAATCAGTACTATTACTGTTCTTATCCTGTCCTGGGGAAGAACCAAGACCCTTTCTTTTGGAAAATCTGCTCCTTATTCCTTCTTCTTAACTCAATAGCTCTCAGGTTTTTCAGTTCACAGTAGCAAGTTTTAATTGGAGGATGAACACAACTTACCAGAATAGTAAAAGCATCACTGTTGTGGTGGGAATTGTAAGTCAGAATCTCCTCAAGGTGGTGAGGGGGTTCACAAAAATCATTGATGATACCCCATGTTAATATCCATTAAACTATTACATAAAATAACTAAAAAGAAAAGAGTTCTCACTGTGTAATTTCCTGAGATGAAGCACCTAAGGACTTACCTAAAGAGAAGATGCTGGACTTTGAGTCCCAAGGTGCATCCTGTGTAGCTAAATCATAGGGTAATACACATACTGATGAAGATCTACACACAGCTTTCCTTATTGTTTTCTTCTTGGTGGGTGCTTCCTTTGCCTCTTGTTGCTGTCCACCTCACTCTGAGATCCTTCTTTCTCTTCCTCTACACAACCTGAATAGAAGTACGTGGTATAAACCTGGTCTTTTAGGAATTAACTTAGGGTAGGCTGGCACAGCTAGCTGTTGAATCCAGTTGAAAAGATCACACTTTTTCATAAACGTGTACGTTTCACATGAAAGCAGATATTGCTTCTTACAAATTAATCTTTCTCTCTCTTCTGCATTAATTGCAAAATACTACCAGTGCACCTGGCTTTTCTATTTGGTGTATTTATGTTTTGTTTGTCCAAGTCTGGATGGACTGAGAAGAAACTACATAAGAAAATCCAAAACCTTATCCCTTTTGTGATTTTCATTGGACATATCCTGAGTTAAGAATAGTAATAAGTTGAGGTAACAAGCTGGGTTGCACTTAACCCTGAGTGATTATAATGCAAAGAGTGTTTATAATGCAAAGATATACTCTGTGTTGTTAGATAAGTGATGATTTTCAGGCAGTAGCAAAAGTCTGTAGGATTCCTTAAAATATTGAAGATGTATAAATGAATATGCCTTCTCAGTAGTATAACCTACTATATTTAACCTATATAATTGCCAGGATCATTAGAACCTTACTGAAGAAATCTGATTCATAGAGTCACAGCAGTAGACCTAAATGTGATAGAAGATGTGACAATGAGATAGACTTAGTTAAGTATCTTACTGAGTAAACAAGCTAAGTCAGCAATGCAGTCTATTTGCATGAAAAGTGTAGGTGGTGGGCACAAAGAGGAAATGTATGGCTTTCAAGGTCATGTCATTCTCCAGTGTAGTGAACTGAGTTCTTTAGTCAATTATCTTTTGTTTCAACTTCAAATATGGAAGTAGAGTGAAGCCAAAATTAAGTAATGAGGTCATTCTAAGACTTGAGCTTTTTGTGTCTTGTATCATTAAATATCAATAAGCACTGGTGAAAAGAATCATTTTAAAGAGCAATGTCAGAAAGGTTTGCAATGGAAAATGGCCTTGTAGCAAAAAACTTAGCAGGAGGAACTTCCATTAAACTGAAGAACAAAACCAAAACTGTTAAATGTTTTGACATAACAAGTTAATTTGGGTTAAATAGCACGTATATCCATCATGTTTGTGGGTATAATATGTCTGCAGGATACACTGTCTCTAATCATGTAGACTTTATTACAAAAAACCTACCTCTTATGTTCTTAGAGAAACAAGAAAATAAACAAATTACAGTAATTTCTAAATTTTCAAACAGAAGATCTGACTGCATTTTGGAGGTAGAATAACTAAAACATTATTTTTTAATTAATAATCATATTTTCAATGCTGGCATTTTTGCCCTAGTAAAATAAGCATTTCAAATTTCAGTTCATGATTAAAAATTGGCAGACTGCACAAGGCAGACTGAGTGGCTCCACTTCAAACAATATAATGAAAAAAATGTTTAAATAATATCATATTTAAGAGCTATATTTGGCATAAACTCTACCATTGTAGAGATTGGCTATGTACCATCTGGACTTCCCCAGAGCTCTCTAACTTGATTCTGGTAATCAGACCAGAAACGCATGAGAGGCTATAGGAATGGAGAAAATAACAAAAATCAGAACTGGTGCCATTCCTGTATCTTGGAGGATGATCTGAGTACTCATGTGAGCTATTCCTTCCTTCCTGGATGTTAGCGTGTTATTTCAAAACAGCAATTCGATCTTGCCATGCTCAGTAAATAATCCCATTTTAGTCACAACAAATGTTCTTTTCTGTCCAACTGTGTATGAGAGGAGGCAAATTCGGGAACTGACACCCACCCTCACACACCTCGCACATGTCCCAGCTTGACCTGATCTTTTCAATGCTCCAAGAGTGTGGCAGGACTACAGAATACAGCTAGATGTCAGAAGTAAGTAGCACAGCTCAAAGCTCAAGTCTTGGTCTGCAGACTCATGGATTGCAAACCAATATGAGTGTTTTACTGTGGTTTGGTTGAAGCACCTACCTCTTTCATGCCCCTGAAGCAAGGATGCCATTTGCAGATGTATTCCTGCTGCACTAAGAGGAAGTGGAAATGAATGTCAGAAATCAGGAACTAGTTTAGTCATTGCTACACTAATAGAATCACAGAATGGCTTGGGTTGGAGGATACATTTAAAGATCATCTAGTCTAACCCCCTGCCATAGGCAAGGACAAGTTCCACTAGACCAGGTTGCTCAAAGCTCCATCCAACCTGTCCTTTAACACTTCCGGGGATAAGGCATCCACAGTTTCTCTTGGCAGTCTGTTCCAGTGTCTCACTATCTTCATAGTGAAGAATTTCTTTCTAATATCTAATCTGAATCTACACACTTTAAAAACCATTACTCCTTGTCTTGTCACTTCAGGCCTTGGTAAAAAGTCTCTCACTGTCTCTCTTGTAGGCCCTCTTTAGACACTAGAAGGCTACTCTGAAGTCACCCTGGAGCCTTCTCTCCTCCAAACTGAACAGCCCCACCTCTCTCAGCCTTTCCTCATAGGAGAGGTGTTCCAGCGTTCTGGCCGTTTTTGTGACCCTCTTCAGGACCTGCTCTAACAGTCCACATCTTTCTTGTTCTGGAGACCCCAGAGCTGGATGGAGTACTCCAGGTGGGGTCTCACCAGAGTGGAGTAGAGGGGAAGAATCACCTTCCTTGACCTGCTGGTCACACTTCTTTTGATGCAGCCCAGGACGTGGTTGGCTTTCTAGTGCACATTGCTGGGTCATGGTCACTTTTTCATCCACCAGCATCCCCAAGTCCTTCTTCATAGGGCTACTCTCAATTAGTTCATCCCCCAGTTTGTACTGATATTGAGGATTGCCCTGGCCTGGGTGCAGAACCTTGTACTTGACCTTGTTGAACTTCATGAGGTTCAAATGGGACCACTACTCAAACTCATCCGCATTCTTCTGGATGTCATCCCTTTCCCCAAGTGAATGAACTGCACCACACAGCTCGGTGTCATTTGCATATTCAGAAGTACTCTACTGTTGGTTTATAGATACAAGACATGAACTTTTCTTAAAGCAGAAAACTATTTGCAACAAGAGAAATATACGGTTAAAGCCCACATGAATTACAATAGTAATCACAATAGTTTGAATTAGCTTTTCTTGCCACACGCTGAAACTATGATACCAAGAAAAGAACTCAACAAATTTTAAACTGTCTTTGACAAAGAGCACACAGCCGACATTTTACAGGTACACATACAGTACAATAATGGGGCTGTTAGGAGGCAAATTACAAGGATTGATTAGGGGCTACTCATCCAGTTTACAGCTGGTGATTACCTTCATTTTCATCCCACCTTCATAGCTCATATAACATACTAAAAATCTATAGCTCTATTGCTGGGAATGTAACAAAGTGTTAGACTGAAACAAAGCCTTACACTACTTTTCCTTTTCAATCTCTGAGAGACAGTGCTTACTGCACAAGTAGGTGTCTAGTGTTTTTATTCATATTCAGAACATATGCTGTCCTGTGCACTGAAATAGCTCATGCTCTGAGACAGGTTTGAATGTAACTACATACCATAAGACATATACCTGAAGAAAAAGAAATTAGGGTTGTATGTAGCCAGTACCAGGTCAATTCTGGTATTTTCTAACTTCTGGAGTATTTGGATTTGCACTAAAATAGTCTTTTAGTGCTCCTCAGATAGTTTATTTTTAACGTTTACATGCCAAAACATCTCTCCTGTTACTCTGAGTTTACACTGACTTAAAAGTTTGGCTTCTAAGCCATGTTATCAGTTAGCCATATTACTAAGTCTATGCAACACAGTGCACTAGATCCATCCACACATAAAGTGACTGAAATAGCCAGTCAGCATCTATGTCTAGGTCATGAAATTTCAGGGATTTAGATGGAAAATACTGGACTCGCGCAACTACGTTCAAAATTGCCAAGTCCAGAGGAACTATTTCAGTGCTGGCTCTCCATTTTGGTACACAAGCTTCACTGCAGAGGCTTGGAAGCTGTAAAAGGGTTCAGCTATTTTAAGGAGCTTCACATATACAACTCCTGTGAAGCATGGTGAAACAGTGTGTTTACTGAGTTCATTTCTACAAGCAAGCAAGCTCTTGACCAAGGAATCCATTCCTGAACCCCTTTACAAAATTGGGACTAGCAGTCCTGTAGCCAGAAATAGTCCTCATTCAAAAAATTAGTCCCTCAAATTTGGGACAGATATTTAGACCAACAGTCACATATGTGGGGAGATTTTCACTATCCAGAATTTCTCCCAATTTCTCAGACTGACTGAAATTGAAGGAAAGAGGCAAGGAGGAAGGCAAGTCTCTGGAGAGTAAGCAGAAAGGAATGGTTGAACCTACACAGACATTTAAATGTACTTACTGGCCACTGGGGGTTTTCTCAGTGTGGTTTGGATTCATTTGCCAATCCATAGGAATATTACACCATTTCCGATGCACCATGGTATCCTGTCAGACTCCTGACTGATTTTGTAGAAGAAGAGTCCTATATAAATACTATATGACACATCTGAGCCACAGACAACTGTCTCACATCTTAGCGCTGTGTCTCACATCTTAGATGCCTGTGTTTAGGTAAGCGAATCCCAGTCAATGTAATATTTTATGTGTTTCCGTGCATTAAATCAAAATTTTTGCGTCACTGATTTTTAATTTTAAAGGACTAAATCAGGATACACGAACCCTTGGCATTAATTTTTAATCCATTGTGGAAACTTTTGGAAATGTTTTCATTGTACAGCCAGATTTTCTGCTCACTAACCTGGTTAGATACAGATGCAAAAAATCAGCACCTCCTGGTGTTGCAGGAGGCTAAATATTCTTTCCCACTGAGTAGTCCCATCATTGTCTTAACAGCTACCAAGGTTCACTCAAGAATGCATTTAAAGGAAACAGCACACACAGAAAAGCAGCTGACCTGCTGTTTGATATTGCCTTCACAAATGAACGCTGACTGTCTTTGAAAAAGGGCAAAAAATGCTGATGTAAGTACTGTTAACAAACAAAGGATAATGAAAAAAACGAGAGTGTGACTTGGACTGAACTCAGTAATATTTTTCTGTGATATGTGAACTTGCATAGAAAAATCTGTTAATTTGCAGCTTTCTCTCTCTCTCTCAAAAAAAAAAAAGCCATGTGAGTACTTACATTTGATTTACTAGACTAATTTGTAGCCACAGCAACTGCTACTATCAGCTGTATTTATGATAACTAATACATCACCCAGAAACTTACAAATGTCAGCACCGCAGCTCCCTGTAATAGAAGTTCTTTACTGATGGAAGACCACAGATGAGTTACACAGCCCAGGGTTTGCTGTTATTCATCTAAGAGAGAATTGTAAGGATACTGGTTACTGACCAGTGAATTTGCATAGCTATTAAAGGTACTTAGAAATTCAAAGTTCATATGTGGAAATGTCATGGTTTTGCCAGCACTTTCGAAATGTCTCACCAGCATTTTTCTCCACCTACTAAAAGAGGCAATAGCGACAAAGTTTAAAAAGTGTTTTAATAACAGTTTACAGTTCAACTGATCTGTTGTAATATCCCCTTTTGAAGCTATTCAAATAAACATTATAAATATGTTTGCTATTAACGTATGGTGCTGATACAAGAAGACTACTTAATTCACTCTGTTATTTTTGCAGCAAAATGTCCTAATGGTTCCCAGACTAAGATGAAAGGCTTTTGTGGCACCAGCCATGTATTAGATAATGTCTTGGCACTTTCCCTATTATACTGTTATAAATAAATATAACTATTAAACCAGGGTGGTGTCTGGTGCATGAAGATGCACTTTTGTTTTGTCGCTGTTTCCAGACCAGACCCACCCCCTGCTGGCAGGAGGCTTCCTTACACAGGTCTGATGGAGAAATAGAGCCAATAAGCAGAGCAGGGGTTGTTTCAAAGACTTTTGAAGCTAACTGATGGGTTCTAATCAAGCTGACAGGTCCTTGTAGTGTTGCACTGGTGACATATAAAGGAGCAGTATCAAGGGATCTACCCTGCTGTTTGATAAATAAATGAGCATGATTTAGGTAGGTCTTATTTCAGAGGAAAAAAAATCAATCTTTTCTCTCATATTGTTTTTATCTGCAGAACATTTCCATTATTTTCTCTCTAACTGTTTCCCCCCCTTTTTTACCTCTCTGTGTGAAATATCTCTCTTTCTTCTTGCCTTTCAGAAAAGCAAAAATAAGCAGGTTCGAACCAGCTGTGAAAATGAATTTTCATTATGTCTTGCAGCTATCCAACATAAATATTAAACATGTGAAACAAGAAAAATTTCCATCGTGGTGTTATGCTAAAGACAGGGAAAATGAACAGGCAGCCATGTGTGATAAGTCCAGGTATCAAATGGCCCCTTTAACTGCCTGTGTGAATACCTGGACTCTGTGGTAAGTCTGAGGTAAACAGCAATGAAAGACATTCCTGATATTCGGAAATGATCTAATATGCAGAGGCTTTTACCCTAAATCATAAAAGCAGTTTCATACACTTTATTCCATTCAGGCTGGTGCTACCATTTCCTTATTTGCATGAGCACATCCTAAAGAGAATTTTTCATGGTCTGCTTCCTGAGGCCCACGGATCAGCTTTTGTTCAGCTGGCTACTTCTCTGCAGTGCACAATCCCATCTTGGGAGCCTTTGTGCCCTGGACACCATGTTGGTGGGGACAACTGGACCCACTGGAGGCATGTAATGCATCTTACAGAGTGAAGATCCTGGCCAGATGAGTTTTAGGCCCATGGCAGAAGAACTGGGACCTAAGCTGCTAATGATCAGTTGATCCTCCTGGGTAGAAAGGATATGAGTGCTGCCAAGAGGAAGGCAGTGTGCACTAGGGAAATCAAGGGAGAGAAGGCAGATATTATCACTCTGATCAAAACCATGCCCTATGTTTCTGCATTAGCATTGAAAGACACAATCTGAATTAGCATTAAGCCAAAAGACAGAGAGAGGAAGGGCAGGTATTATCTATGATGTCCTCCAGCTTATGAATCCCAGACCTTTTCCTAATCGTAGTCTTGCTGAAAGCCCCAGTTCCACTGCTCCATCAGCCCTTTTGATCTCATTCTACCACACCATGGATGCAAGCTCTCAGATGCACAGACAGGAAATGCTTCCCCAAGGCTGAAGATGTGGTATATGTTTACCATGAAGATGTGTTGCTATTTAGTGAAAGTTTCATTTAATTAGGTCAGAGAACAAGAGGAGCTGAGTTGGGACAATAGAGTTTTTAAATGAGCTTATAATTAGAGCACACAGTCTCTAGGGCTAGGACAGGTATTTAGCTTGTGCTCTGTTACAGCAACAAGTTTTAGTCTGTCTAAACCAAAAAAAGGTTGCTAGCATTATAGCATCCCACCTTCCTGTTGTTTCACAAGCATTTCCAAAAATACCTAAATCACCAAAGAACATTTAAATCAAAATTTTGAACTTTGTGCTATTGCATGGAATACCAACTGAAGGCCGTTGTGGATCTGAATTAAGGATTTATTTAAAAATACACAAGCCTCTGATACTTTTGGCAATTTAAGTAAAATCATCCATATCTTTAGTTACTACCTTCAGCCACAACCCACTCTTTTTATTGTCAAATTCTCTTTGGATATGCACATTTCCTGCCCACTTGTTTCTAGGTAGATCTGGTTGAAATAAAAAACTGGGCCTGTGATGAAGAATGTCTGTTTTAGCAAAGCATATACGTTTTGGAAGGACGTATGACTCTCAACAAAACTCATCACTGAATTTTTTTGCAGGGCAGAAAAATCTAATAATTTTTCATCAGAAAGTGAGTAAAAAATAAAGAGAAATACCTGCTTTTTAAAAGAAAAAAATAGGGTTTTTGACGGTCACATTTTATGAAAATGCTTGAAATTTCTCGATTCTGTTCTAAAGTAAGATGTAATGTAACAGGATATCCTGAATGGTATAACAAAACAAGGTTATTTTCTTATGGTACTTCTAAATAATGATATTATTTAAAATAATAAAACGCTGACTTCTATGTTCTCTGTAGAACACATAGGATCATTTAAAAATGCAGAGGAAAAATAAAAATGCAAAGTCACGATAAGGAATATGACAATTATTTGCTAATGTGTTTGTCCTTATTATTTATTGATGATGTTTCGAGGGCTGTGAGTTTGTCTACAATTGGCTAAAGAAAAACAGAGACCCAGAAACACATTACATGTACCTTAGTTGCCTATAAGTTAAATATCTAGTTTTAAATTAGTTATTTCCACAGTCAACAGAGAAGGACAGAGAGTGAGAATGAATAAGAGAACTCCAGTGGAATAATGGGAGAGACTAAACTAGCTTAAATTGGACATCTATCTTATCGGTGTCTAAACACAGGTGGATGAATTAACTTGTCCTAATGTGAGTCTCACATTTAACATAATTAAAATGCTTTTTCTTGGCTGGATTTTTTTTAAATTATTACTACAGAAAGCGGACAGCTGCAAACAAATAGCTAATTCCAAGAAGTACTTCTCAATTACAAGTAAAACTATCCTTGGTTGGAAAATTTTCTGGGTTAATGCCTCTAGGCATTAATCCTTTTTCCACAGAAGCTTGAAAAAGTGGTTTGGTTAGAATTTTACATTGAAAAACAGATATTTAGGTATTTAGAGAATTGTTGTCTCATATTACTGTTGGTGCCTGTCTTTGGAAGAGTAAGATCGTTATCTCCTTTTGAAATGTCCTTCTTGCTTCTTTTTAAATATGCAACTAATCTAAAAACCTTACAAGTAGCAGCAAGGACTCAAAGGTCTCCCCTACTTTCATTACTGATTTAAATGAAAACAATACTGATGGACAGTATACAGCTTGTCTTTCCCTCAGCCCTTCCTTGTTCTTCCCTCTAAGGAGAAAAGAAGGACAAAAATTATTTATTTCTATCTTACAGATCTGCTAAGGTACATAGCCTTTTTTTTCATGAAACAAATTCAGGCCAGTTTCTACAGAAGTTATATTAGATAACTGAGAAAATTTATGTCTCTTAAAAAACATTGTCCAGAAGGCTTGAGAGAACAGCTGGGTCTTGCCTCTTCTGCACTATCTGCATTTTCATTATCCTAAAATAAACTGCACTTCATTGCCATGCTTTTAACACTTTTAAGCAGCTGAAATCAAGCTGTTTCCTGTCCTCATCCATCATCCTACATATTTCAAACCTACTTATTACCAAAAATTACAGGTATATATCTATATACAGAGGTGCTTGTTTTTCTAACTGTTTCCCTCTTAGACTTTTATCCAGCACCCCAGACCACAGCTCTTTATTTACATTCACCCTACTACCCATATCTGCTATTTGTCCATGCAGATCTCCACAACTCAAGCATCATCTCTTAGTCAGAACTGGCAGAAATTCAGAAATCCAGAAATTTCTGGATTCAAGTAGAAAACCCTAGAGCATGGAGCAATCTATCTCTAGAATAAGATCTGGATTAAAATTTCTAGCCTTGGAAGCATCAAAATTTCATGCTTATTATAGAGTATCTCCTCATACTATCCCAACATACAGATAGAAATACGAATGTGCTTAATTCATGCCTGGGGATTCAACTCAGCTAACCTTAATCATCACAAAGGCAACATCTAATCTAATCTAAGATGGTTGTGTCAAACTTATTCTGCAGTGAATAGAAAACTGGCACCTTCATAGAAAGATTTCAGTCATCCCAAAAGAGGTATCTGATACAGGTGGGATGAATTGTCATACAGATATGCTTCTTTTCATTGACTAAAAAGAGAACTCCAACAAGATAAAGCTAGACAGTGAGCTTTCAGATAGATCACGTAAAACAAATCATGACAAGGAAGTGTTATAAAAGAGTAGGTGGATAAAAGTTCAAAATTAGAGATCAGATGAATCTATCCTTCACCCATTTCAATAATACAGACATACTGAGAGAATTACGAGTCTTCTGTATGTGTGAGCATTTGAATGAAAAAAGCATGACACAAGAAAGCAGAATCTGCATTCATTACTTTACCATGTATTTGCTGTATTTGCTGTAAGTACAATACACAAAATTGCTCTCGCAGTTTCTCAGTGCATTTAATGCGAACGCTTTTTAAATGCAAGGTGTAATTAGATTTTAGTTCTACTTTAAGACATATTGGTGTGTTAATTCAGGTCCTAGAAGGAAGCGGTATTTAAAAGTCTCATAAATCTCCCTGTAGTGCTGGGGCGATAATCTGCTTATCATGCAGGTGTTTTGACCTCCACATTTCATGCAAAAACAATTTTCCAGCGTGCAATTTCTGCTTCCACTTCCTCCCCCTACTTCTTCTCTTCCCCCCTGCACCGCACACAACTTTTCATTGAAGAGGGAGGTGAGCAGCTAGGCCAATACATTCACATGGTAGACTTTTACTGAAGAGCAGTTGACTACAGTAGCCTTTGATTAATTTCCTCCTACCTGTTCCTGTAAACACCAAAATGTAGGTACTATTATTCATATTATATCAATTTTAAAATGCAGTATTTATTGAGGGTTTTTTTCCCTCCAGCTTGCTTGCAGATTTGAGATTTGGCTCTTTGCCAAAATCATATTACCTTTGTCCTTGGACAAAAGCATAAAAATTGAAGTTAAGCTAATATCAATTTTCTTTTGACCTTTTGGGCTCTGTGCTATTAGTTAAGTGCTATATTGTGTCCCACAGTTACAGTTCTAGGGTGGTACAAAGATTTGGCATCCAGAAATGGAATCCAAGGAGAAAGCCTTTCCTGGAGATTAGAGAAAAAGAGAGCACTAGCAAGCACAGCAAAGCCTTGATTATAGAGATATAAATCTGCCTTTTTGGGTTGTGAGGTTTGTGCCTCTCCTGAGTATTGATTCTGACTTTTCCACTTGGCTCTAATTCTGCTCTTGGTTTTATTTCAAAGAACTGTCCAACGATATTAGGAGCAGACTTGTACATGACTGGAGGTAAAACTAGAAGGGAAGTTTTCCAACCTGGCTTTTCTGAGATATATGTGAAGAGTACCTGTACTGCATCATGCCTTCATAAATTAGAAAGGAAATCATGCCAATGCTACATGTGTACCTATGTGCATGATCACAACAGTCTGGACAAAGTTTAGTAACAGACGAGGGCTTTTTACTGATATGCCCTTTGTGGCAGTAGGTAGTGAATCCATGCTGCCTTTGACAGCTGATTTCATACCCAAGTTCTCAGTGATGGGTCTTGTGACAATTCTGTCCATACTCATTGTAGGGGCAAGCTTCAATTAGCAGATACTCTTTTCCTGCCAGGTGAGGCAGATGGATGACCCCAAAGCACAGGGAGAATGACAGTCAATGTGCTTGCTCTGTGGACCATTAGCTGGTTGGATTCACTCTGAAACTCAAAGCTATACTACATGTATGTTAAACATAACTAACTTGAGCCCCACTGGTGGCGTCCCCTCACTGTCTCCAATCATACTTGAGCATGTTGGGTCCTCTTGAAGAATGCATGCTGCATGCAGTTTGCTGTGTAGTGGTTGTGACTTCCCTGCTTCTCCTTCTGCACTAGCCTTGATGAGCCAGGCCTCAGTATGGTCACCACCTGACTACTGTAACCACATGAAACGGGGTTTGCCTCTAAGCTCCCAAATAATTGCTATTCACTTTTATGCAAATAGAACTTTCTTGCCTTGAAGTTTGTAAAATGTGCTATGCAAATGGGGTGCAATTTCTTGAAAATTTCCCCTGTTACTCATCCAGTCCTAACAACTGTGAGCTAATCAGATATAGCACTTCAGTACGCTGAATAAAATGCTATATGTACTTGCCAAGTGCAAATACCATTGGTGAACAAGAAATATTTAATATCATTAACAGGGTTGAAACTATAAGAGATAAGATTAAAGTAAGAAAGGTATAATTTTCATCTGAATAGGATCTCTATGTTGTAAACATCTTCCAGAGGAGATATTTTGTGCATTTTAAATTACACTGGACACAATAATTTTCTTGACTGTATAGTCATGAGTAAGCCTGAAATGGTATAGACATACATAGTTATATACTGCATAAAAATAAAGAAAAAATCAAATTGCCCCTTGGAAGAGAAAGACTGTTATCCTCATGGAATGTTCTTGAAATGTTAAATGAAATTTTGAATCGAGATTCCAGAATTTTCAGGTTGTCTCTGAACTTAAAAAGTAATAATAATAAATTGACATTGGTTTTGAGCCAATTCCAGCACTCACCTGAAGAGCAGAAGCGGGACTGCAATATACTGAGCAAACACACGGGTTTTTCAGTTACTGCATGGGTAGGATTTCTATTGCTGCACCTGTGAAAGGGAGTATGTAGACACACCTTTCTGTGGATGAGATCACTCCAACACTTTCACTCCCAGGTTGGCAAGGAGAAAGTGTAAGGAACACCATTCCAACCACAGTAAAAATAAACCTTGGGATCTGCTAACTTTCTGTGCTCACCTGTGTGTGAATTCATTCATTACCACCAGACTCAAAGGAAAGTGGGGGCAGGAGGTAACTTAAAGGGGGAGGGAGAGCCAAGCACTGAAATTGAATTTTTCTTCTCAAAGAAACTTGTTAAGAAAATAAAACTGACTTCAAAACAAAAATTGAAACTAAGTTCAGTATAGCAACACAAAAATAGTAAAACTGGAAAGTATTTCCTTAGCACATTTGCTCTAACGCTTTTTAAAGGTATAAACTAAATCCAAGATAAACAAATCCCAGGTGTGGAAATGTGGTTAACCCATGACTCAGTTTAAATTTAAAATGTAAAATAAAACAGTCAATGTTCACCAATTTGCTCTAATTCCAGACAGGCATTAAACAAAACAGGAGAGAGATCCTTGCAATTCCTTCAAGACAGCCCAGTGCATGGCTGGAGAGCTGTGAACAGCCTGGTAACAAGCTATATAAAACAAGAACATACCAAATAGAAAGACCTAAATGCTCATAACTTTTTGTGTCTACAAACACGCAAGAGCTACAGTATGCTCAGAATGGTACCACATGCAGAGAGCTGTAAGGAGATTAAGGTAACATTTTCTTTCCCTATATGGACATGTCAAATCATCAGAGAGGAAAGTGCTGACAGAAAAGTGCTATTACCTCTCCTGCCTAAAGATTGTGTGTGGGTAGCAAACAGCTACAGTCTTTAAGTGGGAAGAAAAGATGAGAAACATATGCTACCAATTCCTGAGAAGGATGGGTAGCACTCTGTCACGCCATGGCAGAAATAGAGAGGGTACAGGAAAGTTCATTCTTTCCTTCGGCAAAGTCTCCACTGTGCCATTTTGGAGGCAATGAAAGCATACAAGAGTGACATATATATCATACTTTACGTGAACTGAATTGGAACATGTCAGCTTTAGGCCCAAACAAACACTTCTTCTGGACTTTGTATATGCAAACCAACAGAAAACTCAGAAATCTACTGAGCAAATGACCAGCAGTCAGTTCTTGCATTGCCAAGTAGCAAATTCTGGAGAACAATGGATTTTTTTCCAGATGGTAGAAACTTTGTTGGGCCCAAGCCTGGCAGGCCTTGTTGTCATGTGTTTATATTTGACCACAGGTCACTTTGTAAGATCCTAGGTCTGGACTAGACTACAAAAGGTCATCTAGTTTTCCCAAACCTTCATAGTTTTCTGAATCACCGATTTAAGCCTATTCTTTCTCATCTTATCTTGCAGAAAAATTATAGGGCATATATATTGATGAAGACTGTGACCATTCTCAGGGATATGGTAGGAAAATTAGGAGGTCATTAAAAAAATAAAGGTAGAAACTTTTTGAATTATGAAGATTTGACTCAAAACTGCAGATGGCATCTTAGAAGCTGTGCAGAGGTATGTCACTCAGATACATGATATGAATGAAATTGAGTTTTGAGGCTGAGATGACAGATGAGCTGTCATCTGGTGCCCATTTTTTTGTGCTGTAAGTTTTAAAGTAATTTTCAGGTAACATTTTGACAAAGTGTTTGGAAATCATGCACATTCTACAGTTTGTGGTCTACCTTTAATTCAGGTGTTTACTTTCTTTCAAGACCATGGAGAAAAGAAACCTCTGCAAAACCGTTTATACAGAATTTCCATGGAGGCTGAGAGCAGTAATTGATTCAGTTCAGAAGTGAAAGGCCATATCAGGGACATACTGATCTTCGTAGTTAGTCATGCATCCAGTCACACTGTAAAGGAATTACTGTTTTGCTGTGCAACTTGTCCTCTAACCAAGTATGGACACAGTGTTTCAATAGGTCATATTTTCCATTTTACATGCTTTGTGGGAACAAGATTCTACTGATACAACAACTAACTATATATAAAAGTGTGTTTTCTTGATACCTCTTGGATTTTATTATAGTTGTTCCCAAAGGCTCAGATTTCTCAAAGAACAGAATAATCTATTTAAAATATAAAGTTGGATCTCAGTGGATGCCTATTGAAGTACTCATGATGGTTCCTGAGCAGGCAGCCATTGGAGACAATGAATGCCTGCCTTCCTGCTCCTTACCTTAGCTTTTGTATCTGAACTGACATCATATGGTCTGGAATATCCCTTTGGTCAGTTTGAGTCAGCTTTGGCCTACTTAGGTCCCCTCCCAGGATCTTGCCCTTGATTGAGGGAGGAATGTTACAGCGCTGATGCTGTGCTGAGCAGTAGCCAAAACACTGGTGTGTTATCAACAGCCTTCTAGCTACCAATGCAAAGCATCAGCACTGTGTGGGCTATGGGGAAATGGACTCCAGCCCAGCCAGATCCAATACAGCCTTAATAAGATGAGAATAATCAGACACCTTCTCTGAGGAGAAGACTAAGTTTGGATTCAAAATAGATGAAGAAACCTTGCATCTGTATTTGTGTCTATGGGCTCTTTAGAAAATGCAGTTTTTTGGTAAATTCCTCTGTTTAGTATTTTCTATTATCTTGTTCAATTATAAGTTTTTTTAGACTGTCCAAATCCTTCCCGTTCAATGTAGGATGACAGTAAGTGTAAAAGCCTCGAGGTATTAGATTTTAGTTATCTCACTCCATTTTTTCTATTCAAGTCTGAGAAACAGGAACCTACAAGGTAAGCATTATGGCATCTATCCATAAAAAATTATCTTCTCTGTGGTAGTTAGCTCTGAATTTTTGGGGTCATGAACTTCTGGGATTTTGTGTCTTGGACTGTGTGCTGTATGTATTTTAAAATACATATAATTCCATTGGTATTTGTCTTTCTCTAAAAGCTTTTCTAATGCTTTCACTCACTTTCTTATCTGCTCTTTATATGATTTCTTTCTGTTTCTTTCCCTTTATGTTGAATTGAATTCAGAAATTGTTTTGGTGTATGCTTAAGGAAAGCTGAAGTCAACACCTGGAAGTAGTTAGTATGACTGATCTGCCCAAAGGCAGACACCTGCACCTCATGGGATCCATGTAATTTCAAAGTGCACATCTAAAATACTTCCCATGACTCAACTGCAGTAAGAGTCTACTTATTCTCTTTTCATTATAAAAGTCACACAAATTACTGAGTCAGATAGTGTCATCTATATCGCAACTCTCTAAACTATACCACTGAAAAAAACCAAACCAATAAGGAATAAACAGGACATGGGGAAAGTAAGTAACAAAGCTGAGATCATACGGAACTGAGGGACTATTTGCTAGATAAACTACCTGCCAAGTAAAGGAGGTTTGCAGAATCTATCTGCATGTCCCATGTTCCCATCCAACATCTCCAGACTTCCATTTCCTGACAGAGTAATCCCATGTCAGTATCTAACTCTTTACTTTGTTCTGTCTCCTTAGAAAGGTCTTTGCTTTCATGTAAAACCTTCACTAATCCATTTTTATACTACTGTAACCTCCCGAAAACCAAGCAATTAGAAACCACCTCTGTTTCAAACTCCTTGTGAAAAATGATCAGGGAGCATAACATTTATTTCCCCATGGACAAGGCACTCATACCTGTGAGTTTTAAACAGCCAAATCAGGAGCCCTGCTAATTCTGCCTCTACATTCACACTAGTGAGAACGCATATCTATAAATATGATGTTTTTCCAAATGACACACTTTCCCAATCTGAAGGCCTGCCTCCTCTCAGGCCTGCCATAAATAACCTTGGCTCATTTTATAAATAATCCTTTGTATAGTGTAACCAAAACAAAATTTTTGTTTTCAACTAATTTACCTCAGAATCATGATGGTCTTGTTTTCATTTGACAATATTAAAATGTCTTTCTGCTCTACTGTTTGGTGAATAGGTTATTTATAGTATTGCAAAGAAACCGAATTAAGTTTTAAGCAGAAAAGGAGCAGAAGAATGAGCCTTGTGCCCAACCATTAGTCGAAGCACTAGAGGTACACTTTCCCTCTCACTGTCTTCTTAGTGGGGCAGTAGCAGCCAGTGGAGCAGTAACAAACAGCTGGACAGCGATGACGTCTTAAACCACTGCAATTCTTTGTTCAGTGAACACAAGCTAAATCTTCACCCCTAAATTAAATACATTTTTTAGGGCAAAGCAACTAACAAGAATTTGAGAACAGAATGAAAAAAATCATGGAGATGAGATAAAAAGGTATTTTATCACTGCTTTCTCAATGCAGAGAGAAGAACTTAAGGTTGAGTATTAATGAAATATTTGCTTTCTGGCAACTAGTTTTATATTACTTCTCATGCCTAGTACTTACTCTCAGCCACATCATACACTCTATGCTGCTTTTGAGATAACATGAGGTAGTCTTCGTTTATAGACCTGACATAGCCATGAAATGTTTCTAACTCCTGTCTTATGGAAAGAAGGAGTCTTTGAACAGGTGTTTCTTTTGCTTAAGTTTGTTCTAAGCATAATAAATACATATACCAAATATCCAATAAACAGAGTTTCTTGAAACTTTTCATTGTTCAGTCAGAAATGTATTAATTACCAATGAATGTGATTGCTTGTGCTCTAATACATTTTAATTGGTTTTATTCCCATAACCTTGGATCATTACTTTTTAATAGTCACCTTTATCTCATAAAAAAAATTAATACTGGCATTTTCTCAAACACACATAATATTAATTGTTACTTTAATTACCTGAACTCTCTCTATATGTTTCAAAGACAGTGACATGTTATAACTTGTTCTCTGTTGTATTTAGAGAGTTATGCAGACATTGTCATTTAGAAAGACTGTATGGAGAACGGTGAATACATGACTGGGAAGCCACTATTAGAACATAGTCACCACCCAGCAGCAAATACGTTTTTGCTCTCTCTACATCGTTGGCTAATTATGTCATTTTTATTTGTTCGATCCTCTTTTAGACATGTTCCCTGCATTTTACTTTTATATTTTGGAAATAATCATTATTGCTAACAATCATTCAGATTTACTACCATGTGCACTCACACATGTTGTGCATTTAACATTTGTGTGGATATTTAGGCTTTCAGTCATCTAAAGTAGTCTGAAAAAAGTTCTACCTCAAATAGTATAAAGCCACCATTTGACAATATTCTGGTTCTAAAGGAAATATGAATTACACAATTTCCATTCCACTGCTTTCCAGCTCCTAACCTGATCAGTGTTGCTATTTTTTCTCCCTCCAGCCTGGTTATTTTGACACAGATGACTGTGAACTATGCAGTAAATGCAGTAATTTAAAAGTAACCTTTTCCTGACCTCCAAAATAGAAAAAGGTCTTTCTTTAACCTGGACCATTCCATGGATTTTATTTGCTGCCTGACCCTTCAAACAGTTGCAGTGGTAAAACTGAATAGTAAAGAGTTATTGAATGAGCCCACCAGAGGCAGGAAGGAGGCATGAAATCCATCAAATGGTCTCATTTATTTGACTGCCAGTATCATGGAACGATGATCTCAGTCTAACTTCTGAAGTAAGTGGAATTATTCCTGCTTGCAACAAAGTATATTAAGCTTTATAATTCTGATTCTCATTGTCATGTTTTGTCTTCCCTTTAAGCCCATCATATCATTCTTAAAGCAAATATACCAAAAGAAATGAACCAAGTAATTAGAAAAGTGTCATGGAAGGCGAGAGCCCAAGTTTAAATTTTTGCTTTGTCACAAATGTCCCACTCATTTTGAGACAAGCTGAAATGGGCTCCTTAATTTTGAAATAGGTCCTTGGCTGTGGGTGAGGGGCATTTACGGTGTTGATATACTGACAGGGTGATGTTGAAAGTATAATTTCGTCAGTCTTCCTACCTTGCTGGGTAAGCTTCCTGCAGCTATAGCTGCATAAGGGACTTATACACTCAGACCTGCATAAGAGAAGAAGCAGACAGAGCAAACTGGTGCAGAAGGTGGAATAGGAGCACAGCTTTTGGCAGCAACTTAACTTCAAATTGGTTTTCCATTAACTTTAAACCGTACCCTCAATTACTCAATGATAAAATGGGAATGATAACACTTTCCTTTCTGCTTTGTGTTAAAATTTATGATGTGTTTATCAGTTACAGGGGCCAGACAGTATCCAAAATATATTTCATTGCTGTGATTAATAAAGAAATGAAATTATGATTCTGTAGAGTTTTGTACTTTGCAGCACAACTTCTAACTCATCCAAACAACAGATTAGAGGCTTCTAGTCTAACCTTTCCTTTTCAGTTGCTTGAAATTTTATCAGCTGTAAACTATAATGCAATATAGGGTCAACAAAGTATCAGTTCTAGAGAATTTAAGACACATTCCTAAGTGGTAGTGAGACAATTCAGAGACAAAAATAGACTCATTCTTTAAAATTTAGCTTCATGGCTGTCTCTTTCCAGTGAGATTGTTTAAAAATACATCTCTTTCCCCTAATAATTTGGTTATTTAACTTAATCTGTGATAACCGAGGTTCATGTTGCAATTTGTGTGGAGAGGGTCATAACTGGTGTCTCAGAAGAGACTGTGGTAGAAAGGATATATGAGCTGAATCTTGCTTTCTCTTATCATGGAATCACAGAATCAACTAGGTTGGAAAAGACCTCTGAGATCATCGAGTCCAATCTATGACCTAAAACCACCTTGTCAACTAGAGCATGGCACTAAGTGCCACATCCAGTCTTTTCGTAAATACCTCCAGGAAGGTGATTCCACCACCTCCCTGGGCAGCCCATTCCAATGCCCAATCACTCTTTCTGTGAAGGACTTCTTTTTAATGTCTGAACTAAACCTCCCCTGGTGCAGCTTAAGACTGTGTCCTCTTGTCCTACTGTTGGTTGCCCAGGAGAAGAGACCAACCCCCACCTGGCTACAACCTCCTTTCAGGCAGTTGTAGAGAGTGATGAGGTCTCTCCCGAGACTCCTTTTCTTCAGGCTAAACAACCCCAGCTCCCTCAGCTGCTCCACAGAGGTCTTGTGCTCGAGTCCCTTCACCAGCCTCGTTGCTCTTCTCTGGACCTGCTCCAGCACCTCAATATCCTTCCTGAACTGAGGGGCCCAGAACTGTGTCCAATACAGCTCTCGAGGTGCAGCCTCACCAGTGCTGAGTACAGAGGAAGAATCACTTCCCTGGTCCTGCGGGCCACACTATTCCTGATACAGGCTAGAATGCCACTGGCTTTCTCGGCCACCTGGGCACACTGCTGGCTCATGTTCAGCCTGCTGTCAATCAGCACCCTCGGGTCCCTTGCTGCCTGGCTGCTCTCCAGGCAATCTGTCCCCAGACTGAAGTGCTCCATTGATATTATTGTGGCCAAAGTGCAGGACCCAGCACTTGGCCTTGTTGAACTGTTGGATTTGGCCCATCTATCCAGCCTGTCCAGGTCCTTCTGCAGAATCCTTCAGCCTTCCTACCCGCCTACACTGCCGCTACTCCCATCCCCCTAACTTTGTTTCCTTTGCAAATTTGCTTATGGTAGTGTGGTGGGTCTGGCTGAGCTGGAATTTATTTCCCCATAGTAGCCCTCCCAGTGCTGTGCTCTGCATTGGTAGCTAGAGGAGTGTTGATAACACACCCATGTTTTGGCTACTGCTGAGCACAGCGCTGTAACATTCCTTCTTCAATGGGAGGGGGCACAAGTAGGCCAGCTGATCCACACTGACCAAGGGGATATTCCAGACCATACGATGTCAACCCAGATATAAAAGCTGAGGCAAGGAGCAGGACCGGAGGCACTCATTGTCTCTGATGTCTGCCTGCTGACAACTGTAAGCGTGCTGGAGCCCTGCTTCTCAGAGAAGTGGCCAACCATGGCTGCTTGTGGGAAGTAGAGATTAACTGCTGGCTTCTACTTTGTGTGTACGCTGCTTTTGCTTTCCTTTTTTTTGCATAAATATAAACTGCCTTATTGCAACCCACGATTTGTGTTGTTTTCTTTTCCCACCTTACTCTCTGCCCTGTCCAGCTGGGAAGGTGTGGGGAGAAGTGGCAGCTCCACGAAATCCGTGGGGCTCGAGGAGTTTGAAATATTACAGAGAGTTAGGCCTTTTCCCATGAGAACAGTAAGGCTAATTGGATGTTCCCATGGACACAGCCTTGAGTTTTAAGGAGTACAAGGACGAAGCTGTTTGACTGTGCGCAGGTATTACATTCCTGGGTGTTTTTGCAAGAATATGTTTGTATTGTGTGTGTGGTAAAGTAGAAGCGAGCAAACTGAATAAAAGCTGCTGCTTCTCTGAAGCAGCAGACATCCCTTTGTCTCATCACCCTGTTGTGTGTGTGTGTGTCTTCTTTTCTTCACGGACCAAGACCTATCGACATATACCCCACAACAGGAAGGGGAGGGATAGAGTGACTGGGTGGGTACCTGGCGTTTAGCCAAGGTGAACCCACACAGGTAGACTCAATCCTTTCATCTAGATCATCAATAAAGATATTAAACAGGACTGGGCCCAACGTGATCGCTGGGGGAGATCTTGAGAACCTGAACAAACTTCTTTGACTGCCCTGGCCTCATCCTGCAATCCAAGCTGAGAAACTAGCACTTTGTGATGTGCTTGTTTACTCTTAGTGAGTCATGTGCTGAAGGATTGGTCTTGGTCATTTGTGCCTTTGAAAACATGATGCAGAGAAACAACATATAAAAGCAGATTCCATGGTGATGGAATTTATATAATTCTAGGTCTCTTCACATTACTGCATCCTTTTATTTGTTATTCTTCTAATTCACGCTAAAAAGTCACTGATTTTCTGTAAATTAATATTGCTGATGAGAGAATTTCAAGATTTACTTTAAAACAGGTACTTAAATATGAACTACTAAAATTAATTTTTCCTTCTTTTTATCCTTACGAATGGATGTTTTCTCTACTCTTTCCTTTTGTTTCATCATTTAGTTACACTAAAAATCCTTTTTGCCAAATGTCTTCTGTAGATTCATCAGAGTCCTTGAGAGAAATGCCTAGAAAATTAGTTCCATGTACATTTTAGGAAATCTTGCTAACAGCTGCATTTTTCCATTAGGAATGGTTTCAAAGGCTACATAAAAATCCAAAGCCAAATGAGGCAAAGTTTAAGTGAGAAAACATGTGTGCAATATAAAGCCAAGAAAAGGGAACAGTTACTGAGAGAAATCCAGATCTTCCTTTGCAGTGCTTTTCAGAAAACATATTAGGAAGTATAGGTCAAATCTTCATTTGGTGTAAATGTGTGCAACTCTGCTGAAATCAATGAAAGTTCCTTTAAATAGTAGAACTTGGGATCTGACCAACTTTCAGATTTCCAAATGCACATCAAAGAGCTGCAAGTACCTTAAAATGAACTGACTATTTTAATTTCCTATTTTGCACTACTAGGAATTAAATGCTTAACTATGTACTGAGAACTACACACTTTGAAAGTATTTAGATAGCACATACCGGAAAAAGGTCTAGTGAAAACATTTAAAAGAGAAAAAAGATAGTTTATACTTGCATCTGCTGGCCCCTCCAGCCTACTCTACCTTGTTTTTTGATGAATAAAGAAAGCTCTAACTCCGGTTCCTCTATTATTTTGAATCTGCTTCTTTCTACCTGGAACTCTGCAGCTGGAGATCTGGGATTGGGTTGACATCATCAGAGACAGCACTTGGAATTTTTCAGAGAGAAAAAAAGAATTGAACAAATTTTAAGTGATTTCCTGAGACCAGGTTAAGAGAGAATGTAAATCAATTTGTAATTTGGCCTCAAGACTGCACAAAGACAGATTTTTAAAACATCACCTCATTTTTTCACACCTTCCTTTTTAAGCACAAATATAGTTTCTGTTTAAAAGCCTTTTCTTTCTTTTGATTCATTTATGTGAGCAAAGCCAAAATTACTTTATAGGAAGGCATGATTCTCTCCTCAGTTACAACCCAGGAGGCAGGACATAAACTCACATGCTAGAACAAAGTGAATCTACTGTTGTACCTCTCCCAGTGAAACAAAAAGTACAGCAACTAAGTCCATTGTCTTTGCATATCAGTTCTACTTCTGACTTTTTAATTTTTATTTTTCAGACTTCATTGGCCCAATCAGATTCATCCTGGGACATTAATTAGAACTGGTTCAATACAGAAAAACTTTTGCAAACCTGTCTTAAAGGTAACTAGGTTATTTTTTAGATTTTTTTTTCTAACTGAAAAATTAACTAGTTTTATAGTAGGAGAAGAAAAAAACAGTGTCCATCATGGCATGCTTTAGAAGCCCATCCTATGTACTGACATAATTCTCTTATTGATTTCTGCCATGCTGCACTATCGAAATCTAATTTCACATTGCATTTCAAGGACAGTGCAGAAGACAGGGACACTGTAGGGCAGAAAGGACACAAATTGGGAGAACACAGTCACTGTGATACGCTGTCCCCGGCTCTTTGAGGGACCACTCCTCTGATGGCACCCCAAAACTGAAAACAGCTGCTTGATCGAAGAGTACTTGGGAGTGGGTAGGAGAGGCTTAACGTGTGATGTTAGGTGACAAGATCCTTACTACTTCTAGGTCCCCTCAAATATCTGAGCTTCAACTAAGTCAACCAGAATATTCAAGTTGTTTGGGTTTTTTAATTGCAAAGAAAATACCCAACCCTGCTGGCGCATCCCGGCCAGGGCTCTAAAATTTCTATTCAATCCCAACACTATAAGTTTTTGGTGATGTACATGCACCATGTTCCCAATACTGGAATTTAGGACAGGGCTGAAGTCACAATGCTCAGGGAAGCAGGCAGTGTCTCCAGGCTGAATTCTGGTTTAGGCAACTATTTCAATACTACAGCAATTTGAGCGTGGGACTGGAGATGTGATAGAGCTTGTACCTTTTTATTTCTCATTGCACACAGTAGTCTAACTTAAATGTAGGAAAAGCCACTATGATAAAGATATCCTGGATAGTATCTCTTAGGGAAATGAAACCTATTGGTTTGAAGCAGCTGCAGTTTGGGTTGGTAGGTGATAAACAGCATAGAGGTCACTCTCCCTGCTTCTGTCCCCTTCATCGCTGCTTTGCTATCTTCCATTGCAAGAAGGGTACCTCTGAGTTTTAATACCAATCCAGAGCTTTCTTTAACCAGTTACAAAAACACCTGGTATCAAGAACAAAACTCTTTCTTCTGCAAAACTGGAAGATGTTCAAAAGAGGGTTCTGTCTCTTCATGAAAGTAAATGCTGCCAGATTTTTTTTTAACATGGCTGATGCAGAGACTCTACTCTTCTTTAATAACAAAGCATACACAGATAACAAGTTATCTGTGGCTCTGAATGGCATAATATCCAAAGCATACTGAACACCTGCAACAGTGAACTTTTGGAATTTTTTAGCTTTGTGTGAAAAAATTTAACAGATGAAACAATCCTGAGTACATTTATAACCTACGTCAGTCTGTAAAGTCAAATGTGCTGTTTGTAGAGTCTTGTGGAATCTGACAACAGGTATAATGAGGATCAGGACCAGAAAAAATGCTGTTAGAAACTCATGAAATAAAAGTATAAAAACTTATTAGAGTTTACCAGACTCTAATAAGAGCAGAGGTAGCACGGATTTTACAATGCAGCCCTGTTACCAAAGAGCAAAATCATAGGAATAATGAACAAAACAAAGACTACAAAGTGAGATAACATGTAAGAAAGCAGAAGGTATATAAGAAAACCCATACTAAGCATGTCCAATCTTTAGACAGAGCTGAATAGAGAAAGAAAGAAACAAACAAATTTGCAAAAGAAGTGAAACTATTTGCAAGAATGTCTGGCAGATATATTATTAACTGGGACACAAACTGTAAAATAAGTGGAATCTTGATTATTTGTGAGATGAGTATTGGCATTGCAGTTATAACAATGGTTGAGTTTATATTAAAGGTTTCTCTCCATTAATTATAAATGGATTCAAGAGGACTAGTTCAGATGAAAATGCCTAAAACAGAGATATAATGAGTCCCTAAAAGAGGTGCTATGTATAAATGTGGGGAGCCCACGAAAACAAAAAGAAAAATGTAATTTAAAGTAAAAGAAGGAAGACATAGCAAGAAAAAATTTCCTGAAAAAATAAATGTGCCCCGCAAAGATTTGCAAGCTGAAAACTTCAGTGTTGTTACAGAATGTAAATTAAATGGCAAAAAAGTATTAGTCCAGTATTATGGGGGTAGGTAAGTTTAATGAAACTTATTCTTCTGTCCAGGACTTGTGTACATTTGTTTATACGCACTGGTGAAAAATTGCATACTATTTTTGCCTTCTCACCATCGAGAAACATCATTATCAGCGAAAATGACTCTCAGACACGTAATCTCACAACTTATATTTGTTAAATATTACATCCATGCTATCATAACAGCACATAAAGGGTTACAATTAGATTTCTACTGGATTAGGTGCTCAAAAAAAGGTATGATTTATGAATATTATATTAATCTAAGACAGTCAAAATCTTTTAGTACTATGTAAAAAAGTTGTTGGAATTTTCAAAAGGATCTTTAGAAATGTAGAATAACATAATAGGCAAGGAATAGCAGTCCAAACTTGAACCTAGAAATGTGATTCAAAACACAGCATAGTTATGATACTGAATTAACAATTCCCCACAACCAAAATGGGAATGTCCTGCTGGTATTTCCCAGGTCCTATCCTTCCTAACCTCCTTCCCTTCCCTGCTTTTCACTGATCTGCACTCCTGCCTGTTGTAGTGCCTGACCTGACATTCATCCAATTGGAAAACTAAACTAACAAGGAAAAACAGAAATAATGCCTTGACAAGTTAATAAATTGATTTAGATGAGGTAAGTGCCAAAAACAGTACTAGATAAAGGAAGGAGCTAGCAGTAGATCCTGAAAATGGGACTGCCTTAGGACAAAGCATACCATGCTGAAAGCAGGAAAGTCTGACTTGGTGTAAACAAATGGAGACAGCAAATTCAAAATACATATTCTGATAAAGGATCACATGACTTCGACACCTTACTAGCCACCAGACAATGTCTGTGGGAATAATGGCAGAGCACAGGCACCAGAATTGTCATCTCTAGTAAAGACGACTGTTTTCTGAAAGGTTGTGGCTTGGCACAAGCATGTAGAAAAATAATAGACATCCTGAGCTTCCTCCAGAAGCAGAGAGGAAGAGATGGCTGTGGAAGAGCCACAGACCCAGACAACACCACGGGAAAGTGCCAACTAGAGTACTAGAGTAACCAAAGTCTGCAACCATCTCTCTTCAGACAAGTCAAGGAAGCCAGATTGATAGAGAGCTGACATGCAGTATAAGAGATGACATTTTTTTTTCCCTCTGGAAAGGGAAGATGTAAGGCTAGCCACAGATGCAATGAGAGAATAGATTTTATTGATCTAAACCAATGGTGCTAACAGCCAGACTAAGTGATGTGTACAAATCTTTTCTTCCCTCACAAGTAGCCTCATCTTTTATCTGTTTATTTTCACTTAATTGCTGTGACACCTTGTTTTTAAAATTTGTCTTAGGGTTTTCCCTAGTGGTCTCAAAGTCATATATGCTCTAATCTAAAAAGGGATAGGGCTAGGGCTGAGTAATGGCGCCACATCATTCTTACATTGATACAGTTAATATAAATCTTGCACAGTTTTAGAGAGAGCAATTTTTGAGCACAACTTGGCGTTTAAGAACAGTGGAAGCAATTTGGATGTCTACAGCTTTTCAGAGTAAAGGTAAGAGATTGAGGCTGTATGGCAATAGACCTGCCAAGGAGTTGTCATTAGGGTAGGATAATTTGCCTCAGCTTGTTTGATTTACTAGCACACGCATGGGCCATAATTTCCCACACACTGTTCAGAGGTCTGGGTTTGTATCTGTGCACCTGAAGCTGTCGCATAAAGAAAATGCCTGCCTTTAACCGTGCCATTACTCCTTGAAGAAACAAGTGGTGCATGAATGTCATTGCAAAGTTACCATACCTGTGTAGAACAAGAAACTTGGGGTGATGCACCATACATAGTTGATAACCTGTTAATGACTTTGAGATGCAAGCCGAAGTGCAAAGAATTTGTCTCTGTGTGTGTGTGTGTGAAAAGTGAAAGGAAAAAGCAGAGAATTATAACTCAGAGCTTTACAGAGCTCACATAAAACTGTCTAACTCTTTTTCTATCTCTGGAAAAGCATGTCCTAAAAAAATACAAACTCCCTCTTTATTTCTATCCCTCTCCAGGCCTTAAGGCTCTAGCAGTATTTGCCATTGCTCATAGTGGGATATTCTTTCTCCTCTCTTTTCTCATTAGAAGTTTCTCTGTGTCTTCTGTTTTGTACCTGTTTTTCTCTTGCTTCTGACATTTTTGATTCTCAATTAAATCAACTAGTTTCAATATTTTCTGAAAAACTGAAAGATGTGCAAGTCCTGCTGTTTCCCACTGGTAGAAGACATCATCCCCTTCTTAGAGACTTTACCACTTTTACTGTTCTATACTTTTCATAGATGACCCATCTCTCCTGGAAAGAACAACTTTCTAAATGAAGAGGGTGTAGCTTTTGATATTCTACTTATCTGTCTAGTTACATTTCATATTGTATCAATATGTTCATATTAACTATAAATGCTTCAAGACAGGTTTTTGACTGATATATGACACTGAAGAATCACATCTAAATATTTTCAACTCGTGAATTAGATTATTTGAAGTGCGCAATGATGCGAATCTCTTACTTTTTTTATTTTGCTTTTGTCAGTACCCTGGATTCTTTTTGGTTTTGTTTCTTTTTAATTGAATTAAATAATGTCAGTAAGCACAAGTGGCTGAAAGACATTTGTCGCTGTTGAGACAGCCAAAATGACATAGAATTTTCTTCCAAAGCAGGGACAGGATAGTAAGAAGGATGGAAGAGATCTTTATTGCAACAGGTTGCAGGCATTTATACTTTTCACACAACACACGTGTCAACTTGCTATTGGTGTCTTCATATAAACATACATCAGGCCACACACATGTCAGTTTACTATTGGTGCTTTCATATACACATATATCAGGCCATACACGTCAGTCTACTGCTGGTGTCTTCATGTACAAATACATCAGGATTGGCTGAAAAATAGCAAACTCATGCTGACACTGCTTTTGTCGAGTCACGATGATTTGCAAAAAGTCCAGGAAGTCTGTTTTTGTGTTTCCTGTCTCTCATCTTCTTCCTTCCTTCTGACAGACCTGTTGTTAACCCTGACAGACATTGTGTCCTGTTGCGTCAGTCCCATCTCTCATATGCCATAAAGGGGTACAAGTATAAAGGAAACCTACACATTTCATAGTGCAACATTTTCAATGTAACTAAACCAAAGTTTAGCAAAAAGCAGTGCTGAGGTCACTCTTACCATCAAGAGAAGTAGCTTTCCAAGAATTTTCTTCCCCATTTCCTAAGTAGTGTATGTTGCAGAGTCATTTCACGCTGCAGGAGTGTATTCTGATCCATTTACCACTGAGTTTCTGGCAAAATATGGGATTTATTTGCAAGATTTTCATTATAATTCAAACAAACTGCAGAGTTTTGCCATTTGAGAAGCACATGCACTATTTAGGTAGACAGTTGGTTTGCAGCATAAAAGTTTGCAAGCAAACTCTTATTCCACTGTCAGTAAGCAAATACCCTTTCCGAATGCTTCTTATATAGATGTATACATACATCCCCAGGAATCAAAAGCACTCAGTGTTTCTCATTAACATTCTCATAAACTTGATGAATACATTACAGAATCAAGTTGGACAAATATTAGAATTCTTTATGTTTCTATTATAATTAGCTTTTAAATATATGTTTATGAGATTATGAGTTTGGTTAATAGACAAGTGCTTTGAAAATTCTAGTAAGAAATTTTCATTAGTACAATGCAGCCTTCCATTGAGTATTAATATGAAAAAAATCACATTTAGACAAATTACGCTGACTGGAGATTTCACAAAAATTATTCACTAATAAGAGAGCTTTCTAATGGGTTGTGTTAGGGTCTGTAATTGGTTTGAATGTAATGAATATCTTTATTAAAGGTCTACAGAAAGTACCAAAAAGTCCCTTGTAAAATATGTGAAGACAGCTTTCTTTTCACCAACAGCTGGATACTCACATGAACAGGTGAGTTTTATAGAGAAATAGTCATCACCAGATGATGTGCACTTATGTGAAAAGTATAGAGTTCTATAATCTAGCAAGGCAAAACCCCCTAAGTCTAATGCTGAAAGCTGATGTTGAGTTCATATCAGCAATAGGGAACACACACTTAGTGACAGAATAATTCAATGTTAACACAACATATTTTGATCAATACTAGGTATCTTTAGCATATATTTCAGTTGGACATGCTCCAATCCAATAAGAAACTAATACTTGATTCAGAAATTTTTGGGTCAGCTTCAATAATCTGTGGTTTGTATGACAGAGCTCCTCTTTGATTAAAAGTCTAGAAACCTAGAGAACAAGTATGACCAATATGAATAGGAGAAACGTGATCCATCCCCTTCAACCCCATTAATTGCCATTGCTTCCTCACATACAGCACTGAATCTCTACTGATCCTAATATATAAGCTGATTCAGTTCATTAATAGCTTGTAAACTAAAGAAAAATATCAAATTATGGGCAGTAGGAGCAAAATATATCAGAGGATGACAGTTTTTTGTGCTGTATGTATTAGGAAATTGCATCACTAGTCATATGTACTTCAATGAAATTAAAACTGTTATTTGAAGACAAAGGCATGCAAGGAACTGTTATTGCTCACCCCTTCTCCTATTACTGTGCAATGGCAAAACAGGGGGCATATTGCATTCTTGTCACCATTGACCAGAACTATAAGCAAGAAAAATTAAGGTAATTCCTCAGAACTGCCACAGTTCTATGGATTTTAGCAGACCTTCTTTGTTCACCACAAAACAAAAGTCCATTTCCAATTCAATTTAAGGTTGAATTCATGCCTAGAGAACTGAAAAATTTTCACTTAAAAAAGAAAGCTACACAGGTGTAGTGTGTGGCAGAGCCTAGGCTTGTGGCTGGTTTTGCCCACCATTCCACACTTCAGGGTTGGTTTTGCTTCAAGTAAGTACACTAAAAGTCCTAATTTCCCATCAGCTATACTCTACAAAAAATGGAAAACATCCCACCATCATTTTACACCACTTCCAAAACTCTTTGGTACTAATTAGTGGGTTGACTCTTAAGCTACTGTATTTTTCTGTGACCCTGTAAATGAGGGTTTTGTAGACTTTTCAGTGAAGCTCTGAGATATTAGTATTTCTTGGTAATTTTCTTCTCAGAGGTATCCCTTCTTCCATTTCAACCTCTATTTTTCTCTTTACCAGTGAAAGCACTATTTAAATGACAAAGCAAAAATAACAACAAAATGAAAACTCTGCCCGATTAGAATATTTTTCTAAGAAAAGCTATCTTCATTGCATCTCCTGTTATTGTCAAACATTGAACTGTAGAAATTTTTAGAATGTAAAAACAAACAAGCTATGAATGTTGTTTTTAAGTATTTGAATGGTTCCTCTTGCATCATGGTTTCTTCTTTAAAAAAATAAACAAAAATAACCTCTAAAATTCATCACCAGGGAGTAAAGTGGCTGCATGTATTTGCCCATGAATGTCTTACACAGATACACTGTTCCTCAAGGCACTTCAGTGTTATTTGAAAAGGGAGAACAGCCTCCGATATCCAAAGTAAACAGCAGCATGATGACTCATGTATTTATGGGACACTCGAGGATGGATCATTGTTTGAGTATCCATGAACAAGCGTCTTCTATTAAAAACTAATATCAGTCACAAACTTGTAACGAGCCACCTATTCAGAACATAAAGTCAGCTTTGCTAAAATGTTGAGCTCATGTCTCCTCTTGGTACAATTCTAACATTTCTTTAGTACCAGGTAGGATTTCTTTTCCTGAATATTAAGAAAACCTTGGTTTGTTTCCAAATAAATGCAAAAAGTTACAAAATAAATGTGACAAGTTCAATTATTTTCTCTGTCTCTTCAATAAAGAATTACTTCTCTTTTGTTGTATACAGCTTATCTCAAGAGGACATACAAACAGTCACATCTCATCAAGCAGAAATAAGACCCAAAGAGCCAAATTCTGTGAACAGTAATTCTTATATTCTAATCAAAAATATAACTTCTGTTAGACATTTTTTCTTCCATCACTATTTTTTTTCCATGCATGAAATGAACTATTACATTTTCGGAATGAGGAAATAAACTCAAAATTAGAGTTAAAAGGCTTGCATAAACAAATGTGAACTTGGATAGGCTTCTCTGAGGATCATAGCCAACCCCACTCTGTAAGGATGCTTTTAGAATTCAAAGCATGCAATGGTTTTTTTCAAAATGTAATTTGATGTTATATTGTCATGCTGTAAAACGTTTGCAATGTATAATGATATAGGAGGCCAGCTGGCCACCAATGGTAACAGCATACTTTACCAGTGCTATCATCAGAAGGACTGTTGAAGGCAGATGGTCCTTTTTTTTCAGCTTTATCCTGTTAGGGATCCTACCAAGGGCAGGCATCCTACAAACCTCATAGTAGTGAAAAGAATGTTGCTGTAATGACTATAAAGGCTTCCTGCAAATAATCTTGTAAGTAATATGTGCTGGAGAGCACCAGTGGCATGTATGTTCATAACCAAAATAGAGGATTCTGGATTGAAGCTTTGTTAAATGATTCCTACGTGCTGGGAAACTTTTTGGAGAAATACTGGACTGGGATTCAAAACTGCAGTAGTACAGAGACCTACTTTCCTGTCTTATTAGAGAGGGGCACCCAAATTCTGGTGGTTAATTATTGTTCATCTTCACATTTCATGTCCATACTGCAAGGAGTTTAAGTACAAACATAAGGGGGAAAATTACTCAGACTTATCTGATCATACAGAGATTAATTTTGATGATAGTGTTGTTGAAAGGTATTCTACAGCTTGATAGCCCAGATGTACATTTTCCCTGGGTAGCAAAGGTTCCACTGGTTATGCTTCTTTTACTCTTAGGGCTATCAGAAATAATATTGTCATGGTTTCAAGTTCTTTTTGTCTTATGATAGCAAAAATGTATAGAAACAGTGTGCCATATTTTGCATGACTAACAATTGCTGTTTAGCTTTCTGGTGACAGTAGTTTTTTTCTTTCAGTTTTTGGTGGTTTTTCGAATGTGTTTTCCAGTGGTTTGTCTGTGAATACCACAGTGCTCCTGCTTAAACTATTATCTTCCACAGCAAGTGGATTTTGTCCTCTAGTACTCCAGTAACCTAGTTTTCAGTATAAGGGAAGCATTAAGCAGGCAGTTTTCTAAATCCTATTCACTCTACTGCTTACAGTTAATTTCACCGACAGCTTGCCTTTTTGCAAAGATACCCACACATGCAGATCTATATTATTACTATGCTATATGTACGTAAGAACTACAATAATTAATTATTTTGTATTGGAGTCATTCGGAGGTTTTTCTGTTTGTTTTGCCTAACCCATATGGTTAGACAAAATTTAGGGTTCTATGGGCTATTTCACTTAGGAGGAAAAATTGATAGCTATATCTTTGGACCATAATCTTTCTTTATTTACTAAGACTGCACAAATTACCTTCCCTAGAACCCAAGAGTAAATTGCAACATATGATAACATACTTTTTCACAATTCCTACTCTCTTTTCGCAGTTAAAGTCTAAGGTTTTTGTCTTATCTTCTCACAAACAGTCTTGTACTTTTTGCAGCATTTTTGTCTCTTTGTCACTGTTGAAATTTCGGGCCTTCGTTATTTAGGAGATAGTGCTTTGTCATTGTTTTCATCAGACAGTCCTCTGTCTACTTGGTTTAAAACACTGAACACCTTCACAGATGTCTTTGTATAAATCAGTGCCTTTATTTTGATTTTTGACAGGAGATCTATAGTATTTCTTTTACCTGGTTCCACAGGTAAATGCAAGGAAGGACATTGGCTTCGTATTCTTTTGTTCAGTAAGGATTAACTCAGTGCAGAACATTTTCTGGGCATCAGTAATGCAGTCTGTTACCAACTCCAGAGCACACATAGTTAAGATGAAGGATTTGCATTTTTCAGTGCAGCACTCCATGTATCAGAGGAGCTTGCAGAAAGATGTGAATATGTTTGGAAACATTTTCACCCATGAAGAATGCAGATTCAGCATTTTCCTGTGGCCTTCTGTTTGTCCTACTGTCTTTCTTAAAAACGGTTTACATCTGAAATGAAGTTTCTTTTTGATTTCAAGATGATTACTATACTTACTCCACTCCAGAAATGTGATTTTGTTTCATATACATTTTAGTTCACTGAGCTGTTGATGTGGATTTTAACAACTTGACCACACGTAATGGAATTTTCAGATTTTCCAAGACATTGGGGAATCAAAGGCCAGTCACTTACATAGTGTTAGCTGAGGAAATAACAGTCAGAAGGTTCCAGGTAAATCAATTTCATTGCATTATTCAAAGTCGGGTTCATATTCTATCTGATTGTAGGCAGTCTTGGGACACAGTTACTCAGTTCTTCATCCATGTTGTGAATCAGCACTGCAGCGTTGCCCCTTCCCGCACAAAAAATATCTTGAGAAAGGAAGAAGATCAAAAATGCCTCTAAGACAATTGCTGGTGTTAAAAAAGTCTTGGACATTCGGTCTGCAGTGACTCTCATCAATAGTTTGTGATTGAGGAGCTTGACTAAACTTCTGGATGAGATTCCTCAAGCATTTAGTAGCGGTGAACGTTAGCGGCTCAATGAAGATAGCTACAAAAGTACTAGAGCTTAGAGATTTTAGATCTTACATAGCTCAAGTTAAAGGACATGAATCCCACCTTTGCTTCTTTGTGTTTAATGAGAATGTGAATTTTATCTGCCCCATGTATTTACAGGTTTCTTAGGGTTGTTCTTGTCTTTGTAGGCATAGTCCTCCAGACGTGCTGCAGTTTTTATCTGTGCAGGTATCTCTTTGTGGTCCTCGTGATTCAAATAATACTGATATTGATTTTTATATCCTGAACAAAATAACACCTTTTACAATTTGAAATGTGCTTTTTTCTCCTGAAAGCATCATAATGTTTATTTCTTTAGCATCAAATGATGTTGCTTTCCAGGCACTGTCAGGAAGCGGCTGTGATTCCAATAACATCACTTGTAGAAGATGTGATATGGATGGGGAAGTAGTTGCTCAAGGAAATGGAAATTTCCTCATTATACATCCCCCCAAAATATGCTTCTTATAATGGGATGGTGATGATGAAAGGCTGAAACCTACCTACTTCCCTCAAACCCTTTCTATGCAATTCAACAGACAGTACTAAAACAGAAGTTAGTTAGACTTCTCTTGATGGTTTTAATGCTATCTTGAGGCTGTAGAGCACCTTTAGACAATGACCATGTTCCAATTGTACTATACATACATGCAGTACTTTGAATGCTCCAAAATTAATATAATAATGAAATGCAAGCTGTTAGAAGTACTTAGTGCAGAGGTTTTGGTATCCAATTTGCAAAGTCTCTTTTAAGAAATGCCTGATATTTGTGACAAATTAAGCATTGTTTTCCCAAATAATTATTTTACATTTTTCATCACTTTATTGATGAACAGAAGTAACTACTCTTATTTTATTAATTACAAAGAAATCTTAGATCCTGTTTAAAGAAAACAATGTCAGCTGGTATTTTTGTAAACTGACCTGTATTGGCTTAAGTGGATATTTCCCAGCCATCTTCCTCACTGCTACTCTGGAATAGCAGCACTGTATAGAAGAAGGAGCTGCACCTGAATCACTGTGCCTTGCAGCCTTACGTATTTAATTAAAAGCTTACCTGCTCACTTGTGAACTGCAGCAGGTCAGAACTTGGTACCTAAACTGCTTCAGACTTACTCAGCATGCAAAGAGCAGTCAGAAGAGGAGGGAAGGACAGGTGTTTGTTTCATCCTGGTTTAGCCTTTCACCCAATATCCCACCTTTCAGGTTAGGCCAGATGCCTGAAGATGTGATAATAAGGGTTAGCTCTAATTTAGGATATCACTGTTGTATCACTTCATAAGCTCCTGGAACCTAGCCTGGAGCCTTCTGGGTTAAAATTAACTGTTAAGTGGTCAGTTAGTTCTCAATAATAGAAATAAATTCAGTAACCAAGAAGAAAACTGCCCCAGAATACCTAAAGGAAAAAAAAAAGGATCAGTTTTCCTTAGGATTAATGAGCTGAATTTGTTCAGTGAAGAAAGGACCAGCAATCCACTGGAATCAGTGCAACAGAGGAAACAGTCTGGCAAGGGAGGGACATGAGCACAAGTGAAAGGAGGATGAACGAAGTTTGGCTGGACAAACTTTCAGATGAGGTCAGTCACCTTGTGAATGTTTAATCCTGATGGGTATTTCGGGTTCAAGATGCTGTAAGAATTTTTTAAAATGAAACAGTCTTTTAATGTTTCATTTGAAAACACAGTCTCTGCTATTGATACTATGACTGACCAAGCCAGAAGAGCTATGTTGATATTTCCAGTGCACAGAAAAAGCACTTTCCTTGCCCTCCAAATATTAGATGTCCCACGGCCAGGCATTTGCAAGTTAAAACAAAGTTTGTAACTTCACAGAAGCAGATGTTCATGATATGTGTTTACAAAAGAAAGTCAAGAATATTTTCATGTAATAATGCAAAAATAAGCCACTTAAGCACATTAAATGTCTTTGCAATTTTCTTAGGCTTCACTTAAACAATTGGCACTCATTTTCTTTTCCCTCGGTAAATAATGTAACATTTAATATCCTGCAGAATATACAACAAACTAAAATATTTATCACACTCTACTTTCTTACTGTGCTTTTATTAATTCTAAATACTGTACATTAAAGTAATTGCCTTTTGCCTGATAAGGAGTATTGGATACTTGGAACAGTAAAAGTTTAAGACGAAGTGTTTATATGAAAGCAGGGTGGGTTTTTTTTCAAAATACACTTATTTACCAAGATCTGCACCTTAGTACAACAGCAAATTTTTGCTCAGAAAAAATTTAGACTGACCAAATTTGATTGTAAATCTGTAAGAAATATAACTGATACATGGATTTTTTTTTTTCAGGCAAAGTATTTTCTTCCATCTCTTGATTAACAGTAAAATAAGAGGGTATATACTTTTTTTGATTCCAATAAAAAGAGATTAAAAAAATAATAAATTATGACACATTTATTGAGATTTACATTTAAATAAGTAATGTTAAGTTTAGTTAAAGCTATAAGAGGGTAATTTTGCAATTAGTTACTTGAAAATTAATCATTTCTATATCAAATTCTATATAATTTTTCAGCCTTTCTGTGAGTTCTTGAGTTCTTCAATGTTTTGAAAAGTTATATGTGGTCAATGATAATGTCTAAAAAAATTGGGGTTTTAGCATCATCTTTTCAATGTGTAGTGTAGGATTTCTAAAAATTTAAATCTAAATTTAAATCTAAATTTACAATATGGTAGAATATTTGTGTCTATAAAAATAGATATTTAATATGTCCATATGCATTTGTGGCTTTTACACTTTTAAAGCTGTTATTCTCTGATTGAGTTTTTCCTTTTCATTTTTTCCAGCCTACAAACTGTGGACTCAAATATATGACAAAAAGTATATTTTCTATGGCTGCATAATTTAGCACATTTGGGCTGTCTATGGAACAATCATATTGGGTTCGTAATTTTTTTTTTTGAAAATTTCAATTTTTGAGCCTGAAACTGTTCTGAAAAGAATATTTAAATTCAGAAAGCTGTTTATAAGTAGAAAAAACATCAGAAGGCTGTACAGTTATTCTCCTGACTTCATCATGAAACAGAAACCTTGGAAAAGTAGGTAGTCAAATCCATGCTTTAATTTAAACAAGGAAGGATTTGGACTGCCACGAGTGCCTAACCAATAGAGGGAGAAGGCTGGGCAGGCCCTGTATCTCATGAAGAAATAAGAAATAAAATGTAGAAGGAAACCAATATTTGCATTAGATGCTTTTCTTAATAAAATTCTTCTGAATACAGACTTATAATAATATAAAAATATGTTGAAGTTTTGCAATTTTATTCAGAATATTTGTTTTGAACAGATTTGTAAGCTATGTTGAAATACTGAGGCAATTTTGCACGTTTTTACTTGTTTTTATACTGTTCTCCTGAGGTCAGTAATATTCTAGATGCAGGGTTATTTCTTTATATTGTAGTGTCCACCTTGTGGATGTGTAATAAGCTTATGACTGAGAGGTGTTAAGGATTTTGATCCTAAACTAGTTGTAGTGTATCTGAGTAATTTTAGAGTAAGACTCATTTTTGATACTTAATGGTATTTAAAACTATTTCACATGCCTCATGCTTTAAAAAAAAAGAAAAGAACCATAAAGTTTTCAAAATACAAAAGTAGAAAAGAAGAATCCCCAGATTAGTATTAACAAAAGGCTGTAAAGTTAACATTTGTATTATTATTATTATTTCATCCTAGTGGCTGATAATATTAAAGTAAATAATAAATTAACTATAAGTAAAGGTTGAAATGTATGCACTATTCTGTTATTAAGCATTATTAAAGAAAAATAATTCATCTCCCAGGAGTTATATTGTTTCTCAGAGAACCAATTTTTATTAACTTTTAAGTCCTATTAATTAACTAATTTATCCAGTGTTCAGAAAGCAGCTGTTACACTTTTTGTCAGGGCACTCCGTGTTCTCCAGTACAACTATGTGCCTCCTGTACAGCATTTAACCCTGAGACTGCAAGCTGTAGCAGCACGACATGCAGCACTGTACACACAAATAATGCCATCTGGGAATGCTAATGAGTGATTTCACAATTCATAGGATGCTGTTCATTTGCATCATCTGTTGAGGGAATGACAAAGATGGGAGGAGGCATTTTATTTCCAAAACTGAATTATTTTGAATAGGTTTCCCATCTCAGCCAAGCTGAATTTTTGCACAGCAATAGAACCCTTCTTGGGATGCCATCAGTAGGGTTTGACACGAGGATGACTGTAAAGTGTGGCATTTGGAGCCTTTGCCTGCCAACAATTCACAGCACCCAGCCATGTTCCCCTTAGCATAGTTCACAGCTTTAGTGAAGACCAAAAGGAAATCTACAACTGGCAGATCAGATATGTCAGGGGAATAAGGGAAATGATTACAAGGCTGGAATTTAAAGTGATGTAGAAAGTCATGTCCATGACTCACAGTGATAGATTGCTTAATGAGAGGGACTGAAGTCCAGAGGTAGAATCCATCAATTAGCACTGAAAAACTTCTCTCCTGTCTAATATTTCAGCTCTACAACAACTAGCCAAATCTTTAATTTGTTTTATAGCAGCAGGAAGTGAGCATCCTGAACATATGGAGGCTGAAGCACATTTTTCCACCTGTTATCTTTAATCAATACCATCACATTTAACATGACAACCTACAGCCTTCCACACCTAAAGCTAAACACTACTGTGTGAAACCACACACAGACGTCTTCATATCAGCACAACAGACTTTTTCCTTGTTGTTGTTTCTTTTGGCCTCCCAAAGTAAGTCCTTTAGCTTTTCCTCAGAAATAGGAAAAAAGAAATTCAAAATATAGACATTTCATTGTACCGCTTACTGAAATAGGTCAGCTCCACTTGGAATTGAGCATGCATGCATTATTGTATCTAACATCATCAGACAACAGGACAGGTATAGGGTTGGGTCATTTAGTCTAATCTCTACCATAGGCAATGGCATTATATAATTCTTTTTAAAATGCATTGTCTTTAACTGGCTAGGATTTTTTTCTCTGTTCTCCCAGAAGGCTATCCTAGAATGCAACTACTTTGATGGACAGAAGCCATCTCATATTTAGCTAAAATTGGTTTCTATCTAGCTTACATAAATTTCTGCTTGTGACAACATTACCGTCTAGTTTAAATAGTTTCTTTTTTTCCCCAACCTCAATAAACTCCTCAGATAAATTTATATATGTGATAAAAATAGGCAGTGCTTTACTTAAAAATAATTTTTATATTAAATCCTGAAAGTGAACCTTAAATTGAGCCTACCAAGAAGTTGGATTTGACAGGACCTTCCCTTCAATTAAACCTTATAGTGCCTGAGCATCATAGGAATATTTATCTTGGATTCTGTCTTTGTCCCTCAGTTCTTTCTTTCCACTTAAGACATTGAACACCTTGTTCCTTTAATCTTTGCATGAGTTTAATGTGCCTCCCCCTTCAGCACAAGAAAAAAAATCCAAGAACATGTTGATTCCTCCCCTCCGCAGCCTGGTGGTTCTCACTGTGTGTGAGACATTAAGTTTCCTTTTCCCTCATTAAAAAACTTCTGTGACCCATTTTGTCTCCACAGCTGCTTTCTCATTCCCATAATACAGAGCAATAAGCATTAAAGAGTGTGGACAGTCTGATGAGAACATGTTGAGCTCAATCAGCATTCAATTTTCACCTCATCTATCTAATAAGTCACAATCGACAAAATTTCCAAAATAACTTATGACTTACATGATTAGTAAATAAAGATTTTCCAAAGTTTGTGCTATTGGAATATATAAGATATAGAAAAGCATGCAGGTTCTTCAATGATCTATACTATGTCTACAGATAACCCTTACTTGTATTTTTTTTTCAGCAACTTTTCAAATTATTGTTTAGCTCTGAATAACAATTATTATTAGCTTCTTGGATTTACTTTTCAAAACAATATAAAATTTCTTGTAAGTGACACACATTTATTTGTCATAAGAAGCAATATAGGAAAGAGAAATGGAATGAGAAAAAAATGGAAAGCAAGCAGAGATGAATATTTCTTTTCACAATTCAGAGACTATAATGAACTTCAAACTGAACATGTTCTTAATTCCCTTCATTTATTCAGTGCTCACTTCTGTACTCTGATAATGCTGTATTCTGACTAAACAGAACAGAAGCTGCAGCTCAAATGTGAAAGAAATTATCTGGGTCAAAATGTGCCCTTTGGTAGAACTGAGATGAAATTTTTCTTCCACTGGTTATTTGCTGTGACTCATAACCATGATTTTTTACCACCCGTAGCCCAGGAGCCACTTGCTTGAGTTAAAAGTCAGAAAGATAGATTTCTAAGCTGGAACTAGTCATGCTAGAATCCCTTTATACTCAGTGGAAAGAAATAGGTTCTGCCAGGGAATGACTGATCTGGCCATTTAAATATCTAACTTACAGTAGAGGTACCCTGTCTCAATTTGTGCTATCTTTGCATGCAGTCTTTCTGAGATGGAGTAAGTATCACTTTTTACAGGTGAGGATGTGAAACAGAAAGGTTGCTCCTAGGTCTTAGCTTTAAAAAAAAGAATCACCCCACTTCCAAAGGAGCTGTAAATCTCCCAGATCCCTGCCAAGGCGCAGCATGAGCTATATGTAGGGCTGTTACAAGCAGACTGCACTCAGGTTGAGCTCAGTTGCCCACAGAGCCCATTTATCCCTCTGCCAGAAGTCACCACACTGATACTTATGCAAACCAGGTCCTCTGGGCATCCTGTCTGCTTGCCATTCACAAGGACAATGGGAATAGCTGTAGCTAAAAGGACACTTACACTTCAAGTAAATATATTTTGGGATACCATAAGCACTGAGTGTATCCATGGTTTCTCACTGACGATACATGCAGGATCAATTTGGAGCAGGCACCAGATACTGCCTCTGGTAGAAAATGTACCTTTCTTGATCCTCATATCGGAGCAGCAATATAAATCAATATTTTTACACAGTGATTTGTAGAGATTTGTAATAGACATGTCAAGATTACTATGAATTAAATCTGTAAACACTGGAAGAAATTATAGAACAAAGGATTAAAAGCAAGGTCTGCATTTGTAACAAAGAATATTCTTGCCAAGAAACTGCTCCCAGTACTCTACTCCCAGCAGTAAAATGGACTACTTACCTTCGGTCTTTTTTAGTTTTTGGAAATCAATAACATGAATTCACTGTTGCCAATCAAAAGAGCACTCAAGAGGTAAGGACTTGACAGCTACTATCTCTTTTTCTCTTGTGTTGCACACACTAGTGATCATGCTCAAGGTGCTTGGACACGTCTTGATGCTTGTGAGCATGTGAACACGCATCTGTAAAATCAACACACTAAAAGATGCTGTTTAATAAAATAATTTTCCTTTCCCAGAGGAACTCCCACTGAGTTTTGTTAGACAAATTTTGCTACAGTGGAAATTACTTTCTTTACCACTGTCATGTAGCCCTGCTCATGTTATTGCTAAATTCAACGTGAAAGTTTCGTAACAGGTTCTCCAGATGTCAGTTGCCGATAGCTATTTTATTATGAGTCACTTCTCTCACAATGGCCCATATGAGCCCCACTGTAATTTGGGGAACACTGTGAAATTTTTTTTCTGGATGATAATTGGCTGTGATTCCCCATGCACAGACAGATATCCTCTTAAAGACTGCAACTGAGTAGTTGGATGGCTTGAATTCACACCTAGAAATACCTCTTCTCACTGAATATATGGTATTTGTTGGTTTATTATGGTCCAGTCTTTGAATACTCAGGCAGATGTCGAGCTCCATGACAGAGTGTTTTAATTTTACAATAACAGAGAGTGGAACAAATGTTGCAGTGACGGAGGGCTTAGGACTTCTTGCTGTTGAGCTGGAGACAGGAGTCTGAGACTTCTGCATATCTGCTGAAGGTCACATGCAGTCCAACCAGTCAAAACTGGGTACCTGCTGACCACTCATACCCAGGAAAGCAAATAAGGCTATATATATGGTACATGATTTTGCACCTATCATATATATATATTTGTGCACATACATATCATATACATAATTGAACAAACTAGCGTTATATTGGCATGCAAAGACAAATGGCTTGATCAAGACTAAATAGACCTGCCAGTCTTCTTAATAGCACATGTTGAAAAGAATGGCATCAAGATAGAGTCTGTAGTAAAAAGAAGAAACTAGGAATTAGGGCTTACAGACAACAAGACAGCTCCAGCTACCAAGCTCTACTTAGAGAGTTTCCCATTCCTCCCACAAGGCATGTATATTTTTGATAGGGCTAGAAGAGTTGGTCAAAAACTTATTTGTGCTGTTCTGAGTACATTTTTATCTCTACATGTTTTCTGCTTAAGCTTCTGGTTTTAGCAGGTATATTTGACAGTTATTTCATGGCCAAAGTGGATCTTATCCATGAGACTAAGCTCAATTTTGTAAAACCTGAACTAGTTTTCTTTCCAGAGAGGCACTGTAGGATTAGCTGCCCCAAATTTATATGATCTAGGCAGCTAGGTAGCTACAGTAACAACAGATGAACAATCACAGAATACCTCAGGACCATAACCTATGGTTAATCAATACCTTTCTCTCCACAACTATAATTCAGAAAATTCATTAAACTATCAAATTTAGAACTTAAATCAATAGTATTAAATTGAGAGGCTCAAGGAGTGGGCCTGTGCAAATCTCATGAAGTTTAACAGGGCCAAATGCAAGGTTCTGCACCTGGGCTGGGGCAATCCCCAACATCAATATAGACTGCAGGATCATCATGGGAGAAAATGATTGGAAGCAGAGAGGATCTTGGGAATACTGAAAGTTGGATGGGGCTTTGAGCAACCTGATCCAGCGAAAGATGTCTCTGCTTGCGTCAGGCAAAGCAAACTAGATGACCCTTAAAAGTCCTTTCTAACTCAGACCATTCAGTGATTCTATGAAATTAGAGGGAATTCTGATTTAAGTAATTACTAAAGTCTGATGATGATTTAGAATTTTTATTCTTGAATGCTACATTACAGATGTACTGAGGAAAACACATCAGTTTTTTTTTTTTTTTTAAATCACCCTTAATTGGTTGTGGCTGTTATATCAGATTTAGGAAATTCTGTGAAGTTATGAAGAAATACACTAGATAGTGAGACAAGAAATAAAGAAATTAACATTTCACAGGGAAATTGAACACTAGAAATAATACCAGTTGTCTGAGAAGCAGTCCATGAGATTAACACTTAGGCTCTTAAGCTCCTTATGGCTTCTTAAAACATAAAAATGCTATATGATCCAGATTTATTTACTATACATGAGTTCTAAAACCTGTTTTATTGGGGAAAAAAGGAAGCTAAAATGATTTTAATTTGCCTTTTTGAATCTAAACAAATGCTTTATCATGTATTTAATTTTTATAGTTCTCTCAATTTCTGAATGTTAGTATCATAGAATTATAGAATGGTCTGTGTTGGAAGGGGACCTTGAAGATCGTCTAGTTCCAAGCACCTAGCCATGGGCAGGGATATCTTCAACTAGACCAAGTTGCTCAGAGCCCCATCCAACCTGGCCTTGAACACCTCCAGGGATGGGGTATCCACAGCTTCTCTGGGCAATGGTTCCAGTGCCTCACCATGCTCACAGTAAAGAATTTTTTCCTAATATCTAACCTAAACCTCAATTAAACCCTTCAATTTAAACCCTTGTCCTGTTGCTATGTGCCCTTGTAAATAGTCTTCCTTTTTTTGCCCTATTTCCACGAGAAGATTCCTGTTAAGCCAAGCTGGTCAGGAAATCACAAGGCACCACTGACCACACTTCCAAAAACGGAATAACAGAAGTGCCACCTTCAGAAGGGGAGCTGGGTAAAGGGGAAGCCAACAAATGTCAGAAGGTTTTACTTTTAGGTTGGTTTTGAAAGGAAAGGAAACTTGTGAGACTGTTGTGATTGTGTCTCTGTACATGATGTGAAATACATATAGTATTTCCCAATAGTTTTTAAGTCTGTCCACTTCTTTCAGACAAATTTGGTACAAATGTGGAAGAATAAAAAAATATGTTCTTACCTATTTCTTGAACAAAGGTCACTGGCCCTGAAGCCTTCTCTTCTCCAGGCTGAACAATCCCAATTCTCTCAGCCTTTCCTCGTAGGAATGGTGCTCCGTCCCTCTGATCATCTTGGTGTCCCTCCTCTGGATTCACTCTGATAGGTAAATGTCCTTCCTGTGCTTGGGACTCCTGAGTACTGAGTACCCCCTCAGTACTCCAGGTGGGTTTAAGACACTGGATTACTATATTGGCTCAGAACAACTCAGGTGTATGTGTTTAGGGAGGTATAGGTGGAATTTCACAGAGGTGAGATCATGCCTTGTCCCATGTGCCAGCCCCTTCAGCCTCACCGGCTGACCGCAGAGCAGCTGTCAGTCAAAGGCAGCCCAGGAACACACACTACAGCCCCTGGGGCCCCTGACCCAACCTCTGATGGGTTGGCACAGTGGAAGCACCACCCTCACCCCACCCCGGAGACCCAGAGTGGCCCAGGGTGGCCAGGAGTCCCACCTGGGAGGGGCGGCCAAAGGGGGCCAAAGCAACAAAAACATTAACGTGTGCTGTCCATCCAGAACTCCCAAGTCCTTCTCAGCAGGGCTGCTCTCAAACTGTTCATCCCCCCAGTCTGTATTTATAAGGGCTGTTGCTCTGACCCAGGTGCAGCACCTTGCACTTGGTCATGTTAAACTTCATGAGATTCCCATGGGCCCACTTCGCAAGCTTATCCAGGTCCCTACGGTTGTTATTCCATCCTTCAGGTGTGTCAACAGCACCACTCAGCTTGGTGTCATCTGTAAACTTGCTAAGAGTGCACTCGATTCTTTCGTCTACGTTATTAATGATGATGTCAAATAAGACTGTTTCTGGTACAAATTTCCAGGAGACACTACTTATCACTGATTCCCCTTGGGACTCTGAGCCATTGACCGCTACCCTCTGGATGCAACCATCCACCCAGTTCCTAATCCACCTAACAGTCCATTGGTTGAATCCATCACTCTCCAATTTGAAGACAAGGATGTTGTGGGCTATCGTGAAAGTACCTGTTTTCAGGCTCTTAATTGCTGTTCAGTTATTTCTCTAGTGGCTTTTCTAATACTTTTTTCTTCTTGAGTTTGTTTTTGCCCATAGTCCACATGAATGTTTTAGTATCCTGTGAACTGAGAGCAAAACAGCAGGAAGAATACAAGGACTAGAACCCCTTCTCTGGACCAGATCTTTCATATTAAACTTCTGGGGCACTTAAAGATAGTATTTTAAGAGGCAATGTTTTTAAAGCAAATGTACTTCTGGAGGATCAGCCTTTCACATAGGCTGATCCTTACCTAGAGATGCTTGGAAAATTTCTGGTAAAAAACCTCATATTGGAAAACAGAGCTGCATTAAAATATCCTGTATGCTGATTTTGCTAAACTTTTGTTTTAGAGGAAGATTTTAAAAAACACACCACAGTGACCTGTCTTAAAAGGTTTTGTGTTAAATACTTCACAATTTAGAATGACTTTTCAATTCAATATTTTGGGGTTTTTTTTATACTAACTGTGTCATATAATAGAGGGTACTAAAAAGCTAAAATCAAAACAACATTTTGTACTGCCAAAACTGACACATTAAAACCAGACTGGCCACCTAAAATAAATGGATTTGTGATTAACCTGTTAAGAGGATAACCACTCTCCTACCCTAGTCCTCCATCACAGTCAAAAAAGTGTCAAGTTAAGTGCTACTATATTCCAGCTCCTATTTGCCCTTGTGCTAAGAGCTACAGAAAAACATACAAAAAGTTCTCACAGTGTTCCTTATCTTATGTCATTATCCTTATGCTGCCTTAGGTCATTAAAATAAATGTTTGGTGCTTGGGTCCATTTATTCTATTGTCAGTGATGAATGTACCTGCTTGATTTAGTTTTGTATGCATTTTATATCGCCCATTGTATGTTTTCAGGTTTATTAAGTAAGTACTCCATCTTATTTCAAAAAGCTCTAAGCATGATATATTTTTTATTTTTTTATTTTTAATGATCTTATTTTAAAAGTCATGCTTTTTGCTTAGTGAATAGTAAATCCTAAGTTAAATCTGTCTGTGTTGTTTTGTTAGTACTTTTGTATTCTCTCCATACAGAGAGGGAAGTCAAATTGTCCTACAAGTCAAAAAGTGAGTACTTGGACATACTCTTTTTCATTTTCTTGCCTCTTTTCTGTCCTTACCAAAACAGAGATTTGAGGAGACTTCTCCTTCCCTTCCTCATTTCTCTTCATGTTACTTCAGCCAACCTTTTCCTCAAAACAACTTATTTTTTTCACTGAAAACAATATTTTCACCCTTTATTGAAATGTACATGGAGACAAATCACTGATAAAGGAGAGTTGCATTGACCCATAAAGATCTGCTGAGAAAGGGTAGGACAGTGCTCTGTTGAAGCCCCATGAAGCTACCTCTTTGGTCTTTCTTTCTAATACCAGAAGTGAACCGTGCAGATCTCTTTGCTTCAGGCAGCTCTAATTGGCACCTGAGCTGGGAGACAGATACATACACTTAGCTCTGTTTATTCACTTCTCCCACATCTGTCTCCTTACCTGTGCCCACAAATACAGCATCTCTTTTCTTTGGTGTTTATAAGAAAGATCTCATTTCCATTCCTGACTTGGTAAACAACCCTTGGATCAAACAGCAGCATTGCCAGTATTTAACCTCAACTCCCAGTTGCTAACATTTCACCAACCTGAAAAGCAAGTCAATATCCCAGTATTACCATGGAGAATATAGGGAGTTTCCCTCTATAATGGTAGGCAAAACCACAGAGAGAGTTTGACCAAGAACATTAATAATTTAGAGATGCTAAATAGATTTATAGGTGGATGTACATACTATGTAGATTGTACACAAAATCAAATAAAGATTCTGCTAGACCACAGTTCTAATTCATTGTCCAGTAAATTCTTCCTGGTGTTCACCTCAGATGTCTCATTACTCAAAAGCATGCCCTTATATGGAGAATGTATAGAGTTACACCTATACTAAAGCAATAATGACAGCAGCTTCTAGACTCAATTTATATATATATTGTTTATATTTTTATATATTTTTGCAATTCCTTTCCAAAAGGCTATTCCCTCTATTGCTTTGATATTTTTGAGGTTTTTTTCTTAATCTGTCCAACTTTTTGATGGGGATGTGAAGAGATTAGAAATAGGGTGCAACCTAATTCAAAAAATATGTAAGAAAATTACTGTAGGAAAAACATTCTGCATCAGAATTGCTAAATTTTAAGAATGTTCTTTGAAAGCTGTACTAACTCAAAAGACCTGACATTAAACAACAGTTTGCATCTGTCCTGGTAGTACATTGTGATGAAAACAAGATCAGTTTCAATCTTTATAAGCACAGCTATTGCAATAACCAGCTAGTAACTATGGTATTTCTAGGTGATCCTTTTGAAGGTAACACCAGGAAGGAACATACTGGGTGAAGTTCCCATTAATAGAGGTAGGGGCTCATGGGGCAGGTAAAGAGAGGAATGACTCTATTAAAACTTCACTCCAAACTTGAACAGATTCCAATCCTTAAAATGGTTCAAAAGTATTTTGAATACTTTTTCTTCCGACTTACCTTCAACTTCACATATCCCCACACTTCCTGTTCCTCTTTCTGATAATATTGAAAGTGGCAAAATATTTTAGGAGAAGCTCTTATTTTAAAAGAAACAGAAAGGCCTTGAAATTTCAAGAGAAAACTTTATGTATAAGATTTTCCAAACTCTTTTTTCAGGTTTAATTTTAAAAATATTTGGCTTCAGTTCAGTGCTTACATCCTAAGGCTTGTGTGTATATACAAACTGAATTGAAATTCTGACCTCTGTGGTTCACTGATCTGGTGAGTGGATCGCCCACTAATTTTATTCTAATAACTAAGAAAACAGGATCAAAATCATCTTTATAGCTTTGTTCTCTACTCATCTCCATTGAAAAGTTCTGACAACGCTATAATTCTTAAGAGTTATTACTTATGATGACATTTCAGGTATTTAATAATAGTTTGAAAACTTTAATTCCTGTTGGGTCTACTTTACATTTTTTTCTTATTATTATTATTGTGCACAGAAATATCTTAAACTCACCAGCTGTGTTCCACAAGATAGGTATAAAACAGCCTTAAAAATATATTTTCTTATTATCCTGAATTTATCTAGGAAAGTGCTGATATTTCTGACTGGTGAGAGCATTAAGTTTTGACAGGTGCTTGTACTTTGACTAAGGTTTCAAGTATTTTGAGACGGCTGTAAACCTGATCTCAGTCGTTATCAGAAAAAAAAACAGGATCAGCAAACAGTATCCTGATGTTTTGTTGTTAATGATGATGAGGTATCACTTGAATAACCCTCACCTTACTAACAGTGAAATAGTGTGCAACTGAAAAGGCTCTGGCAGTGCTGAAATATGTTTCAGTAAACCAAACTGCTTAAAACTGAAGAAAAGAGTGTTTGTACAAAGCACAGGAGTGCTGACTTTGAAAAATAAGTTAACATTAAAAAGGCTTTAAGTTCTTTGGATAGATCCGCAGGCTTACATGTCTGAGGAATACCTAGTAAATACCTGAAAGTTAGCCCAACCTATTTTTAAAAAGTACACAATTGCTAAGGGTCGTGAGCATTTTATTGCAACTCCAGTCACCAACTTGGACTAGACATCCATCACATTAGTGTTGTTTGTGTCTGGATTACTCTCTAGATGAGGTGTTCAGACAGACCTGTACATTCGTCAGCTCTGCAGGGACAGCTCAAGAAGAAGGAAAAAATAAAAAGTACTGTTTGTGTGGTCACAATCCAAATTCTGCAAAAGGTGTGTTGTGTAGGACATTTCTGTCAGTGTGTCATAACATATCATCTCTCTTGAGGGAATATAACTCCTGGGTGCCTTCATAAGGTGTCAGGGTCCAAACAGTAACATATTTTTTCTTTATCAGAAGAAATACCAGATAATAACAACTACCTGGGTTGTAGACCAAAGGACAGATCTTTTTTCCAGCTAGGCAAGAGTTTCTCATTTCTACACATCAGCACTCTGACCTAACTCAAAGTATTTCTACAATTAATACCATTCTGAGGTCACCAAAACTGTTCTTTTCAGATGCCCCTTTCTGAAGATACCGACCAAAAGAGAGGAGTAAGAGTCAGAGGTGATAAACACAGAGGTCTGTGTTGTCCCTTCTGAGTGGTCTTCTGCAGCCAATGGAGCTGGTGTAATCAGACTACTCTCCGTCTTTTGGGTGATTACTTTGCACCACCATCTTCAAAATTTTCCCAAAGTCTGACTCAATGCTGTCCCACAGATACATGTAGACTTCATGTGCAGACTAGCAGGAGGCTTCTGAATTTGCTTTGGGAATCAGAAGGTTCATAGTGCTTTTAGAAGTAGAACTGCAACCAGCACAGCCTGAGTACTAATGTGCGATTGTCTATAAAAACCACCATGCATATGCAGGTGTAAGTAGACGCATGCGCATGTTTCCAAATCTGAGTCTTCACGTAAGATAACCAATATGAAAATAAAACAGAACAAAACAAAACAATATGAAGGAAAAGATAAAGAAATTCAATGTCCATGGAGACTTCCCTTCTGTGATCCATCCTCCTAGTCCTGATAATGCACATATAATGGTAATAATTCATTCATTCTTCTGAGAGTTGGTTAATAAGCAATAATATTAGGCGAGAAAAGGTCTGTACACATGTCTTTATTGCTTCATTTATTGTTTTTTTTGTCTAAGTTTAAGCCAAATGTTATATTAGTATAGCCCCTTGTATTTAATTATTAAAAGGTTAATAACAGCAGACTGCATCCAGTCACATCCAAATTCATACTTAGGTTTGTACCTTTATCAATAAGGAAATTCATTTCATAAAAAGTGCATCACAACACTAACTTAAGAGGGAAAATACTACAGAAGTCTCTTCTTCCAGTAATTCAAAATATGATGTCTGGAAGTGAAATTATACTGTCACAAACAACTGATATTTCTGTCTCTTATCAGTTGACAGGCAGTAGTTATAAGTAAAGGATACCAAGCAAATCACTTCAGATTCAATTCTGTAACTTATATTATATAAAAGTATGAGTGTGAGTGTGAAACGTTTTCATAACCTGTTCATCATCTGGCCTTTTGGGTTTGTTCTGCTGACAACGGTTGATTGATACTTTTTTATTATTATTTTGCACTATGGATTTTCAAGTGTTATTGTTGTCAGACAAAATTATTGTTTTTATTGGAACTTTAGAAAAAGAAATATTTTGACAATGTTGTATTATTGAACACAAAAGAAAATAAAACATTAATATCAAAAATTCTTAAATTTTGGTCACTTTCTTTTCTTTTTTTCCCCTCTTGTTTCTGCTTTGTATTCACATGCAATAGGGTAGAAAAAGCTAAAATAACATTCAGAGAAAAACTTTGATGTAATTATTTATTTATTGTCTTACAGTGGCACAAAGCATAATTAATTTTTTATTTTATACTGTATTTATAGATGTCCTTGAAGACAGAAGTCCAACCTAATGAGCATATAGCTAGTGGCTTGCATGGGGCTGTTTATCGCATTGTGACACTCAGGAGATTTCTCTGTGGGGGATCCCTATGCCTCTAGATAGTTATTACAGTGTTTCAGCTGTTTTATATAGGTATGTATGAAACTCAGAACATAACCAGTGTTAACACCTGTTGATGCAGATGGGCAGAGAATTTGCTAGTGTCCTTTCTTGGTTGGCTTCTGCTTTGTTTTTGGGGTATTTCTCAGGGTCTCAGATGACAAAGAGAGGAAAACCACCTTTTTTTCCATATTTTGTAAGGTACAGTATGTATTCATATTGTATATAGGACACGTCTACAGAGAGGGGCATAAGGAGAGGTGGGTTCCTCCTCACAGTCTGGAAGGGAAGCCATATGAAGAGCGGCTGAGGTCACTTGGTCTGTTCAGCCTGAAGAAGAGGCGACTGAGGGGAGACCTCACTGTTGTCTACAACTTCCTCGTGAGGGGAAGACGAGGAAGAGACACTGATCTCTTCTCTGTGGTGACCAGTGACAGAACCCAAGGGAATGGCCTGAAGTTGTGTCAGGGGAGGCTTAGGTCGGACGTTAGAAAAAGGTTCTTCACCCAGAGGGTGGATGGGCACTGGAACAGGCTCCCCAGGGAAGTGGTCGCAGTACCAAGGCTGAGAGAGTTCAAATGTTGGGACAATACTCTCAGGCACATGGTGTGACTGTTGGGGATAGTCCTGTGCAAGGCTAAGAGTTGAAGTCGATGATCCTTGTAGGTCCCTTCCAACTCAGCATATTCTGTGATTCTGTTCATGGATCGAGACATAACACTGTGATCATACAGCTCATAGGTCAAACATGGCATATCTCTGTTCAATTTAAATACTGACAAAATGAGATTGTTGACTGCACCCATTCAGGCACATATATCTTAAACTCTGCACAGCCTGCTAATTATTTCATTAAAAAACACTAATCAAATTAATCTCAAGTAAAAAAAAAATATAGAAAAGATTTCTTTCTGATAAGGATGCCAGGCCCTGGTTAAAGATTTGAGAGGCTTATACTGATTCATGACAGAAGCTTTATTTTCTTTCATATCTACGGTGCTACAGAATACTATTAACCTCTGTTTTACCAACAGAAATACATGTCTTAATTTAGTTTCCTATTCATGGACAACTCATGCCTTTTGAGACTTCCCAGGTATTTAAAACATTCACATGGAAGTAACAAATATTACAGCCGAACCAGACTTTTTTTGATCTACTGGGTGTTTTACAATGTGTAGACATTTGCAAAGAGATTCATACACAGTTCATGAGTACATAAAATGATCTTATTTTTTGGTTAACACTCACAGCACTACACTATGACTGTAGTCATAGGCTAACCACTGATATTCTTAGTACTTGCAAGACAGGCCCCTTTGAATCTCTGCTGGCCAGGCATCAGGCACTCATCAGTCAGGTGGGGAAGTGGCAGTCACCATGGCATTTGGTCTATCTTCTACCTTGCTGAATCGCCATCTCTCAGCTTTCCCTTGTTTTTTATTCTCAGGTTTTCATAACTCTTTGTGTATGTGTTTCTCTCTGTAGACCTTCAGCTAATGACTATTTCTTAAGCCAACAAATTTATCTCTGTGGTTTTATTTTACTCACAATAGAACCATAGAATCATTGAATAATATGGGTTGGAAGGGTGCTTTGAAGACGACCTAGTCCAACTCCCATGCAATAAGCAGGGACATCTTCAACTAGATAATTTTCTCCCCATCCAGCCTGACCTTGACTGTGTCCAGGGATAGAGCATCTTCCATTTCTCTGGGCTACCTGTTCCAATGCCTCACCACCCACATTGTAATGAAAAAAAATTCTTCCTTATATCTAACCTAAATCAACCCTCTTTTACTTTAAGACCATTACCCCCCTTGTCCTGTAACCAGAGCGAACAATCCCAACTCTCAGCCTGTCTTCATAAGAGAGGTGCTCCAACCTCTGATCATTGTGTCCCTCCATTGGACTTGCTCCAGCAGGTACATGCCCTTCCTATTTTGGGGGTCTAAGAAGAGTGGAATAGAGAGGCAGAACCACTTCCCTCAGTCTCCCAGCCATGCTGGTTTTGATGCAGTCAAAAACACAGTTGGCTTTCTGGTCTGCAAGTACACATTGTTGAGTCATTTCTTCATCCACCAGCACTCTTAAGTCCTTCTCGTCAGGCCTGCTCTCACTTCATCTCCCAGTCTGTATTGATATTGAGGATTGCCCTGACCCAGATACAGAACCTTGTGCTTATCCCTGTTGATCCTCATGAGGTTCAAATGGGCCCACTACTCAAACCTGTCTGTCAAACAGCCACTTGGTCCCTCAGCATCTTCAGGAGAGCCCTTTGATATTTCAGGGCATGATGCTTTGATTTCAGAGTAGTAGTAGCAAACTATCAAAGCTGAGTTTTGTCGATAACATATCCAGATAGTTCTGTATTTAATGCTGCACGCAAGGGATGTGATAGGACCATGTCACATTGCTCAAATTGAGAGTAATATGGTAAATACTTTGCCATTTCATAAATTGTGTGAGATAGCCTATTTTTGAAGAATTATATATTTTTGTTGTTGTCTGGCATTAAATAACATCTAGCTTTTTACAGGCCCTGTGGGTAGGGACTCAGATTAACACCTGTGACAATCATGACTAAAGCAGATTTCTGGCTTTTCTGTTTTGCTATTTGGAGTTCTTTAGGAGCATAAATCTGTACCACTGAGGTCACTGGGAGTCTTACCTCCCATTTCAACAGAGATGTGATCAAGCTGCATTATGCTGCTGGAAAGATAGACATGGCCAGGAAGACATATATTAACTTAAAAGAGACCTCTCAATATCAGTCATATTTCTCTCAAAATATTACCACTACTCAGAACTATTTAAGATAAGACGTTTGCAACTGGGCATTTTAACTCAGCCCTTGTCCAGTTAACTTCCCACTGACTTGAACAGGGAAAAAAACCAAACCACTTAAAATCCATAGGATTAGACGAATATTGCAAATCAGTAAATGTTTTGTGAAGGAATGTGTGTGGCTTTTGCAAATGTCATTGATTTCCTCAATACAGAGTCTATAAGGTGGATGTTGTGAACAGAATGAAATTTTATTATGACGCTAAATTATGATAAATTTTCTAGGTTTCTCCTTTAATTTGAGACACAGGTACTAAGTACTGTAATTTAATCCATCTTAATAGGTTTTGACATATTTGTTTGACTGCATGCTATGGTCCATTTTCCAGAGAAGATTAGGGTAATAGCATTTTTTTTAATATTACACTTTCAGATTGCCAGCTGTTCACTCTAATAGTAGCATATAATTGACATTCTCGAGGATCACCTCCTTTAATCATGGAGCACATCTGATTTTTGTATTGGCTGAGTGTGTAGGCAGTTGGTATACCAGCATCCAAACAACAGTCTCCTTTGAAGTGACAGACAAGTTGCCTCCTTTTGACACAGTAATGCACACAGTGATTCAGCACAAATGATGCAGCATAACTGACAGTGAGTGTTATCCAAGAGAAGATGGTTCCTTAGAAGTGATTGGAAAGATTTCTCATTATTTTCACTCTTGCATTTTATGGGCATTCTTTTTAAATACGTTCTCAACAAAGCTGTGGCTTTCAAAAATACAGGAGGAAAAAAAGAAGAAATATGAAAGGATTAAAGTATATTGTAAGAAACACAACAAATGTAGTCCACGGTTTCCTAATATCTACCTCTAACTTCAGTGAAATGCAGCGATGTAAGATTTAGTTTCTTAATATCTGTCAATGTATTGGGTTTGCATGGCAAGGTTTTGGTGGGGGGGGGGGGTAGAAGGGTGGCTACAGGGGTGGCTTCTGTGAGAAGCTGCTAGAAACATCCCCCGTGTCTGACAGAAGGACCCACCACTGGCCAAGTCCAAGCCAGCCAGTGACAGTAGCGCCTCTTGAATAACACGTTTAAAAAGTGGGAAAAAAACCAAAAAACAGGTTATTGCGCAGAAGTAATTGCAGCCAGAGAAGAGCAGAGTGAGAATATGTGAGAGAAACAACTCTGCAGACACCAAGTGAGGAAGGAGAAGGTGCTCCAGGTAGAATCCAGGGTGCTCCAGGGGAATCTCTGGAGCAGAGATTCCCCTGCAGCCCAGTGAAGTCCATGGTGAGGCAGCTGTGCCCCTGCAGCCCATGGAGATCCATTGGGGTACAGAGATCCACCTGCAGCCCATTGAGGAGATCTACACTGGAGCAGGTGGATGCCCAAAAGAAGATTGTGACAGCATAGGAAGCCTACACTGGAGCAGGGTCCTGGCATGGGCCTGCTGACCAGCGGAGAGAGGAGCCCACATTAGAGCAGGTTTCCTGGTAGGACTTGTGATCCTGTGTGGGACTCGCACTGGAGCAGGCTGCGCCTGAAGGACTGCACTCCATGAAAAGAGTCCGCTGCTGGAGTAGTTCATGAAGAACTACAGCCCATGGGAAGGACTCATGCTTGAGAAGTTTGTGGAGGATTGTTTCCTGTGGGAGGGACCCCGTGCCAGAGCAGAGGAAGAACTCCTCTCCCTAAGGAGGAAGAAGTGGTACAAATAACTTGTGATGAACTGAGTGTAACACCCACTTCCTGTCTTCCTGCACCACTGGCTGGGAGGAGGTAGAGCCTGGGAAGGAGAGAGGAATTGGGGAAAGATGTTTTTATGATTTATTTCTCACTGTTCTGCTCTGATTTTAATTGGTAATAAGTTCAGTGAATTTCCCCAAGTCAAGCCTGTTTTGCCTGTGGTGGTAATCAGTGAGGGATCTCTCCCTGCCCTTGTTTCAACTCAGGAGTCCTTTGTTACATTTTCTCTCTCCTGTTAGTTTGAGAAGTGATAAAGTGTCTTTGGTGGGTATCTGGCCTCCAAACAAGGGTCACATCACCACAGTAACAACAGCATCACACAGGTCACCCAAAAGTAGACAGAAATAAAGCAGGAAAAAGAAAAAAGAAAGAAAAAGAACAATTGCAGATCACCAGTTACTGCAATTAGCTAAATCTGGTTTAGATCCTATTGCTGCTGTGAAAATCTCCCTTTGACTTGGAGAAGTAAAATATACCTGTTCACAGTGAAGGCAGAGAAAGCAGCCATGGAGTTACTTGAATAAGTATTTGGGACTGTTTTTTTCGAAGCTGGATGTTTGTAAATTTTCTCAGTTTTGAGAGAGGTCTGCCAGCTACAACTCATACACATGCAGGACAAAATCTGATCTCACACTAAGATCATCCTTTTTAATTGCAAGTTTAATAGAGTGTCAGAGAAGTATTGATAGCAGTGTAACATCAACCAAAGCATGACTGCTATACAGGGCATGGAAGAAAACCACTTAGAGGACCAAGGACTACATATCAGGATTCCCTGTTTAGCCTTCTGGAGAGCAATAGTTAAATTCCTGATCAGGTGGTTATTTCCCTTGGTAAAGAGAAATTTAGTTAGGCACAAGAAATGTAATATTATTCAATAGAATAAAGAGAAAATAATGTTACATCACAACAAATAGTAGCTGGAAAAGGGAGAACTTGCTAGAAAGGCTTGCTCAAGGCTTCTGAACAACATATGCAAAGTTTAGTTTTGCATAACCAAAAATTAGGAAGGCCATGAATATACAGAAGACCAGATTTTTGTGCTAACAGATTTTTTGAGCACCCTCAAAGGGGATTTGGGGACCAAAGGCCCTAGCAGGCTAGCCAAAATAATGCATGGGTGTGGTCCATTCCCGGCTTGATTTTGCACTTTTGCCTCTGCTTAAACAGATGCCAGCTCTCTCTGAGGCATGATATTCTTCATGGACAAGGATGAGGGTCCCAGACTCTTGCCTGGAGCTGTGCTGGCTTGTCTGAGGCAAGCTTTTTACGACAGTCTAAATCTTTGTGATTTTCATGAAAACTGGAACAGAATTTCAGGTCAGTCCCTACCCCTCGTCCTTACAGTATCTAGCAGTTTTCCATGTCCCTCTTCTCTGAAAGAGTCATAGTAGCAGCAGTGATAGCAGTGATTGAGCAGAAACTCAGAGCTCTCAGTGAAGAGATAGAAAGCAGAATCTGATTTTATGTTCACCCTCCACATCAGAACTTCAAGCTAAATTCAATCTCTGCGTTGAAACACTGTACTAGTGCATATCTCAGATTAGATATCCACCCTTGTCTTTCTTCTCCTGGGCAAGATTACAAAAATTTTTCTGAAGCAGCATGGGAAACCAAGGACAGAAGCCAAGGACATTAGTCAGCAGCTGAATGGTTTCAGAAACTTAGGGCACACAGAGGAGGATCCCATGTGTATCCCACAGGAGATGCCTGAGGTGTTTGCTGACTCTTCTCATGGTCTTCAAGAAATCCCTATCTTTAACATCCTCAAATGCTAGATAATAATGAAAGAATAGCTTTGCATTTGCCTTAAAGTACCTTTGTTCTCATATATTTATATGGCTATATAGTTGTAGAGTCCCATGCAGTTACCCTATTTCTTCTTATCACAGGTCTCACCCATTTGGTAAAGATGGAGAGAAAGTGGTGCTAAGTTATAGAAGTTGCTTTTTCTTTATCATTAGAGTCTGATGAGGAAACTTATGATAAGGAAACTAGGAGGCAAGCAACATACTTTGAGTATTTCACCCAGTAAGGAGGTCATGTATAGACAAAAATGCAACTGATGAGTTCAAAATTAAATGGGAGAACTACTTTTGTTTTCCAGATATTATTTTCCTGAGTGGCCTCCAGGGCTTTGAAGAGCATTTTTCTCATAGATAAAAGATTTTCCACTACAGGTGGTGCTTTTAATCCTCCTAAGACCTTGTATATCAGAGATAAAACTCTGGCAAAAACTGACATGACACTTCTTAGGAAGTTCTTATTGTCACAGCTTTCCATTCATCACTTTGAAATTCAGGTAAAGCAACTTCCCACAGGTCCTAACTTTGGCAGTTATTTGATACAACAGACTTCAAACCTATTTAATTTATGGTATATTTAGAGCATTAATTTATTCATGGGGATGACTTTTAGCCAGTAACAAGTTTATGCCTTTAAGACTGCTATATAAATTTTATATATGCATATACATACATAAATTTGTGAGAAAATGTTTTCCATATAATTTGTCTGTTCTTTCTTTGCTGTGACCCATCACCCCTTCCCAAACTTTTGTCCAAACCTTTTCTAGTTGGCTCTGCCTAGGACCTAATACTTTGAACCAAGAAAACAAGAAACAACAATTATTAAAAACATGCTCAGGCAAAGTCTTTTAGGCTGTAAAAGAAGAAACATAAGAAATGGCTTAGAAAGAATGCAGTGCCTGAGGAATTAAATTAGAAAGGCAGTGAAATATATTTCCCATACAAAGACATTTTGAAAAGAAATAAAATAGTTCATGTGAGAAAGTTGTAATGAAGAAAAGCATAATTAATTGTTTAGACAAACCAAAAGAAAATCAAAGTAAAATATATGGGGTCCTTCAGGGTGAGCAATTTATTCATAAATAGACATATGTTTTGAGACTGAGTGTCCACATTGGGTTTGTCTAACTGTATTCTTAGCAAGATTTGGAGTTTAAATGAAGAACACATACAGCCGTTTCGTCTCAGTTCTGTGCAAGCACAGCCCAGAATACAGATATCTCAGCTTTACCTGGGAGTTGTGCTCATGCATCACTTCAGGCCCAGACTACAATGCCTCAGATGGGAGCAGCATATTTTTGCTGATTGTGAAATTTCAGCGATTTGTGCTATCTGTATCCAGACATAATTTCTCAGACAAGGTAATATTATTTGTCATAGAATGAATTGAATATATTCACATGGATTATTAATGTCTGGTGAATATTTTAGGTGCAGTTTGTAGGTACTAAATTTAATTTTATTCAGAGCATACATGATGTAGTGTTTTCTTCAAAATTGATTACATGAAAATTGAAATTTTCATCAAGACCACAGCTCAGCTGTCCCCTGTGATGCTGAGATTATGCATTACACAAATGGAGCAAACTGAAAAGAGCAGATGGCCATACATTAGCTGTTAAGTGAAGACTAGCACCCCTTAGGATTTCCAAGACGAATAATGCTGTTAGCACTAGGGAGGAGTTGGGCAGATCACCTTTAACTCCTTGTTTGAGATCTCCGAGACTACTCTAACCTGCAGCCAGTGCTCTGCACCACTCAGTCTACACTAAAGTCTGATAATGTCTGTGAATATGAAACAGAACATCTATGGACTGTAATCTCTTCATCTCTTCTCTGCTGCCAAGACCTTTGTTATCACATCCCAGTGTCACAAGGTAAAAGAGAATAGTTCATTAGATGTCTAGGGCAAAAAGCAGGCTAAGAAGAGAGCGGGTGAATCCCACTAACTAACATTTTTGGAGGCCCCTTCTTTGCCAGTGGAGATGGTGAAAATTAACTAGTTCTGTGATGTAATCATCTTCATGTAGGAACAGGAAATAAACATTAATTTTGATATTTTGAATCTCCATTAACATCTGTGATGATTGTGATCTGTCAAAGGGGATGTAATTGTTCACTCAAGCCCTCATTGGAAAAGAAATAAAGTCACAAATGACAGTATAAATCAACATTTTCCTGAGGGAGAATACAGCTGGTGTTTCCTCTGGATATGAGCAATAATAAGTGAGACCAGACCTATAAAAAATGAAGAAATCTTGGTCCAGTAAAAAAGTTCTCCAAGTCCTTTTTGTTATATACATTTCTATATCAGCACAAGGACTTCACATTTCAGGAGCTGAACTACATGCTTCAGGCTACAAGGCTTTGTGAGAGAAAACTCTTAGAAGTGTGTTTTATATTCGTGAGGTGAGTTAATACCTTCTTTGGAGAGTTTTCAGTGCCTTTTATCTGTTATGAAACAGATTTTATTGTAAATTTTATTGTAAATACTTTTGACACATTTTTGGTCTTTCTTTCCACCCCAACTTTCTCTTCCATGATACAAACTCCTTTCTCAACTCATCTTTCCTGGGTTTTATGCTAATGCCTGTCCACAACAATGACTTAAGCTCCGTTATTAATAGGCATGTTACAGTTCTGACAACTAACATAATACAGTTAACTGGATCTGAATCCAGACTTCCTAAGAAGCAAGTCTAGGGCTTCAAGTCAACTCACTTTTTCTTCTGTTATCCTTTTTTGAAGACTATTTTAAGGAATCTCTTAGGTAACCTGACATTTTATCCTATAGCATGGCAACTCTAGTTTTCTGTCTGTGGTTTTATTGACATCCATTTTAAATGGAGTATCAGAAGCAGCTTGTTAACAAAGGAGTTAATGGAGAATTTTCATAGAATATTGCATTTTACCATGTTGTAATTTCCAAGAGCATATTTTTAATCTCATATTTATGTTTTAGAAACATAATTAAAAGCACAATCCCCTTCCAGCTGAAAGATTATAACTACCAATGCTTCACTACTCATACAGAAGGACTTAAAATCAGAGTATGATCACCCCTCATTTTGTTATTCTTTGATTAACATATTCCTCATAGCTCTGATATGACGTTTTGTGGGTCTGTGCTACAGGGTTTTATTATTTTAACAATAATTTCTGTTTTTCAGTTTGCAAAAACTTTCTGCATTTTTTGATCAGTACACACCAATTTCTCATTAATATCTTAATCGTGCTTACCACAGGCCAAGTTTATGAAAAAATAATTGATTACCTGATTTTTATCATACTGAGAGGCTATGGAAATATACTGTTGTATTGATTAAGGACTCAAGATTTCTGTACAACACAGGTTGCTCTTATTTCCTGCCTCCAGCCAGGACAAGGTACAATAAAACAGAGATACTAATATTTGTTGGTACTATCCAACAAACTTATTTTTTACAATCAAATTATACAGTAATTTTAATTCTTATTCAATTAACTAGAAAGAGGAAGGGAACTTCATATGTTTTGTCTCCTTAAAGGAAACACAGTTCATAGTGGTACAATTTGTGACTTGTAAGTGGAGTAGACATGTTTGTTTGTTTTGGTAATGTGTAGGTATTGAGGAATGCACCAGCCCGTGTCACAAGAACTGGAAAGCATATGTGTTACAGAAAAGATAAAAATAATCATAGTTGCTGAATAAACCTTTCAGAGTACTGCTAGCTAACCGGTGGTTGACTCCTCTCTGAAGTACACTCTTTGCTATGGGAGTGCAGCTGTTCATCACAGGTAGTCTCAATTTAAGAAGTCCTAGTGATGGTTTCAGATTATTTTGTGCTGTTCTCTTTCTCACCACTTTAACTGGTTTCACACTGTTGAAATTCAAGAAAGCCTCTTGTGCTTTGCTTGACAGCTATAGACAGAAGAGAGATTCAGAAAAAAATTTAGCCAAGTTGAGCATGGGAACATTTCCTCTGCATTGTTTAAGATCTGATTTTGCCTTACCTCATACTTCTCAGTTCTTTTTAGCCTTGGGAGATGAAATAGGGGTGTGTTCAGAGAACATTTCAGTCTACCTATGCTTTAGTGAACACATGGTTATCCAGTTATAACTCAAAACAGAAAAAGTTTGGGCTTTTTTTAGGGTTGCAGGGGTTTATTTTTTTTACCATAACTCAGTGTCAATATAGAACTGGCTAGGAAATAGTGAATAAGATGCTTGCAAAAAAATTTGAAACAATTCTTTAAATTTGTCTGCTGAAGCAGATAGAAATTAAATCTGCCTTCTTTCTGGGAGAATAAAAACAAGGCCTGCCCATCTCTAGACATGGTTCTTATACTTGGTGAGAAAAACAACAATGTATAGATAACAAGACAATTCTGTGTTCCCAGATAATTTTGATGTGCTGGGCTCTATAGTTTAGATCTGAATGCCAGTAAAAAGGACATGAATGAATCAAGAATTCTTCTCATTCCTGCAAAGGCTGATGTGTTAACCTTGCTTCCATAAATAAAATTCTCTGATTAAAGTAAAACCCCAGGAGTACCATGATGTACTGAATGAGAGAATGAAATCTCTGCCTTCCAGCAAGAGTAATATAGCTATTCATTAAGCAGAGATGATTTTTCTTCTTCCCTTCCCTTCCCTTCCCTTCCCTTCCCTTCCCTTCCCTTCCCTTCCCTTCCCTTCCCTTCCCTTCCCTTCCCTTCCCCTTCCCTTCCCTTCCCTTCCCCCTTCCCTTCCCTTCCCTTTCCCTTCCCTTCCCCTTCCCTTCCCTTCCCTTCCCTTCCCTTCCCTTCCCCCCTTCCCTTCCCTCCTTCCCCTTCCCCTTCCCCTTCCCCTTCCCCTTCCCCTTCCCCTTCCCCTTCCCCTTCCCCTTCCCCTTCCCCTTCCCCTTCCCTTCCCCTTCCCCTTCCCCTTCCCCTTCCCCTTCCCCTTCCCCTTCCCCTTCCCCTTCCCCTTCCCCTTCCCTCCACCTACTACCCCTTCCCCTCCCATTTTCCCTCTTAATGGTAGCCTCCTAGGAAGATGAAGGATCAAATGATGATGTAGGCACTACATTCACAATATGGTACTATCCAAGAATATTCCTAAATGCAATAATAAAGCTCCCTCCTTTTTATTTTTTTTTCTTTTTCTAGAATGAGGTAAAAAAATCAGAGAAATAACATTGATGTGTGTCTCTATAGTTAATTTTATATTTTGATTGTTCTGACATGGAAGATGAATAAACAGGATTTCCCCCCCCAATAGCATTTTTATGTTTATAAATATCTAATTAAAAGAAATCTAAGAAATACCTCTGTAGTTCTATGGATCACATTTACTGGAAAATAGATCCCACTTTAAAGGAAGTTCTAAAACTAGAGTTTTATCAATAAAAGTGAAATCTGTGGTCATTCCTTGAATGGTAAACAACAGGAGCTCTAACGGTTCATCCTTTCTTCAGTTTTATTATTGCCTTCCACCTTGCAATCTAAAAGCTCTTAGCATCATAATTACCTCTTTAGGCTTTTGCAAAATGTCATGGCTCCTGTTAAGCCAGTGGATCACATCACATGGGGCTACAGCTTCACTTTTTAACATTGTATTAATAGATGAAATATCTGACAGGCTGAATTATAAGCATAGCAACAAATTGGTCTCCTTTTGGCTTTTCCTGTATTTGCTGTCACTTTGGGAAACAAGAAGGAGATCGGAAGCCAGGGACAGCTGAATCCAAAGATATGCCTAGTAAGAGTGATCTTAGTCTAAGCCATTCAAATCCTTTTCCACACTATAATTAACCTGCCACTTTGTTATGTTGCAATTAGCCTTAATCATTTATAGCTTTTGTATATGTGGTGGCATCATATACAGAAGTCGTACAGTTTAAAAGAAGAGGTAAAATGGTGTTAAATTAACTGCTGCATCTGAATAAGAAAGAAAATCTTCCAATCACAGACCTCATATGGAGTTCTAAAAGAGAATAAGTATGGCTATTTTTTCCAGCTGTGTCAAGAAGACTAAAAAAAAAATTTACCAACAAAATTGTTAGTCTCCCAATACTCAAAATTTCATTCCAGTGGGTCTCTAGGGCATCTTTCTTCCTTTCACTCTTCTTCCCCCTTAACCTTATGAAATCTTTTCTGAGTCCCTCATAAAGTCATAACACCTCTGTGCAATTAGCAGCCATACCAGCCTTTCGCAGTGATGAGTCTGATGTTATTCTGCTCTAACACCTGCTGCTCAACCTTTCATCATTGTATACATGTCTTAAAGTTCTTTCCTTCATTTGTTCACAGGCAAAATTTTTTGGCTACCTTGATTGAACAAAGAGCTGTTCTACTAGGACAGGCAAGCTGTGTGAATTATCCTTATTTCTTAGCCAAAAGCTCTTTTCCAAGATCAGAACATTTTCTGTGTGAAGGATCTATATTTCAACCCTGAGAAAAGCCTTCCAACATGAATATAATTACGCAATTGATCTCCTATCCTTGCATTGGAACAGGATAATGAGTTGATTTGATACTTCAAACTGTTCATGGGACTGACAGCATGACAGACCACGGTTATTTAGCAAGAACACATTGGGGAAGAGTGAACAAAAACTGCTCATCAGTGTACTGATTTAATCCTCAATATGGCCAGCACTGCAACCACACAAAATTGTTGGATTAGAAGCAAAATGAAAATCAAAATTAGAGTTTGAAAATTACTGAGTGCTTTGTGATCTGTACAAATGGACTAAAAATACATTTTTATGTTAATATTTGAAAAATTATAAGATTAATAAGGTTAAATAATCCAAAGAAAAGGTCATTTATTAATGGAATAAGACTAAAATCACATGCATACTCTACTAGATGAATGTGGAATGAAAAAATCACAACTCTTATTTGATATTTACGGAATACAACTCTCTGATAAGGAATTTAAATGGAATTGGGAGTTTAACAATATATTTGAAAAAGTATCAGGTGATTTACCTGGAGTACTGCATCCAGCCCTGGGGTCCCCAGTACAGGAAGGACATGAACCTGAGTTCAGAGCAGGGACACAAAGGTGATTAGATGGATGGAGCACGTCTCCTATGAGAAAAGGCTGAGAGAATTGGGATTGTCCAGTCTGGAGAAGAGAAGGCTCCAGAGCAACCTTATTGTGGCCTTCCAGTATCTAAAGGAGGCCTACGAGAGAGTAGGAGTGTGACTTTTTACAAGGACATGTAGCGATAGGACAAGAGAAGAATGGCTTTAAACTGACAAGAGTAGGTTTAGGTTAGATATTAGGAAGAAATTCTTTACTCTGAGGGTGATGAGGCACTGGCCTAAGTTGCCCAGAGAAGTTGTGAATGCCCAATTCCTGGAAGTGTTCAAGGCCAAGCTAGAGCACCCTGCTCTAGAGGAAGATGTCTCCGCCCATGGCAGGGAATTTGGAATTAGATGATCTTTAAAGTCCCTTCCAACCCAAACTGTTCTATGATTCTATGATTTATCAATGAGTTTCATTTTTTAGTGTGGTGACTTTATCTAGGATATGAAACATATGAGAGAGAATTGAGAGTCATTACCCAGAATAATAACTTTTTTCTTTGAGTTTTATTATTGTGGAGGAAAGAAAGAAGTGTGTTTTGATTTGTTTTCCTTGTGTGAGATTCTGAGTCTTGTCTTAGTTGGAGTTTGATCATCTGAAAACTAATCAGACTAAGGAATTATGAAATATAGATTCATGAGTGGCTTGATGGTGTTGGAACATGGTTCACAATACAAAGAAATTTTATAAGCACTCTCATCCTCAATGATTACCTTTTAAAATTTTAACTTTGACCAGTTGGAGACGTTTTAATACAAGGATCTTGATAGTTCATATTCAGAAGATGAATCCAACTTTATAACAGTTTCAGGTCTGAGATCCAGTTTAAAAACTTGTTTTGAGCATTTTTGTTAAAAGAACTCTAAAAGGATCCACGGCTTTTTAGCTTCTACAAAAAAGAAGTCTTAAAACTTCTGAAAACAAAAGTGAAAACTTTTAATGGAGATTTATCTTTCATTAATTTATGAAAGGGTTTTTTGGTTTTAGAGTTGAAAAATTAATTAAAATCCTATTAAACATGTATGAATTAACTTACTATTTTGTGCTTAGATGAATGAAGTACTTGTAGTGTTGTTTAAAACTGCAAAAAAAAATGAATTTACAAACACACACTAATATTGATCCTCATCAAGGAAACTGCTTTCAAAATTTTTCCTGAGCTGTTTTTCCCAGAGGGTGCTAGTTGTGCTTAATTTTTCCAAGTCTTTGCAACTGGAAAAGAAAAAGCATCTTGTCTACATTATTCTGTTCCCAGAGACTCTCTCCCTGACACTATGAAATGATACAAATTCATGATAATGGTGAAGCCCCTGCATGGGCATTTAGTAGGAATCTGCTTATTTGTGAAGATATTGTCTCTTAGATGATTTTTTTTCTTGGGCATATGGAGATGATGGAAACCAAACCTGTTGGCTTGATGTTTCTTCTGAAACCCTAATAAGAAAACAGTCATTCCATATGTCAAGTTCCATGTTTTCATATTTTACAATGTCTATTCAGACAGGTAAGCCTTTTTGGTTCAGCAAGACATTTTCTCATATGGCTGTAGTTTCATTCTCTTATTCTTATTTCCTGATAAACTTCAGTTATCTTTAAATTTGGAACCATTCACTTCTCTGTATTTTGGACTTGGATATTTTTGCCATCAGGAGCATAATAGATTGTGGTACATGACTACCATTCAGTCCATACTAATAAAATGCCAAACTAAGGCTGCCTCTGGCTCTCACCAGTGCAAAATGTGTTGACTCATATTCATCTTTAATGTCTTGGTCAGCACATGAGACAGGCTGTTTGAGCAAAATGGCGACTGCTGAGTCTCTGTGTGTTTCCAGGTACTTTAATGTCCCAGGCACTTTAATGTTCTTGTTCTCTGGTGCAAGGGGTCAGAGAGATGTGAACAACTAGAACTGCATGTTTGTAAACAACTGGATTAAAAAGCTGTTTTCAGGACGGCCTGTTTGTATTCCTATATTATTCATGCTCTGCAAACTCCCATGAGGTCAATGAATTTCAAATTGTAGCTGAAATTCACTTACAGTTGCATTTTTCACTTTGAAACTTCTGGAGTAGATGTCACAGGTCTGAAACAACTGTGTTGGTGTGCATCTCCCTGATACATGAAATCAGTCAAAAAACAACCAAAAAACCCCACCCCCAAGAAAATACAGACTAACCTAAAAGTTGTTTGGCTTCATGAATTTCTGTTGGACAATCCACATACAAGCTTGCTTTCTTACAGTATAGCCTGCTGCTACTCTTTGTCATAATCACTTAAATTTTGAGTTACTCTATTTCATCTCCGTCAAGAGAAATTGGCAATTTAATGCCAATCCAGACATAAAGTTCTACTGAGCTGGATCAGGAAAGCAGGCAAGGAAAAAGTGTCTTTTCCCAGAATGCCAAAATCTTTTCAATTGTTACTTAATGCAAATTTTTTTACCTGTGTTTATTTGTAAGGTTCCATCATGCTGCTTTTTCAGACTCAGCTCTCCATTCTTCCAGGACACAGTGCTTGGTCCTTAACTGTTTCCGCTCAGTACTTACTTAATGGAAGACAACCCCAACATACTAATCCTAGTTCAAAATTAGATTCATAATAATAACCTCAAAACAATATGGGTTAAACAACACCAGTAATGTCTGGACAAAATTGTAATTAAGTATAGCCTGAAAGACCTAAAGTTTTCTCCTAGACTTTGGGCATCTATTTGATAATATTAACCGGTGTACGTGAAAACAGAGACTTCAAGAATTTCACCTGCTTGATTTCATAGGGAATTGTAATTACAAGTTGCGGCTATTTAAATGAAGCAGTTAACCCCCTGATCTCAATAAGGCTAAGTAATGACAATTAGCTTATTATACATTTAGTCTATTTTTCCACGGCTGAAATATGGTGCCAGGAGCATATTACGTTTGTCCCAAAGCTTTAGCAATTTGCCCTTTTTTATCGTAGTTCAGCTTACACTTTTTTTGCATATATCTGGTCAGACTCACAGGTAATATAGTTGCTATGATTAAATTGAAGTAAGTTACTTCTAAAGAAACTGTTCATATTACTGTTTATAGCCTATCTACTACAAAGAGAGGAGGTTGAAATTCTGGCTCATATAAATGAGACACAAAATTTTAACTCAGAGATAATTATAATTTGAAAAGATTGGAGCCTATGAAGTCTTCTAGGGAATTTCATAAATGAGGATAGTAAAGACTAAGAGACAGTTGTGATCTGCAGCTGTTTTGCTGCTTTTCTGTTAGTGCAAAGAGGTACAAGAAATCTGAAGACATTACAGGAAGATTCTGGGACTGGAATACCGGTCCACTCAACCTCCACTAGCTACCAGCTACCCACAGAGCTGCTTGAGTTCAACAGATAACAGTGCAGGACAAGAGGTAACACTCACAAGCTGAAACTTACATTACATTTAAATATAAGAAAACCCTCTGTCACAGTGAAGGGAGGCTGAGCACTGGCACAGGTTGCTCTGAGAGACTGGGGGCTCTCCATCCTTGGCAGTACTCAAAAGTCAACAGAGCATTATTCTGGGAAACTTACTCTAGCTGAACCTGCTTGAGCAGGGGGCTTGAACTAGACAGCCTCCAGAAGTACCTTGCAGCCTCAGTAATTTTGTGATTTTGCAACCACCAATTAATCGAATGACTAAGTGACTCCTGATTTTATCCACAGCTGCTTAAGTTCTGAGCAGAGAGCTGACTAGCTCCCCTTTATGTAAGAGATAGAAGATGTACACCCATAGTTAGGATGCTAGTTTTAATTCTCTGCCTAAGGAGTTTTGTACATCTCTCGCCTACCAGGCTGACTATAGTCCACTTTCCGTAGCTAAACAGTATTAGAATAAATTTTATCAAAAGATGACTCGGAGAGTTTGCAGGCCTACAAAACTCCAAAATCACATTTTCATTATTCACACTGAAGGTTTATATGCCTTCTGGCATAGGAAAGAGGTGAATCTAGGTATTATATGGATGAGATGAGTCTATTGCAAAGATTTCCTCATGAGATTTTCACCTATGAATGCTACACAGCACTGGGTGCCTTCCTGGACAGGGAGCCAGGCTTGTGTCATTGAAACACACCTCACTTCAACTACATGCCTTTCCGTGGTATTGCCATAACTCTGAAGAATTATTGTCCTGGCTTTTGCATCCCACTATGATGCGACAAGCTGTTCCTCAGCTTGTCCAGAGCCTGAATGCCTGACCTAGAGAGAAGTCTACCAGACATTTAGTTGCCTAACGAGGACAAGCTGCCAGCTTAGCGGTCCAGTGACCAAATTCTTCTGTGAATCAAGCCTTTGAGTAATGTAGGAAGGAGAGTAAAAAAACACAACAGATGCAGTTGCCTGAAATGGACTGCCATTGTCCCAAAGGAAGACCATTTCCTTATCTAAAAATCATGTTCTTTGTTTATAATAGTTTGCATAAGATCTTCAAACATTAAAGTCGTGTCACCTAGACATTTGTAAATGTCAGGTGAAACTAGAAGCCTGTGTGACATTCAAGCAGTTTGTCTGTACTTGTACTTTTGTTTTTTAAGTAACGAGAGATCATTTCATGTTGACAAGGTAGCTGTTGATTAAGCTGAGCCATGAAGTAATACATCCAGAGAAGATGAGATGATAAAAACTTTAAATCTCTAGCAGAAGGTTGGATAAGACCTTTTATTGTCTGAGATATACTTGTGAGTTAACTAATTGTGAAATGATAATAAATGATTTAATTATTCCCCATCTGTTAGTAATTCAGTTAGATCCTGCTCCATTTGCATAGCTGCAGTCCTTCCATCACTGTTCTTTGCAGTCCCTATCCATTCTGAAGTCCCTAGAGTTAAGCTATATTAATAGCCCCTGAGGTAAAGATAGGAGAGTTCTTTAAAATCACTTTCTCCCCTTAAATCCATCATGCCTATAATCTTACCATTGCATTTGCAGCATTTTTAAACATAATAAATACTGCATTTATGTAGTCTGAAAAAAAAAACCAAAAATGGATGAATTCTTTTTTCGTCCAAATTACTATAGAAAAAAAAGTTGAGAATTTGAGGTGAAGATTCAACCTTACAATAAGTACGCTTGAAAATAATATTCTCAAAGTAAGGACATGAAATTAGGAAACTAAAGAGAAAGGGTGACTTGTCATGCCCCAAATATATGGTGAATACACAGGATACAGACTTCTACATTTTAATGAGAATAATTCATGGCAGTTTACATTTACATTAGGCCACCGGCAGCTAACATTATCATTCCTCCACTAAATTTCACATTGTTTTAACTTTAAGCATCAGGTTCACAATAAAATTTTGGGGGTGAGGGACATTTCTGTTTACATCTCTGTGAGACAAAAAAAAATCCATTATTTTACCTTTATTTCTTGGGTAACTGAGAGAAAGATGCTTTGTTTAAAAGGAAAGACAAGGTAAAGAACATTAAGCTCCAAAACCTCTTGGTCCTTGTCATTTGATGTCAGTGAAAGATGAGGAGGTTCTCCCTGCCCCTGCTTTAGCTGATGTGTTCATTCAGCACAGAGGGCAAAAGCAGGGGTAAATATCATCACCATGAATTTAGGATGGGTAGGCAATACTCACAGTTAACGTTCTCTGTTCTATACTTGTTGTAGTGCGCTGGTTTTGACTGAGGTAGTTAACTTTGTTCACAGTGATTGGTATGGGGCTGTGTTTTGGATTTGTGCTGAACACAAGGTTGATAATATAAAGATGTTGTTATTTTCGCAGAGCAGGGCTTACACAGAGCCAAGGCCTTTTCTGCTTTTCATATTACCATGCTGTCAAGGAATCGGGCGTGCAATGAGAGGCTGGGAGGAGAAGCAGCCAGGACAGGTAACCCAAACTCACCAAAGGGATATTCCAGATCATATGGCATCTTGCTCAGTATATAATGTGGGGACATTTAGAGGGATGGCATTTTTCTTCCCAAGTCACCATTACATGTGATGGGGCCCTGTCAGATGACATGACTGAACACCTGCCTGCCCATGGGAAGCAGTGAATTAATCCCTTGTTTTGCTTTGTTTGTGTTTGTAGCCTTTGCTTTTACTATTAAACTGTCTTTATCTCAACTCCTGAGTTTTCTGGCTGTTACCCTTCCAATTCTCTCCCTGATCCTGCTGATGGGGGAGTGAGTGAGCAGCTGCGTGGGTCTTGGTTGCCTGCTGGGGTGAAACCATGATATGTAGGAAACGGGATTTATATTTCCCTCCTTAACTGGCCTCTGGGGAAACGTGGATGGAGACAGATTTTCAGGAGGTTCAGCTAGTGTTTCCTTCACCCCCTCTCTCCCTGCCTCCCTCCTTCCCAAAGCAGCAGTCAGAACATCTAGAGCAATTTCTCATAGTTCAGCATTACTGACCCACGTAAGTTATCACTGCCCAAAACTCCTCTTCCCTGTGGATAGCATACCCCAATTCAAGACTAGAGGAATATTAAACTACCTAAGTCTCACAGAAATGAGGTGCCTCTAAGGACTTCGGTTTTGTCCAACTGCAATAAGGAAAACCCTTTTCTAGGATAAAGGAAAAGCATATCTTCTTTGTATCCCTCATATGTAAATGGCCTAAAAATTAAGGAATTCCTTGTAAACATCCATGTCTTAAGGATTCTTAAGAGAGAAGAGGCATTCATAAAGCATTTTGCCTATATCTTGCCAATTTTGCCTGTAAATTGCCAATTGCTTGGTGTAAGTAGTCAACAACTTTGTGTTTCACTTTGTTTTACACTGTCACTTTAACCTGCGCTTAAGAAGCTGTCTCCTCTTCCCTTCGATAAGATACACTAATTAATTGGGTGACCTAACAGCATTTGCTACACAGTCTTATTAGCTCTTGGATTAATGTATTTAAACCTAAGTAAACCAAACAGAGATTTTACCTTTCTTTCAAGCTAACTGTCTTTTAACAATTGTATTTGCCTTTGAAACTATGCAGCAAATTCTTCTGGAAGGACATAAAGGGAAAAAAAATCATTATCATCTTTTTCAACTCTATGACTGCTCTTCACTCAGACGTGAAGAGCCTCGGGTGACATGACTTAGGCCAATTGTTTCACTTATCAAAAATAGGTAACATAAGCCCTCGACAAATCTGTCTGCATGGTTGTTTTTGACCTCTTATTGAGTGGTTGTCAATTGTCACTTTGACTCACAGTCTTGCATTAAGAGGTCAGAGAAATATTGCTTTTCTGGGGCAGATTTGGATTGACACAGTTGTTTTTTTCAGCACTATATCACCAAGTTTATGCTTTGCTGCCCTGATCATTTAAACACCTGAAAATATAGCACTAGCCAAAGGACAATAACAAGAAGCATATTTTTTATTCTATTTTATGTCATTTCACTTGTGCTGAACATCAAAAGGTTGAGACTCTGTGTTGGGCATGTAGACCTTAATACTGAAAGACAATTTCTGTCTACATGTGCATCTGTAAGTACATAACTATGCAAAAAATAAGTGCACACACATTTTCTGCTCTGGCAACCCCACTTAACACTGTGTAAAGTGACATTACATCATCTGCAGATTCTGGCTGAAGAACATTTCATTGCATAGAAGCCTTGGAGTAAATTGTAATTTGTAATTGTATTTATGTGCCAAAATTGTAATTTGTTCAATCTCGTTTTCTTAGCCCCAGCACAAAGAGAAGGAGCATGTGGTGATGGGTCAGAGTGGTTGTTTAAGAGTTATAGGAGTGTGACAGAGGCCTTAGCCCAGTAGTATATATTAGAGCAGAATCATCTCTGCTTTAGCATGCACTGAGAGTGATCAGTCATGGGTCATGGAGCAGGGAATTGCAAATGGCTCTTTGCCACCAGTCTTTATCACAAAAAAACAAAGTGAAGCTCAGACACAGTGGAAAATCAAGGTAAGACCATATAAGTATAAAGACAGATATCATTCCACATTTACAAAGGAAAAGAATAAATGAAAATGACAAATATGGATCCAACACAGAAACAGGACAAACATTTTTATGCGGTAAGCTACTGAGTCATTTTCATTAAGTGTTGCTTTATTGTACCTTTGTCTGTTTTCTTTCTCCTTTTTACTCATGCTGGAGTTAGTTTTCCAAATCCCCGATCCACTTCAAACAAACAAATTCCAGAAAGTCACTGCTAGAAAAAATGCATGTAGTTATTTATTGAAGAAAAGTTTACTGCGTTCTTGAAATGTACTAAACCCTTTACCCACCTACAGTCAGGAGAATATTTAAAATGCATGTTCAGTAAAAGCTTTTACCTGAAACTCTGTTTAAATTTTTTCAAAACATGACTGTTGGAGCCTGTTGAGATTTTGTTGTAGGACATGGATTTGACCTTTGGAGCTCACTATTTATAATGCAGCTGGTGAGATGAAATCCTACCTATGCAGAAAAAGCACACCTGCTGAATAAAATACATTTTTTGGGTTTGTTCTCATTTTGTGTGTGTGTGTGTGTGCATGTTGTGTTTGTTTGTGTTTGTTGTTGGTTTTGGTTTTTGTTTTTGAACAGTTTGTGCTTATCCTGGTTGCAAGAAAGACCCATTTCAGTGCACAATGATGAAATAAAATAGACAGCCACCAACCTGTTCAACAGCAGCTGGAGGGCAGCCTCTGTGATGGCTGCTGCTTTGCTTCTCTCGTGGTCCTGCTTTGAAGCGGTATATGCTGTCCTCTAGAGCACCTGGGTAGGCACCAGGACCTGCTGGCAAGAGGGATTGAAGCAGGTGGCTCAAACACATCAGGAACACACAGGTGAAACCCTAAAGAGTTTGGGAGACTGATGGATTTTTTGATTGCTGATTTTATTTTATTTTCTTCTTTATTACTTAGTATTTGAAATTTAAAGGGTTTTTATCTATTTCCAAGCTACATATTTGAAAAGCAAGACAATACCATTAAGAAAGAATCAGCAATCATAAATTATTCCTATGAAATATGTCTTACATTCTCTGTACAGCATTTCCCAGGAAGTTAATATTCCTGCAACCTCTTAAACATCTCATCTAAAACAAGCAAGCAAACAAAGAACCAGAATGGCTTGACAAGACTTCTGTGATTTCTGCCAAACTCAGCCAGTATTAAATTTGCTATTAAGAAGTATAACCAGCAGTCAAAATTTGGTCCAGTCAAAATAGACTTTGTTTACACTGATTTAGTAGCTTTATGAGATTGCCTAGTTGCTTTCCTGAGTTCCCTCAGCAGGTGAAATTACTTGCTGAGCTGCACAAAATCATGCTGGGAAATAGCTGTGCCATGTAGATCTTGCCCATATTTATTTAATGTTATGTTACAGGTCGAAAATGAAAAGCATTTATATTTAAAACATAGCCAATGTGATTATGACCTATAAAAGCAAAAGAAAAGTCTGGGTAACAAATGAAACTATAACTTACATGCTGGTTTTGATGTCATTGTTTCTACTGCTTCAGCAACAGCTGCCTTTGTGGTTTTGCAAACCACAAACAGTATGTTAGTTTTATATCCCTTCCTTTCTCTAGTTATAGGTCTCCCTCTAACCACTGGCATGCTGTCTCATTAAAGCCTATGTACCCTGAACTGCTTTTGGATTAGGAAGGCAGGAGATCTCCGAAAAGTCATGTATCAGCCATGACAATTACATTTGGAGGTCCTTAGGAGCCATACATCTCCCTGGAATGGGTCTAAAGAATGGTACAGACACCTGCCTTCCTGACCTCTGTATGTCCCAGAGGACTGAAGCTTGTTATGTACTCTTCATGCTGAAGTAGCAAATTCAAGCTCAGCATGTGTAATGAGAACATCCTTACTCTATCCCAGGAAAAATGAGAAGACCAGCCTCCAACCAGACATTGTACGGAAGGTCATAGCCATCTGAGCCTGTCCATTCAGCCAGTTTTCAATACACCTCTCTCCCTGCTTATCTAATCTGTACTTCAATACATGAGGATGTCCCAAGACATCGTCTAAAATTTTGCTAGAGTTGAGACAAACACCATGGACTACTCTTCCCTCATCCACCAAGCCAGTCATTGTACAAGGTTGTCATGTTGGTTAGACGTGACTTCCCCTTCATAAATTCATGATGATTATCTGCAAATACCTTCATGTCCTTCATGTGTTTGGAAATTGGTCCTGGGATTGTTTGCTCCATCACCTCACTAAGTGCACAAAAACACTTCTTAGGTTGCACTTTGCACATGACAAGAAAAGATGACGCTAATAAATTGACAATGTGAAGGAAGACACCAGGGTTTTAGTGAAGGGTACAAGCATTAGGTTTTGATGCAAAACTTTTTCAGTTTTTAAACTATTTTTTTATATCATAATTTATTTCCTCAGTTCTAGTTTTAGTCAGCAGTACCTACTGAGACTAAAATACAAAGCATTCAATCCTGTCAGTATTATCTCTAAGTTCTATTTGATAAGTTTCTTTCTGAAAAGCTGAACCTAAGGTACCAGTGTCAGCACTGATCTTCTATTCTAGTTTTTCTTGCTTCCTTTCTAACAAAGCAGGTCTTTCTTCATAGCAGTTTTGCTAATTCATTCCTTAGCTGCTTCAGACCAATGTGTTGAGCAGACTCAGCAGGATAGACGATGACAGAAGGTGTAGGTTGACTTAATATTTAATAAAATACTTAATAAAAAGAGTAAAGCTCTAGCTATACCCTTGCTTCTCTATTCCTATCCCATAATGTTCTGTTATACATCACAATGGGTCCTGATCTTCCAGACTCTTTTCACAGAGTTGCACTCTACCACTTCAGTACTTTTTTGGGGTAAACAAGCTGCACTGAAATCTAAAGTGCTTTTCTTCTTTTATGACTAAGCAGTTTAAATTGTAACATGTGAATACTGCGGGAAGTTCTGTAACCCTCGTTTTGCTAGTCCTAAAAACTATTGCTGGCTACGATATGCTTCTGTTTATATAAATGTTATTAACATTCAGTAAAAAATGTGGTAGAAAATACTGGCTGCATCACATGGGCAGTGTTCTAATGGTTGAATTTTAAGCTATTGCACCCCAAATCAAAATTTCAAGCTTTTTAAACTACAGATCTCTAGTTGTGACATCAGACCATGGGAACACGCAGACATGCAGCTTTGCCAAATCAACTCATAAAACACCCTGGGTAGGATGAAGCTTAAATCTTGTACTGAGAGTGTATCCTAGTTCCCTTGCCAAAGCAAACAATGCAGAAGAGTGACAGATATGCCATTCTTCCGTGATTTTGAAGACAAGTGCAAATACTATTGACATACCTAAAAGGCCGTTATCTTTAACCTGCAGTCTTAGGCACAGTCTAAGTCACCATCTTCTGTCTAAATATTAAATTAAATATTCTTAAGGATGGAATATTTGAAGACCATATCTGGCACACGAAGGAAAATAATAACAATGATGGCAATAGTAATGCAATAATAATAAATTACAGGAAAAAACATATTCATGTGGAAGCTGAAACTTTGTCATATATAAGAACCTCTCTCAGCATGAAAAGATCAAATTGTAAGGGGCTGGAGGTTTCCAGATAATCTGCCTTATAGTGGATGGTCTATTTATGTGCTAAGCAGAATGCCGGTATTTCCTCTATATGATTTTTCCAATGTATTTGTCAAGGCATTTGAGAAGATTGTAGTTTTAAAAGTGTTTCTAAGCTTTTAAATCAAAAGCAAAGGAAAAAGATCAAGAATTTTATATCCCTAATAGGGAAGATATATCCTGCTTTTGATAAAACTGTGTGAAATCAGGTGTTAGAATATAACTTCTCTCTAGCTGAAGCGCTGCAAGGGCATGAATAAAGCTGAGTGGTTGCTGATAGTTTGCTTAGATTTCTCTGCATCTAATCAGTCTCACAATACCAGAGACTTCTCTCATTGTAGGAGCTGACAGAATTTAGTGACAATCCTTTCTGAAGGTCTGTTCTGAGAACTACAAGTACTTAGCAAAGCAATGAAACAAATGAAATAGCTTTGTTCTTCATATATCCAATGCAGTTAATGTCTCTATCCCTTTCATTTTAAATCAGACAATACTGCTATTAAGATGCAGAATAGGCTTTTCAAGGATTGTAGGTTTCCTCTAAATTTCAATGACCAAGGGAATTGCATTGTTTATTTACTATGTGGCTGGGAGCTAAGAAGGTTACATACAAGTTTATAATTTGTATTTTCACAGCAGATTTTTGCTTCAAATTCAGTGACCCATTTAGCTGCAGTAGAAGGTCACTGTTGCTAATTTACTCTCATTCATTGGTCTCAGTGACAGAATTTAATTATTTCAGCCTAGTTCATAGTGGGAGAGCAGCTGCAGTACTTAAAACACTGTAATGAAAATCAGTAAACCCTCACCTTCTCTCAGCAAAAGACCAGTTAAACTTATGGTCTGTAATCTCAACTCCAAAAAAGCCATATACTTTACCTTAATAAATGGGAAATTTCAGCCATCTTACAGCTGTGCAATTGTTTTTTACATTGGAGCTGACTCACACTATTATCAATAGAAGCCTTCCTAAAAATTGAGGAAGATGTTATATTGAGTACTGTAAGTATGAAGAAGAAGGGGTTCTTTTAAACAGGATCCACAGTCTTTGAGATAAGGCTCACAGTGCTTTTAGAGGCAACTGTGCTCTCACTCAGTGTAGAAGGGATAGCACACTGAAGCCAGTGACAACTGCAGGGGGTTAGCTGGGTAATACATTAACAAAGAGAAGGATCTGGCCTGTTCATGCGCTCTAGGATGAGTAGTAAAATGACAGGAAATCCAAAAGTGCAGCTAACTCTTCTGCCACTTAAACATGTGAATATTATGCTACATGACTTGGTTGCACTGGATAAGAAAAAAAACCACCTCAAGAAAACAAGACAGGCATAAGGCATTCCTCGCTAAAGGGACTGGCTTGTCAGGCTGGCCAAACTCAGCAAAATTGGCCCAGGTTCAAATTTGATAAAATGTTCCACTATATAGCTATCCACCTTAATAAACTCTTCTTTTATGGACTTCTGTGCATTTTGGCAGAAAAAGGAATGGTAAAAGTTATATACTGGAACACTCCTGCAGGAATTCCTTCTCGTCCAAAAAGAGTTCCCTGTGCAAAGTCCCTTTCCCTTTCATTTTTCAGAAGAATCTCATTTAGGATTCCTGAATAACATAAAACATGTTAAAATGGAATCTTCTGGAAGATCTTTGCTAAAACTTCTGAGGTGTTCTACAAACATCTTTTTTATTCTTGCATTGTGGCCTGAACTAAAAATAGTGAGAGTAACTCTTTGTATATGGAGGATAAAACTGTTAATTTTGTAAGAGAATGTTGGATATAAACTCTGAGGAAATATATAGACTATGTAGAATTTAGATATCTCTTTTTTTCCCCAGATTTTATGAACTCTTTATGAGAAACGAGACATGTTTGCAGTGTTATTGACATAAAATCTGTAAGCAAAGCATGGATTTCTATAAGCTCCAGAGAAAACAAGCTATCTTTAAATATCAATGCCTAGTAGCTCATTACCTTGTGATTTTGACCAGGGGATTAATCTAGCAAATTATAGTTGTCTCGCAATACTCTTCCTCACCTGAAATACCATCAAATATTTGTTAATTAGCTATTTAACTCATGTGGCAAACTTGCAAAAATTATTAACTTTACAAAGCTTTCAACATCATCTTTCAAATATCTGGAGAGGAAAGGAGGTCTGTGGTGTTAGTGTGAAAGCCAAAACATGCTTTCCTCCTTATATTCCCTGCTTTACTACCAACTCTGAATGTACTGGTAGAATGGAAGAAGAATAGAGTATCTTTCTGGTTTGTGCTTAACTTTCCCCAAGACAACAGAGTTTTAAAACATAGCATTTATTTAGATCAAAACTTTGTTTGAAAAGAAATGTATTCAACATGGTCTCATGTTGCTGATAAGATTGTAGTGAAGGCACTGTTGTGGATTTTTAAAGGTAAGAGAGAAAAGAGACATTATTGGAGATCCTTATGAAAAGGAATTCTTGTAAATGAAATCATATAAGAATACTGTTCATCACAACAAAGTTACTAGAAAGTGGTTTCCAACCATTTCCAAGACTACTTTTAGAAAAGTCTAGAAGTCTGGAAACTAGAAAAGTAATTCTAAAGTAAGGAAGTGAAACAATTTGAGAATATATTTGTAATAGTATTAATACATTTACTGTCTTTCATACTTTGAACATAATTTCTCTATTTCCAGTCCCTCAGGAACTGTTCTTCTATTAACAACATAGAAATTTTGTTCATAATTTGTTGTCAGAATATTTGAGAACGTATTAAAATTCATAAGTATCTACCTTTACACTCATGGGAAAAACTATACTGTTTTATCCTAGATGTTTTGACATAACAAATAATTCAGTTGCTTTTACATAAAAATGCTAAATATTTTGTAAACAGTAATTACAAGTTGGGCTTTGTATGTTCACATTATTCACAGAACATATTAATAGACTAATATTTGCAGTATAGTTTTTGATTAACTACATTTGTCTTCTGAATTAGTTATCATCATTTGCCAATGAATGAGTTTAAACTGTCAATATGGCCATTCACACAACGAAAGAAAAAAAAAAGAAGAAAAAAAGACTTTTTTCTTCATCTATCACAATTTCTGGAACCACTCACAATAAATTGTAGTGTGACTATCATAGATCTAATTTTACGAACTGTAATTTCCAAATGTAGTTTCTTAAGGCAAGACATTTTTGTCACCAGAATAGAGATTTAAACAGTTCAGTTATCTTCAAAGGAGTGTATGTGTAGCATGGAGTATAGATATTTGTGGAAGAGGCACATCATTTCACAGTCTCAAAAAGGAGTGAACACTTTTATAACTACCACTGAATAAGGTGAATCTCTGTTAATCCATTATTGGAATTCTCATTAATGAAAAGGAAAATTATCACCTTTTATACTGGACCATTAGATGTGTTCAGAACATCCTTGGGAAGAGGCACTCCCAACAAGCAGGTTATTTAAAAATTGTCTTAGAAGGAGTGCCTTTGCCATCAGAGTTTCCACTAAAGCTGAAACTATTATTCCCAGATTAAAACTAAATTTGTTCTTTTTTGGACAAGAAAAAAAGTCACTTTGTACTGAATAGGGAACCAGAAAGATTGAAGCACTAGGCAAAGCTCCACCCATTCCAATGGAACAATAAGTATTCTCATTTCCTAGGGAGTTAGCACTATGATATTTATCCTTTACCCCATTTTAGACCACATTTTATATGTACAGTTTATAGTCATAAGGGACACTTAGATGAAACAGGCTGAAAAAGGGTGCTCTGGATACTTTTGTTTGAAGTCAAATAAAAACTGTCATCAGCATGTCATGTTCTGACTTTGCATCCAGCTCTGTCCTTTCTCTCCCCATGTGGATAATGTCTGACCAGGAAGAAAATTACTATATTTTCAACTACAGGAATGAAATCTGGCCTAATGGAAAGTTGGTTAAGTTACTTCCTGAAAGCTAATGACTAAAGAGAACTTTCCAGAAGCTGACTAATATCAGCAGAAATGTGGCTAGTGAAAGTCATAACAACCTAAAATACCTGCAGTTCGGATTTTCAGAAAGCTGTCTTCTGTTGCTGTGCAATTTGAGGACTGAGGGTTAGCAAAGTTTGAAAAATCAAATAGGCTTTACGTTCATACACCTGATATGGTCTCTGCTTATCAATGATGAGTTTGAGAAGCCCCACTGAGCCAATATGTTTGTTTGGGAGTATGCAGAACATTGGTCGAAACAGTGAGAGAAAACAGCATCTGAGGGGTCACAAAGTCCCTTCTCAGATGTGACCGAAAACTGTCACCTTCCAATACGGACAGTTTCATACTCTTTCTGTTCCATTCAAGGCTTCTGTACAGAATGCAGAAGATTCCTCTTTTATTTTTGCTTTTCTGCACTGATTCCTAAAAGAAAGGCTTTTCTAAATAGGTGGATTCATGACTTTACTGGACACAGAAAATATCCAGAAGAAAAAAAAGATGATGTTTATTGGGTAGCCATATGAAAAAGCTGATGTTTATTGGGTAGCCATATGAAAAATAAATAATAATCAAGTTCAAAAATTCAGCTGGCCTAGAAAATTTCAATTCATTAATATATCTAATTTGAATTTACATAAAAATTTAGACATACATCTTGAGATTTATATTTGCAATTCATAAATATGATTTACGTTTTCCTTGGATTTCAGAAGAAACCAAGCTTGGTGTGACCTCTTCTTTCTGAACAAATCAAGATCGCCTTAATGTGTCTGGATTAGCTACTTGGAATGGCAATTCTTTTAGCAAGTGAGTGTATAATGTCACAATCTGTTTCTAAGAGAAAATTTGCGATGTATACAGGAAAGTTTATGATATTTCTTTTTCTGGCATCTTTGTGTTTTTCAATCCCCTTTTTTCCCTCCTAACCATGCAAACTTAGAATTAAGTTTCCAAATAGTGCTAGTGCATTGTTTGATCGCTTTCACACTGCCTGCAGGGATTAGCTGAGGTGACACAAATTCTAATAAAATTTTACACCAATAAACTTGGCTTTAAGAGCAGATGTAAAAGTCCTGCTGATTGTCATGCATTTAGGCATTCATTCACAAGGAAGCCCAATACTGTGCATATATGAGACACGATTTTTCGCTATGCCGAAAGCAAATCTTCTTGCTATTGGATTGCTGCATTTCCCACTGCTAGTCAAAACGCTGTTCTGAAATCTCATACCAGGGAGATCTCGCTCTGTGGAAAATGCACCTCTTCAGTTCAAGTCAAGAGGTCTGACTTTTGCTCTATTCCCTATTCTCTGGCAATTTGCAGTCAATGTTTCCTTTATTGCTACAAATTAATGAGGAAAAGATTGTGGCACTAATTTTTGTTTCAGTGTGATGTTATGAAAGAGGTAATAAATGGCAAGAAGAGAGAAGGGAAGAAAAAAACAAACCAGAGACTCTGCAAAGATAAATGTAATATCCCCTTCACCCTCAAGAAATGAAATTATTCTGACGGGGTCAGAGATTCTGCTTGGCAAACCATCTTAAATTAATTACCTGTCTGACATTTTAAAGGAAGGTTTCATACCATAAATTTAACCCAGACAAAGCATTCTTTTTAATCTTGTCAGTATGCAAACTACTTTGCGCTGCTGTCTGTGAATTATTTATCAGAGAAATGACCCCGAAGGGTGAAAGGAAAATCAAGAGTATTTGATGTCAGGTTCTGCAGCCTGATGTACTTCTCTACCTTAGATCTGTACCTGTTAACAGTTGCTTAAATTCTCTTGGTTTGATGCTGCTGATATATAACTCTCATGCTGTGCTTCTCTGAAGCCTAAATTTTTTTTTCCATTTAAATTACTTCTAAAACTGTGTTCCAGAAAATAATTGTATCTACTTTCCATTGAGAAACAAAAGTTAAATAAAGGGGGCAAACTCAACTGTCTTTCTGTTTCATATGTTTTCATTAGAAAAAGTATGCAGTATTGATGACTGTTGTTTTTTTCTCCTGTACTCAAATACAATCTGTAATTGTAAGTAATCTGCAAAACCTGATTTTTTACTTGTAAATTGCATCAAAACATTATTCCTGTAACAAGTTATGTTACATTAATAATGGTTATATGAATATTTCATATAGGCTTTACTATTACTCCTTAGTAATTACTTAGTTTTACTTAGTATTATTCCCGAAAGAAAAGACCTCTAAGTGTAACTGCAACATAAAAGATAATTATAACTCAGGGACCAAAACAAACAAGAACATAGCCTGACTAATACCTAGTCCTGGTTAACATTGAACCTTTTTTCTTAGTCACTCTGGATTTCTACATGATTCTCTGAAGACATCAACCAAGTTAGCATCTGATATTTAGAAGAAAGTCAGATTTGGAAAAAAACCACATTAGCCAATTGTAAAAACTTAAGCAAGTAATGCTACTATATTCATTTTTCACTTTGAGAACATTTGCTCCCTGAATGTGCATTGTTAATTTTTTATGCTTCATGTTTCAAAAGAGTTCCAATTTTTTAGGTTACCATGCATCCTAATGCTTTTGTTCTACCGTTTTTCATCTTCAGTGGGGGTGATTTTTTTCCTACCACCAGACTTTCTTCTTCCTTTGTGCCAATGACTGAATGTTGCAAGAGTGAGACATGAGATACTTCATGATAAAAATCTGTCTAAACAAAACGTGGAGAAGCTTTTATTTTACTCTGTACTCCTAATGAAATAAGTCAGTTCTGACAGATAATTCTCTTTTCAAGAAATATTTGTCAGATTTCTACTTAGGTTTTTAAGTATCCTAAGTATTTCAAACTTACTTTCAGTTTCCTCTTTAAGAGTTGGTGAAAGATTAACTATGTATGGCATAAAATCAGGAATATGACACCAGTTAATTGCAGGTCTTCCCACTCTAAGGCTGTATCCACTTTTCCTTTGTTTTTACCGTAAAACTCCCAAGAAATAGTTAAAGGACTGCGTACATCCTCCAAAATCTATTTACCTACAAATTCCCCTCTGCAGATTTGTGTATCTCTACAAAATACACAACTAAAAAACTTTTGCTTACTGAATTTCCCTGATCTCTCTTTAAAGAAGTGTAAGTATGAGCTCTAGTGTCCACAGATAAATTTTAATTAGGGATTTTGGCTGTTGTTTAACTATGATAATTTCCCCTGTGATTTCTGTTCAGCTGATTTCACTTCTTCCCTTGGCCCTGGCTCAAACCAAGTGGATCATCAGTGCTGGGGCTGTGATTGGAGACCATCCTACTAAAAGCTGCATTACAACATCTTCCTTCTACTTGAAGGTTTTTTTATATTTCCCAACTGATATGTGAGGGTGGTTAAGAATCATACAAGTGCAGAGAATTTCCTTTATCTAGATTTAAATAATATTTTAAAATATTATTTTATGCTAATTACTGAAGCTATTCTTTGAAGATAAATAAAATAGACCCTACTTGTTCTTTATGGATATACCAATAGCAATTAAATTTTGATGTTCACTCTCCATGACTGCTTTTAGATTTGTTCACACTGGAATTGTTGCAGGACTTTTTCAAGCTGTTAAAATACATATTTTTTTAAAGTCATAATGAGTAGACTGTATATTCTTCATTTCCTAGGTAGCTGAGGCTGAACACTAGTAGAGAAGTAATAAAACTACTCTCTCAAGATACGCACTGGTGGTCTTGGCTATGCTCCCAAACTCCAAACCGTTCTGAATGAAATTCACCCCTCTGAAGCACCAGCTAAACCTTATCTGTGCTCTGCTTGCTGGCACACCAGCCTTTCCCTGTTGCTCTGCAAAGAAATGGATTTCAGCCACAGTGTGTTCAGACCTTTAGCATTTCAAGTCTATTTCATTGACCATGTGTCTTCTTTTATTCCCCTGAGAGCATTATTATGAGATTCTACTATTCTAATTTGTAATGAAATATCATTTGTATGGGTTTGGTTTGTTTTTACTTAACCTTGCATTTTCATTGATCATCTTTAAACTTTGTTCTTTCATGATGACTTTTCTTTGTCCTTCACAAAGACCTAATACGCATAATGAGATGTACGTAGTGCAATGCAACTGGAGCAGCAAGGAAAATCTAGCAAAACTTTCCTCTCTGCTGGAGGGTTGTTGTACTTCATGTTGCACATGGAGATGTCATGGAAAAGGACATGACACGTGATTACCATACATTGTTAATGTTCCTGGCTTCCCTCGTGGCAAAGTGTCCACACTCGGCTTGCTTAAAATTTTAGTCAGAGAGTGAATATGTTCCTGAAATGTGGCACAGCTCAAATGAATGATGCACAGGGGCAAAGCTCTTCTTTTTCTCAATAGGCTGGTATGTAAGCCTGAGGCATCACATAGAGTTTTAAAATATATTAGGGTCTGTTAAGCAGTTGTTTTAGCATTTAAATCCTATAGTTTGCTGTGGGATTTTTTTGTCAGCTTTCCTTTGCTGTTTATTTTCTGCCACATAACTATTCCATTTGTTTTGCCTGTGTGCTAACAATTTGTGGTGAGAATGCCCTTCAAAACACAGCATCCCTAACAATTCAGCATACTACCTTTCACCTTGGATAAGGCTTTTATTTATTTTTTAATAAATTCCACCTCATTTCTAACACATTAAACCTCATTATAGAGTAATTTCCCTTGGTATGAAAAGACCTCATTAATTGTTCTATTCAAAAACGATTATCTCTCAAATGGATATTATAAGGGAAGTATAATGGATAAGGGGTTTTTTTCCACGTTGTGCTTGAGCACTGCTTTTTCTCGAGTGATTAGTTTTGCTGCATCTGTGTTTACTTAAGAACCTGAAGCTAAAATAATTAGTAACAGGTGGCTGAGGTCTTTATGATAATCTGCCTACTTTTTAGGTATGCTTCTATAAAAGGTTTTCAGTTCCCACATTCTGGTTCTTTCCCATATTTAACAGGCTGTAATGAGAAGTGATCTTGTACAGTGTAGTACGGTACTCAGACTTACTTGGTTCTAGGAGAGGTTTTATTTTAACAATTTTATCTGGCTGTATGACACACATTTTACTCTTTAGTAATAACAAACCCCACTTCATCTCTTCCTGTTATATAGGGGTTTTCATGGTAATTATTTTCTATGGCCCAGTTTTCTAAGGATATGCTTGGATTTCTAGTTTATTCTGTGTTTTTACATGCGTTCTTTCCTGATTTTGTTTTAAGGAATTTTCAGTAGACTTTGCCTCTACGGCTGTACGCTGAATTTTTCGGATCCTTTTCTGCTGATTCTGGTGATGTTTAAGAGACAGCTTTTAAACTTTTAATATTGTACTATTAGGAGGTCTTGAAAATTATGACCAAGTTTCTTTAAATTTATGTATTAAGTATGTTTACCTAAAATGTGGCATCTGTGTATCTGAACTACTTAGCTATCCAGCCATGAATGCAGTGAGAACAAGAAGTCATTCAGCTGTGCATGATGGGCTGGATATGGTTTATTGACATTTATGACTGCAAGTAGGAGGTTGCTACAGCTATCTGAACACTCAGGCAGGGTGGTCTTGTATCAAGACCAAGATGGAAAGCCAAGATTATGAAACCATCCATGCAGCTACTCCACAGCCAAGTGGTTTTGACATATGCTAGGGATATATGCAGCTATAATTCAAGAGCCCCACTGTGCCCAGCTCATTTCAGGGGTTTGAAGGGTAGCTTTCCAAATCCCAAGATATAAAAGAAGTTTTCTTTGTATCTTTTATTGAAACCATTTTATTTTCTGTTAATACACAGTTACTAAGCTGCAGTGAAGCTGATGTTACATTCTAATGATTGAGTTATTCTTCTGAGATGTTTGAGGTCACTGATTTGGGGACACTGACATTGAACCAGATGGTTATTGGAAATAATTTTTCTGAAACATGGCTGAGTACCTTAAAAATAAAGGTTTCAGAGTCTTTAAAAATACTTCAAAGATTTGGGGGCAGCCTTTCTTAAAATGTGAAAAGAAAATTAGAAATCCTTGCTGCTCTTCTATGGAGCACAGGATAGTTCACATTTGCTGAGACAAACTTACATAGAACCAGTCAGCAGGACCTGTACTATAGGGCATACATGGCTTTACAGCTCCCTTGGTTCATTTAGTGTAGACTGCATGCATCCTGCCATGAAAACCAACTCTTAGCTAAGAAGTTCTCCCAAAAATCTAGTTTTAAAGGATGACTATCACTGAAAAAAAGCAAGCAAACCCCAATTATCTGTTATCTTGCAATACTAGGAAATACTTGTTCTTTCAACAAGTATGATTTGTAGTCCTTATTCAGGTTTCCATTCGGTTTAACATTATTTTCCAACCACATGATTTGAGCCCAGAGTCAAAGATTTTTGCTCTATACCATAAAGGAATTATGAGCCACATATAGAAGCTACATTCTTCTGCTCTTCCCTCTCCCAGTACACAAATCCTGTGCGAGAAATAAAACATGCAGAGAAGTGGAATTCTTGGGGTTTGCTTTATGTCCTAATTATCACACTGTCTTAATGGCTTTTTATTCTTAAACAATCATCCTTTTTAGCAATGTTCAATTTTAAAAGTAAATTGATGTAAAATTTTAAAGGAACAGCTATGGGAAAGTTAGTACTGGCATTTGGATAATATCTTCCTAGTTCTAGGATGAGATAAAGCAGTCTGGAAAACTACATGGAAAGAACTGCAGCAAGTAAAATGAAACTTATATAGAGAGAAATAGTAGTGGCATATTTCTATTTCTTAATGTAAAAGATTATTAAGAAAGATTTTGGTGAATTGTCTTTCACAGTTCAGAGAAAAGATACTTACACAGATGCCTGTTTAAATTGAGAATCAGATTATCATCCTGCAGTTCATTGTGAAGTAGTCAAAATATTAGTAGATCATGCATTTAATATGAATGATTCAGAATAGGAAGAACAAAAACACACTGCAGAGGAATGATAAAATAATTATTATTTTAAGTTTTTTCATGGAAACACAAAGATCTTCATGAGCAGAACCTGGCAGACATTGTCATGCCTGACCAGAAGCAATGAGTGAGAAAGGAAAGGCAACAATCATAATATGATCTGGCAGACCTTGCTCTGGTGAGGAATTCTCCATCAGCTGCACTATGGTTATCTTCTCCATTTGGGTCCTCCATGGGCTGCAGGGGTACAACTCTCTCACAGCTGTCAGGCAAAATTTTTACCCTTTCTGTCACAGGGACAGCACCAGCATTGCTGATGAGCTCAGCTTTGGGCAGCAGCAATGGTTCAGCTGGAACTGGTTCCATTCAATGTGGGGCAGCCCCATGTCTCTTCTCATAGAGACCACACATGAAGCCCCTCTGCTGAGAACAGCTGGACATGGACACTTAGCACAAACTAGTAGGAGGACCTTATATTCCAAAAAAGAATATTCTCAGGAATACTGACAGTTCTCTATTTTCTCAAAAGGTAGAAATATAGCACAGCATTTGTTCATCTTGTATATTTAAAGACACCTGTTTTCATTAGTGATGTTGGGCTGCCTGGTGCCTGTGTGTTGTTCCCAAGTCTGGTTCCAAACTTTTCATATGCAGAGGTCTGGATCTTCTTTTACTCGAGGTAATTTATTCCCACACAACTCAGTCACAGAGTACAGCTCCCACGTTTCCACAGTCTAATCTGAAGCTCTACTTCTCTCTTGCTTAAGTTACATTTTCCATTCCAAGGGGGGGGGAGGGGATTATATTCTATTTCTTTGACTCATTTCTTTTCTTTAAGTCTGAAGATTATTAACTGAAATATGGAAGTGTGTGTGGGTTGAAGTGTGTGGCCTGAATGCTCATAAGCTAGAATGAGTTTCTCTGAAAGCTCTTGTTTCATATCTGAATGGTAACCACTTGTGTCATTTGGTGATGCTGTCAGACATTCTACTATATAATAATACATGTGCCTTTTTCTGGGGCTGCTACTGAAACCTGGTTTTAAGAGGTGTTTATTAGACACAGGGGTTATCCTTAATTACTTTAGTGCTCTTTTTCCTTCATTAATCTGTTTTTTCACCATTTTTTTAAATTTTTATTATTATTATCTTCTGCCAGATGCTAGTAGAACTATACTACTAAATAGTAAACCTAGTAAGTCAAGAATTTGCTCCTAATCAGAAACCTGAAATTACTACAGAAAGATCCTAAATATAGTTGGGGAACTAAAGTCATCCTCTTGATAAACAATTTGTAGAAGACAGTCACAATCTTGCAAAGAGAAGTTCCCTCCATTACAAGGTTCATGCGTCTTTACTCTGGAAATGCCCCGTTACCTGACTAGAGCTGATGTAGTAAACAGAAATTGGTTTAATGGGCTTTGGGAAACACAACTTTAAAAGAAGGCATTGGACCATAAAGAGTTGTTAGAATTGTAATAATAGGCATCTGAGAGAAAAAACATTACTTTAAATATGCAGAAACAATCCTGAGAGGAGGGACCACAGGTGAGCTCTATGCCTTCCAACTGTATGCTCAACTGGAGCAGTTAGATTGTTTAGCTTCTGCTTCTGTTTACTCACTCCACTCCAGAATTTTTATTTCTTTGTCTTTGAGGAGGCACAGCTCTTGCTGGCAGTGGGGAATGTATTGCCCTCCTCAGACAAGCCTGCTACAGCATGGTAAATTCAAGTTAGACTTCCATAGAACCTAAGTCTCCCAATTTCTAAACAAGCTTCTAACCACCCTTAGTGACAGCAGTACTTTTACTGCTTTTTTTAGGTACCTGTCCTATTACTTTGTGTTGAGTTTGCCCTGAAAGCCCCTGTCAGACCACTCTCGAGTCCCAATGGGACTCGAGGAGGAGCTGCATGTCTCACTGAACAGGCCAAGTGGATTTGGGTCAGAAACAGAGGTGCAGGTGCCTAGGAAAAGGGTAGTATAGGCCTTCATTTGAAGTAGGGTTGTGCTGGGAATATATTGGATGTCAGTTTTGATTCCAAACCCTAACTCTACCTTTGTATACTTCTAAGATACTCTGTCACTTACAGGATTTAGACCTTAGGCAGATCTGAAAATCCCAGCTGCTGTGCTGAACTCCTTCTTTCAATGTCTTTGCCTCCAATGGAGGTAATTCTGTTGGAATTGTAGTTTGTTTTCTAGGGCTTTGTTTTTATGTTATTATGTTATGTTTATTTTTATTTTAACTACCAGGAGAAAATAAAATACGATTTATCCAGATTAAAAAAATGCATACTGGGAAAAAAACCTCTGAGGATCTAGTTCAAACTTCTGTACCAGTCTAAGAGTGTATAAGATGTGATTAGCTATCACAGAGAGAAAGTTAATGTGGTGTTTAACAGAGATACTTGCTTTAGGTTTGCAGCATGTACAGAGAGCAGCCTTGTGAATCCCCTGGGCTCACCTTCATCATTTTACTCACAAAGCCCATGGCTGCAGTTACGTCTGAACAATGTGTTACACTGCGGAGAGAGAGTGGCACAAGCAGCGGGTGACACAAGTAAGCATAAATGAATCGAGATATTTTCATTACATCTGGTAGTAAGTTGAGAAAAAGGAGGAGGAAAAATAATTATGTGTTAGGGACATAAACATGGTGTTCAGTGCCTGGCAAAGTAAGAATAAAAAGTGTAGTGTCATGAGGTTTGCTGAGAGCAAAACATCTTAGCGTTGGGCCAATGATGAAGCTGTGAGGAGACTATAAAATAATAATAGTGATCCTGCTTTGGAACACCACTTAATGTCATGGGCAAGTGAGGCGGTTTGAGCTCCAAAAAGCCAATTTCTAACCCCCTACAAATTTACTCAAGAGTGAGAGGAGTTTCACACTGGCAGACACACTCACCATGAGAAATTATATCAAAATTTATTGCTAACAGAATAAAAACTATAAATATATATACAACAATCCTAACTAACTCTCCTATGGTAAAACAATATATTTACACAGACCACCCCTCCTTCCCCCCCATAAAGTCCAGGAAGAATAAGAAAAAGTCTTTTCACTTTCAGGGCAGCACAGTCTCTTCTAAATTAATTTCTGCGGCACTTGGAAGTGTCTCTTCTCTTACATTTAAGGCAGCAGTTCCAATTCGTCATAGCTGGGAAATCTCTCTCTCTCCATCAAAGTGCAGGGGGTGTCTTTCCCACCCCCACTCAGCCCCTCAGTTCCAATCGAGGGTCTCACCCATGGGCTTCGAGGGAAACAAGCTCGTCATCCACGGAGTATGGGGAGTTAAAGCTCAAAGTCTTTATCCTCTGCTCCATGGAGGTGTCCTTCCACGAGAGTTTCAGGGGATCCCCTAAACAGGATTCCACCCCTCCTTTCCCAGGTTAAAAGTGTTCTGGGGGTTTTTGACTCAGTTCTTACCCCAGAAATGTTTCCAGCTGTCTTCTCCTGCTTCGTTGCAGGCTCTCTCTCTCCGCAAGACGTCCCTGCGTCTCTTGGTCTGGCTCCATGCCATATTTTGCTGCTTGCCTCCAAGGTGCTGTGGGAGCCCAGGCTACTCCTCCGCAGAGGCTTGCTCTGTGGCTGTGTGCTGCAGCTGCCTCTCCAGGGTCATGACAAATCAGCCTGGCCTGCTCTGGGCCACCCCTCGGCTCATGTTGGCTCGGCTCCAATGCTGTGCCTGCCCACTGGAGCTTGGCTCCAGCCCCTGGCTGGTTGGTCGGGTCCCACATTGCCGCCTCTCCCTGGCAGGGGGGGGCGGCGTGGTCTTAGCTCAGCATCCTGGCCCAGCTACAAAGTCATGCTGGGGCCCCTGAGATAGGGTCAGGGCAGGAAAGAAGCCCCCGGCTCCCACGACCAGGACCAGGGGGGAAAACCCCCCAGCCCCTCTCTCTCTCTCTAACACGTGGTGTCTTACTTCATGGCTGCCCTAATTCCAGCTACACCAACACAAGCCTTCTTTTCTGGCTTGTGAATATGTCATTTCCGCAGGGGTGCACTAAGCCCTCATTGGCTCAGTACCAAGAACACCACCCCTGGAGCTAGCTATTTTTCAGCTCCGGGGGAGGGTGTGTCTTTTTCAAACTACAACAGCAAGAGATAGACATTTTGTTTTCTTAGTGTCTCCCAATGAGCTGCCTACTGTGTCCCAGGCTATTTTCAAGGTGGTGTTTCCGCTGGAGCTTGGAATGGAATTTAGTCACATGTGGAAAGCAGTGTACTTTTAAGTACTTATCAGAGTAAAGAAGTTGTTTTCTTTTATTCCAGCAAAATCAGAGCTAAAGGTTAAGTCAAATCCATCAGCTTTAATTTTTTTCTCCTCTTCCTTCTCTGGTTTTCCTGGTGGGATATTCCAAGCCTTCATTGAGGTAAATGTAAGTGACTTTTCCTTGTATTTCACAATATTGTCACTTTTATGAAGTTTTACATTCTGTCCAACCTGTGATCAAGATAACCATTCCATAAATGAGTTCACTTTCATTGTCATTATCTAGAGCACTCACACATGATGATGAACTGTGAGATAAGTCAGAGTGGCAGACACCTCCTACAGACCCCAATGGCTTTTCCTGTGAGGTCCCTTGTATCCTGCTGACGTCTCAATCTGTTTCTCCCCAAGGGTCATGAAATCAATTTGTTGCCAGGAACCTTGTCAGCCTTGTTCTACTACTTGACTTTCAAATTTACTGTGACAAGGATTTTAGATGAGATGGCATGCCCACAACTGCTTTTGATTCTGGGATCTAGTCAAGCCACAAACAGACCGTGCTTGGAAGAGCAAAATGCCTCTAATCACTTGATAAGCGAGCTTTTGTGTGCAGAATCAATTGACACAGAGCAACTGAGTGAAGACCCTCATACCAAGGCTGAGGGGTGAAATCTCATCCTTTGCCTGGAATGTTTGCAGAAATCTTGACAGCTTGGTGTATTATACAAGGAAACAAATGAAGAGTTTTCTGTGTGCAGAAAGCTCTGTGTGCCTTTCTGATGCCTCTGGGATCAGGTTTTGAAGGATACCTAGACCTGCAGTAGGTCTTGCAATCCACAGGAGGCAAAATGGGCAATTTCTCCAGGTGACAGTTTAGGGACCAATCTTCAAGAAAAATATTTTTATTCTCATGAGTTTGGCCACCCAGGAACTAGAAAGAACATCAGCTGGTGATCCAGTCCAAATATTCTTTTGGTAATTTCTGTCTAGATAGCCAGCTTGTACCACTCAGTATAGCCCACTAAACATATGTAATCTCCAAGTAACTACTGACAGTTCCATACTTTTTATTCACAGAACTTCTGAATTTTCTTCCCTCCGGGGTTCAGTACTTATGTTCTAGTAAGAAAAAATACAGTTTCACTGGGGAGCCTATGCAAGGCTTGTGTGCTATGCAAAAGCTTTCTTGAACAAGATCAAAGGCTTTTGACATGCCATGAGTTTGGTTTCCATTTCTGGGGCCATAAATTAGACTAGGGATACAGAATATGTTGAGAAAATATAAACATCTGATAACACTAAACATGAGAAATTTATTCTTACATTCAATGACATATTTTCAGATTGTTAATTTTTTCAGTGTTTTGTGAAGAAAAAAGACTATGTCATGCAGAATGGTTTCAGAGAAAAAGCTTTTCTTTTTCTGACGTGTTTCAGAAATAAATAAAATATTGTTATATATATCTTTATAAATGTATATATATGCACGTATGTATGTGTGTGTGTATATATGTATGCTTTTATTTTTTTACCATTTTGATATCTTAAATTTAAATTAAAAAAAAATGAAGGAAAGCAGTAACAGAAAAATAGGTTAATAAAGTTATTATATGTTTAGAAAAGTCTATTAAAAAAAAAGGAATTTGGAAGCAACAGCAAAAAAGACATGGAAAATTTACAACCATTTTGATTTGTTTTGAAGAAAGCAAAATAAAAAGCTCTCAAAAAATTGTTTATATAGTGGCTTGTAATTTATGCAGTTGTTGACCAAGATCTCCATCTTTTGAGCAGCAAAAATAAAGCTATTATTTTAAGGAAGAAAAAAATTGTATTTTTTTTCTGTGAAACTGTAGCTTTTAATTTTAAAGACAGAGAGACTGGAAGACAACACTCGTTTCACTTTAAGTCTCACCTTGCCTTCAATTTTTCAGTATCTCTGAACTCTCAAATGGTAATCTGTGCTGCTTTCAGTGTTATGAAAACAAGCTTGCTCCTTTGAACAATTTCAGACAAGAAATCTGACAAAGATATAGTCATCTTGAGAATGAAGGGAGGTGAGAGAATAGGTCTGAAAGGGATGATAAGGAAGAAGCTGCATATGAGCATTAGTACAAATGTAAAATACAAGTCTTATTTACTTTGGGATCTGCCATCTGATTTGCTGCCTTAAATATATGGTCTCACTAACTTACAAAAATTTTCTTTCTTCATAACCAGTTCTTCTGTGGCAGGGCCTCTTTCCAATTCCTTTATCAGCTCACACTAAAATATGCATCTTAGGATGGTCTCTTGCACGCTAGTGTCCCAGGCATCGCACTCTGTGCACACCCAAAGCTATGTGTACTTCAGCCCCAGCCACCTGCAGAAGCGGGAATGCCATCTCACAGAACCTGCAGACCTAGATCATAGGAAATCTGGATTTTGACAAAATTCCAGTGACATCTTGAATACATCTAGGCATGAGTGGATAAGGACTTGCTCATAGACCAAATCCCCACTGGGATTTCAGCATGTCTAGGGATATTTATTTTTGCAGTATTAAAGAAGAGGACCATTTGTTATTAGAATAGCTTTGTATGTGTCACGTATTTAGAGATAGCAGCTCTGCTGGATTTCCATCACTGGAGTGACCACTTTATATTCTCTCCCCTGTGTCTTTATTCTTAAATTCCTTGTTCTTCAGAAGGGAAACCATGACACCTGCTTTATTGTACTCCTTGTCAACTGGTAGGAAAAGAATATATTTTTTAAAAGTTTATTTTGCAGCATTTATTCTAATGAGGTCTCAGTCAGGGGTTCCAGGAAGTCTTCTGTATGCATAAATACTGTAAACAAAATGTGGCTAGCACCATCACAAAACAGAAACAATTGAGTGACCACCTGCTACAACAATCTTCTCTTAAGCAGGATACCTGGCCTAAAAAAGATGCTCATCACACAAGATTTTGGGACAGACTAAGCATATCTTGGGGTGAGAATGATGAAAGAAAAGTGATGGCAAGACAGACTACTGAGGGTGCAACTTCCAATCTCTTTTTGTTGCACTGTGCTGGTTTTTGATGCACCTGGGCTGCCAAAGGTACAGTCTTGTTATGAGTGAGCAGTTTCCAGACACCAAGACAGGAGTGGGAGGAGTGGAAGGTGTGGAATAGTACAGGGTATAAAGCTGGACAGGTACTGATGGGAGCTATAGGACGGGACATGTGATTTTAGACAGAAAAAAAAGAGGGGAAACCTTCTCTGATGAACATCAGCAACAAAAAGTAGGGGGAGGGCTCACTTCCTGTTAGTTATGTACAGAACTCCCATTGATATGAATGGAAGTTTCAGCACAGAATAACATGCTTGGGGAAGAAAAATCAGGAGGAGGTCATTGTTTAGCAAGTACCTATAAAATTAATTTAAATCTGTCCTACTATGATTCATCTAAGGTTTCATATAAAGTTCATTGAAGTCTAAGTGAGTCTCTACTGACTTTTGAGGACTTTCAAATCAGGCATAGAAAGAATGCTCATTAATTCTGAGAAAGAAGCATTTTATTGTAAATCAAAAATTATGCTTTCCAGTAATTTTCTTAAAATGTAAAAACAAAAGAAAACGTTGTCAGTACATTTATAATACTATATGTGTTTATGATGGAAAATGAATTTAACAGAGTAAACTAGAATACTACTGTAAAAGCCTGATCTTTCCATGGGTGAATTTGTACACCAGCCCTACTAAACTCGGCAACATGAAGATCTCATATTGCATGTGCTGACTTTAATCCATATTCAGAAACTCAGAAATGTCTTAAAGAAACTTCTTTTAAATGTTCTCTGGGTCCAGGGATGGCTAAAATTTAATGCTTTCAATTTGTGTAATATTTTGTCTATAGATATATAATTTCACTTCCTTTCCCTCTTTGTTTGGAAATTGGAATGAAATATTGTTACAACTTTGTAGTCAAAGTGTATGGATCACATTCTCATGGAATCATGCCTTCTTAAAAAGGCATCTGACTCGCTGTCTCTTGCTGAATATTTTTATTGTGATGTTTTTTGTTAAGAAATGTGCGGGTAAGTTGCATTCCTTTATACTCAGTTGCACTTTGAGGTACTGTAGTAAAATTCACCTGACTTCCTTACACTTAAGTAGGCCCAGTGGGACTTCCTTTTCCGGGTTAACGGCAGCTTTTTTTTCTGTGAACATGGAGCTTCACTGTTTGACAGTGACTTCAAAAAGTCTCTGACGTATATTTTCCCACCTTCTGTTACAATGAAATGCTTCGTTCTGTACATCAACAAGATGTGCTAGAGCAGATAACACGAAAGAAACTTTTTAAACTGAGAAATATGCTGCTATTTTCATCCTATTACTTGACAAGATATTGAATATATCCATGAACTTGAGGTTTCCATCAGCACTTGAGAATAGGATGAAGATGATCTTTCATTAATATTCTATGAATGTAAATGTGGATCACTTAAACCAAATAATGAAAAGACAGTTTATATGCAGCTTACTGCATCAAAAGAAGCATGGCCAGCAGGTCAAGGAATGTGATTCTGAACCCCTACTCCGCCCTTGTGAGACCCCACCTGGAGTACTGCATCCAAGTCTGGAGTCCTCAGCACAGGAAGGACATGGACCTGTTGGAGTGAGTCCATGGGAGAGCCACAAAGGTGATCAGAGGGCTGGAGCACTTGTATGAAGACAGGCTGAAAGAGTTGGGGTTGTTCAGTTGGAGGAGTCTCTGGTGAGACAGTAGAGCAGCTTTCAAGTACGTAAAGGGGGCTACAGGAGAGCTGGAGAGGGAGTTTTGACAGGGGTATGTAGTGATAAGACGAGGGTTAAAGGTTTTGTATTGAAAGAGGGTATGTTTAGATTGGCTGTTAGGAAGAGATTCTTTACTGTGAGGGGCACTGGATCAGGTTGCCTAGAGAAGTTGTGGATGTCATATCCTTGGAAGTGTTCAGAGTCAGGTTGGACCAGGCTTCTGAGCAACCTGGTGTAGTGGAAGGTGTCCTTGCCTATATAAGTGTTATGGGTTAGGAATTCAGGAGAATTTGTCTTTCCCCTGCCCCCCCCTCCCCCCACTGTAGGAAAGACAGAGTTTGAGTGGAAAAGGGGGAAGGGAGCCGATTATCGTTACAAAAGATCTAGCTGAATTCCTGGCTAATGGGTCATCAGAGAGGCTCTGGGGAGCGGGCCGCCCAGACGGAGAACTGGGCAGACTGCGGAGTTGGGTCTCGGACTGAGACGGGGGTCTGCGTGCAGGCATTTGGGGAGAGGGACTGGGGGTCTGGTTTTTTTGGCTGCTCATCCTGGTCAGCTCGACCTGCTGGCTTTGACCTGCCTGACTTTCCCGCTCCCCTGGTCTGCTGTGTTTCATTGGAGAGTTGCATGCCCGGGGGAGAGAAGGGAGGAGTTTTGAGACTCCGTCACCTGGGACAGTGGTGAGTCCCATGGGAGTGGACTGCTTCCCTTTCCTTTTTCCTCCCACTGAGGGAAGGGCCCCCCATTTCCTCCTCAGCTCCCCCCGCAGTCCGTGACCGCTCCCCCCGGACCCCTCTCCCCGCAGTGACCGCCAGAGCCCAACAGCGCCCCCTGCCGACCACGACAGGTACTGCAGACCCTGCAACTTCAGCGACCCAACAGCGCCCCCTGCAGGCCACGGTTAGGACTGCGCTAAAGGACAGAGAAGTGTTCATTCATAGAATCATAGAATCATAGAATCATAGAATCGATTAGGTTGGAAAAGACCTCCGAGATCATCAAGTCCAACCCTTGGTCCAAATCCAGTCCATTTACTAGATCATGGCACTCAGTGCCACGTCCAATCTGCGTTTAAAAATCTCCAGGGATGGTGAATCCACCACCTCTCTGAGCAGCCCATTCCAATGCCTGATTACTCTCTCTGTAAAGAATTACTCTCTCTGTAAAGAGACCCATTTTTTTTTATTCTAGGATTACTGTCTATTTTTTTTGTGTTCTGTTACTGTTTTTACCAACATACATATATCTTTAATAAAGGGTTGTTATTTCTTCTTTTTTTTCCCCACACTTCCTCGATTAAAGCCCCCTTAATTTTGAATTTACAGTTGCTGAGAAAGAGGAGTTTGGTCTATCTTACAACTCATCCTCTTTAGCAAACATTCCAGTCTCCTCAGACTGAGACAATAAGGGGTCTTGGAACTAGATTGTCTTTAAGGTGCCTTCCAACCCAAACCCTTCTATGACTCTATATTTTGTGCTGTCACAACTTGTGGGGAAAACAATATGCATTATATGCAGTTTCATCCGCACCGCTGCTTGAGAACAACCCCTGGTCAAGGCTGTCTCTTGAGGTTGCTCAGGCATTGTCCTCACAGCACTGACTGTTTCAGACCAGAGCCTTGCCAAGGGCTGTATCAACAGTTGTGCACAGTCCCAGTCCCATTCTTGATCCATGCCATCTCCCTGTTTCATTCACTCGTACAGATCCATACAGAGATAGTAACAGAAAGAGACAGACCATTCTGCTAATAACCAGTCATAGTCTGCATTTCCCAAGGGAGCTATTTGTCTCAGTAAACATAGATCACAAAATGGCAGTTTATTATTTTTTGAGGGAAATTGTTCTTTTCTAGGATGAATGTGGTTTGTTTGAAAGGTTGATGAATTTTATGGCTTACGGAAATTCACTGTGCTAGCATTACCTTCTAATATTTTATGTAGGTTGAAATAGATTCTTTTACAGCTAGAATATCACAGAAGCCAACAGTAAATTATCATCTATATAGCTTTATACAGTATCTTTACAGTAGCATGCTCAATTTTTGGGACATTTTAATTTTATTTTCTTTTTACTGAATCATGGTGTCACACTTAGCTGAAAGATATTGTTCTTCAAATATGCATGAAAAAGAAAAACAAGAAGAGAACAACTCTTTTGACTTCCAAATAACTCACATTCATCTATATGTTGTTTGAACAGTATTTCATTCTAGTTTTTTTGGGTTGTGTCTCTTCTACTCAGTTAGTAGTCCTGATATGAGGCCTGAACCACACTGCCTTGAGAGAAGAGTCCCATTGGAGCAGTCCAGGGAACTTCTCAGGAAAAATGGAAGATGTTCTAATGAATCATGAACAGCTTTTAATTAAATAAAGAAATCTGCTAACAAATGGAACTGTTGTTGTGAATTGTGCAGTCCTCTTGCTACCTTGTCATGGCCTCCCAATTCCTAGGCCTGTTGGGTTAGGAGGGTGGTGAGGAATGCAGCCCTCGCTGCTGACAGAAAGCACACTCTGCCTTCAGGCACCATGTGAGTGCATGGTGGCCTCTGTGTTCTGCTACACTGAGTACTTCATCTCAGCCCACAGGGAAAAACAGTAGCTTCTTTTGCACCTGTTGAATTAAAATAAAGGAAAGGTTTAATTTTAACTGTGAAAGTTGCTAATAATTTTTTAGGTTGTACTAGTTTCAGACTAATTTCTCCTGCTTTTTTTTTTCAGGTGTAGGTGTTTGATGTAATAGCATGAGTTTATAATTAATTTTACTCTAATTCAAAGTGAATTTTGTGTGTGCAGAAAATTTATTATTTTATTAAAAAACCTACAAATAACAGTTTTATTTTCACTGTTAAACTAAATTTTGCTAAGAAACACAGGAACAATTTGATGTATGATGGAAGAGAGGAGGAACATGTCCACATCATTTAATGCCCTTATTTATTCCAGCACATATAAAATAAAATTAAAGAATATGGTTTGTGCACTATGGGAAGACAGAAGTGCTTTTCCTCTCTGTTACTTGAGTAGAAGTCTGGAAATTCTTTATCAAGACCTGAATTAAACTCTTCTGCTACATGAGGTTGTTTTCTCCACTTCTAAAATACTTTTAAAAATTATATGGTTCATATCAGAATGGATCCCTGTGAGCTATTAAGAATATATAATTGGGTAAGGGAATATCAACTGTCTCAGCAAATCCCACTAATTTAAAAAATGCTTACCTTGTCTAGTTAACTGGATTAATACTCTGAGAATATAATCGTTTCCAGGAACAGTGTAAATGATAAAACCTGAGTACAGAAATTGCACTGCTACAGCCACATAGTATTCAATAATGAAACTGGGACTCCTGTTGACAGTCTGGAATATTTCAGACTCACGGAGGTGGTGACTGCAACACTAATGCTTTTAAGGTGACTTTTTAATCGAATCAATATGATTCAGATCCATGTTGAACGTAGCCATGAAGATGGAATATCATCTTAAAAAGCAAAGAAAATTATATGCACTGCATGTCCTCAGCCCACAATTGCCTCAGGCACTCCAACAAAAATGCAAACTCCTTCTTTTCCCAAAACATAGCATTAAAATTCAGATTGATAAAAGCAAATAAAGAGCTGGTAACTACGACTGTTTTGTATTTATATCTATGAGCTGCCTTAAAGTTCAGGGCAAGAAGATAGAATGAAGATCTAGGAACTAGGACTATTTATTTACTTGATTTTTTGTGCATTTGTTCTCAGGTGAATGTAACACATATGAGTGTCAGGTGTTGCACACTGCAGTTGTAAAGACAGTTTTCCCCCAGCTTTTGAACCACACAGGGCAAATTTTACATGTTACCAGTAATATATGTATTCTTATTCTTCAAGTCCTGATTTACTTTTTCTCTAAAAAGATCGTCCTCCATAGGACATGAATGGGCTTTTGATGACAGCTCAGTTGGATCTCAGAGAAACTAGGCTTTAATTCCCTATCATAGAAAGAAAGGAGTGGAAGCAGGGAAGAAAAACCAGGTTTTTAAATGTTCCTTTTATTAATGAAGAAGCTACAGGAACCACAGAGAGAGAAGACGACAAAGTCTCACAACCAGGGCCAGTAAATCTGTCTTTTGTTTATTGGGAATGAATAATTGTATAATTCCTGAAAAAAAACCCAAAGCAATGTGCTCTGTGTTTAGTAAGGGTACAAATCCTCAAGTCGCTGCACAAAGGCCACTTAGTGTGTACTTTGACCACTAGTGCCACTGAGTCATGCTTGCTTGGATGCCAGGACATGTTTTCAGCAGAGGAAAGCAGACTCACCCAGCCAGCCCAGTAGCCCAGCAACCTGATGATAATGCTTCAGGACATTGTAACTCAAGGGAGGGCAGCATAGATTTGATCACTGATTTATTCTTCTGTGTCAAATGACAGGGTTTTTTTCATGTCAGTCTCCATGGTGATGAGTTTGACCGTCACCCCTGGGACAGCACTGAGAGTGGTTTTACAAAGCTCACCTTGGCAGATTTACCACTGAAATCAGTGACAGCAAACTATTGACACAGTGAACTGCAGAAAGTCATTTCCCATTTGAGGTATATAAAAAAACCTTTCCTCAACTGGTAGGTCATCTGAACTGCTAATTACTGGCAAAGATATTTTCTTGTCAGATGTTAGCTAGAAAACTAGCAAATACAAGTCAGCGTTACTTTTTACCAAGACAACAAAAAGGGTGCTGACAGAACATGTCTAAAACTAAACCACAATTTCCTGCTCTTTTTTTACCTCAATCTGTGCCTTTCCTTTCCCCTCATTATTCAAATTACATAGTATGTAAAGAGAGAGAGGTCAACTGAGGTGTGAGAGGGTGAAAACTGAATGTCAGTTTGAATGCCAGAGCTGATACTATTTAATGTCCCAGTAGAACGCAATATTCTGGAAGAGTGTGTGGTGGTAAAACATTGGAAAAATTATTTACTTAATTAAATAAATATCAATGTAGACAGTTTAAGATCACAGTCATTTGCATTCTACTTCAGGTAGGATGTGTTTTCTTCTGTGAATCAGGATTTTCAGCCAATTAAGATTCTCAGAGAAGAGTATATTTTATACCTTTTGCTAGTGCAGTTGAAAGGCACAGACAAATTTGCCGCCATGCCAGGCCTTTCCACAGGACTGAGAAAAAAGTAGTAACTGTGCAGTCTTTGCTTGGCCAGAGAAGCCTGAATCCATAGCTTTTATAGCATCTTGGGTCCAGAATTTTTAGGTGACCGTGAAGATCTCAGTGAGCTTATCTTCCCCACCAAACCATTAGGATGATCTGCCATTACTAAGTTGCTCTGTTAATGATAGAAGTACGTATGTACCTTTGGATTATGCATAATATGTATATTTCATGCATTTATGTTGTTACATAATCATATTGAAATACAAAACCTTAGAGAGAACACAAACCGATCTAAATGTGTATATGGTAACAGTCCTGAAAATCAACAATCTGAGCCCATTGACTACGCCTAAACTTTGGATTGTAAGCAGAGACTCTGCCAACTATTGTAGGTTTTAACTGCCTGCAATCTGTTTAGTTTCCAGAGGTGGATGTGTATGGTTAAACATTCTTGTACTTTGCAAACCTTAAAAGTATATTGGGAAATCAGTGTATGAATTCCCACACTGTTGAATTCTTAGAAATGCTGATGATTTCACAGAATGCAATAAAGCTTTGCCAAATGTGCTGTTTGTTGTGTTTATGACTTTTTTGAGTATGATTTACACACATCTACCCTGATATGAAGATGGATTATGCACTTACACCACTCAGATTTTCTTTCACATAAATACTTTCAATAGCTTCTTCTATAAAATAGTGTCTTGCATATTTTCAGTGTAGATAGAAAATAGAGGCTTTTAGACTTTGAGCAGAAGATGTGTTCAGTGAGTTGACTTGCATATAATTACTGAAACCACTAATGTTGGGAGATGTGATTGTAGGCAGATGTGAACTATATTATGCATAAAAATGGATTTGAAAAATACTTTGTCTGATTACGATGAAATTTGCACAAGCATGCGTCACAGAGCACATCAGGCATAAATTAGGCTGCTTTGCAGTAGTCACAGATTTTCAATTTTATCTGACACTATGGGAATACATTTATACCACACAATCTTCCATCACATGGTATAGAATTAATTTCATCTGACATTGCAGTGTTTAACTTCTGGAGTGTGCACAAATCTGATGTCTGTATTTGTCATGACACACAACACTTAACAGGCAAAAAATATACACATACTTGTTTTGTGGAAATTTATGCATGTAGCTTTTCTCTGGTTTTTTGGTGGGATTTGTCTCTGGATTAAAACATCTAGAATAAGGTGTCTGTATGTGTTAGGTGCCTAAACTCCCACCACAGGCTGTGGAGACAGGGAGCTCAGTTCATGCACACACACTCAGTTGACTGATGTCACCTGCATGAGGCTAGGATCTGCCCATCTGGCCTCTGACAAAAGCACAGATCTCTCACAGATCTGCCATGCTTGGGTGTTGTCAGGGACATGTGAGAGTGTCTCAGATGTCACTACGCAGCCACCTTTATACGGCACCTCAATTCAGAGTCCTAGATCTCCACTGCCTGCAGTGGGAACTCAGGAAACCATCTCCAGTGAAAAAACCTGTATTCAGTTACCTTCGTTCAGGAATCTTCATTTTGAAATGAACTGTACCTTCAGGATTTCCACCTTCTGAGACAATGTAAATGAAACACATGAAAAAGCAAATATTCATATTCAGTCCTGTTGTAACATATCTCAAATTTTTAAAGGAATATAGCATGGTTTTTGCATTCTCTACTGTTTATGGCAGAAATTTCCTTAACCCTTTAAAAAGATTTATATCCTAAAAGATTTATATCCTAATTCTCTAATTTAAGCACCACATGAACTTAATAAGCTCAAATTTCATCTAAAATGGTTGCAAAAGAGATGGAAACCAGAAAGAAAAATTTTTCCTGATTTTCTATTATTTTACTATGTTTAGGATTGTACTTCAGAATGGATTCCTGTAATGAAAGAAAATTAGCACTGTTGGTAGTGTACATCGTAGTATCAGAAAATATAGTTCTTTCTATAATGACAATTTTCTGTGAATTTTAAAACAATATATTGTAAATTAATATTCAGTGAAATTTACTATTCACCTGGAAGGGCAAGAGTTAGAAAAGACATGTGGAGCTATAGTAGAAGAGTTCTTCTTTATGCTCAATTTCAGCTTATTTCTCTTACAATGTTAGCTCTTTGATGGTCAAAGGGAGATGCTTTCTCAAAACAATATTTTAAATCAGTATTGCAGCTCTTGGGCTTTGCCAGATATCTTCTCAAAACATTATTTTCTTTTTTGATTATGTAAATGTGTTAACTGTTTATCTAGAGATCTTTAATGATGTTTACTGAGGTAAAGGTCCCATAAAGGCAAACGACCAGTTCTTCATGAGGAATAGTACTTTGTGGTCGCCATACTATCTACCAGGATCAACACAGAAAGAGTATTTTAAATTCAAATACAAAATCTATATGCAAGCTTAATGTTCATCGCTAATCAAAATCTATGTTTTTTAATCTTTCTTGCTTTAGGGTAAATTAAAAGAGAAAAATATATTTCTAGTATATGCCAAACTTAAAATAATGAACAAAACTAAATTTTTCATATTTTTTTTGTATTAGCAATCTATGATTGTAATTAAAAGGATTGATAAAGCTCTTGAGTCACAAAGAATAGATAAAAATTACACTTGGCAGTCTTTGAAAATGGTGGACAAGTGACCTTAAAAACTCTTTTGAACTTCAGTGTCTTCTGGTGCAGAACAGAAGAATCCAGTTGCATGATATTTGAAAGCCAGCTCTCCTGTAAGAGATAAATATCATAGTTAAATCTGAAATATGCCATACACATTTGCTGCCAAAAAGAAATCAAGTCTAAGTCAGACTCTTATTAGAGACAAAGAAATGCAGCAGGTATATGGATAACATTAATCAAAAGAGAGGATGTGTAACGAGTCAATAACTAACACGACCCCAGTTTGGAGGCAGAAACTGGAATACTTTATTGGACTCACAAGTTCATATTTAAAGGGTTTACATATTCAACGGGGGGTTTACATATGCATCGGGGGCAGAATTATTACTATTCAGAACTCTACAGGGATGAGGTAATGGGAAAATCCTAAATTACAAACTTTTGGGTCTTAGCGCTTATATCATAGGAAAACCCCTACTTTATCTTGGAGATTTTACAGGGGAAAACAAGTAGTGGGTAACACACATGCAAAAAGGGGGGAACACAATGGTTTTTATGCAGAGGTCTGATGAGATTAGGATGTGAATTCTTTGGGTTTGGGCAGGACATGTGATAACATCATGTAAGGAGTTTCTTTACATCCTGCTGAAGAAGGCAGGAAGAGTCCACAGTGATGAGGTCATTGAAAAGGGTTTTCCCCAGCTTTTGTAGTTCATGGCTTTTTGCAGAGACTGCTCAAATTCCTCTCTGCAGATATTATATTTTTGAATCCTGCAGGATGTGTTTTACTAAATAGAAGGAAATAGAAGGATTTGCCAGCATGAATGAAACACTGCAGCATGTACCACCTACTGCTGCTGTAGGATCCCAAAGAACACTTCCACTTGTGTTAGCAAGAGCTTTCTGTGAGTGAGGATCAGTTCACAGAAGATAACTCCACTGAATATATTTAAATGGGAAATTCATACCACTGCTTTGCTTCTGTTGAGGGTGAAATTTAACCCAACATGCTGTATTTGAGAACAGACCAGAAAGTCATCAATTAAGTATTTTGTTGTCTTAATAAATACTATGGATAAACTGACAATACCCTGAGTGCATCAGCAATTTGTAATTGTCCTGTAATGTCTTTCTGCATTCTCCTCTTCTGAAGCTTCTGGTCCCATCCTCACTCCAGAGCCTGGGCTGCCTCAGCATCTGCTCTGACCTGGTACAGATGTCCTGCCTTGGAGCTCACTGCCATGTAAGCTTCTCACAGCTCTGTTGTGAGAAGGAGCCAGGAGAAGCATGACTCTCACCCTCCATCTGTGCACCCTCTGCCTATGATTCAGGAAGTGCACTAACACCCTGTGGTCCTTGCCTGAACTTCTTGCAGGTATGCTGGGTCCAGTCTTATGCCTGGTCTGTCTTGCCTGGCTGGCTGGACCTCAGACCTACTTTGTCACTGCCAGTGTGTCTGACTATCCCTGGGCTATGCCAGGCCCACTCTAAGTCTTCAGGGAAGCTGAAATTGGACCCCATGCTGGGAAGAGCACTGCCCTGCCTGCTTTGGTGTAGCCACAGCTCTTGGATTGCTGTCATTTGCAGGGTAGCTCAACCTTAAACCTCCCTGGCATGAAGACACAGGCTGTATTTCTAGTTATCTTGATTGTGGGAACTGCTCTTGCTTTTCAGATGCTCAGAAAATGGATGTTTGATCTATACTGTAGACATCACAGGGCATAGGCCAATAGATTTAAAATGTTCCTCTCTTGTTACAAGCAGTGCTCAATTATTGGTGTTGATAATCTTTACCTGCATTTATTCTTATTAATTAGGCAATACAAGCTTAAATATTTTTAAGTGATGACCACCTCTCTGAAAGAAATGCTCTGCAATGTCAAAAGAGTATCCATTAAAATATTCAGAAAAAACAATCTTTTACTGAATGTTCTGAAGTTTTCAATGTCATTGCAAAAAAGGAGAAAGAACTTCTGAGCATTTAAATTACCATCTAACTAAAAGACACTATAGTTAACACTATAGTACCACACTAACAGCAAATTGAGACAGGTGATGCAACTCCTCTACTCAGCACTAGTAAGACACATCTGGAGTGCTCAGACCAGTGCTGGGCTCCCCAGTACAAGACAGATACGGACATACTGGAGACAGTCCAGCAAAAAGGCATGAAGATGACTGGAATATCTGTCATATGAGGAGAGGCTGAAAGAGCTGAAACTGTTCACCCTGGAGAAGATAAGGCTCTGGGGAGATCTAACCAATGTTTACAGATGTGGGAATTTGTGGGAGGCGTGTCTAAAGGCACAAAGGATGTGCCCAGGTACAGAGCCCAAGGAGCATGCCCCAGAGTTAGTAAACTGGTTGGTTAAGAAAGTCACATGATATGTAAGGATAAAAGGGAGCGCGAGTTTGAAATAAATTCTCTTTTGTCCACACCACCGCACGAGGAGCGTCAATTATTCCTTGTTACACAAGGGCTGTGCCGCAACAGGAATTAGAAATCTCCTCTCTGTTGATGCCCAGAGAAAGGACAACAGGTGATGGATGCAACCTGAAATACAGGAAATATAATTAAACAAAGGAAAAATCTTTCTTCTTGTGAGGGTAGTCATTACACAGAATTAGACTGGCCACAGTGGTTGTGGAGTTTCCATTCTTGGAGATATCCAAACCCAAAATGGACACAGTCCTGAGCAACCTGCTCCCAGTTGCCCTGGCACTGAGCAGTGGAATTTGACTTCCTGCCCCTCCAGTTCTCTGTTTCTTCACACCTGATCAGGCTCCTTCCAAAATTGCTTAATTCATAAAAACAGAGCTTCCTTAACAGTCTCTGTTTATAGGAGTATTGATTGTTTGGTATCCATGTCTCCTTTTCTACAGAGCATTCAGAGTTGCACCTGTATGTACGTGCCCTTCAATAGAAAATGGAGATTTCCTGCCCTTTCTTCTAAATGGAGCCCTCAGGCTCAGGTTACTCAGCCTGAGATGACTTGTGCTCCAATATTCCTCTTTGCTTGCCACAACCATAACATTCCTTCTAACTATTTTCATTAAAGTTTTTTCCTCCACAGCAATTTTATTTTTTTCTCCTTTATTTCCCTCCGTCCTACTGACATCAGACTGGATACTTTGGTTTCTCATTCTTTCTGTTCCCTCCAACGCTACAGAACACCCAAGTCCAGATCCAGTCTCGGCAGCTCTGACTGGTGTGCTTTACTGGATAACTGTAAAACCAAGTAATGAAAATTTGATCTGGCATATTCCTTCCTGAGCTATGAAACAGTATCTCTGTGTTTTCTAAGAGCTGGGACTATTGTAGGAAAACAGATAGAATCAGAATGAGTATCAGGGAGGTTTTTGCTATTGAAGTAAAAACTGCCCTCTTTGAAGACACAAAGGTCACAAGGTTCTCCCAAATTCAGTATTACCACTTCATGGTGCTGTTAAGTATTGGCATGCAGGCACTTTCCTTCTAGTGTTTTTGTAGTTTTGTCTCTCTAAGCTAGAAAAAACACCAAAGAAGATTTTTGATGTGACAGCAATGCTGACAGTTAAACACCTAATTTTTGTAACTTTGTCAGGCAACAACATCTGGTACAATAATCCTACAAAGTATAAAGCAATTTCTAATTGTTATTATGTGTTCCGGAAAGAGTGGCCTAATTTAGTAAAGGCTAAAATGAAAATAATTAGTTTTGCCTGACTTGGGAAATCAGAAATAAAACCAGGTGTTGAGACTTGATTTTTTTTCACCAATAATATCCCTGCAAAATGAGATAGGGACTGCTTTGTTTGTGTTCCCATTTCAATAGCTGATGTTAAGAATGAAGATGGAGCTGTTAATTTTTCTTAGCAAAAGCTATTGTCCTCCCTAAGTTCGTGTCATAGGCACAACTGGGAAAGAAACAAAACCAAATTGCCTTGAAAGATATTACATTCTTACATCGAGGCTCAAACCAGTGAGGGAATTCTATCTCCAGGCAGTATGTATGCAACCAGAATGCAATGCATGAGAGGAGATCTTGTCTTCTCACATCCCACAGCACTGGCATTTTGGATAACATCTGCTGCACAACCGCTCTGAGCTGTGATAAAGTGAGGATGGAACCTGGTTCATCTGCATGTATTTCATCCTCTCCCTGCTTTTCCCCACACAGCTTCTTCCTTCTCAGCATCCTTGGCATGAAGTAACCTAAATGTGCAGGGCAAGCTGAGTTTGCCAGTTTGTGCAATGACATACACCAGTCTTGGAGGGAAAAGTGATTCATATTTTGCTCTGGACTTTGGAAGACAAATATGTTTGTGTCAGTCTCACCATTGGCCTTATATGCATTTACAAGTGTAAGACATTTTACGCTTATAAGAGATTAGGGAATGTAAATAAAAAAATTAAATGGAACAAATTTCCCGGAGAATAAATCTTCTAAAGTATGTTGTATTCTGGTTCTATGACAGTTTTCTTAAAAAACTATATTATTCAATTACACAAAAAGTTTAGAGAAAAACTTAAAGGTACGACCCCTGTCAATTATGCTACAGTACACATATTGGCAATACTAAAAAGTGGACAAAAAAAATCTATAAAATACTTTGAACAGTATCCTGTGGGTTTGCAAAGTCCTGCTTTCCTGGCAAATTAGGTACAACTTTAACATTGTTCCCATGGCTAACACGATGCTGTATTTGCTAATAAATCAGAGAAATCTGAAAAAAAATAATAGGAAAGGGTCACATAACTCTACATATGACTAGGAAAGGGAATTTTACTGATTTACATACTCAGCTTTATTCACTGTCACTGGTGAGTTCTCTTTCCCTTGATGTTGTCTTCAGTTCAGCTGAAATACTATCTCATTCATTCACTGCAGCATAACATGCCAGAAAGCAGTGCATCTGACTGCTCCTCTTTTACTGTGCACAAAGTGAAACATGTCCTTCCATTTCTTCTGTTAATTGAGGAAATAATCAAGCTGCCTATTTTCATGAATAGGAAAGAAAACCAACGCAGTAGACCTTTCCTTTGTCACTGAACACTTTAAGAAAAAACAGGGATTGTAAATGCATTCTATTTTGCATTTTATTGTTTTTTTATTTGTCAAGATCTGGAAATAGGCTTGGCTTTATACAAGGCAGAGGAAAAAGGTCCTGCTGTCCTAGGGAAATCAAATGTGTATAAATACTAGGTATGTATTAATTTGACCGATATTGTACAGACCTCACTGCCCGCAATGAAAAATATATTATAAAGGCTCAGTCCTGATGTCTCCTGGTGTTTTTCTTGAAAGCACAGATGTGTATCCCAGAGGCACATTGAGAGATATGGATGTGCAAGAATCCTAACCATTTAAGAGAGGTCAAGTTTCACAAAAAAGAGGGCATGTGGAGCACAAGGTATACAATCAGTTTTGTTACTTTGTACATAGATAAGGAGATGTTGAACAGGAGTCAGCATGCACAGTTGCATGGTATCAACAGACCTAAAAAGAATAAGAAAAGTAACAGAAAGTGGAAGGAATGGACAAAATGAAAATAAGAAACCACAGAAATGTTACAGCAGCATGCTAGATGAAGGTTCAAAGTGAAAGGACATCATAGCAGTTTAAGATGTTTTTATGCTGAGATACCCAGATGTTTTTGGCAGGGACCATTAGAAGAGAAGAAAGAGATCTCACCTATGAGTCCTGCTGAAAAACCTAGAAGAGTACAATAAAGGCTAGAAACAGTTCTGAATTTTTGAAGCCCCATCTGATAATGGGAAGAGTAAAGGAGACTGAGGAATGAATGCAGTGAGAGGGACATCTCATTTTTCAGTGAGGAGTTAGAACACTGTTGTTACAGCTGTTACATAAACATGTATATGCATGCAAATGTTGACATGAACTCAAGTACAAAAAAGATGAGGATAGAGAGTCTGATTTTTTTGAATCATGTAATCTGGGATCAGGAATCTTATATAGAAGAGAAAGAGAAATAAAATTAATGTAAGTGGAACCTTATGAAGCTTCAGTGCTAAGCGTAAGAGAAGGGAGGAGAAGGCAATTGTAAGCTGCTGCTCCACTTGGATCCCTACAAATCTATGGGACCTGATGGGATTCATCCAAGAATCCTCAAAGAGCTGGCTGATGATTTTTGAGTGGTCTTGGGAATCCAGAGAGGTCTCAGCTGGTTGGAAGCTGGTCACAGCCAGCATATCTTCATGAGGGGAAAGTCCGGTTTATCAAATCTGGTTCCTTTTATGACAAGGTAACCCACCTAGTTGGTCCAGAGGAAGCCAGCTGATGTAATCTTTTTGGATTTCAGTAAAGTTTCTGGTACTGTCTCTCATGGGATCCTTCTGGACAAAATGTCCAGCACATAGCTGGATAAACACATCATGTGGTGGGTGAGCAATTGGCTCATGGGTGGAGCCAGTTGTATAATAGTGAATGGGGTAACATCAAACTAGTGACCTGTCACTAGTGGGTTTCCACAGGGCTCCATCTTCAGCCCTGTGCTCTTCAACATGTTCATTATTGGCTTGGAGGCAGGACAAGAAGGGACACTGAGCAAATTTGATGATACAAAACTGAGAGGAGCTGTTGACTCCCTTGAAGGCAGGGAGGCCCTGTAGAGAAACCTCAACAATTTAGAGGACCAGGCAATCACCAACCATATGAAGTCCAACAAGAGGAAGTGCTGGATTCTGCACCTGGGGTGGGGCAACCCTGGATGTTCATAAAAACTGGGGAACCCTGGATGTTCATAAAAACTACTGGAAAGCAGCGCGACGGAAAGGGACCTGGGGATCCTGATCAATGGCAAGTTGAACATGAGTCAGCAGTGCCGTGGCAGCCAGGAGGGTCAGGGAGGCATCGCCAGCCGGTCGAGGGAGGGAATTGTCCCGCTCTGCTCTGCACTGGTGCGGCCTTACCTTGAATATTGTGTGCAGTTTTGGGTGCCATAATATAAGAAAGTTATTAAGATGTTAGAGAGTGTCCAAAGGATGACAACAGAGATGGTGAAGGGTCTTGAGGGGAAGCTGTTTGAGGAGTGGTTGAGGTCACTTAGTCTGTTTAACCTGGAGAAGAGGAGACTGAGGGAAGATCCCATTGCACTCTACAACTTTTTCTTGAGGGGAAGAGGAGGGGCAGGCACTGCTCCCTTGTCTGTGGTAACAAGTGACAGAACCCAAGGGAATGGCCTGAAGTTGTGTCAAGGGAGGTTCAGGTTAGATGTTAGAAAAAGGTTCTTCACCCAGAGGGTGGTTGGCCGTTGGAACAGGTTCCCCAGGGAAGTGGTCACAGCACCAAATCTGACAGAATTCAAGAAGTGTTTGGATGATACTCTCAGGCACATGGTGTGATTCTTCAGGATGGTCCCGTACAGATCTAAGAGTTGGACTAATGATCCTTGTGGGTCCCTTCCAACTCTGCATTCTTTAAGATACAGTTGAGGGCATTTAGAGAAGAGCTACAAATTGAAAGGGCCATGCAGGATTAAGGCAGAGAAAATGATAGGTCTTGCTGAATGTAGCCAATAGACTGAGATGGATGAGAGTAGAAAGGAGGTCTATAGAGAGAAGAGGTCACAGCTGACCTTGATAAGGGCTGTTTTAGTGGATTGGAAACAGCGGAGAGCAGTTTGGGGGGATCTGAGGGGTGATGAAACACAAAGGGAACCAGAGCATCCAAGGCAGGTGGCATATGAAGGGGCTATAACAGCCAGGAGGAAGCAGAAGCTGCCTAAAGACAACGGGCATCATGTCAGGAACCTAACCAAACATGACATATTAAAAAAGAAAAAGAAAGAGAAAAAGTAAGAGAAAAGGAAAAGGAAAAGGAAAAGGAAAAGGAAAAGGAAAAGGAAAAGGAAAAGGAAAAGGAAAAGGAAAAGGAAAAGGAAAAGGAAAAGGAAAAAGGAAAAGAAAAAAGAAAAAGAAAAAAAAGAAAGAAAAGGAAAAAAGGAAAAGGAAAAGGAAAAAAGGAAAAGGAAAAGGAAAAGAAAAAGAAAAAAGGAAAAGGAAAAGGAAAAGGAAAAGGAAAAGGAAAAGGAAAAGGAAAAGGAAAAAAAGGAAGGCTAGCTTGAATTAAAACTGATAGGTGACTGTAACTGAAGCAAAACTGGGAGGGTGGAATTAAGTGGGAGAAGAAAAAGGGTAACAGAGATGAAAAAGATTCCCATCTCAGGGATTCTGGCAGAAGACAGACAAAATGTGATGTGTGTGTGGGCAGAGAGACTGGAGCTGAAAAGGAGAGAGATAATATACAGCTCAACAGAAGCTGAATGATATCTGGTCAAAGTGTAATCCTTCATGCTGTGTTGTGATATTCTAAGATGTGATACAGTTTATCACAGTAGAAAAAAGAGGAATTTTAAAATATTTTGCTTCAATTTATGAGGAGAAAAAAAGGCTATTAGTTCATCTAGGCTGCCCTCCAAGATATTGCTGATTTAGGGACCATTAAAATTCAGCTAGGTATCCCTGTATAGAGCACAAACAGACAAAGGCATCTGGAGAGATGGAAGTGGCATATGGAGAACTCATTCAGAAATGCTTGCCTTCATCATGAAGCTTTTCCAGTTTCAGTGCTTCCTGTTCCATACCCAGATGAAAACAAAATGTTATTGAGCTTCTTTCTAACAAAATAAACAGAAAAATTCAACTCAGAAGTTGTTCAATGTCTATCCACGTGGCAGATTTGGGTTCAGATCTGTGTTTGTGTATACACACACAATTTCTATTGTGTGTGTAAATTTGACTGGAGTTGACTTGAGTCATCTAAAAGACCAAAAAAAACAAGGCGTATATCATCTACCAGAAGGTGACATGTAAAACTGTCTTTTTCAATACTTTTTGTAATTTCTTAAGAATTTTAAAATCTGTCCTGCAGATAAGCTGGCTAGTTAGCAGTTGGACTAGCTGCCTTCCACTGTTAGAACACCAGGGTTTCTATTTCCTCTATCCCAAAAAAGTACTGATGACAGAGTCTGCAATTCCTTGTGAACCAGTACTGTTCTCAGGACAGAAATGTAGTTACTGACTTCACAGAAAGAGGGTGAGGGCCTAACTAGTTACCAACAGAAGCAGTAATGGAAAACAATGTGCTTGACTGGAGAAAAAGTGTATTAATATTTTTAGGTTTTTATATGGCTTTTCTGATTGAATAAATACACATAAGTTTTATGCTTTTACAGCAGCTCTTTGCAAAGCATTCTTTCTACCTAATGCTTCAGTTTTACAGTCTTGTCTTGAAATTAGTTTAACAGAGAGTTTTTACAGAGGCATGAAAATCAGGTTGCCCTTATAGGCCAAGCAATACGTTCCTTGTTTCCTTAGCCTGTCCAGCGGTCAGAACATCCCCCCGCTTGGAAACTTTAATTAGAATAATGGTTAACTGCACAGACTTACTGTCAAGCCATTTGTCATTCCAAAATTATAACAAAAACAGCAACTTATATTGGTTTTAAAGTCTTATCAGCAGCTAGAATTCCTTACTTGTTTATAAAGTCTTCTTCTATTAATTATAATATTGATTATGCTGCCACAAATTTCCCTAAAGATTATATCTGCGAGTTTTAAATTGCTGAAATAAGAAAACATAGAGAAGAACAAGAGCAATGCAAGGAATACACATCTTCTTGTCTGCTGCTTGTTAGCTGGAAGTACTGTACATCTAGTGGCACTATGGGATATTCTTTCATGAGCTTTAATATTTTAGTAAATCATAAACTCAGAACCAATTAGGTCCTTTCAGATATTAAGCAAATGTCTCAGAATTTTTACTGTACCTTAAATAAAGACTACTTTTGCATCCATATTGCTACTCTGAGGTGCTGAGCAAGGCAGGGGTGGGGAGGATTGTGTCGTGTTTCTCCCTCATGTGAACATTTTCGCACTAGACAGTGTAAGTGATGAAAGGAAAGTTTCTCTGCTCCCTCCCTTAGGAAACCTGTCCATTCCTTAATGGATGCTATTTTATTTTACAGTATACAGATATATCATAAAACAGTTTAAATTTGGAATTTTAACTGGTACAGTTCAAATCCAGGTATGAATGATGAGTTCAGCCTCTCTGAAAAGGGAAATGTCCTAATTCTATTGAAGATTGCAAAAGTCCCATATGAGGCACAACCTTGCAAGTTGCAAAGGATCATACTCAGACTGAGTTTCTCACAAATCTGTCAACAGGATGGGAATGAGTAGCATCTAAAGGAAAAGGGGAACTTTCCAAATGGAAGATAAACCAAATATTGAACTGTTACTGCAGAGTAAATTAGAAACCACTCCTTTGTGTTAATCATCTAAGTGATAGAAATAGACCAGCCATTCCCTTGAAGCTTTAGTGAGTACCTAATTAGTTTGCTCCTGAGATCCCAAACAAAGTAAGAGTCAATTAACTGTTATGCATGCCTTGTGCAGCAGGACTGATCTATCTGAGCTACACTTGGAAAGAGTTAATGTGTATATCAAGGCAAAATGGGAAACATCAGAGAGGCAAACACAGGAGAATGACTGAAGACGGACTCGATTAACAAAAACAGATCGATTCTCCCGTGGATATGCTCGCACAACCCCTCTTAATTAAAATTACATGCATTATACATCAACAAGAAACATAACCTGAACTTCATATTTTTCAGTGATAAGGCAATAATTATTTAAAGATTATAATGCTGCAATGTTAGTCACTGATTCTTAATTGCGGTTCAAGGAGTGGAATGTGGATTTGGAAAGAAGTATCACATGGAGTAAGAAATTAATTATTTTTTTGTTTAAAACTTCTATGAAAAATACAGGCTTAATTGTTTAGGTGGAAAAGGTATGCTAATATGTTCTTAGAGATTGAACTGGAGACAAAAAACAAGTGACACCAAACTAGGGGATACTAAATTTAGATGTGAATCGTACAGTGACAAAAACTAAGAGTATATTATTTACAAGTTATTAAGATCCCAAATCTGCATTTAAGTACAGATTTGTAATTAAATATAAGATTGTAGAGACAATATTCCTTGAGGTCTGATAAAGGTGCTTAAAGACAAGAAATTGATATATGTGGTTATGAAAATACAGTGTAACACTGGTGTATAACTCTGTGAACACAATAGAAGATTTAAAGGCTGGGATTCAATTAACATATGGAACAAATAATGATTAGGCTTTCAAATAGTCAAGATGGTTGACAATGCCACCTCAAGATGGTTGACAATGCCGCCCCTACCTTTAATGGTGATGAAAAATCCGGATGGAATAGCAGACAAGAAGTGCCACATGAGTAGAAATACAGAATGTGGCAGTTTGGAGCTGTGAGTATGACGAGCTGACTTAAAGCCTAGGAGATCCATTCAAGTATCCCTCACTTCTCTCAGCAGTGATTTATACATTTACTGTCATATCAAGAAAACATTATGAAATGCCAGACTGTCAATTGCTGTGGTACCTCTCTGAAAATATCACATCCAACAGTTTCCTGAGATATGTCAGTCCTCCATGTTTAAATCAATTTTGATATGTTTTATTGATGCTATGCAGCAATAATTAATCTGAATATTAGGCAGTACATATACCAAATCTATTATGGTTATGGAGTTACTTTTAGCAAGCAAACTTGCATCCTTATCAGAAAATGAAATATTTTCTGAGATATGTTTCTTTAGAAAACTACCATACTGTTGGTAGCAATTCTTATTAGCTTAAACTCTCATCTAAAATATTATCATATCTTAATTTCAGTCATTAAGTACTCTACAGTTACAGGAATCATTACACTTGCCTCATGAATATCAGCAAAAAAATTTCAGAGTTTTCTGATATGTTATATTTTATCTTGAAAATCTTTTGAGTCAAATGTCTCAGCAAATTTGTGATAGAAGAAGGTAATTTTGCAACTCTGTCATTCAGCTGCTCAGTCCGTAACATAGATATCAAAGACATCACTTACTTCTAGCAGAAATAGGTATATTTCTCTCTTACCGGACAAGATAAGGTACCTCTCATATCAAGTACCAAATGATTTTATGTAACTATTCTCACTGAAAAAGAATCAAACCCACCATTAATTAATTAATTAATCAAACCCAACAAGAATCAAACCCAACAGCTCAGAGGCTGTTTTGATGTTGATCTTTTTGTTTTCAAGTTAAACCCATTGTTTTGTGAAGACCAGACCATTCATAAGTATTTAATTCTCCTAGTAAGTTACTGGTAGGACAGACTGACAGTTCTATTGCCAGGAGTCTCCATTTAGTGGGCATAAAAGATAGGGAAAGGTCATTCAGCTTGCTAAGACTATTCTTGCTGTAATAAGCTTATGCCAGTGGTGAGAATGTTGAGCTCAGTGGGAAGTTTCCACTGATGTCCAGACCTCCCAGTGATACACATTGTTTCTGTGGGCTGGCTGCACTCAGACTTGACTCAAATCATCTTCCTCCCCTAGCAAGAAAATTTCAGTCCTTGTCAAAAAGGTAGATACAGCTATCACCTAATGTAGTCTAAATCTCCATGTGGACAGATACAGGCTGACTGTCAGCATCCCCATACTGTGATACCCTCTGACTAGCTCTTTGCATTTGCAAATTAGAATTGGAGTGAGAACAGGAGGGCAAAAGGAAAACCTTGGACAACCCCTACAATCTGGCTGAAAAAAAAAAAAAGAGAAGACATCTGTTAAGTGGTGGTCTGAAAAAATTAAACACGATTCCAGTATGGGGTATAACTGGAATAGTCTGTTGAACACAAGAACACAGTTTTAAGGGCCTCGGGGGCTGGACATGTTAATGAGGGGGACAAGCTATGTTAATTAGGGAGTTGCACAAGTTTTTACTGCAGTTTCCAAATAGTTAATTTTTCTTCAGCCAGGATTGCACAGGGAAAAGAAGAGTTACAGGGGTTCAGACGTGGTTTTAACAATCATCTCAGCCAGGCTAAATCCCAGGGTTGTGCATCAACAGGTCTTGTGACAAGGGTCCAGCTCTTTCAGGTCATGAGGTTTCTCTCAGCTCTTGTTGCCTAAGGTTTATGATTCAAATTGACCAAGCTCTTTTTGCTGACAGCTGGGTCTGGGCTGCTACACTGATAGGTTGGTTGAGCTAAAAAAACTATCAATGAAATCGGGTACTTTAAGGAGAGTTCATGGACTAGAATTATGATCTGATTCTATACAAGACTATTAAAACGGAAAAGGACACAATAAGAAATTGGACCAGCAGACTGATCATTTTATGTTTGGTAAGTAAGTCATGTCATTTTAGGCATAAAAGACATAAAACTAAACCCCTCATTTAAAAGGAATTCTTGCAGACTTATGAAACATGCAAAGAATATTACTATAATTTAATAAACACTGTACCTCTGCACCTATTACAAAGAAAGCCATATACTCAGGAGAGTAAGGCAATACCAGTGGAGCAAACCTACTTGAAAAATGTACATTCCAAATCAGAGACAGTTTACAAATTAAAACAAAACAGAGAAATTAAGTAAAGGATGATGCATAAGTTAACAGTGCCTGGAGGTAACCTTAGCTTTAATGCGAACAAATCATGCACGTTTTACACAGTTATTCACTCTGGTATTCAACAAAAAATGAGGCTACTGTAACAATACCAAACATATTCTTAAAGAAACATGCTCAGAAATAATTCATAAGAACTTTACACTGTAGTGAAGAGGGTAAATATATTATACATTTAAATAACAGATGTTTCTCAGGGTTTGAAACTTAGGTACAAGTTGGAAAGCTGTAGTCAATGAATTGAACTGCAACAGGACAGTCATGTCTATGTCACTAAATTAGGACTGTTATGACATGAACTCAATGAAATATATATGATCATATTATCTTAAATATTTTGGAATGAAAAAATCATTCTTTGCTAAAATAATATTTTCTTTGCTAGTAAACAAATGTTTGTGATTTTTCTGGCAGTTTCACCCTTATATAAGATGAAAATTGAATAAAGAAAAAACAAAGGAAGTTGTCCCCCAGGGATCAGTGTTGGGCCCAGTTCTATTTAATGTCTTTATTGATGATTTAGATGAGGGCATTGAGTCCACCATCAGCAAATTTGCAGATAACACTAAGTTGGGGAGGAGTGTCGATCAGCTGGAAGGCAGGAGGGCTCTGCAGAGGGACCTGTTCAGGCTGGAGAGTTGGGCTGATTCCAACGGGATGAGGTTCAACAGGGCCAAGTGCCGGGTCCTGCACTGTGGCTGCAACAATCCCCTGCAGTGCTACAGGCTGGGCACAGAGTGGCTGGAGAGCAGCCAGGCAGAAAGGGATCTGGGAGTTTGGATTGACAGGAAACTGAACATGAGCCAACAGTGTGCCCAGGTGGCCAAGAAGGCCAATGGCATCCTGGCCTGGACCAGGAACAGTGTGGACAATAGGTCCAGGGAAGTGATTCCAGTGTCTAGTTCTGGGTCCCTCAGTTCAGGAAGGATATTGAGGTGCTGGGGCAGGTCCAGAGAAGAGCAACAAGGCTGGTGAAGGGACTCAAGCACAAGTCCTCTGAGGAGAGGCTGAGGGAGCTGAGGTTGTTTAGCCTGGAGAAGAGGAGGCTCAGGGGAGACCTCATCACTCTCTACAACTCCCTGAAAGGAGGTTGTAGCCAGGTGGGGGTTGACCTCTTCTCCCAAGCAGCTATCAGTAAGACAAGAGGCCATGGTCTTAAGCTGTGCCAGGGGAGGTGTAGGTTGAATATTAGGAAGAAATTCTTTACAGAGAGGGTAATCAGGCATTGGAATGGGCTGGCCAGGGAAATGGATTCTCTGCCCCTGGAGGTTTTTAAGATGAGACTGGATGTGGCACTTAGTGCCATGGTCTAGTAACCACAGCAGTGTTGGATCAAGGATTGGACTTGGTGATCTTGGAGGTCTTTTCTAACCCAGTTGATTCTATGATTCTATAAGGAAGAAAAATAAAGGAGGGGGAAGAAATTAAAAGCTCCACTTAGCAATGTAAAATATTAAGAAAACAAATTGTGTATATTTATGAGGAAAATGAAATCTCAAAATACCATTAATGCATAATTTTTCATTGTTGTTTCCCATATAAAAAACACTACCACTTCCAAATTCAGATTTTCTCTAGAATTTAATAAATAAATATTTTTTTAAAGAACAGTATTTTGGGATGGATTTTTAAAAAATATTCAGTAACTCCAAAAAGCATTTACCACAGGAAAAAATTTTAATTGCCATTATTGGTGTTGGTTTTGTTGTTACTTTTGTTATTCTAACCAGTGTATATTTTAATATTCATGACAACCTATTATTTCTAGCAAAAGTCTTAGCACAAAACAGACCTTTACATTTTTAATCATGCAGTCACTTTCCTTACTATTTTAAGATGTGTGTATATTCAATTGCTTTAGGAAGTGAAAGAGAAACAACAAAATGAAAAATACTGTGTCTATGCTATCCTGCTTGTCCAAATGGTTTGAATTTAAATATTAAATTGCATTAATGATCTGAATAATTGAAGATTACAATCTTTACAATTTTTCACAAACGGCTGATTTTATTTTAATATTTCAGCAGTACTTAATTTCTTATGGCAGAGGAACAGAGAATTTTAGATGGAAACATAAGGAAAAGGACAGACAAGAAATAATTTCTTGGTTTTATTTTTGCCATTATGCAAAAAACTGCCAAGTGATTCTGTGGTTGGGCAGAGTCAGGACCAGCTGAAACTAACTTTTCTATTGCCCCTATATTAGAATTTTTGGCTTGTGTGAGAATTATTCCAGGCTTTCTGTAATAAGTACAACTGAAAACTCCTCCCTCAGAAGACTTCTGTTAAATTTGGAATCACTAGATATTTGTAGAAAAAAGAGTCTGGGCCCTTTTCAGAAGAGAAAAATGCTGCAGGTGACATTAGGAAGAGTATGGATGAGACTTCATTTAGACAGGGTATATATAATCAGACTGCCTAAACAAGAAAAAAAGGAAGGTCTTTAGAGACAGGGACAAGGGGAAGGGAAAATAGCATGAGGCCTGATGCATTGGATTGTAATGTGTTGTCTGCCCTGTGGGAAGGGTAATGCATGCTTCAGAAGGGAGTGATAACCCACACTTACACAGCTGTGAAGTATGGTGTTTTGGGCAGGAGTATGGGCTCAACTCTGCTCTTACTCAGGGTCTGTGGTAAATGCTGGAGCAGGAGAAAGCTGCATTATTTTTTTCTTCTAAGGGCTACTCTTCCCACAGCCAAGCAGAGAAGCAGACTTAAACCAAAGTGCTTTCTGGTCACTCGGAATAGAACGAAATTGTAGCAGTAGCTTGAGATGGACTTCTGAAAAACCTCACTTCTTCTTACAGCATGTAGCCTTTGAAATTTTGTAGGATGGATTCCACCTCTGGCAGATACTCATGCTGTGATGAGAGCACAAGGGCAGGTATGACATAGGACAGACAGCCTGCCTGACCCATTGCATTGGAGCCTGGACACATTCAGGGCAACTCCCAAGAGAATTTTGCTTCCTAGTAGGCTCAAGGATAAGCTTCGTGTACACTTTTGGGTTTGAACATACATTTGAAATATTATATAGATGAAATCATGGCCAAGCAAATGGAATACCCTATAAAAGAGAGGGTGGAAAGGTAGATTGGTGGTAGTATTGTTAATGAGAAATAACGGTGTATTTTCTTCAGTGAGGTCCATGTTGCAATGTACACAGAGTTACGCAGTCTCTGAATGGAAGATTATCCTTGGCAGTGCAAGGATTAAATAAGTGTTCCAGTGTAAGATATATCTGTTTGAAAACAAAAAAAGAAGAATCAGCTAAGATCAAGACCAGGTCAAGATATAAGCATTAAAAGATGCAGGTACATAATACACATCTGAAGAGAATGCAATTCCCATCTCCAAATAGCTTTGTATAATCATTAATGTCTGGATTTAGAGCTGGGGCCCAGCTTTGCACTTCATCTGTTGAAAGGTGTACCATAGCTCAGGAAAGGAATACAAGTTTCTGAAACTGGAAACAGAGCAAAAATTGGTCCATACCCAGTTACTGGGCTCTGATGCTACTTCTATGGCAATTGTACAGATTTCACACAATGGTGCATTTAGCATGAAATACAAAAATATTCTTGGCAGCAAAAACCAGAATAAATGTGAAGTGGACTGGCCACATGCTATAGAAAACATGAAAGGTACCATGACATGGAAATTGCGCCAACCAAAGGTTACAGATTTCTGCTCATTTTATCTAAATGAAGTAAAAATTCTTGCTTGCATTGAGACTTTCCTTAAAAATGGGAATTGAGAATCTTTCCATCAGTCAGCACTACTTTTATCATGAAGATGTACACTTTCTTGTAAGAACCCACAGATGACTGAACACACAGAGCTGAGGTGCATTTTGGGCTGGTCTGCAGTTTCCTGAATAAACAATCCAATTATAGGTTATTATGTAAGAAGTAGACACCTAAAAATTTTTTTAGGATTCTTAATTCTTTAGATGTGCATAAGATACACTGAGAGGTCATTTATCAGATCCAAATCTTTAGGGGACTTCAGCAAAAAACTAATTTGGCAAGATTACTCTAATCTATTTTATATGTCTGCAGTGCAGACAGTCACTTGGGCAGATCAAGACTGTGATTCATCTTCTGATATAGACTTTGAAAACAGACCAGCTGAATACTACAGCAGAAATATCTATTTCTTCCCATTTATTCTGAAGAGATTGTAAAATCTGTCCTTTTATGAAGCATTCTTTCCACTGGTTTGCACAGACATAGGTGTTTGAAAATTAAAAACATTTAAAGTTAAAGGACATGAATTTTATCCCTACTTTGACCATACTCAGATAATAGTCTAGTCCTGAGTTGCTCAGAATTTGAGTGCCTGATTTCAGACAATTTGATAAGAAGTTCGAAAGGCCTTCTGCTTTTTCAAATGTGTTAAGTACCCAGCTAGTAAATTTAACTCCCAAATCTTCGTTCGTGAAGCCTAGCCATGATGATGACAGTAAATTTAAGTACCTCTGAGATTAGGTATCACCAAGTATGGTTTTCAGATCATCATCCAGGATGTGGGTGAAACTAAACTTTCCACTTTCAGAGTGCAAACCTTTATTACACTTACCTTTGGATTCACATTTTCAACATAAATTATATTTTTCTTTGTTTAGAAGCTATTTCTAAACTTCAGTACTAAACTCTCTGCTCTGGCAAATTTGTCAACATTTAGTTAATTTATTTGGCAACTGCCAGTTTACTCAACTCTGCATGTGCTTCTATTACCAGTAGGCCACAATATGCATCCCTTTTTAAGGAAAAGACCTAGAAAGAATCTTGACTAAGAAGTTTATGAGTTGCAATGGTCAACTAATGCTTTTTCCACCTTATCCTTTCCACAGCAGTCAGAATCAGCTGGTGTCTGCTCATAGGCAGAGCTTACTAGAGGTCAAATTATGATTTAATTTGGAAATGACAGCTACACCCTCTGTTATTTTTATAACTGGCAAAACAGACATAAAAACAATCAAAAGACAGGAATAGATGTAACTCCAACTGATATTAGAGTCTAAGGAGGCACATTGAAATTTTGCATTTATATGCAGATAACACAAATAATGCAGATCATTCTAATATCCTTTGTATAATTGACTGTGCCTTTGTATCTTGTTTCTCACTAATTTTCATTGTCTTGCATTTCAGGCTGATCTGAATGCATCTTGTGTGACTTGAATAGATGGAACTGAACTGTACCCCACACACTGACATTCTTCCTTATCACTAACCATGAGGATGTGTTAGCTTATTTCTGTTCTGAAAGCCACACAAAAGGTTGCCTGGCTTCTCACTGAGTTCGTAGCATCATGAGTTCCACCTACAAGAACTCCTGCTCACATTTGATATCTGTGCTCTGTGACAACTTTTCAGATAGTATGATTCAAATCAGTGTTAAACATCTTCCATGACTGAGAACCAGAATACCAACTGCTTCCCCATAGGCTACTGATGGCAAGACTGCTGTCTGCTCCTTCTTCTAAAATACACTGGCTTGTGTTGATCGGCTTCTGAAATTATTCCTTCTCATGTTATTTGTTCAGTCATGTCTTACTGTTTACAACTGCATTTCTGGCACTTGTGTTTAAGGAGGACCCTTTTCTCCTTCCAAATTAAACTTTCTATCATCAAGGATAATTTTATTTTGAACAGGAGATAATTAAAAACTGTGATTCACTCTTAGAATTAGCATTACCAAATGACACTTATCTGAACTCCTCTGATTTGTTTGTTAAACATTTGTTGTTCTAGATAGATCTCAAGAACAAAATAAAATATTTTCTATAACTAGATAATGTAGTCATTAATATAAGTAAAGACCAGCTCCTCATGTTGGTGACCTTGAAAGCAGAATTTTATCCATAGAAAACAAAATGAGTTACTGGGAAGTTATAAGGTTCTTGAAGAAACTATCTCAATCACCAGTCTCACAGTTTACAAGTGATTCTGAATTACTAGGTAAGTATACCACATCATTATTATGTTAATAATCTTATAGTCAGATTCGTAAAGTGCTGTGGAAAGATGGTGTAAAGCAGCAAAATTCAACTGATGATGGCATCAAGCACACGGAGGACTGGGGTCTATGTCCAAGTATAGGTTGCCAATGTCTCAATAACATCAGACAGCTTTTTTTGAAAAAGTTTGGTGTGAGAGTAGTGCTTTTCAGAAGAATTTGTAACAGTAAAGATAGAAACTCTGCTAGGAAGGATTTCTACCTAAAAGGTACCTCTTTCTCAAAGGCAGTTTCAATGCTTTCTTCCTACCACCACATAGCAAGAGGAGTTCTCAGCCTCTCTCTCTGATAGGTGAGAGGAGAGACACAACGTACAGAAATGCTACAGGGCTGTTGCAGCCCTGGGGAGAGTAGGGAGGGCCAGCGATCATAAAGGCAGGGAGCGAACAAGAGGTTTGCTTTTTGCTCTCTGAGGCCTGATACTGCCTGGATTGCCAAGAAGTTTGTAAGTTGTAACGTCTTCACCTCCCAAACAAACCCCTTTTGAACCTTTTCTTCTGTCTTGGCGTTCCTAGGGAAGACACCTGCATATGTTTTACCTTACATTTGGGGTTTGCTTTCTTTTGGATTAGTGGATGTGAAAGCAGGTTGTTTATTTCGGTGTTCTGCGTTGTTTTCAAGCTCTGTTGCACAATTTCTAAGTGTGGTTCGGAACTGTTTCATCTTGAGTCTATCGTCCCCATTTGAGGGGGGTTTTACATTTACACTTCTATATCACACACACCCAGAATCATGCAGAATATGCTGAGTTGGAAGGGAACCACAAGGATCATCGAGTCCAAATCTTAGCGCTGCACAGAGGACCATCCCCAAGATGTCACACCATGTGTCTGAGAGTATTGTCCAAACACTTTTTGACAATGTAACGCTCATTATTCTCATTATTGAGAATCAAGATCAAAAGAATTCAAATCCTCAAAATTTCACTTTATATTCCTCCATGCATTAAAATAACTAAATACAACTAGAAGCAAATGCTCTCAAAAACTTTGATATGATAAGCACACCCAGATGAGGTACTAATAAACATTATGTAATGGCCTGGCTTTAATCACTGTGGTATCTGTTTTATTCCAGGACTGTGTACTTTTGTCTCCTGTGTCCCTGCCTAACAACTGGGTTGAGGGTTATCTTGGGTTTCAATGCCCAATTTTCATTCAAATCTTAACCTTTAACTTGGTTAAGTTAATATTTGCTGAAGATTATAATTTTGTCTGAAGAACTTTGGCCAGCTCTACTGTTTTGGATAGCCTTTAGATCTGGTCTGTTTAGGTGACTGGGTATCTGCATCAGAGCATCTGTGTATTCGGGGTATCCCATGAGACACATGCCAGTCCCCTCCACTACAGTTAAGCGGAGACTGCCTGCTCAAAGGCTCAGCATTCCTGAGGAAAAATGCAGAGAAAATGCAGAGAATTTTGCTGATGAGGTGCATTTCAAATATGAACCACATGAATTTGTACCCCTAATGACTTGCTATAGCTCTAAATTGCATTAGTACACAGCAATATAATTAGGGAAAACAGGTGAATATTTGACAATGAAATTTTTTATAAGTGATGGTGAAAAAAATACTCAACTTGTATTATTGACATAAGGAATAATGAAATGGCCAGTAATTATGACACATAAAACACTTGCTATGATTGAAATAGTTATTATATGACTTAGTTACACTAAGTATTCTCTTTCTGCACAGTTGAGGTAGCTGAAAACTGTGGATGTGCTCAATGTAAAACATAGCAGTAAAAGGATAATTGAAGATAGTGGAATAAAAAAGAGAGTTAATGCACTGGATTAATTTTCATTTGGGTTTTTTATTTGCTTTTTAATTCATACATAGTTAGAGGTGCATTATCTCTTGAGATTTCATAGTACTTTTCTTTATTGTAATGAAGCTACTTGCCTTGATAATTACACATATTTGGAAAAGGACTAATTTTAAAAGCAAAACCATTCTATATTCCTGCTCTGTTTCTTGGATATTTTTTCCTAAAAAGCACTGCGTATTCTTTTCAAATTCTCCTGCCTCTTGCTTACTAGAAACTCTGTATCTCTTTAACTCTGTGCACATTGGAGCTTCAACAGCAAATTAGAGTCTCAGAGCAAGGCAAAGAGAGGATGGTTCATGCAGTGTATGTGGACATCTGACTGTGTTATTAATTGATCTTAATTCTTCTTTACTAATGAGTTCTTTAACCAAACAAATTTCTATCCCAAAGGAAAATAAGAAAATATTTTTAAAAACCACACAAGACCCCTGAAAGCAACAAAATAGACAAATAAAACAAACTAGTTTCCTTGTGCCAAAGTAGGAGTGGGTATAATTTCACATTTAACAGTGCACTAATAAAGCGAGTTTCACAGTAATAAGCCTGGGTTTGCTTCCTCTTTCAAATAGAAATATTTTGATTGTTTTAAATGAGAGTATGCATTGTGACAGTACTGTAGATGCTGAGGAAAAGTGTTCATTTGCATTAAAGAAACTGGTTTTAACACTGAAGTTTGCTAAAAATAGCATAAAATGCTTTACCGCTGTCACCTTAACTAATATATTGAATGAAGAGCAACATTGTCCCCTAGTGGTAAAAGAAATACTTTATCGCAGACAAAATGAAATCTGATTCCTGCATTGATGAATTCAGTGCCATGAATTTACAGAGAACAAAACACTCCTCAGAAAATACGGACAGTGATAAAATCAAATAGGATTCAAGTATGGTGGTTCTCTCAAAAAACTGAATTTAGTTTTAAGAGCAGGTAGAATATTCAAATGGCACAGAAATTTAATTTAATCTATTCTGGTCTTCAAACAGAAAAGCCGTTTGTATGATGGTCCATCTGTATCATATATACACGTGTGCACACACATATACAAGTACATATATAAGATGCAGTGAAAAAGTGCCTTTTGCAGGCAAAAGACAGTCGAAGGAAGAGGGAAGGAAAACCATAGACTTCAATCAATTTGATGTGAGATGATGCATGTCCACCTTTTTGTTTCATTTGGGGTGGGACCAGAAATTAAACATTCACAAGTGTCTGACTGATGTGATATCATGGCATGCAAACCTGAGTAGCAACACTTGAGAGGATTCCCCAGAAACTGTCCTCACAAGAGAGGGCCTTGGTGACTTTTCACATGGAACTGGGCAAAGCTTAATAGTCTTCCAAATCTTCCCGCTGTCTTTCAGTCATGTGAAGCAGTAAAGCTGAGAAAAATCAGATAAGCTCTACCAAGAGATTTCAAGCACTACTTCTTACTGTCTCAACAGAAAGACTGATCTAACAAACTGGTTGCTCAAAGACAGGACCTACTTGTTCTGGAGGCAAATGTCCTTGGGTTGCCAAGAGCCCTACTAGAAGATTGTTCAAACTAGAGTCCGTTGAACTACTGTAAAAGGAAAAACATACATGAAGAAGATTCCTTGTCTAAGAAATTGACATTTTCTGACTAGATTGGTTTCTGGTTGAAAACTCCCTGCCAGCTCTAGTGACAAAGTTGTCAATGCCTTCCACAGATTTTACTGGGACGTCTTCTCTCCTTCTACCATTAAACTTGTTCCTTTTCTTCCACTCCCTCTGCACTCTGTCATTCCAAGTGATACTTTCTCAAAATAAGTTCTGTTGAAAGAGAATAAAGAAATTAGCAACTCTAAGTCATGAGACTGGCAATATTTCCAAATTTCACGGTGCACATTGTACCACTTCTTTCTACTGCCTTTCTTGCAAGCTCTTGTCTTCTAGTTAGCTAACTGGTAATGAAACCTGCTTGCAGCTGGAGCTGTGTCTTATTTTGTGTTGAACAAAGGAGAGTAAAAGGATGGAGACAGCAATCCTCTTTGGGCTTCCCAAGCGTCATTATGGAATGAGACAAGACCAGGAGGTAATTGACACAGTAACAAATCAGGAACATCAGAAAAATTGGCAAAAGCATACATATATAAAACGAAACGATGCAGCATGCAGCCCTGGAGGTGTGAGCCCATTAGGAGTGTTAGACAGACAAAGCCTTTCCTCAGTCCCATCAGACTTTTATAGTATGTGTGCGCAGAGAGGCTCAGTCTTTGCAGTGAAACCAGGCGCAGAACCCCAAGCCTAAGTCCATGTTGTACATCACCTGGGGTAAGTCTGGAATTTTCCTGATTTCTCAGACCTAGATATTTTTTTCAATTAGTCATGCAGAGAATTTCATGATGACGTATTATGTTGTTCTAGCAAAATCAGGGCCTCTGTAGGGGAAAAAAAAACTGGTTATTGTGTTTCTTTAACACTGGTCATGCAACTTTTTCAAAGGCAGATGGGATAGTTTGGGTTGGTCAGAGAAATCCATTTGTATATTGTTGTGTGCTTTTGTGTGGTCTCTAGTGTGTATTTGGGGTTTTCCCCAGGGAAGCTATCCATATCACATTAAATCAAATTGTGTGGGTATTTTTGAGAGTAAATACTATGGGGAACTGATGAGAGCCTCAAGTCAAGACTTCAAAGCCCTCATGGAGGTTTGTGGAACATCAAATTTGAGTGTGAAGAGTCTGCAGAAGGTTTTAGGAGCTCAGTGGAGGCTGTGAACTTCCAGTTTCATTCATATAGGACTTGGTTCTACCTCCTTCCTGCTCCTCGATTTCATTTCTTTTCACATCTCATTAATTGTAAGTAATGTGTACAGGAGGGGAGGCCTCTGAGATTTACTAGACAGAGTGTTACAAGGGTCTGGTTTTTGCTGAAGTTTCTGCAGATGTATTAAAGAATTTGCATGAGGAGCTTTCTGTAGCTCTTTATGCTATAAAGTAGGCCTTTTTAGCCCTTTCCTACATACTTTGCCGTATGAGACAAGGAATTTTTCAAAAATGGTAGTTTTCATTACTTAATCGAGATTCTTTCTGCTGACTTACTAGCATTTACTTTTTTTCAGTGATATTTATTCTTCTTTTTTCTTTTTCTAATTTATTCTAATTTTTCTAATTTCCTTTCTTCAGTAGCTAGAATTAGAGTTCGGTATTTGTAAGTTGTTTTTTTTTGCTTTTTGGTATGGAAACAACAAGATATTTCATTTCATATCATAAGTTAAAGTGTCAGAATGGTTTCTAATGTGTTTCTGTACACATTGCAGTGATACTTAAAAGTTGCTCATGAGTCTTTTTGAAAGAGTTAGCAAATCTTTACTAATAAGTGTTACTGAGTCTTTGAATGAGAGTTTATTTCTGCATTAGATAAGGCAAAAAATTCAATTTATCTTCTCTAGAAGTGGTAGGTACATGGTGAGCAGATGGGAAATTAGGATTTACAGCTAACTTCCTAATTCTAAATTAGAATTTTTAAGGAGAGCCAACAGTTGCATAATTCATATTTATGCTACATCATAAAATGAGACTCAATTTATGTAGTTTAAAATACATCCTGTAAACAATGTTGCATTGCCAACTTTTCTAAACAAAATAAAAGAAAAAATGTGTTACAGAACACTGAAGCAGACTATACTGAAAAAAAAAATAAATTAAGTCCTTTTCTTACTTTCCATTAAAAAGTGTGGATTGTACAGAGCCAGTAATATTACATGAATGAAAATGTACCGGTAAATGTGGATTAATTTTCAGTATAAATTAGCAGTCCAAATGTGATCAGCGTGTCATGACTGTGAATGATGATTAGTATCTTCTGTTTCAGTGAAGGGACCACACCAAGAGACCCTCTGGAGAGGAGCTATCACTCCTATTACCTCTTCAATCTTGACCATCACAAACCTGAGGAAACCTTCAGAAGAGAGAAAGTCTGAAGGCCACCAAGCCAAACCCCCTGATCATCACAGGGTAATTACAAAATTAAATCAAACAATACGGTCAGAGCAAGTTCCTTGGGGCCATATCTGATAACATGTTTAATAACTTCAAAGACAGGTTTCCACAACTTTTCTAGGTAAAATAGAGACAAATTATATGGAAGTGAGAGTAAAATGGAAAAGGCATAAAGAATAATAGAAAGTTAGTGAAATGACACAACTGATGGCAGAATGAAGTAATTAATGCTTTGCATAAAATAAAAACTTAGTTAAACAATTAAATTCATGCAAAATGAGGGTAGAAAAGCAAACTAGAAGCAGTAATATTTCAAACAGTACAAAAAGAATCTTGGTATTACGCATTAATGAGAGCAAGAGTCTATAAGCATAAACTTCAAGTCTTTCAAGTCCTTCTTTGTTTTGGTAAATGTAGATTTATTTGTTTATAAGAGTGTCTAGATACATTAAACACTGTCATCTAAGAAACCGCAGAATATATAACTAAAGGAAAACATTCCATTAAAAGAAAAAAAAAGCTCTTTTATAGAGTACAACTTCATTTTTAACTACCTTTTAAAACTTCACCATCTTTTTCACTGAAATACTGTGGTAATCTTTCACAAAGAGATCTTTGCACACATATGCTTATAGACCCCTGCCTGCCTGTGGCTTGTGGAAGTCCTTTAGGACTGATTTCTTGCCATTACATGACTGACATAAATTTTCCCAGGTAGATGCCAGACTAATGTTTGAATTCTGCATAGCTATATTGCAGAACAAACTCTCTAATCATTAGAAAACTCTCAGTAAATAATGTTAGCATGCTTCGGAAATAAAGAAACCTCCCTGATAGTTTTATGATAATTTCTGCCAGCTTAATTGACAGAAATTTAGGAAAAGAATTCTTAGGCTATGCTCTTTTCTTCTCACTAGCTAGCAGTAGTGTTACAGTTAATGGTTCCTAAATGGGGTTGAAAATTTCTAGCCATTCCACTTAGTCCCTAAGTATAGCAAGGAATTGTATGTTGACACTAAAGTATTTTATCTTGGCAAGTTCTGACTGTAGTTAAAGAGCTGCTAGCCTTTTCATTATAAACTCAATTAAAACATCATAGCCTATATTGGTTTAAGTAATATTAAGGATATTACTTAAGCATAGTTTTGTATTCATCATAGAGCTAATTTGAAATCTAACCAGTAATTGCATTTGTTCTTTCCCTCTCAACATTTTCTCAACTTTCCTAATTATCCATACCCCCTTATTTTGCATTCTGGAGATTGTCTGTGGTTTGGACTCTAGTAATTGTTTATAGCGTGTTACATGCTCTGGGGTTTATTTTCTTAGTCTTGCAGGGAAAGGAATAATACTTGAAGAACTATCCTACAGAACAACACATCCGCCCACAACCTTACATTCAATCCTGTCTTCCTTGAGAAGTTTTGGCTCTCCAGGAGACTTTTAGGGTCTTTAAGCTTGCTTAAATCTTTTTCTTAAACTGGTTTTGTCCCTCTGCCACAGCACTGCAAACAGAATTTAGCATACACTCTGGCCTCAGCTTTTAGCTTTATCAGAAACATCTTCATTCCAGCAACACTGAATCCTTCAAAAAGACTTTTATTTAAGCCCAAAACCTCAGGCTGCAAAAAATTAAGATAGGTTACGTTAGGTTAGGTTAGGCAGGGCTGGGCAATGTTAGATTGCATTGGTTTGGCTTAGGGATATGTTATTCAATGGCAGAAAAAGAATTTGTATATTTCAGTGTGTAAATTTTACACAAGAATTTAATGTTTTGTGATTTGTTTTTAGTGGTAGAGAGCAGGCAGGGGAGACCTCTCAGGCAAGATACAGGGCAGCAGCATTTACAGAGACAAGTGGCAGTTTTGCATGAATTCTGGAAGATGCTTCTTCTTCAGTATCCTTGAAATTCCAAATAAAAACTAAACTTGGAAGAGATACACTCTGTCATAGAAAATACAGTTGTTGAGATCCAGTGTGACATTCGGACACTGTGATACTTAGCAGTACATGAACAGGGGCTGGATACCCAACCCGGAAATCAAAGTCAGAATTTTGAGGCCAATGTTTCAGCCATGATGAGGACAGGTTTTCAGTAATAGTGATGTGAGATTCACTCGATAACTTACTGACAGACATCTAAACCAGTTTTTAAGGAAAATGGAAGGACAAACTGCATCTGCAATTCTAGTGTTCCCATAAGAATGTCACTGAGGGCTGAACTTATGCATCCTTTGGAGCCGGGATCTACAGATTAATGTCTTCTCCTGCAGTTGGGCACCTGTAATACCACTGTGAATAGAGAGGAGAAGTTCATTCTTACCTCTGAGAAGGTGGCTCACAGTATTCAATCTCATCGTGGTTAATAGACTTGCTCAGGAAGTGGGATTCCTCAGCCTAGAGAAAGATGCCAAGATAAGAAATGTTATGAACAAGTTATGGCCTAAGTCTCCTGCTGATGCAGAATTCATGCTTCTGGAAATGGAAAGAGATGAGGCTAAAGCAATCGTGACTCTCCAGTTTACCACCTGAAGCTTTCAGCTGCAAGATCTGAACCTCTCCACAATTTTGATTAAACCAGCAATGCTATATCGTATCAGACTAACTAATCCCTATTTTTCCCAACACAATATTGTAGACTTGTTTTCCCACTGGATTATTTTGGGGGAACAACTATTTTTGAAGTGTTTTGATTTACTTCTTTATTGTTTTCTTTCTTGTGAGGGCACTTTTCTTGCTCTGGAATTTCTTGACCTACACAAACAAGAAACTGTAAAATTAAAATAATAAAACCACTTAAACTCTCTTGCTGAATTTCCACGTTATAGAAAAATTATTTAATTCCCCCATCATTACCTTTCTTCTTTGCAATTTGTATTAAATAAGATGAGGCAGCTTGTTCATTGAAATTTCCACAACTTAACTTTGGAACAAAAACCCACTTGATTTGTCTTTCCCCCTCCTCTTCTCAAAACCTTCAAGGCAAAATAGTTTCAGAAGAGCACTCCCCAGAAAGTTCAAAAGAAGGAAAATTTTCTACTCATTGAGACTTCTGTTAAAATATCCTTTTAAAAAAGTCCATTTAGTGTTTTTCAGTGTCTAGATCATCTCAGAGAAATCCTAAAAGGCTTCTAAAGGCTAAATTCATTGCCTTTAAAACAGCAAGCCAAAAAGCAAGACTTTAGGCATCATATGATGCTTAAAAGGCACCTTTTGGACACCTTTAGATGCACTTTAGCCACCTTTGGAAGTGTGCACCTTTGAGAGGCTGCAAGCCCAGGTCCAGCTGTATGGCATTAGGTGACCTTGGATTTAGGCTTGCATTCTGCAAAGGCTGTTTACTTCTTAATAACAGTCATTTTAAAAATACTTTTCCTCTTTATGAATAAATCCCCTATCAAAATTGTGCTCAATAAAAGCATGATTCAAATAAGTCAGCTTTTCTTATAGAAAATCATTCTGTTGGTTAATTTCTGGCTATGATAATGCTACTGTCCTTTGCAGACAAGAATAAGAAAAACATCAACAAAATGCAGCAGGAAATAGCAAGCCATTCAATAATCAAACAGGGACACTATGAAAGGAAAACTGGTCAGAAAATCTTTCTGTCTACCTTTCTTGGCAAGATCTCCCAGATACAAACATCAGGGAACCTTTATCTTAATCGCTGAGTGTGTCTTGTAACATTAACTGTAGTTGAAAGAGTAGTTTGCAAGTTCAATTGCCCAGGAAGAGGGCTTGGGGACCAAAAAATCCCCAAAGAGAATAATAAAAAAGGAAATGCTTCATGGAGAACCTACTAAGCCTAGGGAAAAAAAAAAAACACACACACACTCAGCAAGTTCTATAGAGCAGTAGGAAAATTATGGTGTATTTTAGCATGAAGGAAAGAGACCACCATACCTGCCTGCCTGATTGAGATCCTAAAGTGAGCTGAAAAAAATCTCTTTCTCAGGAGACAAGCTCTGAGTGACAAAGAACAAGCCCAGACAGCCATAGGGGGCCATCTGTACATGTTCATATAGGGTGAAAAGTGGAAGCAGAAACTCTTCTGCTTGTATTTTGCCTGCATCTAAACTGCATGTACTTCGTTTTATCAGTACTGAAGTTATTCACATAGCTGATAAAAGCATTTTTTTCAAGGGTAAATTATGGGCAAGGATAACAATTCTGTATCAATAATAGTTACATTTAAAATAAATTATTATTAATTATTATTTAAATTAAATAATTAAATTAATAATAATAATTGTATCTCTGAAAGTCATTGCTTCAAGGAGAAATGGTGCTTCTAGCAAATACTATTTGTCTTAGGAGTCCTTTGTATGATGTCATTGAGGCTAAGAAGTATGATGAGGGTAGATGGGTAAACTAAAGTACAGCTTGTTGAGTTCAGAAAAACATCAACTGAGTTTTGAGCTGATATTTTCAGAGTCAACAGGCAGAATCTGTCCCTAAGCTTAGGAAATCTGGCCAGATATGTTGTAAACATGAAACTGGGTGATTGGTAATCCATTTCTGAATGTTTCAGACAGGTGCTTTGCAGGCAAGAGTCCATTTGTAGACATTATATACAGTTCTGCCAGCAACTATTACTCATCTCCTATTTTATTTCCATTAACTAAAGTAGGAAAACTCTACTCAGACTGCAGTAGCATTTTTTGGATCAGGGTTTTGTCATTATTAGAAAAAGTACAAGAGGTAGAGGACTCTGAGGTTAGTTCAGTTGGTTAGAGCATGGTTCTAGTAATACCAAGGTCATGGGTTTGATGTCTGTATGGGCTATTCACTTGAGAGTTGGACTCCATCCTTGTGGATCCCTTCCAATTCAGAATATTCTGTGACTCTGTGTAGCTGAATTAGCACAAATAAAAATTTCCATTAATACCATCTAGAGGTTTGGAAATATGTTGGGTAAATAGGAGAAGAATGGAGAAGGAAAGTAATAGACCAAAATCTGGATGCTGGAAATTCCAAGTAATTTGTAAGTGATATAAAATGTTACTTTCTCTTTAGAGAATATATACCTTTAAAAGAGATGTCCTGAAAGAAAGTAGGCTTGCTTAGTAGCACACTACACTGCTGCCCTTGCAAAAATAAAGTGGAACTGAGAGATAAATTCTCATCTTCTCCTCCCTCGATTCCCAACCCCCTTCTCTGCTCCCTCAACCTCACACATCTATTGCTTCTCTGAGGGCTCTTCTTTCCTTCACTGGAAGTGAAACTTTATTTTGTTTCAACAGTACTGGTTCTTGTATTAACAACATAAGCTCATGATCACAACCATGTTAAAGCCTTCAAACAGCAAAAGCTTGTGTACCAGTTTCTCAGATAGGAGAGTGGCTGATAAAATCTCATCCATGTACATTCCTATAGCAATAAAAAACTAGGTAAAATTTGGCACCATTGCAGTTGGTTTCTCTTCATTGCCTTTTTTTTAAAATTTATTTATCTTACCTTTCTATCGAAGGCAAAAGGCTTTACAAATCTGTATCTTTCTCAGCTCTCATTGTTTTACTCCCTTAGAGGACAGAATAATTATCTTTTTTAAAATATTTCAAAGATAATCAAATAGAATTTCCTGTAAAACTACCTCTGCCGGTGAAGGAAATTTTAAAGTGTAATTTCTACTACAAAGAACAAGTTGATAGATCTGTATTTTTCTTAACTACTTTTTTTTCCAATTATGTCAATAATGATAGAGGACATAGCAGAACTGTACAAGTCCATATATCTGTATTGAACCCTGATTCTTGCTCTGTTATTATGCAGATGAGACTGTTTCTTTATTCCAACAGTAGATATCCATCATAATCAGTCAGATCTCAGATTCACTTGCAGAGGACTTTATTCTTCCATAATAACTATTGCTTAAATAGAGCCACCTTCTGAGCATAGTTTTGACTAATATTCCAGTTTCCTAGGAGCAGTAAAAACTGACTGCAATTCTACTTCCGTTGTCTTCCACTTCTTGTTATGGCATAGAGCAAATAGGTAAATGAAGTATTGGAGATACTAAGCTGTTGTAACTCTTCTGTTGAGGAGGACAAATACATCAAATCTATGAAGGAACTAAGAGAATTTTGGGGGATTTAGTTTTCAGGTTTTTTAAATGCTAATTTAAAAAGTGTTGACCAAATTATTCCTGCTGCATGCATAATTTCCAAGTTTGCTGTTGTTCGTTTAAGTGTTCTCTTATTTAATGTTGCCATGTGACTTTTGGTCTCCATGTGAGGCTTTCTATCTCAGTACTAATCTACATTTCTCTACAGAAAATGGAAAGAGGAAAGGCATGTTGGGACAATGTTTAATAACATCTCAGAAAAACACTTATCTTGGAATAGGCTTAATTGGAAAAGCTTAGGTCTCGGTACAGTTGAGAGGAAGCCTAGACAAATTGTTCAGAAAAGTTTCCTAGCTTTCCAATAGCTGAAGCTGAAGACAAGTGAATAGCATTCTTCATGGTCTACTACAGAGATGTCTTTCCTAATCAGAGGTGATTTAATCCTGAATAAAGTAAAAATTGTTTGGCTGTTCAGTGAGAGTTGCTTGGTTACTTCTATTACTGTGATAACCAGCTTTGAGACCTCTATGTAACTACATCCACGGCCAGCTACTTGGGGATGCTTTAATGTTGTGACTTCAAGGCAGGTAACAAGGATGTCAAATTCAGGTGGAAATACAAAAAAAAATAAAGATTTTTATTCCCCACATTCTTGCAGAAATCAAAGTTCTGATCTAATATCAGTCCTTAGTTCACAGGTTGCCCAGCGAAGTTGTGGATGCCCCATCCCTGGAAGTGTTCAAGGCTAGTGTAGACAGGACTTTGAGCAACCCGGTTAATGAAAGGTGTTCCTACTCATGGCAGGAGGGTTGGAACTAGATGATCTTTAAGGTCCCTTCCAGCACAAACCATTCTATAATTCCATCTTGTAGATCTGCTTTTGCTGTGTGAGTTTACGGCAGTGACCCTCACCAGTTTACCTGAACTATGCTTTCACTAGTGTATGTGAAGGTAGAAGAGGAATAATATGCTGTTATTGTTACCTTATGCAGTATTCATTTGTACTGGACAGGTTGATTTGTGGGAGGAAGTTAAGGAGTACTTTTCCTGTTAGCAGTACCTCTTGCAATCAGTATTCTCCTCCGTTAACACTGAGTCAATGGTAATTTAATTGATGTAGTTGGTACAACAGTTCACTCTCCTCTCAAGAAAGAAAGATTACTCCATTGAAATTCAAAGGAAAAAAGAGAGAGTAGGTATCACTTTGGTCTTTCTAATAGTTCCATAGAAAACACAAATTCACTTTAATGTCAGCCATTTGCTGTTACACAAAGGAGATCTAACTTAAAGCGCATAATATGTAACTTCTAAATTTTACCCAGGACCTCTCTCTACAGGACCTCCAGACTCCAAATCAAATCTCCATCTCTTGTTGTTTGATTATCTTGCCACAATATTAACTCTTTACTCAAAGATCATGGTCTGTATTCTCAACTTGCATGAATGAACATAGCTCATTTGCTTCTAAAGAAGTTGTGCCCATTTCAATCAGACAAGTCCAAGGCCCTAGCACTACAGTTTTATATGTAAATGGCATTTATATGCTTTGCATAGAACAGTGGGGTCTAAAATACAATTAATAGATAAACTATTTATTATTTCAATGCTGGATTGTTTATTATTAATTCCTGAATTTTTAACATATTATTTACCAAGTGACTATAAAAAAGATTTTAATTTCTTCACTAAAGAGAATGTCCTATATTCCTTTCTAGCATCACATTCACCAAAGCACAGTAAAGTGTGCACCAAGCCACTCCTTGATTCACGTCTAAACAACTTGGTATAAAGAAACAAATTTTTATTTCTAGTAATTTTATTTTGAGCAAAAATTTATTGCTACAAACAGCAGTCCAAGCTATACAGTTGTCTATAAACTACAAGAGGAGCTCACAGCTCAGTCTTAGAATCAGAATATTCCTAAAACTGCTCCTGGCAGCCTTCTTGACTTGTACTCAAGGCTTTGAGCTATAGTGTTACCTGTGTTAGTCTGCCCCATACAGACTCACTGTAACCAGAAGGTCCACATCCTATAAAAGATGCCTCTGAAAGCTTACACTCTAATGCAAATCTCATTTGCAAGCATAAACCTTATTACAAAGGAAAACCTTTCTCACAGGAGAATCCTACAATTTCACTGTGCCATTTCAGGGTATTACTCCATTTGTCTAAGTGTGAACTCTCTGAGCTCTAGACCAGAATATGTATGGGGGAAAAAGTAATAAATGTGAGTGTACTGGCTCACCTCGGAACTCTCTGCCTTTACTCTCAATGCAATTTAAGCTTTGAAAAAGATCTGTTTGTGAAAAACTGTTGGAAAACATTGATGTTGTAAGCCAGAGAATTGTTAGTCTTTGATCAAACATTTTCATTTTTTTTCTATGATTACTCAGTTCTAGGTGAAGCTTGGTTAAGAATGACTCGGACTTGCGTTGAGTAAGAAAAGACATGGCCAAAGCACAGATTTCTGGACTGCTGCAAGAAGGGTTAAATCACTGATCACTTAGGAAAAGTGTGGATTGTTTTATACATAATCATGGATAAATGTTACATGGATACATAATTGGATAAAAGTTGGTACAGTGTGTAAATACTACCATTAAAATTAGCAATTGCTAATGGTACATTTGCTACCTTTAAAGTAATCTTACGCAATCCATGAACATTACGTGATCACACTCATGGTCCAAAAGCTCTTACATGATCCAGAAGTTTTTCAAAATGCAATGGAAAGTGTAAAGTGGGGGAAAAGTGATCTGGATATAAGGATTTAACAAGGTGTGTAGGTAATTAATACCCTCTCTCTCTCAGGGAGGAAGCAAAAGAAAGAGGTATACATTCAGAGACATGCCCAATAGTTAATTAAGGAAAGCCAAAATACCAGGAAATTTAAATCAGACAAAGACTGCTAATCTCCAAGCACAGTGTGGATAATCTCTTGTGCTGTTGAAAGAAAAAAAAATAGCTACAAGTCACAATTCCCTTACTTCTTGAGATGTTTGGGTTTACAAAGACTGGAAATATTCAAGCCAGAGGCATGGTGGACCTGACAGATTTTGCTGTAATTGTGGTTGTCCATTCTTTGACAAAGAAGTAGAAAATCTCACATTCCTGATATGCTGTCTTCATGAAACCAAGGCTTTTTTTTCCATAGTCACCTTAGCTTGCTGTTAGTCTAAAGGTGTGGTCACAAAGTAAAACATGATGAACAAATATCCTGAAGGGAGCAAACACAAAAAAGGACTACATAAAGAACAGCCCATGCAGACAGCTTGATGTCCAGAACAGTGTGCATTAATGCACCCATGATACAATATTTGACCACAGAAGCTCAACAGAGATTAATTGGTCTCATAATTGCATCAGGGTACAATTTCTGGTTCCTACACCACCTTGTTTGATTTAGTCCAGAGACCTCAGTACCATACTCCATTACACACACTATGTCCGCATTTGCAGGCTCTTTGTTCACATTCAGAAACTCGCCTGTTACCCCAAGTGTCATGACAAAAGTAATTGTAAATTCAGAGTGAATTTTATCATCTCTGCAGTTCTTCCACTCATCAAATTCAGTTCTACCACTCATGAACAATTCAGTTCATTACCCTTTTAGATACAAAAGTCAAGAGCTGCAAATTATTTTAGTGTACATATAGTATACACGTTTTTCACTTTGATGGCTAATATGGTCTCCTGGGTTACAGTGTTTCTTTATCTGGCAGCTCTGTGAAGAGAAGGAAATTGGCCAAAAACTAGCACTTTTGGTGAAAGTTTTTTAAAAAGTTTTCCTTTCTTTGAATAAAAAGCTTTGTCCCATCTAAAATTATCTGTGGAAAAGAAAAAAAGGATAATAAAACAAAGTAATTTTGAATCTTCCCATAGGTTGTAGTTTTTTATAAATGCTTTTTGTTTAACAAGTTTTGAAAATGCTTTCATTAATAAACTCTTACTTATTCAGAAGCTGCCGAACATTGACAAATACAAGCCTGGCACAGACTTGACAAATTTATTTCTGGATTAATGCTTATTCAGTTTTCCTTGCTGTTATAATTTCTTTTCAGGAAAGGTAATAGTGCTTAGTCAAGCTCAGTACAGCACCTAGGACATTCTGTGCACTGTCAGCAACTATTGCTAAGTAATCGTATTCCCACATATTTGTGTTTCTTACAAATGTAGTCAATTCCTTGGTACCTAAGTTAAATATCTTATAAAAAAAATTGCCACTTAATCTCCTTGTATTGAATTACAATCTAAGTAAATGTAGTGAGGAAATGTGCAATGACTTTGGGGAACATAGCAATGACTGTGGTGTGCAGAATAGGCCTGTTTCTGATGCACAATTCTTGTGCCTGCTTGCCGGCACTGTGTGCACTCATTTTTAATATTAAAATCCATCTGCAGCTCATGTAAATCTAGTAGTGAGGACAACAGTGAGGGCAAGGCACACTTGTACAGGTTTTGTATTCATTCTTAAGAACACTAATGTTCTTATAAACAAGATAAGTGAGGTAATTTGATCGTCTTTTTCCTTTTTAAATTATGTATCAGAAATATCCAGTGGCTCTAGTATGTTGACTCAAACTATTGTTAATGTAAAGAGGCTTGAATACTCCTGTTGCTTCTAGTCCGGAATCATCCATTTGACTATTGCATTCCATGGCTTTACATTTAAACAAATGTCATTGCAGGTAATAAAATGAAGGTAGCAAAGATTTTTTTCTGGCTAATCATTTCTGGTAGTTGGGGAAAAGGTTCATTCAGAACCTGGGGATTAGCAAAGTGTATTTGTGTAGAGGAGCTGTGTGGTCAAATGAAAAACTGGATCTTTAATTCTGAAGGTCTCTTCCTTGTTACAACACAAAAGCCTTCTTTGTTACAACACGATAAGTTTCTTGTTATTGTTACCCATTCACTTGAAGAAGAGAAAATCCCATCTCTCTGCTGTGACTTGGATTACATATTATAATTGGTATTATTATAATGACGCAAAAGAATAAAGGAAAGCTTTGTACCAGTGTTAATAAACTACCCACAATTACCTTAAGGAAATTATTAAAACCTGAGGAGAAATAAGTTAAGTGGAACTCTCACATAATGCTAAAAGAAAAGTCTCAAAAAAAAAAAAAAGAAAATAGATACTTTTCATTTGTTTTAACAGTGGAAATCGAAATACTTTAAACATGTATGACAATGTTTATTCATTTATTCTTGTGTATATTCTAATTTGAAGCCTTTTTTTGAAATAACATATATCTTTAATCACAGTGGGTTACAAATGATACTACTTGTCTTCGTAGACATTGAAAAAATATAAATATATTTTAAATGAAAACCCACTTGTGTTCCTTCTTCATGGACTTGACCATTCTTTGAGTTTTATTTCTCTAGGTGATCTATGCATCCTTGATTCATTAAATTTATTCAATTTGAAGATTAAAATAATTTGAGTGGGAAATTCTTGGCATCTTAATGTAAAATGCTTAAGATTAACCTTATATGAATGCATACAGAAAAAATGTATTATCTACACAAATAAACACCAGTTGGAGGGTTCAAGAAAAATTTTTCTTTCAATTTCTATTTAAGTATGAATTTCTACACCTTAAATAAACTTCAAAGCTACAAAAACCACAACAGCAAACAACCTTAGGCATACTGACACTTGCATATAGCGTTCTGAGTTAGTTTAAAATGCAATTAGTTGTCCCTTGACAGACTTTATTTCTCAAAAATTGAGAAAAATAACATGCAATGCTAATACTTTCCAGGACTGAAATGAAGGAGTTAAAAAAAAAAAAAAAAGAGATAAAGAAAGCAAGAGTATTTGCAAAACAATATCTGAGTCATTAAAAATTTTTAGATGTGAAAGTGACAGAATAATGAAAGGAATATAATCATACATTTCCAGTCAGAGAAATCAGGATCAGAGTAACAAGAAGAGCATCTAAACTGTGTACTTGTGTCCACTATCTGTGACTTCTTGGGAGTGCACCTTTTGCTTTGCACTTTTTGTATCATAATGCTACCAGGCTGAAGTGGTGACTGTAGTCATCCTCTTCTATGACCTCACTGCACCTCATCTCATATTTTTTTCACATTCATAATAAAAAGTCTTTCACAGCACTTACAAGACTCCCTGAATGGTTCTTGTTTATTTTCTCATTACTGAAGCATCCCTCTTAGCTTAATTTGCAAGAGTCCTGCTGTGGCCTGAAAGATAAACTTTTTTTTTTGGAAACTTTTGAGTTTAGCAATTTTCTGATGCAGTTTCTCCTTGACTTTTTCTTACCTAAAAGACTTCTGCCTTCATTCAGTAACTCGCCATAGTTTCTGGCTGTTTTGTTTGAATTTCTGAATGTTAAGATTGAAATCACTAGCTGCTCTTTTATCCTTTACCTATTGGTAATCTCAGAGAGAGTGGCCACAATGAAAATTTTTAATTGGACAGCATCAATTTAGCAACAGTGAAAGTAGGGTCAATTTTGTTCTCCACCTGTGATCACAGCAAAGAGAATGATGTCAGGATAAAATAAGACCCATCAGAATGGAGGATGAATTGAAAAGCATCCAGTAAACAGAAAGGTGTAAGGTGGAGGCTTGGAGAGCTGGAAGTAATGAGCAACAGATGTGGAAAGCTGATGACAAAAGGGAAGACTCAAGAATCAAGGTGTAATAGCAAGGAGAATAGCAAATGATATAGTAACTTCATTCCCTTGAGAATTATCCACTGTAGTGCAGCCATGTCAACACATAGTGCACATATTGGCTACCTGATTCTCTCCTTTAATCATACAGTTGTTTCAGTGTTACCTCTCAGGATCATCTGCCAACTTAAAAAAATGATAGCATTTTATGAAAAGTTTTCTCGACACACAGCAATATCTGACAGCACACAAACTTACCAAGAAAAGTAACACTTTTGGTTTTACTGTCTCCTGAGACAAGAATCAGAGATGATTTACAGTTCATTTGTTTACTCAGAATGTGTCCTATATTTTTTTCATAAATTTTAGAATGAAAATATCATCTATTCCCTTTAAAAAAAAAGGAAGTCCTCACAGAGCTTTGTTTCATTACTCTTAATGAAACAGGAAAAAACTGCTTTATCAGGTGTTTATGAGACAGCCCCTGTCTAGAGAAGTGATCTCAGTACTTTTATATTACTGAATGATTAATACTATGATTAGAATGATTAACACTATCATTAATAGTGTTACAAACTACCTGAAAAATCAAAGTCTTCTGATGTAAAGTCTTTGATTTGAGACACACAAAGTGCTGCAATCTGCATTTAGTGAGGCAGAAAGTTATTTGCCAGTTATTTTATGCCAGTACTGCTCTTCGGGACATGGATAAACTCTTGTTTACCACTATGTCCTACTGAGAATACAGTAAATAGATGTTCGATTCCCTGTCAGGGGACTTCCCCAGGCAGATGGAGCTCGTCAGCCCTGTAAGGCCATCCATCTAAGAGAAGGTCACTCTAAACAAACCTACGTCCTGAGGACCTCGCTGCCACTGTCCAAGCTTGCTTGGCCCCGGCAGATGAACCTTAGGATTAAAGGGTGGGCTCAGTTCAGCGCACACTGTGTCTCACCTAAAAAATCCACTGCGTAGGCTTGAAGGGTAAAGACCTTTCCTAAATCTTCGTTCGCGAAGACTGGCCATGAAAAATGAAAAAAATTAAATACTTCACTTGTTATTAGCAGATGTTCTCTATACAGAACTTTGACTTCACAGAAGTGGTAGGAATATTGTGCCCTTACTTCACACAGGGCACAGGCTCTGATAGTCCCTAGGAAAGAGAAGAAATTAGGAAGTATGTCGGACACACGGAGGGGATAAGGTCAGATGCTATCAGACCACCTGGAAACCAGAAGCCAGTGGTTACAAATGTCATGAGGAAGGCTGTGAGAGCAGCTCTGACCACCACAGCTGAAAGCAATGATCAAGCCATTAGAATGAGGCAGTTTGAGGGGGTCTTTAAAATAAAGAGGGGAAAGGAAGGGGATAAATGGGAGTCAGAACTGAGTATTTAAGGGATTCCCTTGTGTTTGCAGTGGTCTGGGTTTAATTTTCTTGTGTTTTAGTAACAACTGTGGAGCATCTGAGACTCAATATATTCTTTGCATTTCAAAGTAAGAAACACGAATAATTAAAACAAACAAAAAAAATTCTTGACATCCTATTAATACAATTCTGAATTGTATCCCTGATCCACACATTTTTCAGAGCCTCCTCTCAAACTCATGACTTTCATGCAGATTAATACACAGCAAAATACAGCCATGAAACAGAAAATAAACTACAATTTCAGTAAAAATATAGTAATTTTAATCACAAATAGAAAATCTGTGTTGTATGAAAATGGAAAAACCTCAAATAAATATTTTGCTTTATGCCAAGAAAGGCCTAATTTCCATCTGTGTCATGAGACTTAAGACATAAATATAACTTTGGTATTTCTATCCATAAGTGCATATACAAGACCCAGTAAAGCTAAAGGCAGGTGAAGAATTTTACTTCTACCAGTTAGTTTCAAAATCTCAACTTTTTTTGAGCTGTATCTCAAATTTTTGTATCTCTGTTCTAATGCAGTCATGACAATGAACTTCATCAAGGTTCCTACAAGTACATTGTCTTAGCAGTAGCACAATACTCATCAGAGCAAGCTTCAGACACATAGCACAGATTATCCTTCCTTTCCCCATCACTAGTGCTTGACCTAATGTGCATGTTCATCATACTAAATAATCTTGTGGCAATCAACTCCAATGCATGCAATACCTATGCACCAGGGCAGCTCAGAATGTTAAATATCACTTCAGGAAAATGGTATTTACATGCATGCTGACAGTTCATTTTCAGGTAGGAGCTTCTCAGCTGATTTGTACACAGCAGTCTCATTCTCCAATCTTCCCACTGTGAAATTTTAGACAGCTTGTCTGCTGAGCCCTTGCCAGATCTATTAATATTTATACATTCCATACACATTCCAGTCAGAGCATGTTGCAGATCACTCTGACTTAGAAGCTATTAAGATTCATGACCCCTTTAGCTATTTAATCTATGGTCCTGAAGCCTTTGCAATCAGCTTACACTTGAAGAAAAGAGGACAAATCATTACTGTTCAAATATTGTCCTGCACAGTGTCCATTTGTAGTCCATCAAAGAGTAGTTAAGAGCTTCAATGCATTCATTTATCTCAGAGACACAGGTTATTATAGGAGCCATTTTTTCCTTGGAAGAAGAGAGAATAAGAATGTTATTTACTCAGTTGCATTTAATTTTGGATTAAAGACTTTTTTTTAGCTGTGAATGCTTCTCTGCATAATAAACTAAATCTAATTAATTTTTTCTGTCCTCATATCTCAACATGCATTTGGATACATTGCACAAGGACAGATGTGTTGACAAGGATATCCATGTCAAAAAAGCACAATCTGCCTCCTGAAATGTAGTGCTGACTCCACCTGAAGAAGGAGTTAGCATCCTCCCCTTCTTGAGGTTTATATGCATCTTCTTAGAATAGTGCTGTGTTTCATCACAGACTTCTTCAGGATCCATGAGAAATATCAAAGTTAGTTTTTTATTAAATGCAAGTCATGTTTTTCTCTGTAACAGAGAGTTCAAGAGTGACTTCAGATGTCCACAGCTCTCAGCGAGTACAATGAAAGCATGGGAATTTGGCATCTCTAAAGATTTAAGTCTGAAGTCTGTAAAGGTACACATCTTTGTAGCAGAAAGTAAAGATGTAAAAAATTAATTAAAATAAGTGTTGCAAGTCTTAGGATACTCAGATTTTAAAATAGAATTTGTAACTATGATCTTAAGGGCCTACTGAAAGCTTCAAGTCTGTGTCCTTAGGACTGAAATTTCTTTCACCTTGGGACGTAAATGGGTATCATCATACAATCAGTATCACCATCAGAGTGCTACTATTTTATGCTGCTCTCTTGGAAATAGCAAGTGTTATACAAGTGTTATATTTTGAAAACTTAATCACCTGTTTTAAAAAATTTTAGGGGAAGATTGGGGGAGAATTTTGTCTGAAAATGTAAAGGAAGTATCGTACTGGTATTCTTGTACAGAAAAAAATAAACTATGATTTCTTTTAAAGCTGATCTCAATAAGTTTTATATTTTGTCTTGGGTTTGTTTGGTTTGTTGTTTTTTTTTTTATTTAACAGATCACATTATGTAATTCTTTCACTAAATCCAGAACTTTGTTAATTGAAAAGGATGTTTCCAGATCTTGCCTACAGTCTAAAGGTCTAAAAAAATACAATGATTGAAATTTTGAAATTACATTAAAATCTGTGATTAGACATTCTCTTCCTGGGGAACCTGTGTACATACACTATGAAAATTTGTGGAATACTGCAACATTGGCTTCTACAGGAAGAAGATATATAGCGTTTACAGCGTATACAGTCCATATATTTTGTACCCTTTTTTTTTTGTACTTTCTTATCTCTAGAAACACTCAAGTAGAAAGGAGATCTTTCTTTTAAATTATTTGCTCTCAGTCACTGCCTTCCTACAGGAAGTCATGAAGTTTCTATCTGCAACTTTATTGTTTTCTGTGTGATGAAATGATGTGTTTGGCAATGGTTTAAGTCATAGTTTATCTAAAAGTTCAATTTGTAAGCAATTTGTAAAAAGTTTAGACTTGCCAATGTGTTTTCATAGTATACATTAAACAACTGTTGGCCTGTTAGTGTGAGACAGGCTAATTTTTTTGTGCAGAGCTTGCACAAAACTCCTCTGATTTTAGAACACAAGCCTCTTCAATATACTTACATGGCCCTTCACTCTTCAGACAAAGAATCCAGTTACCAAGTGTGACTGAATTATGACTTGAAGGGATGACAAAATTGCAAATCTACTATCAGCAATGGGATGTTCCATTTCAGAGTGGAGCTGTCCTGAAAACAGAATATCCATTTTGCTGGAAATTTTGAAATTGTGAATTTATTTTCATCGTGCTTCAGAATGGAAAGCTGAAAGCATGCCTTTTTTATCAGATGTCATGTGTTGAAAACCAATTATTGGAAGAAAAAAATTTGAGTTACAAATTTTGGGCTGAGATTCTGGCTTCTAAGCAAAAAATCTGGCAAAATCTGGAATAATCTAATTTCGTAATATTGAGAGGAAAATTATTTCATCTGAAAACTTCACATAAGTGAAGTTGACACAATACACCCTGTGATAAGGACAGGACAAGAAGAGAAAACTGACAAATATACTTAAGCTTTCCTAAATTCAGGAGCAAATGTGTACATGTACACAGTGATGTTAGAAGAAAACTAGGGAACAATTTTAAAAAGGGGGTGCTGTGGGTGCCAGAATAGCCTCTGTGGCTACCAGAATTGGAGTAGATTGTAAAGGAGACAATTTTATGCCAGTATGAGAAGAATAAAAAAAGAAAAGCCAAATTGTCAAATTCTTACTAAGTATTCAAGAAACTAGAAAGCCTTTGAAAATTAAAATCAAGTGTCTGAAGCCATGGGGTAAGAGATGATTTAGGCTTTGAGACTGGACTGGAAACCAGTGATGCCTAGTTCTTTCCAGACACCCATTGTTTTCCTGGAAGAAGTTCAGAGTCTTCTACACCAAACTTTAACCTTCTTTCAATAGGCTTGTCTTAGTTGGTGACTTTTCAGAAGTGGTCTTTTCTATGCACAGCAGTCCACCTCTTTGGACAACAGCAAAGAAATCCTATGGCAAAGAATACCAATAGCACAGCCACCTCTTGAAAACTGACTGCAGACCTGACAAGCCATCTGCTGCATTTACACTATAATAACATGAGGGTTTTTAACTTTTTTGTTAATGAAGTATAGTCAGTAAAGGAAAATAAATCTTTACCGGATTGGATATTCTGATGAGCAGTTTTAATGAGTAACAAGCAGCATTTTCTGATGTCCTTTGGACAGATGTCAAATAAATATAAGTTTCCTCTCTACAACAGATGGATTTGATGCTTTTACTGACAGTGAGAATTGCACATTCTTGGCAAGGTGAAAAACCCTTCCATCCAGGACTGGGCTGGCACCGCAGTGCTTTCAAGCCATTGTGCAATGGCAGCCGTCCACCTTCCCATGATTATGCACAAGACATGCTACATCAGGAACTAATTTATAGTGCAAAATGGGGGAACATAGCAGAAATTCCTCCACAGATCTAAAGGGCACAAAATAAGAATTTGATCACTGGAAGCTGCCCCTCCCGTTTGCATTTCCCCAAAGTGCAACGTATGATTCACACACAGCAAAGCTCAGCTGCAACCATGCACAGTGTCAAAAATGCACAAAACCACTCACTGAAGAGATCTGTAAGAATCTGATTCATGCTGTCTCCTTAAAATGTTAATTCCAAAGAACTTTCTTTCATTTTCTGACCTGCCTTCCATTGCAACCAAATATTTTCTTTGCTAAGAAACCTGAATTGTGTTTTTCAAGGAGGTTTTGCAGTACATTGTTAACTATTTTGGTTGCATGACAGCAGGTCATCACTGTCATTTTCTAAAGCTGCTGTAAATGTTGTCATAAATTAACATGTTTCATTTTAAGGTCTAAATAAGCTCCAAATATATTCTGAAGCGCTACAGAGGAAGGGATAAGAGTGAAAATAATATATGTGCAGAGTGCTATGCTGTTGTCTTTGAAAAACTCTTATTTCATGGTAATTCACATGGTAATTGAGATAGGAAAGGCTTGTAAGGATATGCAGCTAATATTCAACAAGTGGTAATAAGATGAATTTACATTACTGCAGCACAAACTGTGCAAATGCAATTCTCTGGGTGTCTCAAGGACATATTCACTCTGTGAGACAAACATCTAAATATAACCAAAAGGTGCCAATAGAGAGGTATTTTTTCTGCTAGACATCTTAAAAACGATTTACCTTTGGAACAGATCTATTTACTTTTAAAAGTACCCCATATGCCTACTTTGTCTTTTAAGGCCCCCAAGCAGAAAACCCTATATATGATAAACCATCTGGAGCTGTGTTATTAGAAAATCATTACCGTAAGCTACCCCTGATCCAGTTCACAGGTGTATAACTAAGTTAATTTCAGTGGTATTTTAAATAGAGGCAGGTTTGATACTTAATTTGCTCTTCATAGTAGGAACATTTGTCTTGAGAACAGGAGTACGGTGTTGCCATTTCCCTTAAGTCATATTCATTTAGAAATCTGAATATTTGCATAGTACAAAAGTAATTAATCCTTAAAGTTTTCAGTTCCCAAGTTTGTATTTCCTAGCATATACCTTTATGTGAGCAAAATTACTGAAGATGTTGGATTTGTAAGTACACAGGCAAAAGGTATATTTAAATTATCTAACATGGTTTGCTATACCATGGACAGAGAAAAAAATGCTAAACTTTGGACTTTGATTTTCTTTTCCTGAAGAATTTATTGAAATAACATGTAAATCTAATAAAGTCCAATAAGCTTCTTCTGAAGAGCTTTTTTTCAAACCCTGACATCAACAGAAGGAAATTCAGACGTTGCAATAGGTATTGGTTAGACAAAAATTACTTAATTCCTAATCTTCTCTGGGAAAGAGAGAGTTAAAGTATTTTGAGTTATTTTACTTGTAAGGATGAGTTAAACCTCAATTCTGTTTAAAAATACTTGAATACAAGAGGAGAGGTTGGTGGCAGGGATTCAGCTGGCGCAGATCAGACCATCTCCAGTTAAATGCTAATATCTCTCCTCCTTCAGTGTTTCCAGACATGCCTCTGAAAGGGAAAAGGAATATGTTTCAGGTTTTGCTCCTGTCAATTTCTCTGAGGAACTTCAGAAGAGGATTAAGTCCTGGACCTAACACAAGGGACACAGTCACTTGTTTCAGGAGATATTTTTAATGAGAAGTTCCAAATATGAAGAAATGCACTTATTTTTTTCAGCAATGATTGCCTGTTGATATAAAGTAAAATTAAATAATATAGGAGAAACCTAAACTGATATATATATATATATATATATATGAAGAATGGGGAGACAAATGTGGTATTTTCATATGTTTCTGTTATTCAGGAGCAGAATCCTTGGGTTCCTGTATGTGTTTTAGATGGAAAAGTAATAAAGAAAAAAGAATTAAGTACTCAAAATTTCCCTCCAGAGGATCTCCTTTTTCTCTTGACTTTTTAGGACAGATGGGATATTAGCTATATAATTTAGGCACCCAAGCTATAGACAGTAAAAATGTCACACTAGAATCGCTCTGCTGGTAGACATAAATCAGCATAAGCTGATGCATGGGCATGGTAAGCACTGGGCCACAATTAATATCAAGTCCACCAAACAAGACAGATGAAATACAAAAGAAATTGTTCAAGGAAGCAAGTGGGGATGCTCCTGCTCTCTTGTGCAGTCGCTGTAGAAGGCACAATAGTCATTCTCCTCCTGGAGTACCTTTCCTATGAAGACTGGCTGAGAAAGTTGGGGCTGCTCAGGTTGAAGAAGAGAAGGCTCTGGAGAGACCCTACAGCAGCTTTCCAGTACCTAAACAGGGCCAACAAGTGAGCTGGGGAAGGACTTTTTTAAGGGGCATGCAGTGATAGGACAAAGGGTAATGACTTTAAACTGAAAGGGAATATGTTTAGATAAGATATTAGGAAGAAACTTTTTACTGTGAGGGTGGTGAGACATAGGAACAGGTTGCCCGGAGAAGTTGTGGATACCCCCAAGGACAGGCCGGATGGGGCTTTGAGCAACTTGGTGTAGTGGAAAGTGTCCCTGCCCATGGAAGGGGGGTTGGAACTAAATAATCTTTAAGATACCTTCCAGCACAAACCATTCTGTGATTAGGCTGAATGTTAGTCATCTAAACTTTGTGCTGATGATCACTTAAGGGTAAATACCTATTTGTGCTATCAACAAAATCCTAATGCTTATGTAGTGCAGAAGATATACTCTTGAAATATTAAGAAGCTACTTTAAATCAGATTATGATCTCTCTGAAATTTAGAATTAAATGTTAGTTGCATTGTCTCCCATTCTTCCCTCATTCTTTACCTTTAGGTGTTCTTCTTTGCCTGCATGATAGGGCTCTTTTGTTTATGTATATATATATATATATATATATATATATATATATAGTAGTGGTTTGGTTTTTTAGGTCTTCCTGGTAACCAGGTCGGAACCAGGAAGTGGCCATGTTCCCAGTATTCCCTATGATTTTTTTACACAAGCCAGAGTATAAATAAGACAGAGAAGCCTCTTTCTCTCTTCTCTTCTGGCGAGGTTTGGAGACAGCAGACTCCCACAGCCGGCCTTGCTCGTGTTGGGGAGCTGAGGCCTGGTCGGGCCTACGGGGCCTGTTGTTTCTGCCGATACGGGGTCCGGTAGCATGGTGGCAGCATTTGGCGCGATTGTGCTATCTCAAGGAAAGTGTTAAGGTTTTCTTTGGCTAGTTCTTTATTGAGTGTGCATACATGGTTTTGGTTTTTTTTTCTGTTTTGTCCCTTTTCCCTTTCCCTTTCCCTTTGGGGGTGTTGGGGGTTTCTTTCTTATATGTATATGGTCTTTGTAATTGTATATAAATGTAATATAAGTGTAAACATATTCATATATTTCTTTAGCTCTCTTATTTCTATTTTTTTGTTTTGTTTTTTTTTTCCTCTTTTCTCTTGGTTTTTGGAGGGGGAAGCTTTTGCTGTGGTGTTGGGGACTTGACAGGGAGCCAGCTCCAAACCGCCACAATATATACATATACATATACATATATGTGTGTGTGTGTGTATTATAAAGCACTTATTAGAATATATGTTGATTGATCAGTTATTTTACCAATAAACTATTTTCAGGTCAGTCATGGCTAGGCTTCGCGAACGAAGATTTGGGAAGGGCTCTATCCACATTTGTTACAAAATATTTTCAGGTATAAATATGTTTAACACATAAAAAGAATGAAATTAATCAAGCAGTTTTGACACCTCAGATGTTTATCAGCCACCCAGTGTTGACTCTTCTTCCTTTCCCCCTTTCTCCCTCTTATCTACAGAAACATGAGCCTTGAGGAGCAGAAAACCCAGCTCTGTAGTTTCATAGTACCAATTCATCTCCCAGATTGCACAGGTGAGAAAGTGTTTTGCCCATGGGTGCTAGCTTCACCTCTGGGATTGTCTGTTCCTCTCCTATGCTACACAACATGACAGAAATCGAAGCCTGCAGATCCCATTTTAAAATTTCGTGTAGATCCTTATTTAATTCAATTTACTTCATGAATAAGGTAACTAGATATAAAGCAAAATAAAGGCGACCTACCTGTGCAGCAGGAGCTGAATTGCCCACAAATATGTCCATCTCTATATCTCAGAATGTGAGTTATCCAGATAAGTCATTCAAAATAATCTGATATCCATATTAATGATTATGACTTACTCCTTCCAGCCATATTTATGAGTAATTTTTTGTGTGGTCCCAGAGAACATTATTAATATACATCGAAGGACGCAGTTTAACCATGAATATTAATGATCCATGCAAAGTAAAGTTATGTGTGAAAGTCTATGAAGCAGTAGGTTTCACTCATTAATTCCACTTAGTGTATCATTACAGTTATATTGTCATTAGTTAACAAATACCACATTTTTATGGAAGTGTTGCTCTTCCTTACTCAGGATAGCAATTTTTTATACTTAAATATCCCTCTCAGTTGTGTAATGTAGCAATTATGTACTATAATAAAAAAAACCCATGTACAGTATATTTGGAAGTAAGTTGCTTTATAGCATTTATAAGTTGCTGTTCAACATAATAAGAAAGAAGCTGTCATTTTCAGCAGCAGTAAGATGAAATTCAGTTAATCTCTTCACCCTAATTGGTGAAACATTAATCAACTATTTAATAGGAAATTTTCATTAGTTCTATGTGCTTTACCCAATATCTAACACCATATTTTTAAAACATTTAAAAATTGGGAAATGGCTGTCTCACAGATGTTCTGGTTTGGTTGTCAGAGCAGCATACTCTTTTTGTTTGTAATGAAAAATCAAACCAAAGCTGAATGCTTTCTAGATCCTTTTAGTGTGACACTCACCATAGTATCAATGGATCTATTCAAACGAATAAACATATACAGTGAATGTCACCCCAGAGATATCACTGCAGGTTCCCCTGAGAGAAGTGAGCCCATGTTTCATAGGTCCATTTTGCCAACTCTGCTCTCAGCTCAGGCTATTTAGGATGTTTGGCATGGTACTAGATGTCTGTGCTTAGGTTCACAAACTGCTTTCTAGTCATCAAAAAGCTAGTAAGTTAGTTTTCCAGACTTCCTGTGTGATTAAGTGAAAGCCATGAGCACTTCCAGGGGACAATTTGTCTTTTCCTAAAACGGAAGGCTGAGATAAGATAGATGTCCATCAGTTACCTTTAACAGTAAATAGGGTGTGGATAACCAACTTCCACTTAGACATGTAGGGCATGTACTCTAACTGGAGATGCCCCAGAATCCACAGACGTGGCCTAGGAAGAGCCATGCCCTTAACTAGCAGGTGGGACCAGGATATCCTATAGGGAGTTCTAAATTGTACTAGGCATCTATGATTACACAGAGGAACTTGGTCTATAAAATGGCAGTCAGGATGAGATTCAGGCATCTTAATGTTTGTATTCAAAATATTGTCATAATAATATTGTCTTCATTAGAGTTAGTTATTTCTACTCCAGCATACCTAGTCGTGACACAGGGCAAAATGTTTTGCCTGGATGTGGAAGTTTAGTGCCATGTAAGATACTTGAGAATATTTGAGACAACCTTGTGCATGGACCTATCAGAGACACATGCAGCTGTGAAACGGCTGTTGGAGGCCAGGTCTCATGTCCCAGGGCTTCCTAAACAGCCCTTGCTTGTCACAGATGTGGTTGACTGTATCTGAACTATTGACAATACAGACAGTGGAATCAAGAGAGCTTTTCCCACTATCAGCTGTGAGTATCATGTCTCAAATGGTGCCTCATGCTTATGTTTAGAAAACTGAATTACATTTTTTACTTCCACTTTTTGATGAAATTAGTTATTCTGAGAGAGTTGCTTACTGCATTAATCATGATTGGGCTCCAGAGACTGTCATGGGAGCTGAGACACCTTATAAAAACTATAAAACTGTACTGCAGACACCTACATTTAGATACATAGTCATATCTCTAAAAGACACTGAAAGGAAAAGTGAACCGAATTCCAGATGTTAGCGATTAAAATCTAATTTTGGGTCTTTTTAAATCACATGGTGGTTCTATCTCACTCCAGTTTCTCTATCAAAATTCAGTCTGGAATAAAAAACTTGTATATGTGTCTGAGGCTATGCACAATGTCAACAACTCCACGAATCATTGAAAAGACAAAGTGGTATGGGCTTTCATTCATTTATGGACGACTTTTAAAACTCACCAGTGTTATCAAGCATTAATAGGAAGTTCTGCTTGCTCTTGAGGGATCTGACTAAAAATGAGTCCTGCATGTTTGGAAGTAACCCCTGCTTTAATCCAGGTAACACCGAAATCCTATTCATTGATCGAAGGCACTGGTGTAGACAGCTAAACTCCTGTAGGTTATACTATTCTTGAATTCATTAGTTTAGTGAGAAATCTCATAATTATTTTGAATCCTATTATGTTCTGATAGAAAGAGAGAAGTAGAGTTGCAACTGAACAATTTAAATCCTGTTTATGTTCAAGTTTCCTGGCAAATTGAAAACGCTTGAAATAGAGAAACAAGTCATTACTAAAAAGTGAGTTTTAGCAGAAATCTTTAAATGATAAAGGCTGTATCCTTCCTTTTGATGTATATGTGAATCTTCCACTGAAGTCAACTGGAACAGCATTTGTATCTTCAGAATCTGGATTTATTCATAATCCTTTGAATTTTAAATATCAAGTAAGGGAGAGGGGATTAGTTGGCGGTATCTGAGAGCTTTAATTTTTTATGGGACTTGTATATCTAATAGAAAAGTAAAGGCAAAACTGAGAATGCATTACTCATGAAGAAGAGCATTTTAAAATATGTCCTTTACAAACCTTGATTTTTGCATCAGGAATCTTCTTACTGTCTTAATACTACTCTTTATCATTGACCAGCAGGTAGAAAAAAAAGAGATTAGAATTTACAACAAAGGAAAACACTTTTCTTTGGATTCAAGATACACAGTGTTCACAAAACCTACACGCTCACATTTTTCTGTTAGCCATATGCAGAGAGGAGTCTGTCTGTTCTGAACTGTATGCTGCTTTAATTTTGCTCATCACTTCTTTGATGAGCACTATGATAGTTACAATATTTTACTTTTTATCTCTGATAGCTGGTTTGAATATAGGCTTTTTAGAATGTCAAGCATATAGGAGATGATAGCACATTACAGAACTTAGCATAATGCTCTGCTAGATCATTACCCCATAGAATTATCAGCAATAATTTCAATGCATAGTTTCCCACTGACACTTACATCAAGTAAAAATGTCATTAGTAGCCAATTAGTGTATTTTCCACTTATTTTAAAAGAGTCCATTGATTCAAACATGTTTAATCATGGACATGTGACATTAGAATTCAAATTTTTAGTTCCTTAATATAAGGGTAAGTGGATCAAAGGAATATAGGATTCATTAAGTTACACGATTGCAGACTATTTGCATATCTGTATAAAAGAAACAACAGATAACAAGCAAAATGAAAGATAAGGCACACGAAATCAGAGGCAATAATGAGAAGGTGGTACTGGAGACTGTAGCAAAGACCAGAACTCTCTGGTTGATGCCTGATGGATCGTTGAAGGATTTGCTCAGGCACAGACTTGCTGAGGGTCAGATTGAAGTTTGTGACTGGAAATAAAGGGCCATGAGTATTTTGGGATATTAGGAGGAAGTAAGGTTACGTAGACCTTGTTAAGAGGTGTTTAAGGGAAGCACCAAAGGTGGAATACAGACTTAGATGAATGTTTCTTTTGTTCTCACATTAAATAACTTACTTCTGGTCTTGCCACTCTCGAGTCAAACAGCTTTAGGAACCTAAATATGAGCTAGAACAATAAATTAGCAACTGGATTTGGGACTCAGTCCTTCACTCTAATACAGACTCATCCTCAATAAAGGCCAGAACACTTTTGTGATGAAACTGTGGGTAATTTGGATGCTACCAGTTGTCTAGACAGTCACAGCTGCCCTGAAGCAACTCTTGGTGTTTTTCTTGGCTTTAAGCCTCCTGATGATCTTTACAACAAGGGAATGTCAACTCATACAGTCCACTCAATGGTGACTCTATGTGCTTTCATCACAAAAGGTTCTTAATAAAAGCCAAGGAGCTGGCTTTATTAGTCACTTAATGTTATCAATGTGTCTCCCACTACTGGATTTGAATTCACTGAATAGAAGTACTTTTTCTTTGTACATCCTGCAGCACAATTGAATTTGAAGTCTCTGCATGATAATGATATAAAAGCCAAGGAGCTCTCAGTATAGGCTGAGACTACTGCATCATACCCTGAATTACACCCAGTTTGCCAGCGTAGTGTGTGAGTATACAGGCAATACTCCACCATTGCTTCTAGGCTAGGCTAATCTAAGCTCTCATAAAAGCTGACAAAATGGTGGAGGACCAAGAAAGGAGAAGAACTTTCAACCTTAACTCCTCATGATCCTTTAGCAGAGTGTCAGCTCACATACTGTCAGCAATATCAAGAAAAAAAAATTGATCCTGAGATTAGCTCAGTTGGTTAAAATTTGGTGACACCGAGGTCATGGGGTCAATCCCCAGTATGGGCTACTCACTTCAGAGTTGGACTTGTTGATCCTTGTGGGTCCTTTCCAACTCAGAATGTTCTGTGATTCTGTAAAAGCAGTGCTACTGAATGTTCAAACTTCAAAATTGTTTGCAACTTTAATTCAACCATCTTTACAAGACAAATTTTCTCCCTTTACTCTTTGCTCCTTTTTTATCCAAGTCAAATTGGTGCTGAACTTTGTGCTGGAGGGTTGAGAACGTCGTGTGAGAACTGGATGGGGGAATAAAGGGCTGCAGCACTGCCCAGAGGACCCCTGCCAGCACTTCCCAATACTTGTCAAGGAGAGTGGATCAAATTTAGCAAGATGATAATCACAGGCCAGACTCTGCTCTTTTACACAATGAGGAATCTACAGCACATTCACTGCCTCTGATTAGATTCACACCTGTGGAAATCAAGTATTCTCTGCCTTGTCCCTCTAGTGCTTTCTGCTTCTCCTAGCCTTAGGGCACTTTATTAAACAACCTCCAGGCACTTTGAAGGATGCTCCTGCCATCATGTCACTTCCACAGCTGTTAGGAAGTCAAAAAGAAGCCTTCTGGGTATGTCTTTTCTATGCACCTCGAAACAAACTACATTGAGCTTTGTCAAAAAATCAGTTCATTGAGTAGAAAAATGTCTATGAGTATCAAGTGCTACCAGGTTTTCCAGCTAATATTTATTGCTGAAAGAAGATTGCAACAAGTACTTTGATCCTTTGAATGTGTACTGGTTTAAGAGTTAACCAGCAGGGGAAATGAACTCAACTCAAAGGAGAGATTATAAGTCAGAATAACAATTTACTAAAATAATACAGTAAGTACAATCATACAAACAAACAATTGGTCTTAACCCACAAAACCCAAATGTATAACCCAGTACCCTGGGGCATGAACAAAGTGGTGTTCCTTGGGCCCCGCTTGAGTCCAAAGTAAAGGGAGAGGGGAAGAACCTGCTGGTGGGAGAGCTGTTGCAGTCTGGTCAAAAGTGGTGATTGCAGTCCAGTTGAGGATGGTCTAAGTCTGGTTGAGAGTGATGAGCTGCAGTCTTCCTCTGGATCCCACGAGTGGTTAAAAATGTTCCAAGACTCCAAGATTATATATCCTCCAGTTGAGGCAGGAATGCTCAGTACTTCCCTCAGGGCGGGGAGTTCCACAAGGGTGTGAGGACAAGAGCATCCTCCTATCTCACAGGCCTCTTAACACCTAGTTTATAGCCTGAGGAGTCAGGCTCTATGGGCAGAGGGTGCGAATAGTCTATTGACAACAGTTTCTGGGAAATGGCATGGAAGGCTATAGAATACACAGTTTTGGGTTACACCCATACCATGATGAACTGGTCTCAGCTATCCTAACTAGGACAGAATGTCACTTGAAAACTTTCCTTTAACATGACGCTTCTTGTCTGTATAAGATGTGGCATGCACTGCTGTTATAAACAAATTATAATAATTTCTCCTGCATATCCAACAGCTGAAATGTATGTTATTGATTTTTACTTTTCTTTAGTTAAGATGTCTCAATGGCTTATCTCCTTGGCTATCTTTGCCACAGTTAGGTCAACTCCTAAACCAAGTACAATCCAGTCCTGCACAAAGAATTAAACGATCAGTCTTCGTGCATCCAGTGTGAAATTACATCTCTGGAAAAGGTGATGTTGTTGCTCAGAAATTGATTACTTAGCTAGATAAATTTATGATCTCCCAGAAGAAGCATTAATCACCAAGACACACTAAAACCAGTCGATTTGAAGACAATGGCAAAAGTTTATGTCTAAGTATAGGGAAGCCTTGGCTAAACAATTATTTCTCTTTCCATAAGGTGGAAGAGTAGATATGAATGTCATGTCAGATATGATCGATCACTATTCAGGAGCTTATAGTTGTGCATAATAGGCTATGTATTAGAAACAAAAAGGTTTCGTTGCTACTCTGAGGATCCAGTTTGTCTTCCTGCAAAGAGATAGGTGATTTACCATCTCTTTAAAACAAAAACATAACCTCCCTGGGCAAGACAAGACACAAGAAATGGTTCTATTTCCATTTGACAGAAAGGAGCAATGCCCACAGCAAGGCATATCTCTAACAGCATGTTAACAAGTGAACTGCAGGAATTCATGACTGTTTGGAAAACAGGCAGATAGGGAGTATATTCTGATTAAGGATTTCTGTAAATACTATGGAGAACTTTAGTCAGTGAGTATTATTCTGCTTAGAGTAGGAAAGAGGCTACAGGATGCAGAACTAGTTATCGGTTAATTAAAGAGGATTACAACTGATCAAGTTACGGTTACCTTCTATTTGATTGCAATCTCTAAAGGATTATTTTTACAATACAAAATCAGTGGCAGATTATATGTAGTCTGCTGTTAAATCATCAGAAAATTTTTTTTACTGTACAACTGGTTAGCTTTTTCATTTTACTATTAAAAAAAAAAGATGTACTATAAATACATCCAAAAGTGCCATTACCCCTTTGTGATGTTTGGAATGGTTAGTGTCAGTGTTTTATAAGATGATTGGTTTGTGTTTGGGTTTTTTTTTTTCTTTCTCTTTTGTCAAAGGACAATTTGATGGGTTAGGCTTTATATATCCTCTTTTCTTTCTGAAAAGAAAGAGGAAACATAGCATTTAGTTGTGAAAGCAACTAAAATGAAAGTATTTTGTGCCAGATGGGATTTTTATGAGCTGTTTGTCACTATATACCAGTCTTGTTAAGGAGCAATCATTTTCTGCTTCATTACACTAAGATAGCTCTGTTTAGGGTTCCACTCAGCTGTGAAATTACTTTAAAACTTCTATAAGGAATAGAGATGGGATTTAAAAAAAAAAAAAAAAAAAAAAAAAAAAAAAAAAAAAAAAAAAAAAAGATTCCTAACACAGTGTAAAGAACAGAAATAAAAACAAAAAAAAAAACCCCATGCACTGTTTTTTTGGAAGTAGAGAGGAATATAGAAATATTACATTGTGTACTTACACTTAATCTGGTGGTTTAAGATGTAAAGAGAATCCAGAGTACTATTATTTTCTGCACCTAAAAAAAGTAATGTTCATGTCAGTCTACATAGAAAAACTAGGAAGACATTAGGAAAAAAAATATTGGTTTCTTTATGCTGCTTTGACAAAATGCAAATGAAAGAATTAGATGAACAGAGATACCAGTATGAAAATACTGGGCCAGATCCTCATCTGCTATCCATCAATGACCCTAGACAGGATTATGTTGTTCTTATGTTTTTCTTGAGTGTAAGCTCTGGATCTTTAAACCTTTGCATCTTGCCCCAGACAATTTCAATTTAACATAGTCCCCTGGGAGCCCTAAGTGACCCTGAGAAAAGCAAGTGCCAGTGGAGTTTCTTCTAAGCATTCCTGCTCCAGGGCCCTGAGCAGTGCTCATGACATGATTTACATGTCCAAGTCAGTCATTGATCCAGACATCTGTCAAAGGTTTTATATGTTTACCTGACAAAATTTAACTTTCTCTGGGTTTACTCATGCAAATTCACACATGGGACTCTATTCATATGCTTGGCATTCATGTCGTCTTTTTCCCTAAGATACCAAGACTCTTTTTCTTAATGCATACATCCAGTCTTTCTGAATATAATGGTATTTATTAAATCATATTTGATTCATTCATATGTTTAATTTTGGAAAATGTTGACTTCCAATAAAATATATTAAATACTTTCTTAAATAAAACTTGGCTCTTCTGTCCTGAAATGACTTCTTACTAACTCCTGAAATCAATCTAAACCATGTTGCCAAATTTCCTAGCCACCAAGAAACAGCTGGTACTGCTATATATCTGATACACCTTCCTGATCAGTCTGTGTACTTCTTCATTACTCCCACTGGAACAAGGTCTCCTTCTGGCTGAGCAGCATTCCTATTTTCATCTATGAATGCTACAAACAGTTATAGCACATCATTTAAAACATCACAGTATTGATCCCAGTGTCCATGTGATCAAACTTCTCCTGTGTTACGTTTTAATTTAATTCTTTCATGCATACTTTTGTTACTTTCTGTACCGATTTCACTGTGTTACATTTGAAATATCTCTTTGTGGTAATTCTTCCCCATAATTATGTTTCAGCCCCTTTTTTCCAGTCATTTCTTTTTCTGTCTTATTTTAATGTCACATCAAATCTTTATTCTATGATTAGACTCTGTATTATCTGCAATAAAAAATCTTTATTCTTAGTATATCTCCTCATGATTCTGTGGACAGACCATCAGGAAAGAGGCTTGCCACAAGTTTAAGCTGGGCTGCAGGAACATGGTCGACCCCTCTATAGCCAATAGTCAAAAACCATTTAGTGAGCAGCTCTTCTTTGTCCTGCCCCACTCATACTGGTGTGGATTCAATTTTGGCATATGTTCATGTAGAAAAAGTTGATCTCTGTCAGCCCCTCACTTCCTACGAATGTTTTAAAAGTTAATCAATCAAATTGTCTGACCCTAACCCCACATCCATAGTCCTTGGGTCTGCTGCTGGGAATGGTCTATTCTTTCATCAGCAAATCCCTGCAGTTGGAAGCTTTCCCTTAACCTGCAAGACCATTGTCAAGCTCCTTCTTGCTGATTCTGCGTGGGCTGTTGAGAAAGACACATTCTCTGACTTTCGCATTCTTTCTACTGATGGGCAAGAAAGAAATTAATTTATATCTGCTGTAAGAATGGTGCACACCACAGTGTCCTGGGAATGGTTGAACCTGGAGAAATCAAATGGTCTGCTTCATCACTGTCATTCACTTCTAACCTTCTACTTCAGCTGAGACAATCCCCCAATGTTGTATTTACCTTGGGACTCCCCAAAGGGAGAGCTTCTAAACTTCTGGATTCAGACATACTCCCTGCTACTTCATCATATTCCACAGAGAACTTCCTTAATGTTGGAAAATCTCAACAGGACATCCATATAGGAGGTAATCACACTAGACCACTTTATAACAGCACTTAAGCCTGTTATTTGTCCATCTTTTAGTGATATCTCTTTTGGGATGAGATGAAATATGGTCAACACTCAGGCAACACTTCTGAAAAAGAAGACAGTAGCTGATGAATATCGATAAGTAGGTTTCCCATTGTACTATCCCAAGTTTTATCAAGAACAACTTTTATAGAATGTTTGGTCTAGATGAAAACATTTAAATAGAGGCAATTTGTGCTTGAGAAATTTCTATGTTGAAAACCTGGGTACATATTGTCTTTATGCATATGCATTTACAGAAGTGGAAAACAGAAGTCACATGAGTAGGAATTAAAAAGTTCTGCTCTTTTGAGGGGCCTTGGTTTTTACATTTACTTATATATTCTTTTTACCAGTTCAAAATTTTCTTTGTCTCCTGATCATGTTTGCCATGAGGAACTGATTATTTTAAAGTGCTTTAATTAGGTGTTAAATTTGCAATTTAAATTCACCTGACTTATGTATGAGTCTTCATGAGTCAGGTGCATGTTCTATGAAATGTAGGAAGTCATATTTTTATCATTACTGAAGCTGCGTTCTTACTTCAGAAAATCAGTATCACTAATTGCACTTTTTCTTGCCAGTTTCATGTTGTCTATGTTAAATCTTCTTAGTTTCTGACTAAACCAAATTTCCCAATAATACTAAATTGATGCACCCTTTCCTAAAAGCTCTTTTAATGTTTGTCTAACATATCTAGTAATTTTATACAGCTTCTATTGATAATAATGGATAAGCAAATTGCAAGTGAGATTAATTTACATGCAAATAATGAGTAAGTTATCCCTCCCAAAGAATTGCATAGTGAATTACTTCACACTCACATTGTAACTTTGGATCAGTTTCTGAAGGTGCATTAGCATGGAGGTGTGATCCCTCTACAAACACTGCTATCTGTACTTACAGCTGTTTAAGGACTTACGTGGTTGCTCAGCTCTTCATACTTGGGGATTGAAACACAGATGTTATAAAGTTCATCTGTCTTTGACTCAAGCGTTACTCTTACAATACATATTTTATTGACAGGTTTTCAAAGAGCTGCAAACCCTTAGGATGGCCTGAGAGTAGCATTTTAATTATCTTCTAAACCTCCTCTTGCACAGCACACTAAGAATTGTTGCATTTTGGAATGACTGGCAACGTCCAGGTCACACCATGGGCAATATATGGGTCTGTTTAGACTTGTGAGTGTTAATATTAACTGCCTTTTAATAGAAAGGTGGGATCATAGTATCTAATCACCAAGGAGAAAGTGTGGGGGTATTGACGAACCTTTTTCGGCATTTTTTCATCTCTTAGAGTTTGCCTTGTAATGAGAGATTTTCCTGCAGCTCTTCAGCCCCTAATGAACTTGGGAGAAAAGGTGAAAAAAATAATGTGAAAATGCCTTCTCTGGCATTACTTTTGTATGCAGTGTACAGAATATTAGTGTTCCAGGCTTTGGTTCACTCTAACTCTGTAAGACTTATAGATCTTTGAGTTATATATAGAATAGCCATGAATCCCAATGTACCAAGATAGTGGACAGTACTTGATCCCATAAATCATATTCTCATATGCAAATTCAGTTATTCAAATGCTCGTAAGACAAATGTGGTCATTCACAAAGACATGGACCAATTTAATCTAATTTTAGATCTGATTAATAATCAGATTTTAGATCTGATTTTAAAAAGATAACTGGGTTGAAATTTTATGGTAATGTAACCTAACAGTTGGCAACTGAGAGGAAGAATAGAGAAAAGAAACACTCAAATATGTGATCTGCATTGTATTTTTTACAATCGATTGTGGAAAACATAGTTTTATTTAATTTAGATGATAATACAAGCTATCCAATATAAAGAGATTTTTTTGCTATAAGTTCTATGAACAAAAAGTACATGACTTTTTATGCAAAAAAAGAGATGATATTAAAATTTTATTTAGTTTGTGTTTTTCTCAATGGATAGATTCAGGGGCTAGCACTGGCAGATATCATGCCATGGGGAGAAAAGGAGTTCAAAAAAGTGCAGGGAACCTAATTATGGGATCTTAAAGAAGCTGTTTTAAGCCACATGAATGTTGGAAAATCAGGTGGTAAGTTTAGGAGACTGGCTACCTCGACCATAGACCTTTGAAAAGGAATTCACGGGTCAACAATCTTATAGGAAAAAAAACACATAAGGATTAGCTTTAGACATACTTTGAGTAATGATAAAATAAACAGGCATTTAGGCTTCTTTTTTTGTATAAAAGCCCATTCATTATACAACTTCTTTGTGTAAGTGGAAGTATGTATTTTTGTCAGAGGTACATTTCTCTACTAGAGAAATAAAGAAAAGGAGCACAGCAAAGCTCTGGAAAGAGGTTTTGAGAATACCTTTATATTTGCACAAAGTACTAAAATTCTTTCATGTTATACCATTCATTGTTAAGATATTGGTACACCAGAAAAATGCTTTGGACTATTCTGACCCTTGGGGACCATTTCTGTGTTGTTGGCATCTCTGTAGAAAAATGTTTGAGCAACATCTTATGCTTTCGGGGGTCACTGTTTCTTCTAGTCATATAGTTAGTTGTGTTTTACCATCTTGAACTAGCATGGGATTGATGTTTACTATTACAGTTACACTTACAACTACTGTAATTTTCTCCCAATATGTGAGAAGAAAATCAAGCTATTGAGTACAGATTTTTCTGTCCAAGTGAACTAAAATCAGAAAAAACAAAATAAGTAGTACAAAAGGGTAGAAAATTTGATTTCTTTAACTGCTTCTTGGGCTATTGAAATCAAAATAGCTCCTAGCATAGACACATTTAACAGTCTGAAATGAGAGTCTTAACTGATAGAAAAAGACATAACTCTCTTTGACAGCCAAAGGCGATTTTACCTCACTTGAGGATCTATTTTACAGTATTTTTCTCATACAATGTCCCTACCCTATTAAAACTACTGAAAAAAAAGTCAAAATCTGTCCTTTGGCCACTGATTATGACCTGATGTGTTACACGCTAGCTAAAGCCATATTTCAAACTGAATGCACTTCAAAACAGTGAAAAGCTTGAGAATCCAACTAAGGAAAGTTTAAATGACTAAATCCACAATTTGAAAATAAAGAAGCAGTTGATTTGTTTGCCTGCAGAGACTTTGCAGGCAGATTTTATTATGAAAAAGCTCAAGTCCTCCAGGCCTAGTGACAGCTGAATCCTACAAATCTGCTGCATTGGCAGTAACTCTTAGAAGAGATATATGCATCTCCTTTTCCTGTTAAATATAGGTGTTACATCTTCAGTGTTACTGGTGCTGAGTATACAAGTTTCCATCATAAAGATGAAGAAATAGACAGTTACTCTTGGGTGGCTCTACCAGATAGGCTTTTATAAACTTGCTATACTTCAGAATGTCAGGCATTTCTTTATTTCAAAAAAACCTAAAAGGATAAAACTCACAAAAAAGAAATTTAGAATTAGAGGAACCAAACTTATGAGCAAATCTGTTTTCCTTACAACCCCGTACCATTTCACCTCTTCCTCTGCTTCCTTTTTTTTTTTTTAATGCTTCAAACTTCTCAAACCTTTCCATGTTTTTTAGAGGGAATAATAGTTTGGTTGGGGTTTTTTTCCTGCAAACTGATGGATTTTTTGCTTGATTTTTTATGGCTGTAGATTTTTGAGATTAAAAATCAAAATCCTCCCTTTAGATACTCTAAGTATTTTATTGCTCCTATTGAGATAGCTTCCTAGGGCTAGAAGAGTTATCTTTTCCTCTAGAAGAAGAGCAACAGCAATTATGTATGAGCCACAGAGAGACCAAAGGATCATGCTGGAAACTGGCAATTTCTGAAAAAGCATCTACATTTCCAGCTACAAGTTTTTACTAGATATTAGAAGATAATTCCACAAAGAGTTTATTAATTGCCAGCCAGAAGACCTTGAATATTAACTGGCTGCTGTTAGCAGATACAGGTGTTCACACTGAGAATCACACTAAATTTTCAATGAAGATTTTGCCTAAGTCCCAACCCTTTATGTGGGATCAGAGTCCACTCTGTTAAATGACATGCAAATCTTGCTCAGATGGGAGTTCTAAAGGAAGATTTGGGTCCCTAAAGGCTTTTGAAGTGCAAAGGACTTCTGAATCCAGATGTCTTCTAAATTGCCATTCTATAATCTCTTCTTTGGTGAACACAAATATGATTTTTTGGCTGAAGCTTTCCTACATTCTTTTTGTAGTTGCCCACCATTATCCCAGGCAAGCTGCTAGGTGTCTCAACTTCAGAGAATTACATAAATGAAGTGTGACTAAAGCCTGTGAAGAACTTGGTCCAGTAGAGATGCACTGAGCTACAGTTCATCACAAGTAGTACCCTTGGCAGGGACCTTGAAGCTTGGGGAAAAGGCAAGCACCTATTCAGACACATTTTTCTCAGATACAGGACTCTAGTTATCCCAGTGCCCTGGGATATTCTACCTCTCCTCTAACCACCTCCCTTGGTGGTCATGGTTACCTCAAACCCCATGTCATCCCTACCTTGTGTATATCTTGTACACAATAGTACAGTGTCATCTCACTGTAAGAAAATGTAGACATGGCTCTTAGGAACATAGTTTAGTCGTGGACTTGTCCATGTTTGGTTTACGGTTGGACTTGATTATCTTAATGGTTTTTATTAATATCTTTATTGATGATCTGGATAAGTGGATTGAGTCTATCATTAGCAAATTTCCAGATGACACCAAGGTGGGGGAAGTGTTGATCTGAAGGGTAGGAGGGAGGCTCAGGGGAGACCTCATCACTCTCTGTAACTATCTGAAAAGAGGTTGTAGCCAGGTGAGTGTCGGTCTCTTCTCCCAGGCAACTAGCAATAAGACAAGAGACCACAGTCTTAAGCTGCAGCAGGGGAGGTTTGGGTTGGATATTAGAAGTTCTTCACAGAAAAGGTGACTGTGCATTAGAATGGGCTGCCCAGGGAGGTGGTGGAGTCACCATATCTGGAGGTGTTTAAGAAACGACTGGATGAGGCACTTCGTGCCATGGTCTAGTTGACAAGGTGGTGTTCAGTAGACTTGATGATCTCAGAGGTCTTTTTCTATCGCAGCTGATTCTGTGATTCTGTGATTCTTTTGCAACATAAATTATCCTAGTATTTTATGATTCTATGACTTGAATCAAATCCTGCTGTAAATTACCAACCTTACTGTTGAAATATTTCAGTTTTTTAAAGACATGTCCTTCATCTTTTATTCTCTCTCTGCATTGACTTGATGACCTCTTATTTTTCTCTTTTTTTCAGTCTCTTGGATAAGTTTTCAGTTAGGAGATGGCATATTTCCTAAATTCACAGACATCATAGGCCTTTTCAGGGAACCTCTGACCCTCTGGGATTGGCTTCTGATAAGCCAACAACATGCTCAGGCAACATCTGCCCTAAAGCATATAGAGAAAAGAAAGATGAGGCAACACACAAAGTATTTATCCATAAAATGTAAACATAAATGCACAAAGAGGTATTTATTTAAGGAGGTAGCAACCTTGTGTTGTAGGAAATAGCTGGGAAAACAAGTAGGACTTCCCAAATTTTTTGAGAAAGCTTAAATAGTTATCAAAACTGGATTTGAAGTAAGCAAGTGTAATATTTGTCCATACAATGAAAGCTCCACTGAGGGTGAACAGCTTGGGACACTCGTGTACAGCCGATGAAGATGTTTCTGTGAGGTAAAATGGGTGAAATACCTAGCATTTATTGTGGGATACTGCAAACCTGTTGTCTCCACAGTCTCTGCAGGCCTTACTGTTTGCTGTCCTGCTCTGGTTGGACTGCAGCAATGGCAACTTTACTATTTCCTTTTTTTCTCTCATGAGTATGGGCAACATCAGAGACACTCATAGCAGCTTGCTATTCTCAGTCACAATTCAGGGACTTCTGCTTTCCCCTGCACACCAGATAAATAAGCTGAGACTCAAATATACATAGGGGAAAATAAAAGATTTTCGAGCATGGGTAGTAAAGGGATTTAGACTAAGATAATTGACTCTTCTTCAAGCATAAGCTGTAAGTGCTGGGGATTAGTGTTAAAGAACATTCTGTTTTGTTTTTTTTTTCTTTTTGGTAAGTCTCCTGTTGTCAATGTGTTTCTTATTTAATTAATACCACAGATAGTAAATCATTGCTTTGCTTCCAAATTGTGAGAGCGTTAGCCACTTTCAGAGTACAAGCTGTTGAAGTGTGAAAAGAACTCCAAACAAATGTACACTTCAAAATTATTATTTTACCCTAGAGACTTAATTTATACAAAACAGATTACTGGAATACAATAAAATTCCAGTCAAAACATAAGTCATCAATTTTCTGTTGAGTGAAGCATAACTTAAATTATGAGGATTTAATTATAGTAATTATTATACAGTTGGGGTTGAAAGGTGATTCATGTTCTGAGCTTAATTTTTTTTTGCTTCCTTTTCTTTATTTCTCATTAGATTCACTTTATATGTTCCCAAAAATCTTTCTCTTATAAGAGTAACTAAGTCACTCCATAACTGTGACTTTGTTTTCTCAGAAGCTGGTTGAATTTTGAAGGCAATAAAATAAAACATTTTCAAAATCCAGAGCATGGCTCTGGTTAGTGCAGTAGCTCACACTTGGCACTTAAGATCTCTGAAGAGATTGGTCCATTATGGTTTAGCATGCAAGAGTGCCATTTTGAAAACACTTCCCTGTCACAGGAGCATGCTGCCTCCAACTTCCTTATTGCCTCTAGACATTTCTTGTCTGGAGACCGATCAACAGCTACACTGTGGTTTCTCAGTACATATATTGCATTTTAATGCATTGTCCCTCTTCCTGTTGCTTAGCACCCTTATTCCTCTATATCTGGCTTTTCCTACCCTGCCTAGTGGGAGTGATGAGCTGTCAGCTCCCTATCCTGCCTAATTGTCCACTCTGTAGAAGCCTCATAGCCTGTTACCTTGGCCTAAAATCACTGATACAGAGGACAGGTGAAGGAGCTGAGTCATCAGTTACAACTCAGCTGCCAAGGGAATGATTTGGCAAAACTCTCAGTATGTGGCAATATGCAGAGGGAAAGGGAGGAGCTGTAAGTCTAAACCCAGAGTCAGTCCACTGTGTTTGCTGGCATGGGATCAGCGGTGATGATTCAGATTAGAAGGGGTTTCAGGAGGTCTCTTATGCAGCCCTCTGCTCAAAGCAGGGTAAGCTCTGAGCTCAGATCAGGTTCCCTCAGAAGCTTCAGCTGAATGGTTTGCTGCCAACATAGCTGTCTGTGCCTAGTTTTCCCTCACCTTTAGGAACATAAATACTTAGTCCTGTACTCCCACAGAGAGCAAGGCAAACAAGAAAGCTTAATTCTGATTTTACATCTAAATTAATTTCATAATTTTCCTATTTTGAACTGTTTTGTCATGTGTCCTAGAAAAGATATGTGTCTTTGTAACGTATTATTTAACTTTCATCTGATCTTTACTACTTTTTGACAGCCTTTACTTTCAAAATCCAAATACTTTTAGCATGCTATGTTCTTAGGGGAATAAATGCGGGTTCTAAACTCTTGTATATTGGGATTATCATAGATGCCATATAAAAAAATGAAGCTAGAAGGACAACTTTCCATTCAAAGTTGTCTTCTGTATAGGCAAAGTGGTCAAACTGATCTATGCAGAATTCCAGTTTTACCACATTAATTTAGATTGGTATTTATATACTGAAAATCATATGAAAATTCTTCCAATCATTTCTGTATGTAAGGCTCAAAATTTTTTCTTTGAACTTCAGATTTTTTAGTTCTTGAGATATTTTCTAATAATAAAAGTCAAAGTTCCTAGAAGATTCCTGACTTCTTTTGGGCTCCTTCAGAAATCTGATTCCAGGTCCATGGCCAGAGAAGATGTGGAGTATAAGCCAAGGAGGAATTTTTCAGTACAACTGCTCAGGACAGGCTCTGAAATGTGCTTTTGATACTTACTTTGGAGCATGGAACTCACTTCAGCTCTCCTTCAAGCAACATGAAAGTATTATTGATGCAGTTGCTAACCAATCTGACAGGGTCTCTTAATTTATTTTGCTGAAAATATTTCAATTTGTTATTATATTGGTGTAAGTGGAAGAGAAAAAATAAAAGTCAATTTCTATATGGAGGGCAGAAATCCATTTAATGCCCAGAACTCATGCATAGTTATTTTAAAAATTTTATAGTTTAAATTTATTATATTAAATAAATGGATGAAATTCCCTTAGTACGCTCCAAAGAAAAGCCTGAAAAAGAACTGTCTGCTCTCTGATAGAGTTCTAAGAGCATTTTATCCTGATGACCTGTGGAAAACTACTCGGTTTGCCCCCTTCGTTCCTTTGTATCTGTATGGAAATTTGACTAACTTACAAATTTTTCCAAGCTGACAGTTGATTGGAGAAAGAACAGCCTAAGTAAATACTGCAAGGAAATAAAAGAACAACCACAACTGTTCTGTTTCAAAAGTCAACGACAAACTGGCCAATTATTCTCACTCAACTATGAAACAGCCCTTACTCCATCACACAAATTAAAGGCAAGACAGGAGTGGCTAAATCAAAGATAAGCACAGAAAGAGCATGGTTTGGAAGCCAAGTGTGTTATAGTGCAAAGATCATAGGTGTGAGGAAACAAGTTCTTTGGGGAGGAAGACCGCCAGAATAAATTCTAGAGAAAATCAGGTTTTATTAGATTTGCTGCTCATGAGATAAGTCGTATTTCTTCCTTGTTCAAAGAGTTATTTGCTCTCATTTTCTTCTTAGCTCCATAATATTATGGAGATACAGAGAGAAGTCCATGAAAATACAGTATCTAGTGATACCTGAACTAGTTGCTAGGCAGAATTGAGATCGAGTTCACATCCATTCTCTTCATTACCCCACAATCTCTAAGTTTCCACAGCAATGACGGTAATTCAAGTTTACAGATACTGGGTGAGCTGTTTTATTATCTCTAATGTGATTCTTTGCTTTAAGACACACACACATGAGCCAGTGAAGTTTTAGAAGATGGCACGAATGCAGTGTGACCACTGTACTCAGCTGTGTGCACTGGGCTGAGGATTTGCCTTTCTGTGCATATGTTGCCTGTGATCAAGGCTTCTTTTTGGAGCAAGCAAAACATCTGTCAATTACTAATTTTTTTACTCCTTCAACTCTGTCATCTGAGTACTTTCAAGTTTAATTTTCATCTTTAATTTTGTAGTTATTGAGGTTTAATATTTTTCCTCTAGTCCATCTAATGTTCACTATGTACCTACAAATAAAAAATTCTTATATATGTGGGGAGGAATTTGAATGGATTGTACTTTTTTATTTAATGTTAAGCTGACACGTTTAAAGAAAATTAGTCAGGTATCATATTGGAGCAGAGAGAAAGGTGAAACTTGTGGCTTGCTTCCTCAGAGCAGCAAAACCAGACAGACTGAAAACCAGAGTCACAACATTTACATTTAACTTTTTTTTATATATTATACATGCTGGTCTTCTGCAGATATGTTAGGCAAGACATGTCTCTACATAGTCAGTTGTGTAATTATATTTTTCCACACCTGATCACATCTGTCTCCTTCTTTTCCAGTATGTAATATTATATTGCAAACCTGATTTTATTCAATAGAAATAGCTGGTCTTTCACTCCCATTCTACTTTTGTGAACATTGGAAACCAGATGTTAAAAAGAAAAGCATTTCCTGAACTGTCCATCAGTTGGACAGAAAAGGACATTCAAAAGCTCTTGCTGTTCTGCTCCTGAGCATTCTAGTAAACACCAAGCTGATCATACCACTAATAGTTAAATTTTCAGCTGACTGAGAGGCAAGTAGTCAGTCATGCACATTTTGCCAAGTTAGTCTTATCTGAAAGTGAAATAATGAACCTTTCTTTGTAGTATTTTTCTGATTTTTTTGATCATGGACTAATACAATAAAAAACAAACAAAACTTATAGGTTTTTCTAGTGGTGTTGAATTAAAATTTTTAAAAAATAAAACCAAAACCAACAACAACAAAACCCAACACAACAACAACAACAACAAAACCACACCAAAATCGAAACAAAACAAAAAAACAAACAAAACCAAAATCCCAACCAAAGGCAAAAACCAACTCCATACAAACAGTGTATCTGTCATCCTTGGGGCATAACCTTTCAAAACAAACAAAAAAAACCCAAACCAAACCAACTAAGCAACCAAACAAACAAACAAAAAAAAGAAGAGCAAGTGTAAGTCTATTGTATATAAAGAATCAGATTTTTCACAGTATTGGTTTGTAAAGCTCATATATATGAACAACTATTCTCAGTGCTTAGCAGTGTGATAATTTAAATGTGCAGAATTCTGTGTCCATTAGGAGACACCAAATGCACAAACAATTCATCTAGATATAAACTACAGCCAAGCTAACAAAAATAATGATTTTAAAAAATAGCAGATGCTTTGCTTACAGAAGTCTAACAAGTTAACAAAAAAGTCACTCCACTTTTTAATTCCAAGAAGCAAATCTAGTGGAAAATGTAATTAGTGCACTTGCTTCTGGAAGATGGACTTACAATCATCTTTTAAAATATTGGTTTCCTTATTTTAAAGAATATACTTTAAGTTTTAATAGCTTTTTCTCTTCAAAACTGTGTGTTTTCTGGAGAATTTAATCCTGTTCTGAGCAAGTGAAGTCTGACAATCTCTCTAATGTTAGGAAACTGCATTCCAAACTATTAAAAAACATAAACTAGTCTTTGTAAAAATACACCTGTGCACTGTGTGGACTTGGTGGACAGCTAGAACCCATTCCTCTCACATTTCACTCTCTCATAGCGCCCAGGACTTGGTCTGCTTTTTCCTCATTTATCCAACATCTGCTTCAAAGATTGTTGGATTTTCTGCTCTGTTCCTCCATTCCATGTGTGTCATAGAATCTTAAGAGGGTTGGGATTGTCAGGAACCTTAAACATCATCTAGTTTCAACCCCCCTGACATGGGCAGGGACACTTTCCACTACACCAGGTTACTCAAAGCCCTTTCCTGCCCTTGAACGGTCCAGGTATGGGGCATCTATTTCTCTGGGTAACCTGTTTCAGTGTCTCACGACCCTCACAGTGAAGAATTTCTTCCCAATAGCTAATCTAAACCTTCTTTCTTTCAGTTTAAAGGCATTTCTCCATGTCCTATCACTACGTGCCTGTCATGGTTTTGGGGCTATCTCAAACCATGACAGTGCCCTTGTAGAAAAGTCCTCTCCAGCTCTTTTTTCAGCCGCTTTTATACACTGGAAGGCTGCTCTAAGGTCTCCATAGAGCCTTCTCTTCTCCAAGGTGAACAACCCCAAGTCATAGGAGCCTCAATGAGGGTCTTCTCACAGGAAAGGTGCTCCATCTCTCTGATCATCCTGGTGTCTCTCCTCTGGACTTGCTCCAACAGGACGATGCACTTCCTATGGTGAGGACCCCAGAGGTGGACGCGGTACTTCAGGTGGGGTCTCTCCAGAGCAGAGTAGAGGAGGAAAATCATGTCCCTCAACTGTCTGGTCATGTCTCTTTTGATGTAATCCAGGACACGTTTGGCTTTCGGGGCTGCAAGTGCACATTGCTGGGTCATATTCAGCTTCTCATCCACCAGAAGCCCCAAATTCTTCTCAGCAGGGCTGCTCTCAATCTGTTCATCGCTCAGCTGTATTGATACTGGTGGTATCTTAGTTCTGTTAAACTGCAGGAAATTCCCATGGACCCATTTCTCAAGCTTGTCCAGGACCCTCTGGATGGTATCCTGTCCTCTTTGTGTCAACTGCACTACTCAGCTTGATGTCATCTGCAAACTCACTGAGCACTCGATCTCTGTCTACATCATTAATGAAGATGTTAAATAGCACTGCCCCCAGTAGAGACCCCTGAGGGACATCACTTGACACTGATGTCTATCAGGACTCTGAGCCACTGACCACTATCTTCTGGATGGGACTTTCCAGCCAATTTCTTTTCCATCTAAGAGTCCACCCATCACAAAGGACTAAGCACCAGGTTGTCACTGTGTGTAGCAGATCAGTAATTTCACCATCAGCAATTTCCCTACAACTCTCAAGAATCTGTAATTGGGTCCTGGTGACTCTTTATTGTCCATTGTATCAGGACTCTCAAAAAGCTTCCTCCACTGGTGCTTCCACCAGTTCCTTAGATTCACCTCATAAAGACAGGTTCCAGTTTGAGAACTCACCTCGTCAATGCTAATAATTTATTCAGAGTTTTCTTTTAAATCAATTTTTTTCAAATGATCCCTATATTACCTCTTGGTCTCACCAAAACTTTAGCAGTTTCTTGTTCCTTAGCCTGTACCTTTCTGGAAACCTCAGGTTTAGCTAAGGCAGTATAATTTCAAGTAATCTCTTTAATTCCTTTTTTACTGTAATCCTCACTTTTATTCTTCAGGTACTGTTATGATCTTTTTCCTGTGTTCTCGTTCTTACAAGACTTTTGAATGCGAGTGTTAACTACGTTCACACAAGATAAATCATCTATTTACTTTCTCACAGATACATCCGATGTCCTGTGTGCACACAGGACTATTGTGTCTCTTCCACTGGACTTTTATAACTTGCTACTTCAAGAGGCAATTATTGTCTCTAATCACTTCTTCATGACCCAGCATGACTTTTACCTGCATTACCTACAGAACACTTTTCAAATCCATTCAAATTATTAGGTGTGTTTTTATAAAAACTTGGCCATACATTGAGTGAAAAAATTTCCTTTTTCAAGCAACTGAGCCCATGCTTATTTACAGTATTCAGTTCACACTCTCTGTTACTGCTCTGTTAGTTCTTTGTGCTACTCTGTGAGCAAAAATGTTGATCTTAGCTGTGTTCTTAAAGACTTTAATACTTTTTTCAAAAGTAATTTATTCTGTTAATGTCTTCCAAGCTTTTCAGAGATCTTTGCAATCATTAATGAAATTTGTCTTTTGAATGAGCTAAAACCTTTTATCTCCAGTGTGATGTTCATAGTATTCTAGCCATTGTAACAAATTTTGTTAGACCTAAATGTGGTCGAACATGAAATGACTATTTTAATTTGAAGTTAGAATTAAGAAATTTGGAATATTTTTTTCTTTGACTAAAAAGACAACATAATTTTAAGAAAAACATTACTATTAGAATTCACGCTATGTATTTCATTCTCTGGTGCTTATATTAAATATTGTCTGGGTATGATTCAATAGTCTTTTTTGGCTTTTAGAATGAAACTCAAGATCTTAAACCATGAGTCAAGAAATTGTAATCCAGCTCAATTAGAATTCTGCCTTTTAAAACTATCTATCCTATACTGCATAGATCATATACTGATTGTTTAATCTCTTCACACATATTCTTCAATGGCTAGATAGCTTCTATTGAAACCCAAAATTAGACCAAATAATTAGAAAATATACTGCTACAGCTGTGATGAAACTCAGGCTTCTTACTTTATTATGCCATGTGTTTTAGATTGAACAAGATGTCATTTGGTGGTTCTACATGGTTTTACTTTTCTTTGCTTTTTCTTTTTGTAATAAGGATGCAATTTGTAGCAAGAGACATCCTAACAAGGCTATATTTCTAGCAGAGATACGGAAGTACAGAAGGCTGTGGAACCAAATATTGTTAAAAAATAGCCTCATCATCACCACTAGGCTTTGCAAACAAAGATTTGGGAAGGGCTCTACCCACGTTTGTTACAAGCGCGCTGGTGGCTAAAAAGGCCAATACGAGACAGGCACATCTGGTTGCAAAAGGCACAGCAAAAATAAACATTTGAAGAAAAGTACAAAGATCAGTGTTTACAGAGCCATTGTCCTGTCTACTCTTTTACAGGGATCCGAATCATGGGTCATTTACCACCACCACCTGCGACTCCTAGAACACTTCCATCAAGGCTGCCCCTGTACAATCCTAAACATCCACTGGTCAGATTATGTGACCAATACGTCTGTTCTAGAACAAGCAGCAGTCACAAGCATTGAGGCCATGTTGCTGAGAACACAGCTACACTGGGCAGGGCATGTCTCCAGGATGAAGGACCACCACCTCCCTAGATCTTGCTTTACGGTGAACTTGCCACTGGCTACCGCAAGAGAGGAACCCCGAAGAGAAGATACAAGGACTCCCTGAAACAACATCTCAGCCTTGGCCATATTGATCACCATAACTGGTCTACTCCGGCCTCCAATCAGGAGGTCTGGAGACACACTATCTATAATGCTGCTGACGCTTTTGAGAAAGCACGCAGGACCGCTCTTGAGGAGAAGAGACAATGCAGAAAGAATCGTGTCTTGTAAAAAATAGCCTAGTATAGCATGAACACTCCTAGATGTGCAAGCTCAAAAAAAAAACCAAAAACCTTTAACTGCCACAGGTAGACAGAAGGACTCCTAAGATGGTAAGAGGAAAGTGCTTATTTTGCCAATTTTTTCCTTATTTAAAAATTCAAAATTCTTTGGTTTGACAAGTTATCCAGAGACTGAGTACAAGGATGAAAGGTAAAAAACAATGTTCTAACAATGAACCTAATGTGTCCCCTAAGCCTGCTTAATTTTTCTGCCACAATTTATATGTGGTGTTGCAAGCTTGCAAACTCATCTGATTGTATGTCATGAAAAACTGATGCCACGTACCTCTATCTGCAGTATTAGCACACACAACTTAAAAATAATTTATTTATTATATCACTTGAAATGACCTGTAATATCTAAGTACTGAACGAGTAAACAAAGAAACCTATGGGCAACCTGATCCATTTCAGCGTTTGCAATATGCTAACTACATTTGTCTTTCAGCTGTGGTCTTAACCTTTGCACACAAAAAGAGAGCATTTAAAAGATACACAAGATTTAAAATCGTGTAAGCAAAAAGTAATTCAAATGAACTAAAGAAGATGCAAGAGGAACAAGCAGCTGTACCTAAATAATTGTTATAGCATATATTCGGAATAAATAGTTTGATCTTCTGATGAACAAGCCTGACCAATTTTTTACCATTCATCAAATGACTTTACAAGAAATATTGTTGGTTCCTTGGTAATGTGTTCCTGGCAATATTGTTCTCCAGACCTCTCCAGGTAAATACCTAAATGAAATAAGAATTTCCAGGTGTTACTAAATTAAATGCAAACCGCTTCACTTCTAAATGTGAGGAGTAGCACCTAAGAAAGTATTGTTATATAAAGGAAAAATACAGGTTAGGAGATATTCATCATTTGCTTGCAATATTTTGAGAGTATATTCTTTTATTGGGAATGTATAAATATATAACTGTCATGTCTTTACCAAGGCAAGTTTTTAAATGCATAGAATCCGTAACTCCATTTTTTGCCTTTTTTTTGATATACTATGTTTCATAGTGTTCATCTCCTTTACAATTCCACTGATACTCTTTGCTGCATATCTCAATAAGTTTGTCTGATCCACATACCATGTACAACTGTAGCAGTAAAACATGTCAGTGGCTGAGGAAATGTGCCTTCTAAAAATAGTAGATATATTTCTCTTTTCTTCTCCTACATTTTCCAAAAACTTTTTTATTCTCTGCCACGGCACATAGTTTATTAGTGCCAAAATTACAATATTCTTTTTGACAGAGCAGTTAACACTGGCACTTTTATAATGAAAGAATAAACTTAATTAATATGTAATTCAGTGTGTTGAACATGGAGACCAGATCTGAAACCTTGTTGTTATTGGAATGCCTTCTTAGGAAAGGTAAAAATAAACTCAATGCCATAAGCTCTGGTTGCATTATTTGTATGTTTAATTGGCAGAGGAATAAACTCAGATACCAGAAAGAATTTTAACTAGGCACTTTATTTTCTATTTTTAAATTATTTCAACTCTGGACACTGTGATTCATTAGGGTGACTTTTACACAACTAAGATTATGGAAAAGACACTTGACAAAGACAAGACTGTACATTAGTCCTAGTGATTAAAGGATCATAAAACTAAACAAAAATTGTCTGCAGGTGCACCTAGGTAAGAGTCCATTGCCAAAACTTCACAACCTCTTCCATATTATCTTAGCTTTGCAGAAAAGAATATCATACTGTGCTGGTAGTATTTCCTCTGTAGCAAGATAACTGTTTTCCCTCTCAGGTATTTATCTGTATTACTATTTTTTGTATGAACAAAAAAACTATTCATGAACTTCATGAAAAAAATAGACTAGGCTAGTTGGTTGACTAGGAATAGTTTTTTATCTATATAACTTCCTACAAAAATCCTCATGCACTTTGTTTTATGTAACAGTAAAAGCCATTCATTGCATTTGCCATATAGTTAGTACTGAATGTCTTTTCCTCCTCCATTCCATCACTCAGTACTTCAGTACTTCAAATATTTATACTGAAATATGTCACATCTACTCTTGGGCAAGAAGAGATATTTTTGACATATTTCAACGTTGCCTGCTCAAGTAATTTTTTATAAGTATGGGGAAAAATTACTTTAATTAAGTAAAAGTTTCAATTTATTTTTGCATTTTTATCTCGGGAATTTGTATAAAGGTTTAAAAGTGTCAATCTTTGTCATATTCAGTGCATATTAAGAAGAAGATGTGGGTTCTCTATGGAGACATATATTTAAATGGCAGCTGAGGAAATATTTTTCCCTACAGTCTCTCTTACAAAGTCTAATCCCAGAAGGGATTTTGAGCAAAAATGACAGTGTCTATGTGGATGAGTGAAAGAATGTGCTGAACACCCATAGCATTGATCAGCTAGATACTTTTGGTCAGTACAGTTCATAGTCTCTCATCCTTGTTGTACTTCCCAGTCTGGTCTGATGACAGCAATATAGGAGAACGAAGAGCATTGACAAGTTCTTCTATTCAGTGTACTGCAGAGGCACATGTAGGAAGGGAACATTAAAAAATACTAAACATTAAAATTCCTTCAACAAAATATCAACTTTTCTGTTTACCCAGGACACTTCCATTTTAATTTTTTTTAAATTAAATATGCTCATATCAAAAGGTACATTAAATATTTTTAAGCTCCTCTGTGCAATCCACTCTGCACCAGCTGGTCTCAAAGCCAGATAATACAACACTTCTAATTTATTATATATGTTTATTCTGAATAAATTAGATGGCTCTGTGATTGTTTTACCCTTCATAATTTCTGAACACATTACAAAAATATCTCAAGAAGAGGAAGGGAGACTTCAGAAGCTCCATCAGAACCAGAACTCTCTGAAAACAAGAAGCAGGTTCAAACAAAGCTTCATTCCATATCTCCAAGTCACAAGAGACCATAAAAAGAAACCAAAAAGAAAACAGCTTACTTTCTGGCAGCAGTTGGTTCTTTAGCACTTGATAGTTAGCATTTTGTAATTTCGTTCAACTAATTCAGAAAATTTTAACTATCAAACTATATTATTTCAAGCTTGAGAATAATTGTATCGAAGAAAAAAAAACAAATCCAAAACAAAACAAACTTTTAGATTGACTGTACCACAGTTCTTTTTATTTTAGTTTATTAAGTGCTTCTTCAGGTTTTAAATTAAATACTAACATGTCAGAGCTTTACACAGTTGTTTCAAAATGCCATCCATGCCTTGAATTTTGCAAAAGTTTCTGCAGACTTCTCACAGTCCAACTATGAACTAATAACACACTGCCTTGAAGTTAATATAATTTGGAAATGGGAAAGTAGGGAAAGAAATTTTTATGAACTAATAACAAGTTCACTGAATATTGAAGATTTGGAACATCTGAAATTGTTCCCAAAATCAAGTCAAGTGTACTAACATATTCTTTCAGATAATTAAAAATATAGAAGGAAAGTAATAAAATGTATTATACTCTGAATATTTTTCCTGATCTTTATCTAATTCTGCCTTACCTCAGAATGAAGCTCAAAGGAAAGCCAGTTCATGCAGAATCTTAGATTTTTGATTGCTCCACTCCTGTTCTCAAGGACAACCTACATGCAATGACAGTTTTGTAGGTATCTTGCCCTATTTTGATGAGTTTGTCCTATCAGATATGCCATATGTGAAATGCATCATTTTAGCAGAGGGCACTACCTACACTGATCAGACTGACCTCCAAGGAGTTCCAAGTTATTAAGCCTCCTTTCAGAAGAGCTGAAACTGTCAATCAAATATGGCTGAGTAGATTCAGTCAACAAAAGTGTTTATCATGATTTCTATGGCAAATTGTGGCACAATTTTGATGTCATATTCTGAGGATTAAATCACTCATCTCATATATTGGAAGACATGTATTTCGTATAAAAATAAATTTGCAATAGAACATACCACTCCAAGTTGTTATAGCTGACTGATATTGACTGATTGACTGATTGAATTGACTGATATTCTCAAGCCCTCATTCAGCATGTAATTAATAGGGCATTGTATGATGTCTTTCTTCATTAGAAAAGGGGAGGAAAAACAAGTGCAGCAAGCAAAAAATACGATTATAATTTGTAGCTGAGGCTCAAGTAATTATGTTTACAGTGTGCATTTTAACATTTTCTTGCTATTCAAAACTTTAGTCTGCTTTTAATTAAGACTTGCATATTGGTTGAAAAAATGTAGCGTATTTGCATAAAAATAACCATGGCAAGCTGAAATCTTAAGTAATTTTAATCATTTTCCTGGACTGATAATTACTTCTAGTTGATACATTTGATGTGATTTCTTGCATTGAATATATTCACACCAATTGAAGTTTTCCATGGGACTCAGAGATCATATTCATATGATATCTCTGGGAGGGGGAAAATCATATTTTTATCACAGCTTAATAATTAACAGAAATTCTTAGTTCATCTTGCTTGAGCTCCAACAAAATAACCATATAATAACTTGTAGCTCTAGGTAAGGTAAATATTTGATGTTTTAGTGGTGGATCAGTTTTAGTGATATGTAAGTTAGTTAATGATATATATACCCTAAGCCTTAGCCTTTAATAGTGCTATAGATATTAACAAGAAAGGCAAGATCAGTTCTACTGCATCTGCTGTTGTTGCTTCATGCTACAGGCAGATAACTTGGGAGACAGAGCCAGCAGAGCATCTAGTTAATGAACTCCCTTGAGACTGATGCTTTTCATAAGCTAAAAACCAGAAGATTGCTGTTAGCAAGTTCAGTGCTGTAAAAATAGTTAAGGATATATTTTGCTGTTAAAATGTGTTAAAAAGGTGATAAAACTAATGCTCTACAATGCAAAAAACCTGTAACAAGTTCTAATTTTGACATGTAATTCTTTTACAAGCTGAATATATGAAACAAATAAGTGGATTTATTAAGACTTCCTATGACTTTTGTTTTATGTTTGTTTCCTCTTGAAGTTTTCTCATAAACACAAAAGAGCATATTATAAAATAAAAAAAAAAATATTTTTTAACCAGTGTGAAGAACAAGACTGGTTCTGGAAATCCACTGACACTGTGACAATTCCTAACTGACACTGATTTTTTGGGGTCATGTAGAATAACTGTCTAGTGCAGTGTATCAGAGATTTTTAGAGAAGTTTTACTTTTCTATTAAAAGTATATTTTAGTGAGAAAACTTCACTAATAGATGGAACATCCAAAGAATCACTTAGCTAAGTGCATTAGACTCAGAAATATTAAATCAGCTGTTTTGGAGTACACTGAAAACATTCCAGAGCGCGTTTGGTGCAGGACTGATGGGATTTACAGACTCAGAGGTACCCAAAGGATATATCTGAGTCTGTAAACTTTGCAGAGCTATATAAGTTGCAATGTTTGCATCTGACAACAATTCCTGCTCTTTAATTTAATCTCATTTATCTGAACATTTTGTGGGATTGCTTCACATATTTTTATTTTACACCTTCACAAGAAGTTCCTAGCGTAGGTGTGAAAAAAACCAAACATGTAGAAAGGAACTCACGTGGATTTAAGTACTTAATACAGAGGAGGCAAGAAGAGGAAAGGAAAGTAGGCCAAAATGAAATATCTTACATGCTCAGAAACATCTTCACATTTTCTATTATATTTTTGTGGTTATGTCTGAAAGATATCAAACTAAAAGGGTGAATGAAATAAAGACATTGCTGAAATATTAGGTAAGTTAGGAAACAAAGTTTCAAAAAATCTTTATTGCAGAAGAAGTAGATGTTTGTGAAAAAATATCTTTATTCCCAGTCTGAATGCTGGCCTGGGAAAAAATCCCAAGCAACATTTGCATTCTGCTCATCTTACTTTGCCTGCATAGAAGCTCTTCAAGAAATTAAAATTACTTCCTCCAAAAACTTGGGGAGGAGTAACTTAAAAAAAATTTTTGTAGATTCAGGCAGGCATATGAGGCTGAAAACTTCGGTGGAGAAATGGATATACAGTCAGTATGGAGTGAAGAGAAGAAGATAGCCGGGAGTTCATATCTCATAGTTCTTAAAAGTCATTATTCTTATACAGGGATAACTTAGTCCTAGGCAGGACTGACACTGAGGGCCATTGTTAATGCATGTGTTGCCAAGGGCATGAGAATAAGGAAACTGATGATTGCTGCTGGCAATATTTACTTATCTACTTCTATAACTATAATGATTAAGTTTAGGTTTCTTTTAGCATACACATCAGGACTAAACTCAATTTTATTTTGATCCAAAAAACATTTAGATTTTTTTCTTCTTTTTTTCCCCCTTTGTTTTCCTGTTTTGTTATGTTTTATCTTTTTTTGTTTTTAATGTCACATAACAAAAGAGAAAAAAAGAATGAGACCAATATTTAGGGGGAAGGAACAAAGGAGGCAGAAATGTTTTCTCTGTTATGTATGCATAACATGCAAACTGTGATGGTGGACAGAGACAATAACAACCCTTTTCTCTAAATGGTTCTGCAAGGTGCAACCCAAAGTTCCAAATCACTGTGTTTAGGATGAGCCACATGGAGAAGTTCCATGGAAAAGGCAGGGCCAGACCCTACACACTCCAGAGTTTCCCAAAGTCATACCTGGGACAGAATTCACGCTGGATCTTACACAGATTCATCTTGAGCATATAACCCAAGAGACTTTTACTGATCTAGTCTCCTAACTGAAACAGCCAAGTCTTCTTCCCTACCCTTCAAATAAGAGAATTGATCAAAATAACATAAAGTAAGATTTGCATATATTTTTTTAATTTTCAAAACACTTTTAGTATATGATAACATAGACCTGTTCAGCCTCTTATCTTCGGGGGCAGACTCTGCATGCTGTACAGCAGGAACCACAAGTACGGGGCTTCAGCACAAGTGCAATTTATAATAAATAAAATAAGAGTAATTAACAGGATTTTAACTGTATTCCTATTCCAAGGCATTTATGTAAATTGTACAGAAAGGAAAAGTTTAGGTAACAGGTCTGTGTGTTTTTGTGTTTAACATGTGTGTAAACTCAGAATGAGATTGAGTCATTTGGACACAAATCTTTTCACTAGCTTCACTTACTCAGAAGGGTAAGATTTAGAGTATGCAACATCTTTCAATAAATATAGAAGAAACTCAGTCCTAAATGTTAATTGGACCCTTTGAAGATACACCAGAAATGGCCTAGAGAGATTACGTTTTAACTGGAAGATTGGTTTTACCTAGTTGCTTCAAATGGAAACAGATAATTAAAACAAGCATTTGCTACAATTTACTTCATTGTCATAAATAAAATAATGGCAGGTAGTTACATTCTTCTGCACTATCCAGAAAGCTCTACATACCACTTTTCATATGCTTTTTCTTTATATGTGAAATTACTTGAGAGAGAAAAAAGAAATTATATGCAGTAATAATGTCCTCACAGGAAAAATGGAAGAGTAATAAAAATGACCCCTCATTTCACTTTTGATTGTTAGCAACGACAGTCTAACTAATGCAGTAATTCTACACATCATTTTCACTTTTCAATTTGTCATTGATGCAAAAATGAAGTTACTGCAAATTATCTTTAATCTTGTGAAACTGGTACATATAAAATAATAGTAAGGAAAAGAATAAATTTAAAAAATCTCCATGGATCTTAATTACATATGAATGAATTATAAAACAATTCTTTAAGAGACCTATCTTGATTTTTAATTCTTGGGACTCACATGATATGTAAAATAAGATAAAATGTGCATTTTTTTTTTCAGCCTTCTTAACCATCATAGTAGTTGCTATTGGCCAGACAAATACTTATGAAGTATGGTATTGCTGTTGGCAAAACTATTTATCTGTATGACACTATATATCACTTTTGAACTTCAACTTGACATCCATAAAATTACATTTTCATTACACTGAAAGATCAAGCTTTCTGTGCTGACTCACTTGGGTCAACATTTTGCAAATGACTGGATTTACCACTTGAACCATAAACCCTTTGTGAATAATTTTGTGCATTGATGTTTGATAGTCTAGGACACAGATCATAATTTCTGAGCTAAAGAACAGGTGCTAAAGTAAGATTAATTTCTATTTTGCATATCAGATTACTTACTCCAACATGCTTTTCTGTATGGTGATTGTTAAACGTCTTACATACTGATAAATTAGTTGAATTTGCAGACACTATTAACTACCTAATTCCCTTAAGACTTATCTTTGTACCTTTATAGTAGTTTGAAAGGTCAACTGCCCCAGTAGACCAAAAGCTTTTAACTGATCACATATTTTTTTCCTGGTGGGAAGCATTTGGCTTGATTTCCAGATAGTGCTTACAAACTCAGTGGAGATATTAAAGATGAGCGTGCAAAATAGAAAAGCTGCTGTTTGCTTCAGTTGACTGGCAGTGTTTCATCTGTCTCAGCATCTGCAGAGATGGATGAGATGTAACACACAGCTGGATTGCTGATCTCAAAAGAGTGATAGCCCATCGTGCCCTTCATACCCTGGTTACGTATCTGAAACACTAGCTGAAAGTTTGCACAGAACTTTTTATATTAAGACATTTTATCTAAACAACTGCAGGTTTTATCTTTTTTGGATGACAAATGATTTTCAGTAAAACAAAGTTGCACTGAAAAATGTCAGTTATACAGGCTTTCTGAAATGTCTCACTCAAAATAAAATTGGTTATGCAAGCTTAACCACAGCCCAAGGGAGAATATCAGGTGACTATTTAGGATTCCTTTAAAGTTTACAGAGATTGGATGTTGGTAAAAGTTGCAGGATCCCTTGGGATCTGGTTTAGTTCAGAACACCTCCATGTCCCCAAGTAAACAAGCCTTGTTGCTGTCTGCAGATGCTTTCAGAAACCAATATTCTAAGACCACTTCCATGAATAACTTCTAGGAAAGCTTCAAGTGCTCTTGTCAGCAGCTCCTGCAGGCAGTGTTTTATCCAAAAAATGGGAATGACTCACAATAATATCCCATCTAGGGCTCTACTAAAGGACAGGTGTGGGTGCTATTCTATCCGTTAATCCACTTCACTGTAATGTCACTGTCTATGATGTGGTTTCTACATGATCATGACAAGTAAATCTTGAGCTTGGCTTTTATTTTCAGACATGTATTGGTATCTCCAGGAGATCCAAGCTCCTTGCAGGGCCTCTGTGCCCTGCTTTCAGGCTGCCACCTGTTTTCCTTTGCTTCCATATGTGGTCTTTGCTTTTCTTTACTAAACTGCCTTTTTTTCAACCTGTGAGTTTTTCATCCTATTTTCTTCTCCAGTCTTGCTGAGAAGGGTGAGTCACAGAGCAACTTGGTGGGCACATAGCAGCTAACCAAGGTCAACCCATCGCAGTTACATGCAAAATCACTTCTTTGTTGAAGATAACTGGCAACACATCAAACAATATGCTATGTCTTCAGCAGGCATTTTGTACAGTTTATGAAGGTATAAGACTCCCATTTCCCATTTTTTTTTACATGTCAGTGAAAAGAAAATGGAAAATAAGCTGCCAGATCCACCTGTGAAGAGACATTTTGAAAATTAATAAATCCAGTTTCCATCTTCTATAGGTGAATGAAGTGAAAATAGTTGCCTACAGATGTAAAGCTGATTCAAGTGAAAAGAAATCAACAGATCTCTTGAAAATGAAATAGAGTTTGGAGTTTAGTTGATTTATGAGACTGGGCATGATGAGCAGGGAGGAAAATTGATGAAATAGATTATGCGTACAAATTTGTCTTCTACAGAAATTTGACTTACTACAATGTCAGGAGACATGATTTGAGGACACTGTTACTCAGGACTTGAGCTCTGGTTCCCTTTTATCATCTTCGTACACGTGTTGCTGGAAGTCAAATACTCCCAAAGAACTCAAGGTCTGTAATACAAGGTTTCAGTCACTGATGAACTTCTCCTATGAGTGAGTACAAGGCATGGTACAGCCTCAAAAGGAAGTCAAGAGCTCTTGCAGAATCTTTTCCCTCAGAGTCATAAAATAAATACAGATATTCTCCTCAGCAAAGACAATATATAGGCCTATCATTCTGATTAATTGTATAGAATGATTTCTTTGCTGCTGCCATTCCTGTGTCTTCTTTGACCTTAAAAGATACCCACATTCTCTAAGGCTCTTGAATCAGCAACAGTGTAGCCATCAGGCTGAGAAATCTCTTCTCAAGGCTGAACAGGCTCAGCTCCCCCAGTCTTTCCTCATAAGAGAGATGCTCCAGTCCCTTAATCATCTTTGCTGCCCTCAGCTGGACCTGCTCCAGGAGCTCCAGGTCTCTCTTGTACTGAGGAGCCCAGAACTGGACACAGCACTTCAGATGCAGTCTTGCCAGTGCTGAGTTGAAGGGCAGGGTCAGCTCCCTTGACCTGCTGGCAATGCTCTTCCTAATACACTCTAGGATATCACTGACCTTTTTGGCCACATGAGCACGCTGCTGGCTCATGGACAGCTTGTTTTCCACCAGGCCGCAAAGCAAATAGAACATGCTGGGATGCATTATGGTTGGGTAGAAATTCATAAATGCATATTAACCTTTATAAGCATCTAATACTCTGTTTTATCTCTTGTACTGTGGTTTATCTGTTGCACTGCAAATATTGCTCTTGCTTACATGGTTAAGTGCATGTTGTTAATAAATCAATAAAACCTCTTCGATTTTGATTTGGCTTAAACTATGTAGACTGAGCAATTTTTTGCCTGAGACAGCCATCCGGTGTTTGTGATTAGCAGGCCAACTGCATCCTGCTTTTTATTTTAAAGAAACAAATGGTTCCCATCTCAGGAGCTAGATCCTCCAATACAGCTTTCTGCTCTGTTCTCACTTAAACTATTCATTACAGTAAGAGTTTTTAATACTGTTGACTTGTTAGTAATCGTTTTTACCCTTCTATATCCTGAGGAGGAGTTAAGCACAATGCAGCCTAAGAAGCCAAATAAACATAGTATTGGGATCATTACATTTTAAATGGAGGAAGACACTCCCAAAAAAGTAATGAGGTCAAATCCTGATATATTTTGTGAAACATATATGTGTGTTTAAGTTCAAGATAACATTTCCATGTTAATTCAAAGAGAAAAGGGTTTTCCCCTTACAGTGTAGTTGGCTGTTGTCCAATAAATAAGTTTTTTCATATGTATAACATATAATTCTGGGCTACATTATAGTCTGGTAAGTGTCATGAACAAAAGTGTTTTCTGTCAGACTAAAATTATGTCATAAGTACTTAATAAGCACAGACCTTTGAAAGGTCTTTGATATTTCCAATAGGGTGATTCCTCAGGTAGCTAGGCATGTTTTTTCTCTCTAATCCTCTATCCAGATCATCCTGACCTTAACAAAACCAAATGAGGCTATGGCCAAGTGGACCATATTTCGTTCTTTTCACTGATATCCATCCTGAATGACACTTTTAACCAAAATAATATATTCACCAAATTTCACCTGTCATTTTCAGTACTCCTATGCAGCATGAAATAATTTCATTTGTTTGTAGCCTTTGGAAGAGTGCTTGCTAAGGAAGGCCAGGTCAGAACAAGGTCCTAAGCCTGCAGCTCTGCTGTTGTAGTTGCAAGTCCCTGCTGGGTGTCCAGGCAGTGCAGCCGAGGAAGCTGCTGGTATGACAGGAGAGAGGGAAAACAAGAGGAGTCAAAGTAGTAGAGGGACTGGAGGGCTTGGAGAGACAGGGGAGGGAAGGAAGTGAGATCTGGGCGTGGAACGGGAATTGAGCAGACTGGAGGAATGGGAGGCTGGAACAGGGATTTTTTAAGGAGACAGGAACTCATAACTAACTCAAAGTGGGACAAAAAAAGAAGAAAGAAACACATGGAAAATGGGGAATGACAGTCACTGAAGTGAGGGTGACTGAAGTTCTGGCTCAGCAGGAAGCTATGAGCATTAACTACATGCAAGTGAAGATCTTTAGCCATCAACCCAGAAAATAAAGAAAAATAACAGAGCATTTAATCTGATTGTTAAGTCATTTTCTTTATATCATACGCCCAGCAGCCACCAGTTAAAACATCCAGGTCTTCAAGGCAGTGTGCATCTGCCCTCCTCTGGCTACTCCTTTCAAAACTCTTGCTTTATTCTGTACATATCTTTCAACTTTTGCTAAAGATGAAACAAGAATATTTTAGCGAATAAATACATAGTTCTCAGAGCTCCAGCCATCCAGTGCACTAGTTAAAGGAGCACCTGTGCAAAAAAAAAAAAATAAATTGTGATTATGTAATAAAAAGCTGCATCCTGAAGTATACAATCTGCTGAGAAAATGAAGCTAACTGAGGAGTATTGTACCTTTTGAATCCTTCGCTTTGCAACCTTAATAATTTATTTTCTTACTGGGAAGTTTCTTGTCTGAAGTTAAATGTTTATGTTATCCCAGAAGCCCCAAAGTGTTTACAACATAAAAGGACAACTGCTGGTACAAGTATGTAGTCATGTACTGTATCACCAAACTAGAAGTCAAGCATATGGTGATATGCTTTTTTCACCACTTTTGAAGTATTGGCCATCTGGGAGCTGTCAGGGCAGCTTTACGGGGCAATGGATGTCTTACCAGGGTTACTGCTGACCATGCAATAAGGAGGCAACAAATTATACCTCAGAGAGACAAGTAACTAAATTGGAAGGGGTAAGGCATGAAAACAAGGTTAAATAATAAAAAATAAAAGGAACTAAATTCTAACACATTTGCAACAAGACTTGAGGGTGAGGACAAGGGCTTTGACCTTGATTTGGTGGAACAGGAAAAGCAAGTGCTTAATCACCCATGCAACATCTTAAACAGCTGTTCCGGTCTTTATGCAGATATTCATACAGTCTGACAATCTGGTTAGCCTTTCAATTAATAAAACATTTTATGAGGAATCAGTTGTATCTCCAAGTTCTCATCTTTTATGTAGGTTTTAATTACTTATTAAACACTTGCAGTCTTGCTTGGACTATACATGCTGAAAAATAATTTGGCCTTTCTGAGATGAATCATTCAAAATAAATTTGCACAGAATTTCCCACCAGATAGAAGCACAGAAACTGCCCCTGCCTCAATACAATGTTAATATCCTGAGGTAGGGTGAAGTTTTATTTTCCAAAGATTTCTAGTTTTCAAAACTTAACACATATTTCCTCGAACTTTCCTTCAGATAATGCTTGTGACATAAAAGAAGAAAATCTTCTTCGAAAATTATCCAGCCATAGTTATTTCCTAGAATTAGAGAGAGCTCCTTGTCAACTGGTGGCACTGTTTTATTTTGCAGAAGTGAAGCACAGTGGCAAGTCTCTCTCTCTCTCAGCTCTTAGATAAGGAGATGGACATGGTAGCCCTCCTACTGATCTCCAAAAAGCCTCCACCCAGTCTCTACCTACACCAACAGTTGCACAAAGGCTGAGTGTTTGAGATCAGCCAAGATGAGTGCCCACAAATGTTCCCAATGTAATATTACCTGCCTCCTGAGCATTGTTATGCCAGGTATACCTTTTGATCCCAAGAATACTTCACACTGAAACAAACCCAAAGGCTTATTGAAAAGAAAACTCAAAAAGAGGGATAGTGGTTACAAGATTCAACATAGCTCTGAATATTTAATGTCAAGAAATGATATCAGTATTGTGTTTTATAGTCTAATAGATTCAGACACCTTCATATCTATATCAAATAAAATATTAACATCAACATGTTACAGGTCTAGTTCTTGCAGCTAAAATCAGAAATTCAGGGAAAGTCACTGCCATTTCATGGAAGCCTTCATGTCAGGTAAAAAACTCTGACAATTGCCTTAGCAGCAGCTTAGACCTTAGAATACCTTCAGGACTTGACTTCCAATTACTACTGGGATTGAATGCATCACCAACACCTGTTGCAGCTAAATACATGCCTTCATGTATAGCTGATATTAAAATGTTTGACACTTAGTAGTTTTACACTACGTTGCATTTTTTATTGAAGAAATCAATTGAAAGAACCTAACATTAGTAGTGGCAAGGTTAGAGGCACCCAGTAATGATTAAGCACACAACTGGCATCACCCTCAGGGTCCCCTGGTACACAGTAGCGCATAAAACGTGCTGGTCCCCTCACACAACATATAATGACTGATTTTCATTGGGCACATTAAATAACGTGCTGAGATTGCAAAGTAGAGCCTGTGGATGCAAGAGGATTAGTACAAGCATTTGCAAATAAATGATTGCGTATCCCTGTGATATACACTGTGATGAATAAATAAATACTGGACTGGGACAAAAAACCTGAGATCTTGGGAACAGATTTCTGATGATAAAAAAGCTGCACATGGTACTAGCATCCTTTTCTGATCTACATGTAATACTCAAGTGATTTCTCATTTTGCACATGAATTAATTTTAAATGTTCAAGCATTGATGAAACTTTAAGGCAAAAATGATGTTCAGAAAATGCTATGTAGAAAAAAACATTGGGTCCCCCATTATCTTGCTAAATAAAAGTGTAGGGAAAACACCTCACGAAATTTAAGCAAATATTTAATGAAAGGAATTTGTACATTTTGTCTAATGTTTTAATTCACATATTGCTTTTGTGCCTAGACTATGTCAGTGAACTATAGGTGATGCTGAATGGAAGTGTGATAAAATGTATTTTTTGATCTTTCATTGTTTGGATTCCAGATCAATATTTTTCAATAAGCACTGTTATAATCAAAGACAATATATATTTGGGAAATATTTCTCTTGCAAAATATTCATATGCTGTTTTTTCTAGTGCTTGGTGTTCAGAAAAAAAAATTTCCAAGAAAAATCCAAGGTTTCACTATTCAGATGTTTTTTACCAATAATATTGCAATTAAAATATATGGTTCAAAACAAATGTTCTGGATATGAAAAATTAATCAATAAGAGTACAGAATACCACTATCTTTGATGCTAAACTAATAGTGGAAAGGCTCGGGGAAATGAGGAACAGTAATGCATTTTTAATATTTTACTATGTTGTCATCTCATTTAGTAAGTATATGTAAGCATTTTTTACCTTCTTTATTGTGATTAATCCAGCTTTTACAGTGACTCTGAACCACAGTGATTCTCCACTGATAAATGCAGAGCATGATTTATTTGTTTTATAAATATCAACAGACACAATATAACTTTTCAAGAAATAATCTGATTACATTTGGTTTCTGTAAATCACAGTCATAACCCAGGAGTACATTTCCTTGGTGACAAGGAAATTCAAGGACAACTTATTATTTTGTACAATATATTGAGCAAAACTTTCCTTCCAGTTCAATAAAAATGATGTCAACTAATATCTTACCTTGTAATTAAACCAAAGAAGAAAACATAATTGTACAGATCTTATAAACACACATTACTGGCTTTCTCAGTTGCTCTATTTCCTCTATGCTTCTCTGTTGTTTCTTTAATGATTAGATTTTTATTAATTATAATTTCTCATTAATATGTTATGTAAAATTATGGTTTGAGTGCATCAGTGTTTTTTATTTTGATGTTTTTATTACATTGTTTTCTTCCTGCATAGATAGATTAAACTTTTTATGCAAAGACAACTGCAAATTCAGATGACTGCTAAAATGGGTGAATAATGTTCAATATCTATATAAGTTTATCTCTCAGTTTAAACACCATCTGTAGCAGGCTGCAAAACATATGTAAATATATGTAAATCATACATTTATTCTTAGCTTTACACCCATTTTTCTGAATGATTTCTGCTTGTCATTAATTTGTAAACAACTTGTTAGAAATATTATAAAACCAGGAAATTTTGATTGGCTCCACACACAGGATATATTTCTGTTATTTGATTAATTTCACTTCTGTATTTGGTTTTCAAATGCAAATGCACTTTTTTGCCAGTAAAAAGTTATTTTCTATAAATCATTTCCACTAAAATGGAGATAAACTTTTATCAAAGAGAGGAGAAGATACAAGGACTCCATGAAACAACATCTCAGCCTTGGCCATATTGATCAACATAACTGGTCTACTCTGGCCTCCAACCGGGAGGTCTGGAAACACACCATCTATAACACTGCTGATACTTTTGAGAATACACGCAGGATCACTCTCGAGGAGAAAAGACAACACAGAAAGAATCGTGTCTTGCCGACACAACCTAAGGAGTCTTTGTGCTGTGCCTTTTGCAACCGGACCTGTCTATCTCGCATTGGCCTCTTTAGCCACCAGCACACTTGTAGCAAATGTGGGTAGAGCCCTTCCCAAATCTTCGTTTGCAAAGCCTAGCCATGATATTATATATATATATATATATATATATATATGCATTTAGCATGATCGTGTGGTGGAATATCTATGAGCAAATTACATTTTCTAAATCTTATTAATTTTTGAAAAAAAAATAAATTTGATGGCTCCTAAATCTACATGTTTCTTGTAAAGCTTTCTCTGTGATTACTTAAATAGCAAGTAGAAAAATGTATGTCTATTGACCAAAACAGTAGATGTGCTTTCCAACACGCCATGTAGTCCTGGAGCTTCTTTTAATTTTGATCTGATTCACCCCCACAAGTACATTTCATGTTGAAACAAAGATACAGAAGAGAAAGCACAGTGCATGCCCCAGCATGGACTGAAGGCTGGACTGTGCATGAGAATTCCAGAGTTAGAAAAGACTTCTGGGTTTAATGTGGTCTATACTGCTTAGCAGCCATTGCTCAAAGTAACACTGTTTTTTTCTTTTCTCACATAAGCATGCAATACGTTTGATTTAAATACTCACGTTTTAAAAACAGTGTGCACTTCATAAATGTAAAGTTAAATTTACACAAAGACTTGCAGGGAAGTTTAATATTTAACTATCAAGTAGTCAAATAGTAAAATATTCAAGGCAATTGAATAAGGTGAAAGATGAGTATAGATAAACCAAATCACTTTTAAAAGTGTATTACTAATGTCTGTTGTTATTGTTATGTGATAATACCTGTGAGTCTCAAGAAATCCTCTAATATCATGTGAGGATTTTCATCTCCACTGGGAAGGACATCTCCCCACCAATTCTTGCAAAGTTTGTACCCTTATAATCTTGTCAGTGTGTTTGGGACCTTGTTGCAGTTTAAAGAATGGTCCTCATAATCAGCTGTGTCTTGTTGTTTATTCAACTTTACTTAAAAAAATAAAACAAAATCTTGGAAAAATAAAGAACTATAATTTTAAGGTTTGCATCATAGAGGTGTTGTGAGCAGACAGAAATTTTTTGACTTTGATTTAATTCTGGAACTCATTTGCTGCCCTGAATATACTCAGATACTGATGGATATTCAGGATGTGGGTATGAGCACATCAAAACACAGAGAGGCCAAGCTGAGTGTTCCTTTTCTCAGTTGGGAATTGGCATAGGGACATGTGGATACATAAAGACATGATGGAATAGGTGGCAGGAGTTTCTGGTAGGAGAAAGCATTCATCAATCAGATTTTTGATTTCAGGAAATGCCTTTTTAATGACTGGACATGGATAGCTACCTTGGTGACATGATATCCAAGTATGATGCTTCAAACTGATGGCCTTGTTTAGGTGTGTTTTTTTTCGCCTCTCCAAATATTGCCTGGATTTAGGAATTAAATTCAATACCTTAGCTAGAAGCACTTAATTTGTCATCTTTCATGAGGAGAGCTACATATTTGTAATCTTGGCTTATTGTATCAGCCCATGTACTGCACAGAAAACTGCAGAGAGGTACCCATGGGAAGGAGGAATGCCATGACCCTCTTGAAAGAGCTTATTCTCATTATTTCATCAGGTATGCAGGTTTTCTATTTCTTTGACAGTCTGCCTGTTAGCATTCCTGTCGGTATTGCCAGATGTGCCTCAGAACCACCGTCGCACACTCTGAACGTGTTGTTCTGCCAGCTCTTTCAAGGAGTATTTCCCAGCAGAGAATAACTTCCTTGTTCAATCTACAGAAATGGTAAAAATGTAATACTCTCCGAGGTCTTAAGAGCTCTTGGATTTTAGTTTTACTTCACTCAGATAACACAGGAATCTTCTTTACAGGATCAAAAATAACCTAATTTCAGAGTAGACTTTATGTTCTTTTAAGGTTGTTTAAATTTTGTACTATCAAAAATGAGAGAAATCTACCTGCTCTTGCCCTTTTTTTTACCATTTTGTTGTAATATACCACCCAAGTTTCAGCCACTATGTCTTCATCTATGTTATCTGACAAACCATATATAAAAATTCAGTTCAGTGTTTATCACAGTATGAAAGCTATAAAGCTCTGAAAAATATGGTTTCAAATATAATAGAAATGGTGACATAACCTAACCTATTGTGGCAGTAACAACACTGCTATAATGTAAAAGGTTACTAAGACATATTGGCAGTCAAGGCAGCTTGGACTGCTATGATTGCTCTTTTTATAGATATGGTAATTCAGCTCGGTTTCCAAGTATCACATGTTGGCAACTGAGGGAATAGTAGTCAGGAAATATTCTTCTACATAAAAAGATTTTTTTATTTGTATCTAAAGCACATTTTCTGAGCTGCAAGGCCAAGTCTAGGAGAAGCTACCAGTCCAGTCAGCATTAGTTAGATCTCTCATTCTAGGAAGAAAAGTGTTATTGAGGAGAATTGCTATAATGTTGGTTAACAAAGACCAAAGACAATGAAGGGTAGAGAGCAATGAGTTCCTCCAGAAATAGAGAACATGTGATGCTGGTATGTAAAGTACTGCCAATATACAAAAAGGAAAATTATAAAGAGCATACTATAGTTAAAATGTCAGCATTGTGTTCACTGAGAATAGAGTAAGGAATGTGCAGGTGGAAAAAGGAGGAATGTAAAAATCTGTTCTTATATATTTTGGTAGTGAAATGAAATTTTCAAGGAAGTTTGATTACCTTTAGGTTTGAACCTAAAGATTACCGAAAGCAGAAGAAATAGGTATGCAACAGCTAAAACTAAAAAAATCGTAATAAGATAGTGTAATTACCCAGGTGCTAGGGCACAAGAGAAGATAAGAAATCTACCAAAGAGTTGGGCATTTTAATGAACATTTTAGCATAGAAATATAGAAAGTCTTCAAGACTGTCCACCCACAGCTAAATAAAGGAGCCCAGAAAGCTACATTCATGCTGCAGTGTGCTAGGTCATGAGCATCCTTTAAGTCCACGCTAATAGAACCTTGTGCTGAATCATGGTTCTTGTTCCTGCTATTTTTTTTAAGTTTAAAGGTCTGAAATATTTTAAGGGTTATTTTACAGCCACTCATAGTGACATTTTAGCAGTGTGAAATTCATGGTCCTTGTTTTTTTGGTGTTTTGTGTTTTACTCCACTAAATTATGGATTAAGAGAAACTCCTGGAACAGTGAAGTTCTGGAGACCTGTCCTGAGAGGAGAGAAGCAAAACCTCATTCAGCCTTGTGCATGTTAATTTTGGAAATAGTCCCTGGTGCATAAAATCTCTCAACTTTTGGCCAGATATGTCTCAAAAAATGGTAATTGACCTGGGCCATTATCATGACAGTTGTATGCTAGCTATTCATCACCAAGAATTATCACAGTCCAGTATTCTAGCTCACTCCTTCTCCCTTTTTAGCGCAGAGAGATATAGTTTAAAAGTTTAAAGACATGACCACAGCTACAAGAATCATTAATGGAATAACTGGCACTCAATCCATGAGTAGTTATTTATTTTTCTATCCCCCTGAATGTCATATTTTTTATTGTGAAGCATTCTTCTGTCTTTATACAATATTTTGCCTCCTAGAAAAACTGACCAAAATTTCACACCCAAAGTCTCATTCTGTCATTATCTCCCCTTTGAGCTGTGGCTGTCCTTTGATGTTCATTGTCTTTCAAGACCTGATGAATATTCATTGGTATTAGAAAGTTACATTAGTTTGAGTGTGCCAGTCACTGAGAGGACTGCCAGGAAAAATGACATTATGCCCTCCAGCAAACATTCAAATTGTTGAGAGTAGGAAGTCCTGTGTTACAAGACTTCAGCTGTGTCACTCCTATTACAGATGGGTCTGAAACACTTTTTAATTCCTAACCTCCCTTATAATAAGGAAAAGTCACTATTTCCAAGGTGAGAACACAATAGCAGGATATAGAGTGAGTTAATTTTTTTCTTCCAAAACACAACAACTATGGTAAAGAATGAATGTGTAATGGGGCCATCAGTTCTTACAGCATTTGCTGAGATCTTACTGAAACAAATCTGTAGAGCAACAGGTATTCCCTCTCCACAGCTCTGGGTATTCCTTCTCCACAGCTCTAAAGCTCTGTCAGTGCACCCCAAAGCTGGTGCTAGCTCATTTTTAGTATTGTAAACACCTGTGAATTCCTGAAGTTGTGATAAGGAATTGTAAAATTCATTACACAGAATGATATTGGCAGCACACAAGATGTCTAAAATAATCTTTAATGTCTCTTATACTTTCTCCTTCTTCTCTCTGTTTCCTCCTTATGAACAAGGCTATAAAGCATGATTTTTTTTCTCTAAGACAAACCTATTCAGGGTTTTTTCACAAGTCATCTAACCAAAAGCAGACACAGGTGGATCAGGTGACTTGTGAAAAGAAACTTTCAAAGGGAGGTTTACAGACTACTACTAATTGCCCTTATGAGGACTTTATGTCCTTACCCAAGGCCCATTTTCAGAGCAAGCAGTAAGTATAAACCTGTGTTGTGCGACAGACAAAGGCAAAAAAAAAAAAGGGTGAGTGGAAATAAAAATAAGCTTTATAGAGACCAGGACGGGAAAAAAAAACATTTAGGCCATGCAATACGGAAAAGAGGCAGGACTTGGTGAAAAGAGGGGGAACAGCAGGAGAGGCAATATTTGAACCATACAAGTTGACAGAAAAATATTAAATATATGAGTTTACTGTAATGCTCTATAATTTTACATGTGATTTTATTCCAATTACATACAAAGGACATTGTTCAAAATTTCTCAAGTACTGGGAGTATAGAAGAAAGAAATAAATTGTGAAATCCTTGAAGAACAGGCATCTGCTAATGACAACAGACTCCCTGATTCACTCCAGATCTGGGTAGCATGAGAAACCACTGAGAAAGGGCAGCTCCTGCCAAGTGTGTACAGCAAGGCTGTCAAACAGCTACACATCCCTGATGTCCAGCAGGTGTCTGTGCAAGACCTGCTTATGGCATGAGAAATGGTCTGTGAACCTAAAAAAATGTTATCATATACTTCTGAAGTCATAAAAACTAGATTTTACTTTCAAAAGACTTAAACTGAAAAATTCTTCATTATCACTTTTCAAAAATTTGAGCTGCTATTTCTCATTCTGAATCCCTCAAGACAAAATGACCTTTTCCCTTAAGAGAAGCACCTATGTCATTACCAAGTGTTAAACTGACTAAGCTGCATTTGTACTTTTGTGTTCAGGTGGAGCAAAGACTTAAGGAATTGAGCTCTGACTATTTGCGGGGTTTTTTTCTACCTAGTTCCACTGATCCTCCTCCTTAACTTTAACATATAAATATATAATGAGTCTACAGACACACATAAGCACATACATCTTTATTTCTATATGCACTCAGACACACCCACACACACACACTGTCATTGCTCTAAGGGACATAAAAGGAACAGTCTGAATATCTGATCCAATTTACTTATTTTTCTCTTCTATATATGTACTGAGTTACCTAAATTAGATTCTACTCACTTTCAAGATCTACATCTTTTTTGAGCTTTCTTCATTTGGCTTCTTTTTATTTGCAATTAGCACCAACATAGCCTGCAGAATAAATTTGTCTTAGCAACATAATTATGTGACATGTACTTAAAATGAAATTAAGTACTTGTACAATTTATGATGGAGTCCTCCGACCATTCCTGTTTTAGGCTGGTTCCACTGAAGTCAAAAGACCTTTGACAAAAGCAAATAGATCCTGTTATGTTCTGTTACAGACTTATATCAAGTAGCTCCTTTGAAGTGAGGGATTTATATCAACATAAAATCAATATAAGAATCAAAATCCAAGCCTATAAAATGTAAACAGTGTCCAAAATTGACAGGAGTTATTTAACTTTATCGATTTCTCAGTAGACAATCTGTGAGGTGTGGGTGGGAAACATTTTTTTTTCTTTAGATGTAGTCTTGAAATGCTACCTGCTGATCTTGGGTTTTTGTCTTTCTTTACTTTGGCAGTCAGTGAAATATGGTTAATGTTGAGCCTGGCAGAGTGAACTAAGGCCACACTAGCACAATCCAGACCATTAGCTCACCTCATTATGTAATTCAAGCTTTAATCCTGAGAGTCTCAACACTCTCGGATTTCTTACCTGCTTGTCAGGTAAAAGCACCAACTGAAGTAAACTGATATCACTCAAGCTCCTATACCCTATCTGTTTTAAAGCTCCCTCCAGTGCCTCAGCCATTTCAGTTAAGAAGCGTTGAACTATGGGCAGGATTGTCGCTCATTTAGGAAAGACATTGGATTAGAATTTTCAACAGGCTCATCCCCCTTTGTGGTGTGGTGGATGCAAGATGGGCACCACCCTCTCAAAGTGGTTAAGCCAGGTGTGCAACTGCCTTCTCCATGGTAATGATGGACTGTGGAATAGGTCTCTGACACATTACAAAGCTGTGTGATGTGTGAGAGCTTCGAGTGAATTGCATCCATCTTTAGTCACATGAGAATTATTTTTAAGCATCAATAAGGCTTTTCTAGTTATGAAAGAACAGTTAATGTTTCTGGCTTTACTTGCTTGTCCATGCATAGGTCTTTAACATCCCTCTGGATGTCTTAGGCTGACCTACTCAGAAAGCCAGAAGTATGAATAACTTTTGGGTTTGGGGTTATATCTGCCAGCAAATCACCCTTCCAAGGTGACTGCTTCTTATTATTGTCTGCAACTGCTTTTCTTTTTCTAGGTAACATTCAAAGAAAGATAAGGTGATTTGTCTCAATGTTTCTCAGATGAGGTTTGTGAAAACCTGTCTTTTTTTCTAAATATTTAGATTATGCTCTTGGGAGTTGGGAGAAAAGATCATAAACTGTGATGCTCCTGATGCAGTCCATCTTCCTCACCCTTTCTCTTTCTCTACTTCCAAAATGAGGAACCAACTGCTCCCCTTTGAGACTTATGACTAGAAAAGATATGTAGGAGCCAAGTATTTGAATCAGTACCGACTTACTCAGACTTATAGTATTTACTTACTACAACCGGTAACTCATCAAACCACACTAAAACAACATACAATCATCTGTCTCTGTGCAAAGAAATTGAACTGGTTCAAATATTTTGGCATAATTTCTTGAGGAAACACTGCACTCTGTGTTACAATGCTTTTTCATCTAGAATAGGGTGACTGTGCAACAGGGATTCTTGGCATACTTAAACTGAAGGGAAACAGGGAGGACCAAAGGGACTCCTGCATCAGCATCAACTAGATGTGGCATGGATAAAGGCAAATACCTATACATTTGTCTTGGTTTGGAGGGGTGGAGACCTCAAACAGAAGTCTCCTCCCTCGGATTCAATACCCCTGATTTCTCCAATACAGAGGAAGAGACCAAATATGCCAAGATGTAAATGAAGAAATAACTCTCTACCAAGAAGAATGCTGGTAACAATACTGATAAAGCTGGTTTAAACCAACCCACGAGGAGAAGCTTCCCAAGCCCTGCCCCAGATCCATCAAGGTGGAGGTTGCAGCCCCGGGTGGGTGACAGAACCCCCAAAACTCAGTTATATAATGCCCCAGTACACCCCTGGGGTGGGGAGGTTTACACTGAATGATCTAATACTGTGAGTCACGGATATTTCTGGAGTCTTTGACACCTTCTAAGATGTTGCAGCTGTCTCTTACATCAGTGCAGATGAGTCCATATGGCCTATTATGGCTCATCAACAAGAGATGAAAACTTTCAGGCTGGGTATGAATGTTCCCAGGAGTTATTACAGCTGAGTCATCTGTGTAAGGAAAAAGAAATACTACCCCACCTCACAGGGTTTGCCTTTTCTTTATCTTGTTTAACACCATTAGCACCAATAGTCCAGTCTCTTACAACATCTGGGCAGTCACTGCAGGTAGTTGAATGTTTGAGTTATTAATCACTAGCAGTTCAGTCTCTTTAAAGAAGGCAAACCACCAAAAATAACCCAAAAAGGTATATTTGGAGAAAAGAAAATGCGGATAACAGAATTTTTGTGTAACCTAGGCCCAGGACAGTAGTGCCTTTCTTCTGTCATTTATATGGACACTGTTTTTGCCCCAGGGGTAGAAAATAAAAATATGCAATCTCAAAACATTGTTTCTGAACATTTCTCTGCGTAGAGAAGTTCTCATGGGGGAAAAAATGAGTTCTGAATCTAATTAAAACTTTTCAATTAAAAAAAATTATTTTTAAATTAGGGATAATTTTAAGGTAAAACTGTGTAGGAGCCCTGACCAACACTATATTCTGGTAATGAATTTTCCCAGGGAAAACGATTGACACAGTTTCTAATTGTTATAAGCAGAATCTCCTGTACTTCCCAGCAGCTAGGTGTGCTGAACTCTACAATGTCTGTTATTATATGTTTCTGGCTGACACAAGGAATAACACTGAGCACAAATTTGGGAAGAGGAAAAGCAATGAAAAATGTATAAACCCATTCTTTAAAAAAAAGATTAATCTCTGCCAGAAGGCTGGTTCATATGCAGAAAAATATGAGAGTATAAGGAACTTCTTATACTATTAAGCTACATCTCCTTTTATTGTAGGTAATCAGCTTATAACACCTGATACATAAATCCATCATTCAATGTCTTAAATATAGACAGGAAATACTTATCTTCCATTAACATGCTAAAACTTCTACAGGACTGGTGGCATATATTTGCTTTATGAGGAAACCATCTATTTTGCAAAAGCTCATGGGAAAGAAATCAGTGTTCAATTACTTTAATATCAGGCATCATTTGTTTATCAGTCTTGGGGCTATGGACACTAATATGAAAGTATTATAAATAGATTTAAAATATTAAAATAATCCATAATTCACCTGTGACAGAAATTCAATGCTGAGAGAAATAGGTATCCACAGCATAAGATGCTTTTATAAACTGTATAAGCAACTAAAGTTGAAGGAAGCTCTTGCTTCATTACCTCAGTAGTTGTGATGTGACCTTTTGGCTACAGTTGGTAAAAAATTCTTTGTTTTCCTTTGCATACTAGGAATTAACATTTTTCTAAACTCCCTGAATTCAAGCTTAGGAGTTTGCAAATAGTTTTTCAATGTCACATTTCTATAAGAGTGTTATAGAACAAAACTAATTGCTGTCTGCAGTGAATACAATTCCATTCACAGTGAGATAAATTGGATTTCTAAACTGCGATTTCCATTGTGTTACCTCCATGTATCATGAGAGTTATCCTGATGGGCACAGCAGTGGCCCTACTTACTTATTCACCGAACCACAGCTTTATGCAGAATGCACCATCTTTTTTTGCTCACAAAAAGACAAAGGGAATCCCAAAGCATAAATGTAGACTGCCATCTGTTGGAAGGGTTTAATCATAGAGTCGTAGAATCATTTAGGCTGGCAAAGACCTCAGAGACCATAGAATGCAACTGTTAATCCCAGACTGCCATGTTCATCACTAAACCATGTCCCCAAGTGCCACTTCTACACATTTCTTGAACACTTCCAGGGATAGTGACTCCAGTTTGAGTCACTTGGGCAGCTTGATCCAATACCTGGCCATCTCTCATTAGGAGTAAGTGTTGTTTTGAAAGATTGCAATACTGCAATTCCACAAACAGGGCATTAGTTCAACACCAAACTAAAAAATGCTTTTTGATTATGTGTGCTAAGAGACTTCTCAAAGATTTGAATTCAAACTTGTGGTCTGAAAAATTTATATGAACAGTATCATTCAGACTGTGATTTACAGTTAAACTAATGTATCGATGGACTGTGAGATTCCATTTCAATTTAAAGTAAACTACTGTCATGTATAAAGCAGAACTGATATTTTGAACCTTGCATTAAGAAAGAAATCGTTGAAGGATCAGGTGGTTCAAATGATTATCAGCAAGGATAAGGACTCTTGATTGTCCTGGATGACACTAAACAAACTTCACTGTAATTTCATATCTAGGTGTTGAAGTAGAAAATGGCTTGAAACTCTTATTTTGTGTGGACACTGGCCAGTGCCTTAACACCACTATAGTGTAAAATGGGTGAATATCAGAGCTCATTCAACACCAGCTATGTAGGCAGAACTGATTTTTCTTGCTTCTATTAGGAGATATACCTAAATTTTATTTTGCTTTAACACTAGTGTCTATGACTTTCAAGTTTGTGACAATGAAAATCCAATTCAAGAAGAGGAGACATCAGGGAGATTAGGGGAGCTGTGAGGAATCAACAATGTTTCAAGGAGCAGTAGTAAGGGGCTGGGAGCAGTAAGCCAGAGCAGAGTTAGCAAGCATTTACAGGCTTTCAGAATGGAATTTCTCTGCTGCTCCTATTGCTAGCACAGGGCTCAAAGACTGAGAACAGACAAAATACCTAGGATACATATAAATTTCATCTTGTTGGGTTTCTCTCCAGATTCTTCCCTTTGCATGAAGCACACATGTCACCTGTAATAAGACCTGACAGTGCACTCACTGAGCTCAGTAATCAAATCACTCAGTTCAGTCAAAATAAGCTCGATTCATCTAGTCAACTAAAAATATAAAATCATAGCAGACAGAGGTAGATGCTCTGAATTGCCTCCTACATTGTTATCTGTGGTATTTTACATTACAATTTGCTTACTCGTGCCAGTTCTTTTGTGAACTTCCTTTTTTCTCTGATCTTCTTTTCTAGCACAAATTGTCCATAACTCATGGGAATTGCTGCAAGAAAATTTGACCTTAATAATTCACAGCTGAAAGGTCACAAGATTCCATAAGGTTCACTTATAATGTCACCTAGATTTACCTTCCCTGGTTTGTGTGGGGAAAACACATACCTCCCTGATGTTCCTCACTATTATTTAGACACATTTTAATGTCATCTGTGTCAGATCAACTGTGTGCCTGAACTCTTTAAAAGTGATACCAGAGTAGTTATAAATGTAATTAACTTAAGTTCTGAAGCTAAGTTTAAAATTAAATTCAGTCTAAAGTAGAATTCTTGTTCAAATCATGGATCATCATGACAAAGACTCCTTCTGCTTGACAAAGACAGTTCCAACAAGTGTGATTTCACAGGATATTCCAGTTTATAACTTTATTAATCTGCCTTATATTTTTTCACTCGACTTTTTTTAAGGCAGATGAGTGTCATCTTCTAAGGAGCTGTGACTAGGGCAGTTACAGGAGAACTTGCTAATACTTTTGCATTTTATTGTTACCTAAACACATTTAACTCTCTGTCAAACCTAGAATTAATGAGCTATGACTTATACAAATCACATCAAAGGCCAAATCTTGTTCCCAAATTCACATGGAGAAATCTCACTGAAGTAAAAGGAAGTTGTATATGTGATTAATGAAAACCTGTTACAGAGCAGTTACAGCTGATCTTTTTTCTTCTCTAATATCCCTGGAAGGCTACAGGAAGCACTAGAAACTCAGACCTTTACCTTGTTCACAGAACAAGGCAAGCAGGCCTTGGCAGTGTCTCCTAACTGAAGGACAGCATATGTAGACTGCTGCGAAAGTCATGAACTTAGTCTGCTTTGAACTCAGAGTGAGAAGCAGTAGATTAGTCTTTGGACACCCTTCTGACAACTTTATCTTAAAATGGGTCTATACATTTGAGCACCTTCAGTGACAACAATTTTTACATGACAGATGTGATCTACCACAAAAAGATGGATTTCAGAACATTTAACACAGCACATCAAAACCCACCAAACCCAGCACAGGATTAATCCATGAATGAGGTATTTCCATTTGGACTCATGGTTTACAAACTGGTCTTCTACAGTATAGTCTGACACTAGGTGTGGAAATGGTTCAAAGTTGCACCAGGGGAGGTTCAGACTAGGAAACTTTACTGAATGAGTGATCAGACACACAAAACAGCCTTATTAGAGAGGTGGTCAATGTCCCAAGACTGTCAGTGCTCAAGATGCATTTGGACAATACCCTTAGCAATATGCTTTAACTTTTGATTAGCCCTGAAGTGGACAGACAATTGGAATAGATGATCATTGTAGGTCCCTTCCAACACAGCTGTTCTGCTTTGTTCTGTTCTAGTCTAGCGTGACTTATAGATCCTTATACTTTTAAGGTCTGCTTTTCAAACCTTTTGGTCCAAAAAGCTCTTCATTTCATTTTCTTTTTCAACCTGTGCACCAATGAAAACTTGTTTCCCATAAACTAACCTCCTTGTCCCCATTACTCCAGACCATTGCTATTGCCACCATATCTCTCATTTCCTCTGGATCCTAACACAAGATGCAGTTTGGGGCAACTCACTCCAAGATGAGTGAGGTCAAAACGTAATGTTACAAAGGACTCAGGGTAGTTTTAACTGGAAAATGTGAATGATTTCTGAACTGGGATTGAGGCATAATGGGGTAGATGTGAGATAATAGTAAATGATGCTGGGGTGAAGACAGGTAGTGCTTAAAGTGAGGGTGCAAGATGGCCCCCAGGCTGATGGAAGGGTACTGGGAGAATATGGAAAATTCCTTCTCCTGGGTGCAGATCTCCTGTGAGTGGGACAACAATATATATATATATATTCATTGACACAAGGAAAGGACACAGAATTAAAAAATAAATTATACATCTTTTGTGGGCCAGATTATGAAACTTTTCAATTAGCTCTTTGATGCAAAGTTCTTTTGTTTGATTTCTAGTCATAATTGATTAGATATGTATAAAAGAAATTTTCTTTTAATGTTTTTTGGTTTAAATATTCTTCTCTATGCTTCTTTGACCATAATAGACCATATAATTTTGTTTAATTTTTGCCAGAACACCCTTATATTAGCTCTTAATTACAGTTATCTCTGAAGTGACATTTATACAGGAAATTCCTGTTTTCCATTATTAAAAATTTCTAGAACAAATAGACTTTTGGGGGCTGGGGGTATTTTAATTTTCAGTAAAATAAACTTATATAGGGTATTCCAAAACCACACAGATAAACAAATAAGTTCACTACATTAAGCAAGTTTTGAATTTACTTGGAGCTTCTCTCTTCATTCTTAGAGAAGACTTTTTTCAGGTCAACCTTTAAGAAGCAAAATGGTCTCCACAGTTTAGTTTTGGCTGCATCCAGAGGATGACCCTGTTGCTATCCTCCTACTGTTAAAAAGTAGGGTCTTCCTTAACAAGTCATCTGTGCTGGTCTAACTGGAAAAGTTCCGTGTTTTCCAGTCTCTGGAACCAAAAAAATGGGCACTTCTGAACTTCACAGAATGGAAATTATATCCCCCATTACGGAAACGAGCCATTCTTTTAGCCCCTTTTCTGTTTTTTCTTCTGGTGATTTCACACAAATATGCAAACCCACCCTTTTCAGTATATATTTCATTCATGCTGATCTTAATATCTCTTTTGAAAGTCTTTATATAAACAGGAGAATTTTAAAGAATTTTATGTCAGACAAAACAAAGATCAGAGTAGCACACAGCCTGGAATACCTTTTAAGCTAAATGTAAACATAAATCTAAATGTTTAGACTGTTTCTCAGCTGCTAGCAGACCTTTGGGTAAGAAAAATAATATGATAGTAAAATATTGCATATGCACACGGTCATGTATACAGACAGATGACAGTAGCAGAGAAATGCAAGTATTACTAGTTATAGCCAGAGTACTACATTCCAATCTGTAGTGTTGTCTGAAAATAAAGAACATTCATTTGTGTATGAACTTTGTCCAAAATCATGACAAAACAAATTTATGACAAATTAGGACTGAGATGTTTTAATAAAATGAAAGATATTTCAATTTCTTCTAGAGTGTGTGGGCAAGATGTTACTATGTTAATCATTTTAGTAATGCAAAGAATAACATTAGAAACCGTGAATATTAGAAATTACAAGAAAAGAGATAATTTGCTGTTTCTTAATATGAAAAGCTGATTTCTTTCTGAACATGTAATTGTTACAGCCATGACCCCCCATGGGTTACTCAACCCACAAATTTACTTATTATTAATTACTTTTAGGGTATATACTTTTGATTAGTAAAGCAAGCAGATATATATATAGATATAGATATATATACACATATACATGTACAAATATATATACATATTTGCAAACTATTACGAATTACCACTAATCACAAACAAGTTGCTTAATTGTTTATATGCATGCCTATATAAATATTTTTACTTCAAACTATTAACAATATATCTGTTGCCAGGAATGGGGCCAATTGATTACAGAAGAAGTCTCACTGCAGTAGTGGTGTGTCATGGAGTACTGATTAGACTGGGCATCCCCTGTGAGCCCAAATGAGTGCATAGCCAAGTTCACATAGGGGTATGTTTTGGAGAGAAAAGCACATTTTCGGAAGACCATGAGTTACTTTTATATCTTTAACGTGAATACATAAGTGGGTATAGGACACCAGTTCCTGTTGCTGACTTCTGCTTTCTTAGGAAGCCAGTTTGTAGGTTATAACAGCAAGTTATGGCAGTTTCTTTGTTTTGTGCTCGTCAAGGATGTTCCAGAGTCCCAGCTGTACTTATTGAGGCCAACCCAAGCTCCCATTTGTGCTTGCCGAGGATGTTCCAGCTTCTCAGACCAGGCTAGACACTGGCAAAGATTTTCTCTTGTCAGTATTTTAGCAGACATCTTTTGTCAGTAATTTTCCCCATTATAACCAAGTCACCTTTATGGCTGCTCTGATAGAGTATATCTTCTCACAGATGTTAAGCTGGTAACAGACAATGAGGGAAAAACTGGAAACTGAATGTATACTGCATTACTTATATAATGCTTTTATTTCCTTTGCATCTTATCATATCCTTGATGGTGAACTTTTCCATTAAATCTCTGATTTACAATACCTGAACTTTCAGAGGGCTCATGTCAAGGAAATTAAAATGTAGAAATTTACCTTTGTAAACTTACCAACAGGTAAACAACTCACACTCTAGCAAAAGTGCCTTTAGCTATAGGTTATTAGTACTTTTCTAAAAAATATAGCTTTCAGCTCTGTCTGACGTTCAGTATTTATAGGGAAACTGGGCTGAAAAGCTAGTTTTGTGGTTAATTCACAATAATGTACCACAAAAAAATTCTTCTAAACAGTTGTATCACTGAATAGTGTCAGTGGTTCCTACTGAGAATCAATCTTTCCAGCATTTGTTTTATTGCATATGTTTATTTTAACATAAGTCTGAGACTGAAATTGGGATTTGTCTCTAGTGGATCAGACACTGTAGAAACATACACATACACAAAACCACAATGCACGCCCATAATCAAAAGCTTACATCCTCTAAAACCCCGAAAAAACAGACACAAAGGTTTCAGAAAGCTGCCTAACATTCAAGTAAAGTTACTGTGATGAAAACTCTTATATACTGCGTTACTTTAAAATCCTAATGTTTGGGCTGGGATCTTAATTGCTTCCAAAGTAATTATGTAATTTCTTTCTGCCCTTTGTGGACTAATAGCTGTTCAACAGAAGGAGAGGACCACATGGTCTGAGTTTATTTCCATTCTAGCAGAAAGGTTCAGATTTTCCTAAGCTTCATGTAAGGAAAAGGAAAAAGTGGTTGCATTAGAATAGAAAAGGAATAGAAATAAAAGTGTGATAATAATAATCTGTGTCAGAATGAAAGACAAAGAAAGTGAAAAGAGAAAACCTTTATCTTGCATGCTTTATGAAAAGGAAACCTTTGTTTAAACAAGTTTAAAACAAACAAAAAAGAAACAAAACTTGATACAGTTGCAATAAGAAGGAAAATGAAAAATTTATTATTTGGCTAAATTGAAAGAATGTAAAAAATCTAATTGTATTTTTTATTTTCCAATTTGCAAATATCTTTCATTTAGTGAATTAGCTTCAAATAATCAAAGAGTTTATATGCTACTAGCATAATGCCTTATGGTTATGCAGCCAAATCTATTTTTAAAGTAATGGATAGATTTTAAATTAGAGCCATAGCCATAACAAATTCTAGTAGATGGAGAATCCTACTTTTAATCATCAAAGCACTTAACAAGGAAAAGGAAATCAATGTCTGAGCACTTATCCAGTGGAAATTATGTACCTTTTAAACTTGCTGTGATGTACCCAAATGACATAATCCAAGACTATGACTTCATCTTTTCACTAAATTTTAGATAAGTAAATGCGAAAAAAAGCCCCAACCCATTAATTGTTTAACTGGCAGGATCTAATGTTAAAAATAGCACAGAATTGAAGTACAGAAGACAGAAAATACAAACAAACATCAGCTGTACCAAAAGGTAAAGTCTGGACTTTATAGTCATAATAGCATATTGCAGTTTGCATGAAAACACATAGAGAATTCTATAGAAGTGGCATAGGAACATTGCAAATGTGACAAATCCTTGTCCAGATGGTAGTGGAATTCTTTAAATTTCACAAAGCAAAGCAGATTATCACAATGGAACAAAACATATCATGGCCCACGGCTAAATGACAACTTTTCTGACAGCCAGGATATGTCAGAGGAAAAATTCCTTTCAAGGATATGAAGGCACACTTGACTAATGGAAGTTAATAACCAGCTCCTGCTGTGAACTGGATGGAAACTGGAAATTTTCCTTGGTTGGAAATGCCAATTACTTTTATTTTAAATTTGTCCTGAAATTAAAAGCAAACAAAAATCTTTTCTTTCCCTTTCCTCTATGGGATGAGGATTTTTAATTGACTTTAGGGGGAAAAAAAGGGGGGGGGAACAAAAAAAAGCTTTGTTCAAGTTTTTCCTACTTATTCAAAAACTATAGAGGACCACAAAAATAGGAGTTTCCAAAAAGGGCTTTTTTAGAATTACCAGTAAAAGTGTGGACCCTGGGTCTGTGTGTTTTATTGCAGAACAGCCTGGAATTGGTTACACCCAAGACTCCTTCTTAAGGAAGCACATCAGGTAGGGATTTGAGAACAGCTATGTGACTGAATAACATTTTATGGGGAAAAAAATAAAGAAATATTTTGATTTATTTATTTCAATGGACAGAAATTGAAATTTCCAATACCAAGTCAGTCTTGATCATGATGTCTGTTCATGATTTACTTCAAAAGCTTAGTTTCAGCTCCTTCTTCAACGATTTAGTATGATGACAGTGCTCCCTTACTAACAAGACACATTTCTCATTGGACAAACTACCCCTTATTCTGTCTTTCATATAGCCTGGAAGAGTTTAAAAATATTTTTCTCACTGCAGTCAAGGTAGATAGACCCTGCTATGAAAATGTACATTGTAGAATGTCCAGTCCTAATTTGAACTACATAACTATGAAATCTTTGCTGATATCTAATATAGTTTCAGGAATAAATGTTAATATAAATTCTAGCTGCTGAGTGCATTGAAATAGCATTTAGATGATTTCAGCATTATATTGTGCATTCAGTTACTGAAAGATTAAGGAAATATGGTTTTTTAAATCACCTTGACATTCAGCACTTTTATTGAACTTCCTGTATGTTCCAATATTTCTTTTTTTCTTTGCAAACCCCAACATCTCTACCTCCTAAAACTCACACTGCATCAAGTGATCTCTAGTGCAACCTTTTGCTCAGAGTCACATCTGAGCTCAGACCAGGTTGTTCAGGGCTCTTCCAGCTGGATCTCGAAAACCTCCAGAGAAAGAGTTTGCCTAGTCTCTGCTCTGGGGCGCCTGTACCCCTCCCTTACTGTCCCTATGGTGATTATTCCCCTTCCTGCTGCCCCATTATGTCAAGTCTGAATGTCTTGTTTCAGTTTCTGATCCATATTTTTCATCCTCCTGCCATATGGAGAGATTGATTCCATCTTCTCAAAAAATACTCTTAGTTGTTGGAAAACTGTTTGCATCACTACCAGACTTCTCTTCTCTGGATTTCATGAGTCTTCATGTTCACTAACTCTGCTACCAGATGTTTGACATCAACTAGATAACAGAAAAGATGTTTTATGAACTGCATCAGCATCACATTGAAACATCTGCTTTTCACAAAGCCTTTACCCATTACTAGTTTATTTTTCCGTAAAATACTAGGAATAAGGGAAAGCAAACAAGTACATTTCTTAAGCTGGTTTTCATACCTGAACTAAAATATGATGTGCCAAAGAAAGATAAAGAAAGATCTGTGTGTTTCATTGACAGAAGCATTGTAGAAAGTTAGGCTATTTTTAACATGAGAATATATTTGTTTATTTGTCATTTATACTTCTGCTACTTCCTTCTGTTAGACACAGCATGCAAGGATGAAATCCTGGTACTTTAGTAGCTAGCAGGTGTTCTGCTATTGACAAAAGGTAATAAAGGGAAATTCACCTCTATTGACAAAGAGGAATCTCACAATTGACGCCACGCATTTTTTTTTTCTAAAATATATATCATACTTTTGGCTCTTGTCTCCTTTTACGTACTAGAGTGAATTTTTTTTATTCTATTTGAAATCCCTGCAGAAAAGGTTGCAATTTAAAATATTTCATTTAAAAGCATACTGTATAGATAGAGTTTAGTTTATAAGTATTGTGTATTTGACCAGTTGAGGTAACTTTTCATCATTTGCTTGAGCTCCCCAATCTTTTCCAGACAGAGAGTTACCAGGAATTAAGTTCTGTATGTCAGAAATAGCTGCAAAAGTTGATGTGCAAATATCAGTTTTATTGGCAGGAATTCTGGGGAATGGTTCTGCTGAATACCAAAACAGTCACTGGTTCTAAAACAGAACAGGTATTTATCTTTGCATGATTTTAATTTTCAGTCACATTGTATTGAAAAACGCATCTTTGGGGAAAGAAAGCTTAGATGAGTATTTTAAGTGAAATAGGACTGACCTGAATGCATGATATTTATCTAATGGAAGATACAATATGTTGACATATCAGTGAATTGTCTTTTCAGATAACTGAAGTGCCACCTAAAAGAAAATCATGATTCCATTCTCCAAAATCCTCTTTTAAAAGTCTTATTTCCTTATGTAGTTTTACTCTGTTACTTTTCTCTCGTTCTTGTTATTTTATTTCTTTTTAATAAAGCTGAATGGTTATGTAGAATAATTTATATTTCCTATGTGTTAGCCACAATACAAAACTGACACTGAAACTTTCTTGCCAGTTTATGTACAGTCATTCCTCTTCTCATTCTCATTATCTTGCTAGCCAATCTGACTTATTTATAGTCCACTCAAGTAATTTATAAAGATAAGAAATTGCAAAAGTCATTTGGAAGCCTGCAGACAACCCACATGTTAGAACTTCAAATGGATGTGGTCTTTCTCCTGTCAAATAAACTCTGCTATATATTCACTATTTCTTTCACAATCCTTGATTTTATTTAGCCCTGTGCTTATGGATGAGTTAACATGGGCATCTTTGTCAATCAATCTGTTTGTTTTTTCATCATTGCTGATGTTTTTTCCTCTTCAAATAAGCATTTTCAAGGGGAAAAAATAAATTGGGAAAAAAAAAAGAAATCTGTAAATGCATCAGATGATGAAAAAGACACAATAAATGGGTAAAATTTAAAATGTGATTAAGAAAAGCCCATTCCATGACAGAAGTAAATTTCATATGTGAAGGATAGTTTCAGTAGATGACCTAAAACCAGATGAAACAGACTTAATAAAATGAGCATTCAACATAAATCATTGCAGATCAAGACTTATAAATGCCTCTGGGAACTGTGTTTGATATGCTTCTACTTCCCATTAAGGCTTCCATTTGTAAACTGCCCACTGTCAATATTGCTTGTAAACTGAAGACCAGCAAAGATGGGCTAAGTCTGAGCAGGCTCCTTAAAGATGAGTTACAACACTTTTCAATACCTTGGCAAGTTGCAACACCTGGTAATTAGTACGTCCACAGCTAGCTTTGCTGTCTTAGAACTAAACAGATAGCAGGCTATAGCAAAGCAATAATGAGTAACTGTTGCTCTGCTAATTAGAAGTCAAGTTGGATTTTAATGCTTTATTCAGGCTGTAAATAAGTAAAGGGACATTCAGAAAAGCCACCAATAGCTCTTGTGGCGACACTTGTGCAGATGGTTTGGGCACTGAGGATGGCATATTTATACATATTTATGTGCATATTATCCTAATGTGAAGAATAAAATATTTTCTGCCTGTGAGATATTATCTTGCCAGAGGCAAAGAAGGGAATCAGAGAACACTGCTAGAGGAACAGCTGAACAGTGACCTCTCTGTGGAGCCCCTGTAAATGATACAACAAAACAACCAGGTTATTCCCCAGTGAAGAAGTTGCTGGTCACATACCCACCCGTATCAGAGATGTTATTTAATATGCTGTTTTGGAAAATGGATGGGAGCATAAAACTTCAGCTTAACTGCTCAAGATAAATCTCTGGCAGACGGAGAAGGAATGGCTGCAGCTGCACCTGGCATATTTTCTCTCTTGGTCCATGCATGGAACTAATCTGGAAACATTTTACTATTTTAATTATCTAGATGCCATGTTCCACCTGGCTAAGACCAGCAAACAGCTTGGGATATTTCTCATTCCTCATTCCAAGTAATCAGGCACCTATTGGGTAAACAGAAGGGAAAGATTCTAGGACAAAGGCTCCTACCTGTCCACCAGCACAGCACATGTCAAGCAGATGCCAACTCTGCATTTAAAGAACAAGTTCTGGCCTAATAAGTAAATGTTATACAAAAATGTGAAGGAGTGTGACCTAACAAGTCATTTGTAGAACACTCATGGAGGTCATATTGCCTCTGAAGTGCTAAGAAAGCTCTCCCACATGATAATCACATCCTCAAAAAAACTACTTCTATCTCCCATTACACTAAATTTCTGCCCTTATGGTTGATATGTGAGAAGTCAGGGCATTAGTCTGCAGATCGATATGTTTCTTCCTGAGGATATGGCATTATGGATGACACTAAGGGAACTTCAGTCAAGGAAGTAACACATTTTGATCTTCAACCTTCTCAAGCTTCAGCACCACACAGCAGAAATTGTAGTTTCTTGTTATTGTTAAGTTAAGGGACTGCTTTTTTGCAGCAGGAGATAGAACCAGGAATGATGCTGTGCTGCTCTGTTTCAGAATGAATTCTGGAAAACACAAATGTTTATAGAGGTAGGAGAAACTGAAGGTAAGATCAGCAGAGGGCACCTCCTGCATTGGTACAATATACTTTTATGCAGAAACACGTCTCTTTTCTGTAGGGTACCACAACCTTTGTGTAGTACTTCTGTTCCTAAAGACCATTCTCATTCCTGATTTCCTCCCTTCTGGTTACAGCCCAACACAGGACACTGCTCACCAGGCTGCTTTTTTTCTAGGCTGCCAGAGCTCCTCCACCCTCATTCTCTCTACCTCTCTATCCAAAGTAAAAACTTCTTAAAAATATCTGGAGTAAAAGGAAGGGAATTTCCAATCAGAACTTAAGTTACAGTTCTTGCTTCTTTACCAATCACTCTAATTAATAATAAGAAGAAACATAAAAGATGGAATTTATGAATACAGCATTGAACATGACTTTCCTAGCCAAATATCATAGGGATATCTTAACTGCTCAGAAAACTGGGAAGAGGAAGAAAGTTCGCACAGAAGGTCAGACAAAATCTTATTACAAAAAAAAATTGTATTAAATAGTCATGACAATGATCTCTCTCAAAAGTTTCTTCAGACTGGTAAGCCTGAGCCAAGGTTTTTTGAAGTGTAACATTTTTGTACAAAAGCATTTAGTCATAATATGTCATGCTACCTTTGTCTACATTTATAGGTGTGTCAGAATCCTTTGAAATGAAGGTTCAGGTTCACAAACCACAGGTTTAGGAAATCTTTTATCATTTGTAGAAAACCAGTCATGAAAAATCCTGCCTGCTAAAAGAGATGCAGATTTAGGTGAGTGTAGCAGCATGAGAAACCAGAAGTGAAAGGCCTCAGAAAAGTCTAAGATGACCTTTTGTTGTTTTCTCTAGGCTTTGATTTACTGCCCAGAAACGAGCTCATTCTGTTTGCATTCTTACCATATGTGGGTGTGAAAAGGAGTTCCTTGAAACTCCAAGGTCTGTGTATGTGGTGTGTGTGTGAACAGGCTAGCCTGAGAGTGAGTGATGGATATGCAGCTGTGTTCTGTCTTAATTTGCTTAACCACTCCCAGCTAAAAGTGAATGATATAAAACCCCTGAGTCATGGGGAAATAAAGTGATTCCTGTCTGCCAAATCAGGGGTCTGTAATTTTTATTCCATTCTTAGGTGAGCCCTCATAAGGGTCTCTTTACTGTGGTCAGGATGGATTGGTGTAGTCTCTTTTTAGAATAATGAGCACTGAGAAACATCCGGTATTGACAAAAGTCTCCTGAAATGTGAGCCAGTCGTGTGTGTTTATACACAATAAATACTAAAGCAGTACATAAGGACCGTATGCTTTTGTTGTAGCTTTTTCTATCACATCTTAACAGTATTTGGAGCTTATTCACATCTATTTGAAATTCTTGTTTCAAAACTAGTCCAGAGGAAAGAGTTTTGCATGAATGTTGTTTTTACACAACCAGCCCCGGTCAGCAAGCTTGCTAGCTTATAAAGCCAATTTTGGAGTACTACTCACAGCAGCTAGCCAAAACATCAGTTTTCAGTTTTTAAGTCATTGTTTAATTCAACTAATAGAAATTAAGTCCATTTTAGACCACATTTTGTCTTCATTTTCAAACATTTGCTTCTCACTAGACAATAAAAATTGTTTAATAATGTAATTAATTAGGCTTTGATTTGCAAGAGATATGACTTAAAACAATGCTATTTCCAGTATTCCAGTAATTATTTTTAAACCAGGCTATAAAAATGCCATGCCATATCAACCAGCAAGACTGTAAAAGAAGCCAAAGATGCAGTTTAACTTATTTTTTAAACTTGGTTCAACTCTTCTTTCATTAGACAATTTTCTATGCAATATTTCTGTATTAAATCTGTGAAGGATAGTCAGCACAGGATTAAAATGAAACAGAATTTAGTGTCTAGACCAGTTCTTTCATAGACCAGCTGCTCTATGGACATGGTATGAAAAAGTTAAAAGGTTCTATCTTCAATGCATCAACAAGGGACTCAGCAAAGCAAGGCACTGTAACCAGTGGATTAGGGAAGGCTACTTTGAGTTGACTGAATTCAGCAAAGATCAACAAAACCAAGATTTGTTGCATTTCATGGAGGCCTCGAAGGGTGTCTTAGAGAACCCTTCTCAGCTAAAGAGATCTCCCTTAGATTTACTGCACACACCTACTACATCAATGTTTATTGCTTTGAAACTTCTTATTGCACCTCAGCTTTTTTTTCCCCTAAATTTAAAAAAAAACTAATGAACCAAAAAAACCAAAAAAAACCCACAAACACAAACAAAAAAAAACCCCACCAACTTTTTTATATATATTATTATTTACATGAAGGGTATTTATTTTTAGGGAAATCTTAAAAACACAGGACTGAACTTTTGATTATAAGTAGGCAACTCCTCAAGTGTTCCTTCAGGATGTACACATACCAAATCTTTACTTCAGCTCATTCAAAGACAACATTCAGAGAGACTATTTCTCCTGTGCAAGAGAAACCTGATGTATTGAGAGGAGGATTTTTATGTCAGTCAAAAGTATTCATTTTAAACTAACCAAAGGAAGTAACTACTCTAGATCTGCAGCAGAACTGCTCAACTTACTCTGTGAGGTTTTCAGTACTCAAAGAATTTAAAGGGAAACACGAATTTGTTGTATAGGAAGAAAGCACTGCTTTTGATGCATATTCAATAATCAAATTTGTAAAAGTACCATCATAATTACCTTTTCATGTAAGAAATCAAATTTTTAAGGAAAGCTATCTGTATTTGTGCACAGAGATGTATCCCGACTAAAAGCCCAGTAAATTCAGCTGATTCAATTGAAGTCCACACATACTGAAAGTTCAACCGAATTCTACCTATCTCTTCATGATTCCAATCCATACCCATACTATTCAGTTGCAATTTTTGTGAGCCTACTACATAGGAAGAGGGAACTTTTGTTTACTTCCAAATTTTTTAAGCAAGTTTATTTTATGCACTCAGTTATTTGCTCATTGGCTTTATATGCTCACACACTCACACCCACTTAATCACAATTGCCATTCAGATACTCCCTAGGTGGTTTGTCCACAGAGAATGGGGGAAAATGTCTGTCAATACATCTCTGGGATTCTTCGTGACTGGCAATGAGGAACTAGTGTTTAGACAGATCTTTCTTTTCCTTTAGGAGTTGTTAGCCATGATGGTGTCTCTCTTAAAAATTTGACTTAGTGCATCTATCTTAGACCTTCTTGCAGCACACTGTCTGATTTTGCTTGTTTGAAATATATGTTTGAAGTATTGGCCTGTAGTTAATTTTCATGTTGGGCTAGAGGGAAAAAGAAACAGTAAATTAGACATGCTGCAACCTTGCCACCATCCGCTTGGTTGAGGGTGTAGGGACTCCCATTGGCAAGACATCTGTGCTGGGGTTTTATCAAAGTGCAAGCTCTATGACGTCAGCACAAACACCACTTTTATCAATCTTACTGCCAGGAATGGGGTGCTAGCAATAGTGTCTTGAGGTCAGGGTCCCTCAGTATCATCAGAGGTCATTCTTTCAACCTTTCTGATGCTTTACTTCTGGTGCTTGTTCTTATATTTGTCTTAGACATCTCTTCAGCTACGTAAAAGTTGAAAAACTATGACATATAGACAGGGAGGTCTTGAGTCCTTAGAATTGCTGGCCACCATCTAAACCCAGCAGTTTGTTGAGGGTTGGAAGAGTATCTCTTATTCTACCTGTCTACATGTCTATCCTGGTTTTTTTAAGTTTGACTTCCCATGTTACTATTTTAGTTTTTAACTTCTGCTAAGACCTTGCCTTTCATAGTCTAACTCACTTCTCATCAACAAGGATATCAAGAGTTTTCTTTTCTCTTAATTACTAATAACTTACATCCAACACCATCACAATGCATGTAATTTGTTGTCAAGTGTTGTGCTGGGTTGACCTTGACTGGACACTAGGTGCCCACCAAGCTGCTCTACCACTCCCCTTCCCAGCTGGACAAGGGAGAGAGAATAAGATGGAAATCAACTCATGGGTTGAGATAAGGCAGTTTTCTAACGCAAAAGCAAAAGTTTGTGCATGCACAAGCAAAGAGGAAAAGAAAAGTTTATTCTCTACTTCCCATCATCAAGCAATGTTCAGCTACTTCCAGGGAAGCAGGGCTGCAGCTGTTGCTCCAGAAGGTAAACATCATAAATATTGAATGCCCCTTTCCTCCTCCTTTCCTTGGCTTTTATATCTCAGCTGACATCATAGGGTATGGAATATCCCTTTGGTTAATTTGGGTCTACTTGGTTGTGTCCCCTCTGAGAATCTTGCCCACCCCCAACCCCTTGCCAGGGGGAAGAGACAGTGCTGATGCTGTGCCAGCACTGCTCAGCATTCGCCAAATGACACCTTTCTAGCTACCACTGCAAAGCACAGCACTGCAAGGGCTGCTATGGGGAAGTGAACTCCATCTCAGCCAGGCTCAGTATAGGTGCTCTGGTTTTCATGATGATAGGCTGCACAAATCTCTCTGTGACTTTGCATGTTGAAGTACAGTACCGATACAAGTTCTTGCTGATGATCAAAAGCTCCTCTTCAGTGTCAGCAATTTTTTCACATAAGCTGCCAGTCTAAGACACATTAAATACACTAAAATCTTCCTTCTCTCTATAACATAAATTTGAAAAATCTCTGTTAGGTAGACTTTGAACATGGTATTTTTCATTGTATGATTCTGTCTTGGTTCTCTCAATTCCAGGCAGCCCAGCAGTGTTTATCCTCTTTTAACTTGCAAATATGGCAAAATATTCATGGCTGCTAAAAAAAATTAGAACTCTTATTTTTTCCCAGTTTTGGATAGTCCCTGTATATAACTTTCTTTCTGTATTTGCTGAGAAGAATTGAACAGAAGTGCTTGAATTTATGCATAAAACTTCTCAAAATGCATTTTGTGCTAAAATGCTTTATGTTAATAGGAATTGCAAAGTTATTACTGCACATCAGTTTCATTATGTAGCTTGTTTTAAATGGGGCAGAATATTTTAATAGCCCAAGCAAAGACATGTTTTATAACTTACAATTGGAGATATATCTGTAATTTTTTTCCCTAAAATATGCATGAATGATTTTCAGCTCCATTTAACTAATGTGTTTTGGAAAGACTTTGCAACAGTAAATGCAACAAATCTCAGACAAGATTAAAAGTAATGTGTAAGTGTGGTTAAGAGTAACTTTTCATTTTGCCGTTCAAATTTTGGACCAAGTGTTTCGTTATGGAGCTAGCCTCAGTGTTATCCTGGAATGTGACAGTGATCACCAGTTATAAAATTGCAAGCTGTGTCAGAAAATAAAAATGTCCAAACATTATAAACTACTCACAACGTATTTGCTAAACAAAGAAGTGTGGGCAACCTTATACTGACTGTGAGAACCCCCAGGAACTATCAACTGCTCCACAGACTGATGCAAAAGACAGTCTTGTCCTGAGAAAAAAGCTACTAAACACCAAGGGAAAGATAACAGAAGTCACATAGAAGAGTCAAGGGTTAGTTGGTGCTGCCCAGTGAAGGTGAGAGTAGCCTAAAATCTGTTAAAATCTCAGAATCCACAAGACATCTGGGCCTGCAAGAGCACATGCCCTCTGCCCATCTCTCATGCGTCTGCTACATAAAGTACATCACACCTTTTTCTATTGATGTTACCTAGACATGGATCAGCAGTGCTGGGGCCTGGAAGGCTTGTCCCCAAGCTTTCTGAAGTCAGTGGCAATAGGCCTGGTTCCTAAAACTGAGCAAGGACCAACAAAGGTAACTTTGCAAATAACTGATGAGACACATCGAAAGGACTTTAAATTATCTGCTCAAAACAGGGAGAGTTGTCACATCAGAAGAGGATTGATGAAGTTTTGAAACTGCAAACAAAATTCCTGTACCCTGAGTCATTCCACTTATCTCAGGCATATAACTTAATGGAACCAGCTCAGGAAATGAGCGTCCCAAATGCTCCTTATGATCAATATCTAAAGCTAATAACCTCCATGGAGCAATTCAGCACCTCAAATCTTAATGTGCCTATGCCAGGCATCCTGGATGAGAAGCAATTTTTACAATAGATCACAGAAAAAAATTAAGCCCAGTTCCAGACTGGGAACAGAGGGAACAGATCTCCAGTTCTGCTTCAGCCCTAGTGAATTTGTAAATGACCTACTGAGAAATATGCCCATTTTCATCTATTTCAAGGCCTGTGATTTTTTTCACTTGTTTCTACTCAGAAGTTTAGGTTCAAGAGGATATTTTTGCTTTGGACACAGTAAGTTTTGTTATTAGAGCATAATTCTAGGACTTGATGAAGCAGTTAATCCTGGAAGCCATGTCTGGGTACATCAAGGTCCTCGTAGAGAAACTATAGGTGTACATTCTGCCCAAGCAGACATTGAGGTGGACTGAAAACTGGCTGAGTGGCTGGGTCCAGAAGGTGGTTATCAGCAGCATAAAGTCTAGTTAGAGGCTGGTCATTAGTTGTATAATTAATACTTGGTCCAATTCTGTTTAACATGATGGGGCAGAGTGTACTACCAGCAAATTTGCAGACGACATCAGACTGAGAGGAGGGGCTGATATGCCAGATCATCCTGACATTCAGAGGGACCTCAGCAGGTTGGAGAAGTGGACTGACTTGAAGCTGAACGTGGTGAAGTGCAGTCTCCTGCACTTGAGGAAGAACAACTCGACGCACCAGTATATGATGGTGTGTATAAAAAGCTGCCTTGCAAAATTTGTATATCTGTAAATATTGTCAATGCCTTGATATATTCTGTTTTCACATGTTGTGACAAAAAATGAGAAAACGGTATGAGAAGTATAATACTATACTTTACATGATTGGTATTGAAATGAAAACACAGGTATACGGTCATCTTCATTTTAAAAACCTGAACATTGTTCTTCTTATAAAAGTAGGATTGAAAATACAGCAAACAAGAATCCAGATAGTAGAAGAAATATAACACATGCAGTGGCAAAGCACTATTTATTACATGCTAAATTGCCCCATTACCATGACTTTTTTCAATCTTGAAATATCATACTGAAGACAAAAGAGTAGTTCTGCCTCAATGCTTTTTGAGTTTTGCATTTTATGTGGAAAATGACAAGATGTCTAGGATATCTGGCCATTATAAGTATATCAGTTGCTACTCCTTGTCAAGAACATACAGTCAGTATAATATTCAGATAAGTAATGTGTGAAATAAAGGTCAACTAAACAATATTTGAGCAAATATAGACTAGAGATTGATCTAACATTCAATTTCCTAGGAAGAGAAAAATATTTGAGGATTAAAGGATTATAAATTAGATGTGCAAGTAATATTTCACTTCTGCATGCAACAGAGGTTTTAAGATACAAAAGCAAAAGTCACCATTACCTGGAATGTAGACTTTGCATTTGCTTTCTTGTGTCAGTGGCAGATCCGGCTAATATGTATCACAAAATCTGTTTGTTCCCCAGGGGGAAAAAAACCCCAAAAACAAACAACAAAAATACTACAACAAAACACTACAACTATTTAGTTATTTATTCCAGTGTGAATAAATTAGGTGACTAAGAATTACGTCAACAATGTTAAGTGCTCTGGTAATAAAGGGATGAATGGAATAAATTTATGTAAATATTTTGCAACTAATAACTCACTTTATTACAATGGATGATAGGTGTTGATGGTTGATGATTTCTTTTTTTCTCTCCACACAGTAGGATGACAAATGCAAAAAGAGTAGCAGAGTTTTGAGGAGCGCTTGGCTGATTTCCCTGTATTACTCCCCTCTAGAAGCAAAATTAAAATCAAGAACTTAGATATAGTGTATGACGACAACTGGGACAAAGCCAAGGCAAATGTTCTAGGCGTACTGCCTGGATATATTCAAATTTCAAGGAGGTGGTTTCAATTTCACTGTGTGTTTAGTCAGATGCTTACAATATATTAACACTTTGCTCAGCCAAGAGTCATATGTAGCAGACAAAGAAACAGTATCCTTTTTCCCCCATTGAAACTATCATCAAAAACTTGTTTCACTACAAAATTTAAAAATTCAAAAGCACTTGCTCAAAATTTTGCAGCATTAATATTAGAAGTTAAAGCTTCAGTCCAACTCCCAATTCAATATTTTAAAGATCTTATGTGGATGTGTATACATATCTGTGTGTGGGAGGATAATAGAAGGTGTATATGTATGCACATATGCCCACATATAAAATAACATAGTGAAGGACAATTTAAAAACTGGTGACATACTATTTATTTGAAATTCTGAAATAAAGTCTGGCATATAAATATCTCTTTGATACCAGAGGAGTGCTAATATTTTATTCTGGATAAAAAATATACACAAGGCAATACCATTAGCAAGATGTTTAATTTAAGTATGAATTATATTCTCTCTCTCCCCGAAGAGAATTATCTATTTTTTGATTTCTTTTTTTTTACAGAGGAAAATATTTAAATGTAGTAGTAGGAACACAATTTGAAAATCACGTTTTAGAAGAGTTTTTCACAGTGAAAGATATTAAAGACATTAATTATCCTTAGATTAGTATATGGATTTATAGATGATATAAAAATCAGTAAGTATGGCTGTTGGATATGTATCCTAAATTAGTTTTTTTGCTATCTTATGTATTAGTGTAACATATGACAACTATGATAATTTTCTAATATGAAATTGTTAAACTGTTATTCTTATTTAATTATTGGACTTTGCTTAAGTCCTTGAGAATTTTTATTTCTAACTTGAATAAAGTAATTTCTTCGCCTTTGACTTTTCTAATCAAGATACATCTGATCTACAGAGCTATTACAAGCAGTACTCTTTCCTCATAGCCAGTTTATATAAACTGGAATTTACAGATTCTTTAAGTGAACATTAAGAATATTATGCCATATTACACCAATTAGATAAACATCAATCATAAAAAATTTGTCTTACTTGTTTAAGAAATAAAAATTGGTGTGAGTATACAACTACTGGGAACAAGAAATTTAGCCATCCGATTATTAAATAAACAAAGCATGATCAGAAGATACTACTGACAAGGACTGAAGTCCTTGTCAGTTTATTAAGCTTTTATTTAATTTAGACACTATATGCAGAAACAACAAAGCTTAAAGTTCTGTAAAGAAAGAAAATAATTAATGCAAAGCACACAGTCATGAAGACTTGTTTCCAAAGAATTTGTCTTGTCATTTACTATAAACAACAATAACAGATCTCTCCACATTTTCTGTGAAGCTTTTACCCTCTTCTCCATCACAACACTCAGCTGCTTCATCTTTTACCATCAGCATCACTACAGCACCCTCAGACCCTCAGTGCAATACCTGTCACACATCCAAACTTATTCTCAGCCACTTCTGGTGTTCTCAGTTCTCTCCCCCTGCACTTTTGGGGAGCATGGGAAATGGATAGGATGGATCCATGGACAGTCACATTAGAATCATGGACCCATAAGCCACATTTCCTTAGTGAACTAGGTTGAATGGGGCTGTCCACTCAACATTTTAGAGGCATCCACTGCCACAGAACAGAGTTTGACAGCTGTACCACAGTCCACTCACATATCCAGTTCCTCCACCAGCATCCCTAACATGCCCAGGCCCTCAGTTCAGGTAATCCTGAAAACTCAGTGTTCAAAGTTTGGCATGTGCATCCCACAGACCTGACAGCGCAACCCTTCTATTGTCCATATAGACTCATAAATATCTTTCAAAGAAGCATATCACAATAAATATGATGTTAACTGAAATACCCTGTCATTCAACACATTAGCCAGGGAAAAAAATGAAGTAGAAAAAGGGGTAAAATTGCACCATATCGTTACGGCATGAATTTATCCACTTCCTCGCCAGTTTGTTACACAAGTTAGGGCTTGAATATACTGGGACATCCTGAGATCTATGTGGGTGCTCTGTGCAGCTAATCAGCATACGTCTAACAAGTCTAGTTAAGGACAGTTTTAGCAGATCCACAGTGTATGAACAGACAGTCTCTGCAACACCGACACAGTGGTCAAGACGTTCACGAAGCAAGTGCTTACCCAAGGGCTGTCGATGGGACTAATCAAGCATGCAAAACATAGATGACCTGGATATAGACAGCTATCATTTGTCCTGTTTCTGTTTTGAGGGGACTCCTGGGCACTCAGAAAACCCAAGGAAAATGGCTAAAGCTGATAGGAGAGTAGGAGATAAGACATAAAAGCAATCAGCTACTGCCAAAAGCAGTAACATTAGCAGGTGTGTATTCCCTCATCTGCTTCTGAGGCAACCTGGATAAGATCATTTTAAAGTTACAGGCAGGACATTATGAAATTACAATGCAGTAATTACTGTACAATACAAAATCTTGTATTCAGTCATTGTCTCAAGCTAACATGGCTCTCACTGTAGAGAAAAAGTTAGTCAAAAGTTAAAGTAGATATTAGAAACATTGCCTTCAATTCTGTTCCATGGCAAAATTACCACATAGCATCTAGCTAAAGGTCTTCATGCCTGTCTAAGAGAAGAATCTGGCCTATTATGTTTCTCACAGGTATTTGTCTTATGATCTCCATGCTTATTGTCTCTGCTTTTCAGATTGATTTTATCATTTTATTTAGTGTTCCCTCTTAGGCAGGTCTTAGTAGCAACCACCTGGCACAGTACAGCCATAACATATTTTTCAACATTTGCTTTGTTAGGTTAACCATTAAGACCATTATGATGTTTCCTATTTTTTATCAGAAGCAGAACTGAGATAGCAAACCACAAAACACACTTGTATGTATACATGGCTGAGGTATTTATGTGCACATTAATATGTTCTCCAAACAAATGACACATATTGAAATGTATTAGAGCACACACAAAGTAAAATACTAAAATTATAAAATTTATTTTTTAAAGCATACAAATTGTATGTTTGTCTCAAGAGGTTACAAACAGATGGAGTGTTGTGTTCAGCACATTTCTTCAGCACATTTCTAAATCTGCCTGATGAGAATTCCATTACCTGCACCAGCTGTACAGGTGACTTCTTTGACTTCCGCTTGCCAGGCTCTGGATGTATAAGACAGTGCTGGCATGCTTTTAACATAAAGTATATGCAAATTTGGATATATTTGACATGTTGCCGTAGCATCTATTTAAAATGCATGCCATCTGGTTTAACCCTTGCACCCATAATCATAGAGTGTTTCAAACTGTCCATGCAAATAAGTGTCTTTATGTCTTTCTCTTGATTAATCTACTTTACTTTTTTCCTTAATCAGAAACAATTAAGATTTCTTTTCACACATAATTATGAGTCTCTTTTGTTTCCTTTCACTGTGAAATGTTATTGTACTCCTAAGGGTAAATTTTTCAGGCATTGAATATCTAAATCCCTCTCTAGAGGGAAATGCTCAGGAAGATTTTGAAAGCCTTCCATATTAAGAACCTTATTATACAAGAAATAGGGTACATTTCTTGTTTTCATATAAATATAGCACATAAAATATTCCTTCTTCTGTTTCTCTCATTTATTTTAAAATACTAAAGTGAATGCATCCATTATACAGAGTTTCAAAGATATACTAAGGTCCATATTGAAGAATTACCTGCAGTTGTGTTGGTCTGTAGTCATTTTCTGGCTGAGACCAACCACACACTCACACCCTATTACACAAAAGACAAAATGCTCCTATACTAGGAGTATGAATAACCTGAGTTAAGACAATCTGCCTTATTTTAAGAAAACATATACCTAGATTCAGGCAATTTCTTTGGGTTTCAGGTGCTTATATGTATGGTTTTGAATGAAGGTTTATGGCCCCAGTGAGGTTATAGTTGATTGACACAGTACAGGTCAAAGAAAATGTAATGTGCCACAGTGAATCATAGAAGCATAGAATGGTTTGGGTTGGAAGAGACCTTAAAGACCACCTAGTCCCAACCCCCTGCCATGGGCAGGGGCACCTTCCACTAGACCAGCTTGCTTAAAGCCCTGTCCAACCCGGCCTTCAACATTTCCAGGGATGGGACATGACATCTTCTCTGAGCAATCTGTTCCAGTGACCAGTCCACGGAAAAAAATTTTGTCCCTCTACTTGAAGCTGGTCTGTGTAAGGGCTTCCAAAAGTTTAGCAAGCTACAGGAATAAGGGGACAAAACCTCTTCAGTTCCTTAAATTCTGCCCATGATCTTTTTCCATTTCAGGCAATTAGTGTAGCTACGTTCCAAATTTTGTCAACAAATCTTATATGTTATATGTAGAGTCAAGAATTTGCTCAAAATTATAACAGTGTAATCCAAGAAACATTTCTGGGTTTAGACCTAATTTTTGCAGAAAGACTATTTTTCTATTGGGAAAAGCCTCTGTTTTAATAATAATAACAATAATTAATAATAATCACCATCATCTTTTCATATACATAGTTTCTACCCCTTTTCCTAGTGTTACCAACACCCTCTCCCTGCTCCTGCAGATCCTGAGGTCAGTGGTTTCAGCCTAGCGACAGTGATGAGTATTACGATGAGTGTCAGTATCTGGAGTACTTCACTGGTAGGAATATGAGGTTCATGTTGGTGGTGTCCTCTTCCTCACTCTGTGATATACCTGAGGACATTTTTATATGTTTCCTAATATGTTTTTATCCTTTCTTCTTTTTCCAGTGATCTGGAGCTCCATGTTGCAACCAAATTTACTATATACAGTACTTTTTACCTATGTAAGATACTATTTATTTGTTCTCTTTGTTATCCCTAAAAGTGCATTTATCCAGTTCCAGATGTTCCTTCCTTTAGTTGGCCACCAGTGAGTTATTTATAGCCCTGGGGCCATAAACAGCCCCCGTGTCAGCCTGTGCCTATTTCTTACCATTGCATGCCTACCCTTTTCTGTTTCACAGTCTGCATTTCCCTTTCTTGATGCCACTGCTATCCTACCAGGCTGGTAGTTCTCTGTACTATGTATTTATAGTAGCCCAAAATGCCTCATTCTACATAGAACAACTGCTTACTATTGTTATCTCAAAAAAACTATGGGAATACTCTAAAAAGGTAAAGTAGAATGAATTAGTGCCAACCTAGCTGATAGAAAAATTAAAAAGTTTAAGGTAACCCAAGTAAAACAAAAACAGTTAAGAGAGGGCAAGCCTGACACATCTCTCTTCTGGGCCTTACAAATTCAGTTCAAAGCCTGTGGCCAGATACAAACAATGCTAATACTGTATTGCAGGTCTACAAGGTCACAGAATTAAACATACATTTTGTTACAAAATGTATGGTTTTTTTTATGTCATGGTTTGAGATAGCTCCAACATCCAATTCCCTAGCTCCATTCCCCCTCCCACATCTCAACCTAATGTGAGAGAGGTTTTTCCAGACAAAACACACCAGACTCCAAAGTGGGGGAAAGGGAAATATATTACAATGACTGTACAAATAAATACCATATCACGTTATACACACGATCACAAACTATCTCTACCATGACACATGTATTTACAATGGATCAGATCTCTTCTCCCCTCCAAATAAAAGTCCAGGAGGGAAAGAAGGACAGATCCCTTCCAGTCCTTAAACAGCAGCATCTTCTGAGGCAGCAGGTTTCTTCTTCTCATGCATGCAGCAGCTGATAGCTGGCTTTCTGCCAGCGTCCACGAGGGAGGTATTCAAGCTCCCCTGGCCCCATCGCCTCACAACCGAGGGGTCTTCCGTGGTCTTCGTAACCCCAGACAAGGTCGTTTCACCACGTCATATCACGAAGACACAGGGACTTCGTGACGGTCTGGTATCTCTTGCAGGGCCTCTGTGCCCTGTCTCTCAGGCTGCCACCGTGGCAGCAGTGCGAGGGGGGGGAAGCCAAGGTCAACTCCCCCTGCATTCCTCTCGGAGCTCTCTAGCTCCTTTCTACAGTGCATGTCGCACTTCAAGGCTCTTTCAAGTAAGAGTCCATCATCTTCCTCCTTCCAGGAGGTCTCAAAGGAGTTTTTGGGGATCTGGTATCAGTCTTACCCCCAAGAACTCCGTGGCTCTCAGCTGCTGGCTCTCCTTTCCTCGACTCTCCTTCCAGGAGTCTCCTCTGCAGTGCTGCATGTTGCTTCTGCTGCTTCTTCAGTTCAGGTTCTTATCTCTGGCTCTCTGCCACTGTTTCTCTGGTCAGCGTCGGCTGCTGCTCTGTGCCCATGGAGAAAACATCTCCCGGCATAACTACAGGCACCTAGCCCAGCTTTATGCTGTTCCAGGTCCCTGCAGCCCCCAGCCAGGGGCTGGGAGGGGGCCAGAGGCCCCAAGGGGCTCAGAGCCCCTTCCTCGTGGCTCTACAACATGGCCACCTCTCCTACAACAACCAAACTACAACTCTTCTTTTCCGGTCTGGTTGTGATATGTTTACATTTCTGCAGGAGCGCCCATTGGGCAGAACTTCAAAACTTCCAGGGGTTTCCACCCCTTGGGGTCTACCACTTCTCTTAGCCTCTGGGGAAAACAAGGTTCAAACCACTACAGTAACTATACCCATATCTCATGAAAATCCACCAGAATTTATTTTTATTTTGTTTCATGGATCACTCTTCATTGTATCAAATTCCCTTGTTGAATTATTATCTGGTAAGCTTTCACAGTCTGGATCTTAACAGAGCTCTTCTGTTCAGTGTGCAGAACGCATCCTGACCTACCACACCCCGTTGCTGCATAGAGTCCTCTTCTGTCTCCAATGTGCAGTCTGTCAGAGACCTGCCTCCCTGCTGCTGCATCAACTGGGACTAAAAATTTGCACAGTAAAGTGAAGAGAGATACTCCAGGGAACCTTAGGAAAGAATTAAAAAGGAACTGATGTGAGACAGAAACAAGACAGAAAAAGGGGTTAAGCAGGTTTTAGGAATGGGATAGTAGGAAGAACAGGAGGTCTGAGCTCTCAGGAGAGGAAGAGATATGATCAGCAAGAAAGTGGCTCGGCGTCTGTTACATGTGAGGCAGAGAACTCGCAAATGTAGAATTAGCTGCGTGTTCAGCTTCACAAACCACATCACTGTGAGAAGTACAGAGTTAATTCAAACACCAAATGCCTAATAATCTTCATGAATTTGCTAGATGAAATGTAAGATTTATCATCTAAACTGCGACAAGCTCTACAGATCCACCCAATACCTGAAATATAATATTTTCTTCTGTCTAGCACCAAAGCTCTCATTATATTTCTCAGCACTGGTGAATTTAAAACCTGTATTTACTTTCAATCTTAAACCAGTCTGGGAGTACTAATTCTAATCTAAATTTACAAGTATCAAGTAACTACTCAGGGAAAATGTTCTACAGGTGTTGCAAAAGCCATTCATCGTTTACAACGGTCCAACAAATGCAACAAGAGGCTATGTTTGCAGACAATAAAAAAGAAATCAAAAACTGAAGGTTGTTACTTTGAATTTGAAATATTGATATAAAATCAATCTTTAGCCTCGCATCATCTAGAAAAGAGATTGTAACATTTTTGTCATAAAGTCTAGATATAGTAAGAGTTTTGCAGTTTCTCAAATCTGATATCTAAAAGTAAAACAATAATTCTTTAATTTACTTCAAAAATATTTTTATTTTCCATCAAAAACCAGCTGAAATGTGCAAGGATTTATATGCCTTTAAAAGTCACTTTGAGCAATAGCAGTAATTCCTTCTTAGATGGAGAACACTGAAGCAACTCAGTATAATGGAACCCAGGTGTTAGACTAACTTCTAATTTAACCATAAATTAAGAAAAGAGAAATATAATCCTCAAAGCAAGTTGTGGTGGTATTACAGAATCCATCATAATGAAGAAATGCTGCCACTTTGCACAAAGGTTAGCTGTACAAATGCTATTGCATCAACAGAAATGTTAATGAGTTTGTGTGGCAGCAGGTAAGCAAGAGCTTGCAGAAAGAAGCGATTGTGATAGGCAGATAATTACAATGGAAGTCATGTCTTTGGTAATGACTGGGATTCACATTACATATCTTTTCGGTCACAGTACAATTTCACTAGCTCTGTTTATGGTAATCTATGGGATTATTTGACAGCAAGGTGACATTTTGGAACAAATTTCTGTCATAGACAGCACAATTACTGATATTGTGACATTCAATTAGATACATCACTGATGTGTAATTTTGATTTTAGAAAATACACAAACATAAGATATATTTTTAATTAGTGCATGATTTTTTTTTCTTAATTTGTGTTTCATCATGCTAAATGTTTTGATCTTACTAATCTGTAGGAGCTGGGAGAAATCTAAAAGTTATGAGTTTTTAACCATTCTGATGGAGGATTAATAAAGAAAAAGGAAAAAATATTCTTTTCAAACATGTAATTGTCTTAAAGAGAAGGAAAATAGATTTCTAGGCAATGTTTACCTGTGACTCAAATGAACAAAACTGAAGGCTTTAATAAGATAAGGATGCTGGCAAGATTTGCTAGACCAGTCATGTTTTTCTCTGTCTAAGGAGACAAGTCGCAGTCACAGTGATCTTACATTTATAGAGTGGTTTTCACGCCAAGGAATGCCCAAATGCTTTAAAACTTGACAAATTACATACATGAATCTTGCCATTCACCACTGAATTTCAGTAGCCTCTGTTGTGAAAGGTTTTTAACAACACACATTAAAGTCTAGTTCACTCTAGGACAAGATATGACTACTATAAAGCAGGAAGAGCCTCAGCAGGCAGACAATAACACTTCAAATGGAAATGCAAAGAGATCACTGAAGTTAACATACTACATAGGAAGTGTGTCACATCGATTTAATGACCTTCCTTTTGTGTTTTGAGAGGACCATACGTCCAATAACTCACTGAGTAAGTTCAAGTGCACTTCATACACTTCAAGCACTGTTCTCCATGGTGCTGACTACTGTGGTTCACAAGGCAACAAACGGTAAGTCTGTAAAAATGACACAATTAAATGTAAGTAAGTTCTTAAGTGCTTTACTGATCAGAACTTCCAGAGCTGTATAAAAGAGTCTGTGTATCTGAGAGCCTGACATTCACATCTTGAAAGCAGGATTCATGAAGGAGAGAAACAGAAGCAGTGAAAAGGTTTGGTATTTTTCACTGGCACCACTTACAAGGCCAGAAATAATTTCTCTCAAAATCCTGTCTCTCACCCGTTCTTTTAGAATTTGCTTTATGAGGCTACAGTGGAAGAGGACAAGGGTTCTGATAAAAATCAAACAAACAAACAAACAAAAACCCCCAAAACAACAAACAAACAACAAAAAAACCCTAAAACATATCAGAAAAAATTTAGACAAAATCTAGATCTCTAAAAAACTTCTGCACAGTTGTTAACCTAACTGTAGAAATGCTGATTTCTATAGAAATTTCCAGTGTTGCAGCGAGGATTTTACAAGAAGGAGGTTTACTCTAAGCACTAGTTTAAGAATTTCTCAGATCGAGGCAAATGTGCCTGAAGACTGGTACCTGACACAGCCACTGCTGCTGAAGGTGCATGGCACTGGATAGAGCAGACAGCAGTCTGCTGAGACTTTCAGGAGACAAGGAGCATGTCCAAGAGTCTTGAAAAAGCAAGAAGTAGGATCACCACAGGAAGGATGATCTCGAATATGAAAATCCTGGTGTTTTCTTAAGTTCATCCACAGGTACTTCAGTCATCCTGGGACAACATTCTGTTCTCAGACACCCAACCTCTGGGACCAGATCTCTTTTCTTTTATGCCATCATTTGGAATGGAGTTAAATTGCTTACATTAAACATGTCATGACTGGTGACAGTTAAGTGTCTCAAAAAGCATCTACAAAGGCCAAAATGGCAAGAGAAAAGCAACCTAAACTCATAATACTCTCTGAAGTGAAATCTAAAAGAAATGTTAAAGAAAGTGTTAACATTTACTTTTTTTTTTTTTTTTTGTAGGTTAAGACACACTCTTTAAGACTCTACCACTGTACATGGAGTAGATGCTTTACTTCATGATGAATATGTAGTGTACAAGTTATGTACCTGGCCTTGCTGGATGGGATTAGTGGGTTTCTAGAAAATATCTTCAGAAAAGTGCATTTTCTACATGAGATAAGCTCTCAAAAAGGAATGTGAACAGTATGATTTCTAAAAACTTAACTGCATCAAGGACTCAGCTCTCCAGGATTCATTGACTGAACCCAGGAAGTCTTCCTGAGCCTGTATGTCTGAAATACAGAGCATCTCTTCCTTTCTGAGCAAAAGTCTGAGGAGGTTTGAACCTAGGCTTCCCACCTTTTGGGGAAGGTTAGGTCAGAGTATTGGTATTGTAAAGAGAAGGAAGGGGACCCCCTTGGTGTCTTTTCTTTGCAGGGAGTAAGTAGAAGTGTACAGGAACCACAAAGAGTTGACACTATATCCAGTCCTCTTCAGTCAGTGGCTGGCAGACAAATTCACTGTACCAGAAGCAGCCAAAGAGTAGGAAAGGATTGTTATATTAAAGCTGTCCTTTTAAGTCTGGTCTTACCCAGCAGTCAGAAAAATGCATCAAGATGGAAATGTGTACTTGTGACCTTCTTTTCTTGTATTCCCAGTCCTACAGGTCTCCCACTCTTCATACCAGGTCTAAGGCAGAAGGCGTGAAACCTGAGTGTAATATATATTCTGTGATACCCAGTTCCCATTAATGAATATTCAGCCCTGCCAGAAATTCAACTCAGTATCAACATGGGGTCACAGGTAGTGCCCATCCCCTGCCATGGTTCCTATGATAAGGAAACATATTCCCCTATGGTTTCCCAAGTGTATTCCAGTAAAGTGTCAAATCAAGACACTAAAGCCTGGTGAGCCACCTGCTGGAACCAACAACAATTCGGCATGGATGCAGGGACTGTGAGGGCAGCTGAGGAACAGAGGAAGACAGTAGCAGGAGCTGGGGCACAGGAGGAGTGGTGGAGACACAGTCAAGATGCATACACATATCTAGGTTTATTCACGGGCATATGACCAGAGGTGAGAAGGAAGGTCCGTAGAAATAGCACCGGGGGAAGGCGATTCAAATCTTTATTCACAGTCTGCTCTTGGGAACTCCCAGCTTGGTCCCACTAGACCAGACTGAAGCTATCAGAGCAAAATCCACTGCTGTGTGATTAGGATACGGAAACTGAAAGAGGGTACTAGGAAGAAATACCCTCAATCTCACATATGTAACATTGATTCCCCAGACAGAATTTCATTTACCATCTCCCTGATGTGTGGACAAGTGTCTCCCTGAAAGGGGACAAGTGTAATGTATTCATTGAGAAGTAACTCCCTCAAACAAGGAGAAAACAGCAGGAAAAAAAAATGGAGATGAAGGAAAATCACTCAACTGCGAAACACTTTGGACAGTGGGAAAGATGTCCCCGAGGGCTTCACTTTGCACTTGAAAGGAGAAAAGGGAACTAACCAAACTGACTGGATACTAGAGGCTTCCTGCTCCCCTTACAGCCATCATGCTGTCCAGCTGTTACACAGTCCTGCCTTGTTTACAACCTTTTCCCCAGCTGATGTCTGTACGTAGGGAACATGGGTGTAAAACCAGCAAGCACTTCAAAACTTTTTGCTTAGTGTTTAGTAGAACAGGGGCTGAGACTAAGAACTCTCTTATATATTTGTTCCTTACCCACCAACAAAGTGTCTTTTGTGTGTGCCCTTCTTCTCCTTTTCCTTCTCTTTATCTTCTTTCCGAAGAAACTGAGAGTAACGTTTTCACTTTCTCCCAAATTCTGAATTAATTTCTCATGACCCCTTAAAGAGCTACAACAACAACAAAAACAACAAAACCCAAGTCCTATTGAATAAAAATATGTAAATATTTGTTTTTGAGTTTTCTTTTTAATGAGGTTTACAGGCAGGCTGAAGGATGAATCCTAGTTAGTTAATTTGGGTGAATCTCCAGTGGATAAAAACCTCTTGGTGCTGAATTCTTCAAACCTAGCAAGACATAAGACTCCCTGACCAATTCCTTGAAAACTTATGAACTTTTCATTATTTCAGAGTTGCATTTTTGTTGTTTTCACTTATAATTGCTACTGTCTCTAAAACAGTTTTAAAAAACTACACATGAAGACTCCTGTGGTAAGTGACATACATCCATGCACCTGAGAGCTAGCTACTGCAAACTTTAAAAACAATTCTGACAAGGAGCTATTCAGCTATTCAGGTATGTCACAGCTAACACTTCCTCTCTAGCAGAAACAAAACTCTATTAAATTGCTCTCCTATGCAAAATTATATATCTTTACTATTTGGACAATGATGTTCTCTTTTTTCCCTGCTCTTTGGTTTTGTCAAAACTTGAAAATCTTTTGGATATGAGACAAAATTATAATCTTGTGAAAATTCAGGCATGAGGAATTGAGCTAATGTAATTTGCATGATTCTATTTACTGATGACAGGTCTTTACTGCTTGACATTTTTCTCTGTCACACGTACCCCAGCATTTATCTAACTCTCCCTGCCAATGCAATCACACTCCAAAACAGCACAAATGCCAAAAGTATTTCCATACATGTCTTGAGGTGGTCTTCTAAAGGAAGCAAATATTCTGCAGAAGCAGAAAAAAATGTGATGGAAATACATCTTAATTTTTAACTTCTTTTAATATGAAAGTTATGCAAATTTGATTAAAATAGAGATTTAAACCAAGACTGAACTGCACACTGAAGAATAGCTGTGTATAATCTGCAAGTGGCTTTCCATAGCAGTATGCTGTTGCACAGTCTTTCAGCACCCTCTGCTGCTTAATCGATTCCCATATTTTTTGTATTTGCATGGAGCTTTCAGTAATTTTTTTAACCTCTGTTTTGATGAGAAAAAATTATGTATATTAAAATTGCACCTAAAGCAATTAAATGATTGCTTGAATAGATAAACAGTGTGTGCAAATATCCATGTAATTATTGTCCTTCGTTTCCTCGAGGAATGACAGGAAGACATCAGACTGTCCTGCTGGCTTACTGGTGACTTGTAGTGCATATTTTCTGCCATTACAGTTGGACTTGGTGTAACAGAAATGTATCTGTTGCTTAGGCTGACGTCTTCTGGTTATGCAATTTTATTTCATAGCAATTATTTCATAGAATCAAAGAATCATTTAGGTTGGAAAGATCACTGAGTCCAACCATTAAACTAACAATGCAAGTCTACCACTAAATCATGTCCCTAAGTGCCACGCCTACATGCCTTCTAAATACTTTCAGAGATGGTGATTCAACCATTGTCCTGAGCAGCCTGTTCCAATGCTTGACCACTCTTTCCATGAAGAAATTTTTCCTAGTGTCCAATCTAAAACTCCCCTGGCACAACTTCAGGTTGTTTCCTCTTGTCCTGTCTCTTATTATCTGGGAAAAGAGGCCAACCCTCACTTAGCTGCAACCTCCTTTCAGATAGTTGTAGAAAGCGATAGGGTTTCCCCTGAGCCTCCTTTTCTTCAGGTTAACCAATGCCAATTTCCTCAGCTGCTCCTGATAATGACTTGTGCTCCAGACCCTTCACCAGCTCCTTCTCTGAACACGCTCCAGAACCTCAATGCCCTTCTTGAGGTAAGGAGCCCAAAACTGAACACAGGATTCAACGTGTGGCCTCACCAGTGCCAACTACAGGTGGATGATCACTTCCCTAGTCCTGCTGGCCACACAATTTCTGATACAGGCCAGGATGCCATTGACCTTCTTGGCCACCTGGGCACACTGCTGGCTCATGTTCAGACAACTGTCAACTAATACTCCCAAGTGGGCAGCTTTCCAGACACTCAGCCTGTAGCACTGCATGGGGTTTTTGTGACTTAAGGGCAGGACCCGGCACTTCACCTAATTGAACCTCATACTGTTGACTTCAACCCATCAATCCAGCCTGTCCAGTTTCCTCCACAGAGCCTTCCTACTTTCCAGAAGACGAACACTCCCATCCACCTTGGTGTCACCTGTAAATTTGCTGAGGGTGAACTTGATCCCCTTGTCTAGATCGTTGACCATTGACTCAATCTCCTTGCCCAGATCCAGGACTGGCCCCAGTCAGGGGGAACACCACTAAAGACCCGCCACCAGCTGGATGTAGCACCATTTACTACCACGCTCTGGGTCCAGCCACCCAGACAGTTCTTAGCCCAGCGAACAGTGCACCTCTCCAAGCCATGAGCAGACAGTTTCTCCAGGAGAATGCTGTGGGAGACAGTGTCAAAGGCTTTACTGAAGTCCAGGCAAACAACATCCACAGCCTTTCCCTCATTCACTAAGGAGGTCACCTTGTCACAGAAGGAGATTAGATTGGTCAGGAAGGACCTGCCTTTCATAAACCCTTCATAAACCATGCTGATCCCCTGGTTGTCTTGTATGTGCCAGATGATGGCACTCAAGATTATCTGCTCCATGACCTTCCCCAATACCATGGTCAGACTGACAGGCCTGTAGTTCCTTGGATCCTCTTTCTGACCCTACTTGTAATTGGGCATCACATTTGCTAACCTCCAGTTAGCAAACTGTGACCTTCCTCTTTGACCAGGACTGCTGGTAAATGATGGGAAGTGGTTCAGTGAGCACTTCTGCCAGCTCCCTCGGTAACCCTCAGTGAATCTCACCCAGCTGCATAGCCTTGTGTGTGCCTAAACGGTGTACCAAGTCACTGACCATTTTCCTTTGGATTATGGGGGCGTCATTCCGCTCCGCACCTGTCTCCCCACTCAGAGGGCTGGGTACTTGGGGAACAACTGGCCTTACTGCTTAAGACTGGGGCAAAGAAAGCATTAAGCACCTCTGCCTTTTCTTCATCCTTTGCTACCATTTCCCTCCATATCCAATAAATGATGGAGATTTTCCTTAGCCCTCCTTTTGTCACAAATGCATTTATTGAAACATTTTTATTGTCTTTTACAGCAGTAGCCAGATTAAGTTCTAGTTGGGCTTTGGCCCTTCTAATTTTCTCACTGCATAACCTCACAGCACCCTTGTACTCCTCCTGAGCTGCCTGTCCCTTCTTCAAAAGGTCATCAACTCTCCTTTTTTTCCTGAGTTCTAGAAGTCCAAGGTAGCAGTTCTGTTGAGTCCCCTCCTTCCTTCTCTGAGAATTGCAAACTCAAACATTTTGTGATCACTGTGCCCAAGATCACATCACATTTCATACTGATTTTATATTTTTTATATATATATATATATATATATATATAATTATGTTTTCATATAGCTCAATGTTACCAACATTTCTTACAGATACCTCTGGAATACTTTCTTTCCAAGATTTTGATCATGTTCATCTATCAAAAATGCTGAAGGAAAAAAGTAGCTTGCATGCTTACATTTTCTAGTTTTTATTGCTGTATTTTCCATTTCTAAGTAAACTTTATAAAGCTTATCCTAGATAGCGGACAAATGTATATATTTAAACTATGTATTGGTCAAAATATAAATGCAAACACATACACATTAATTAAGGCAGAATTTCTGTTAGTAAGGTATAATGAAGGGAAGGAATTATCTGTCAGAGTATGTGTCAGAAGCATAAAAAACTCAGCGTCATACATTGTACTGACTAAAACAGTGATTTGAAGAGAAGTAAAGGTTAAGGGAATATTAACATATAAGATTATGCTGTTTTCAAGGCATCTCTGATCCCCAGGGGATTTTGGAAACCCTAGGTCTATATAGACTGCATCAAACATGGGAAGCTTAGGACTCAATCTGTAATTTTCTCTATAGGTATCCAGGGTATTATATACCCATTTTTTTCTGTTCAGATATTCAGCCATGCGATTATGTCAGTCACGGATGGAATTACCCCAAGAAAATAAGATTATGAAATCTCCATTTGAAATTCTTTAACACTCTTGAAAGCACAGGTTTGGGGAATCTTTGTCAAGACAACTTCCTCCAATACAAGTGGGATGACTTTCTGAGGGATCTGCATTAACGCCTAGTGCCAGAAATAATGGTTCCTGTAGGTATGAATTATGCTACATCTACACACATAGTCCAACACAAACAGAACAATTCAAACAAGTCAGGCTGATTAGACCTCTCAGGCACTTTTAGTGTGTGTTGTTTTATCCTTTGTGAGGGCAGTGCTTAGGTGTGAATCTTCTCAAATTGCTTGCTACTGGTCAGGAAAACACACTGCTGGCTCTATTGTCTTCTTCATGAATCTTGTTCCCAAGCAACACCTTAGAAGCAGGACATGGGGCTAGAGGCTAATGACATGAGTGAATACTTCTCAGGAGGAAATTACAGAATGACTGTCAGATCCAAAACATTGCAGGTATGTGAAATAAATAGGTGGACTGCACAAGCCCAAAGCTACAGTCAAAGAGCCCTGTCAGAGGTTGCCAAATTCTGGAGGTACATGGGAGGATCTTCCCCTCTCAGCTGTAGCATCTGTCAGGCACTTGAAATCTGTGCATGTACTGACTTTTCCTTACTTGAGCAGTTCAGTACCTCACTCCTGCTCTAGTCTCACCAGGGAGCCTGTTGCCCCACTGCAGCCAAATCTCACAGTTATGTGTTGCCTGACAAAGCTTCATACACTGACAGTCCTGTTATCACAAAATATATTGGGACACAGAACAGGAGAAGGCAACACTCATCATCATACCCAGTCCTCCACCACCAGAGAAAATCAGCACAGGAGCAGCAATTCAGGACATAAAGGACTCAAGTCACAAAAGCTTTCCCACCACTAACAAATGTCAGACCTCCCAAGAATGTCAAGAGGTGCTCAAAAACAAACGCAGCAGTTTATTATATTTTAAGTTTAGCCATAGTTATTAAATCTAGACCCTCAAGCTGTAGTTCGGGTGCTCATCTTTTAAAATAGAGTGATTAAGATCACTGACTTCATGACTGTGCATCAAAGATGGTGGAAATAAAAAGATTTATTTGGTAACAACAAAACTTTTAGAAACCAACTCCTAGTCAGTCAGATTGAAAAGAATTAAATGTGCATTGAAATGCGCAGATCATTATTTTTGACAAGTCATTTGGCATATACTAAATTATCTTCCTGGAATAACAGGTAGAGGAAACACGATTTTTAGTCTTGTTCATTTACCCTGTTTACTTCCACGGAAGCTGGCTCCTGAAAAGTTTACAAAATTAATTGATACATTTGATAGAATTGCCCTTTCCACCAGCACTGTGTGCACAGACTGTAACTCCAGATGTTACAGAACAGAGAATTAACAATTTCTCACGTGTTTTCTTTTCCCCCCTTACAAATTAGCATTATAGCGATCTCTGTTCTGAAAGTCTCTATAAGCACGCCTTGCATCTGCTTTGCTGTGTGGGATTCTTCCAAAAGGTTCTAGATCATTGAAGCAGGCATCAAAAACTTCATCCACAGCTTTTTCAGCTGTTTCTTTGCTAACTTTTCTAACAGCCAGAATGGAACGAATTGCTCTGTCTCGTACACAAGTCTAAAGGGGAAAAAAGATAAAGAAAAATCTGACGTTATTAGTATAAATTTTTTCCAGATTTTGTCAAGTAGTAACTCCTACTACATAGGCAATAATTTTGTATTACAGAAGAATCAAACAGTGCCTGTAATAAGCATTATAGTATATTTTAGTTTTATCCTCTGTTTATTATGTGGTTTAGTTTTCCATGTACACATAAACCATGTGATAATTAAAAGATATTCCTTAGAACAGAAATTAAAACACAATTTGGCATTTTTGTAGGTAACAAGTATTTGTAAAACTTATCCTGCACACAAGAAAAATATGTCAGAGAGAGACAGACATAAATACCAGTTAGTTAGTTTCAAATTGAAATACTATAAAACATAAAGGAATGACTTCTCTATTGGCATTTGATACCTCTCTTTATGGCAACTTATTCTTACAGTTTATCTACAAAAACATAAAAAAGATGTAAATATCAGCTACAAGCTACTGCCACTCTAACATGAGCAACTAATTGTGACTCAATCTGTAGGCTTCATTACTATTTACAAAAATTAATTCTTGTAAGACTTAATACACATGGTTATTCAGAAATCTGGTCATTCTGCTTCCTCCAGTTTTCAAAGACTTTTAAAAAGAATGTTCCCACTACATTTCCTGTAAACCCTGTTTTTTGTCTGGTTCTTATTAGCCATCCATTGTCAATGGTATTGCTTTATGATATTACTAAGTATTCAGGAATTTCACTCCAATAAAAATAACACGCTGGGAAAAAAAATTAACATCAGTCATTAAAGGTTAGTTAAGAGAAAACAGCAAGCCCATGGCATCTACTTCTTTTCTGATGTTTTTGGGTATGAAAGTGCAGAAGGCTGAGACCAAGTAGGTAACGATGGCTCATAAAAAATGATTAGACTTTAACATTTGCAGTCTTTACCTGATGATGCCCTTTCAATCCAAATTTAAACCTGGCTATTTCATTCATCAATGTACAGTCTCCACTGAGATTAGCAGCTCGAATCTATTGAGAAAAATACAAAGCCACAAGATCAGAGAAACACATGAAAACACAATGTCAAAAAAGTTGTAACAAATTTTTTTCTTCAGTATTTTTCTGGTGACTGCTGGTAGAGATTATTCCCAAGGCCACTTTAGTTTCTTAAGTACCTATTACCCTTTCTATCCACCCTCTCACCCTCAGTGAACTGCAAAATATTACTACAGTAACCTTTAAGTTTTTCCAGGAACTACATCTCACATATTCCTACAGTAGAGATCATATGTATGTGTGTATATATGTATATAAACTGCTAGAAGAACATGGAAAGTAATATTCTCCCCAATCTATATCAGAAGCTGTTACAAGAGTCAGAAAGAAAGGCAGATACCTTTCAAAGATTACAGCTGCAATACCCAGAAGAGCAGTAACCCATCTGTTTTGCAAAAAGCCACATTTAAATGAGTATGTATGGTTTAACTTGTTAACTGTTTTGTTCTGTACACTGTAATTTCTTTTGTCTGCCAACTGTTCCAACTGTACCCTACCCGGTCTGTCAGGAAATGTAAATAAACTGTGATTTCCTACAATTAAGTACCAGAGTGAGAATAAATGAATGGAAAATATGAAAGGTAAGAATTAAAAAGCTATCAACAAAAAATGTAAACACCATGTAATAAAGTAAGTATCAGAAGACTTTAGGTAAACACATAATCTCAACGAGAGCAAGAACATGCACAATCTTGTTTTATATACATATTCTCTAAACTTGCGTTTGAGGTTTACATGCTTTATCCTGCACTGTGTAAATGCTTAGACAAAAAAATAGACAATAGTTAATAATTCTGAATTACTGTATTGGGTTTACATGGCAGGATGTTGGCAGTGAGATGCCTGCCAGGGTGGCTTCTGTGAGACAGGACAAGTGGTTGCCCCCATGTCAGAAAGAACCAGCTTTAACTGGTTCTAAAACAGACCCACCACTAGTCAAAGTTGAGACCATCAGTGGCTGGTTGTATCTCTGTGATGACACATTTAAGAAAGGATAACAAGCGTTACAGGGCAGCTGTAGACAGAGACAGAGGAGTAAGAAAAATGTGAGGGAAACAACCCCACAGACACCAAGACCAGTGAAGAAGGAGGGGGAAGAGGTGCTCCAGGCATCAGAGGAGCACCTGCAGTCTGTGAAAGAACACAGTAGAGTAGAAATCCACACTGCAGTCCAAGGAAGACACCATGACAGAGCAGACAGACATGCCCTGAAAAAAGCTGCAGCCCATGTGGGAGTAGATTTTCTGTCAGGCACTGTGGGCCATGGGGGAGCAACGCTAGAGCAGTCCATCCCCAAAAGACTGTATGCTGTGGAAAGGACTCAAGTTAGAGCAGGTCTTGAAGAATAGCAGCCCAGGGGCAAGACTCAGAGCAGTTCACGAAGGACTGTAATCTGTGGGAGGGACCTCACATTGAATCAGGGGAACAGAGTGAGGGTGAAGAAGCAGCAGAGACAAAGTGTTATGAACTGACCACAGCTTGCATTCCCTGTCTCCCCATGCTGCTTGGCAGGTTAGGAGATAGAAGAGCCAGGAATGAAGGAGTGAAGTTGAGCCTGGGAAGAAGTTGAGAGGAGGGGGAAGGTATTTTTAGTTCTATTTTTCACTATCCTATTCTGTCATTAATTGGCAATAAATTAAATTAACCTTCTCCAAGTCAAGTGTATTTTTGCCATGACAGCAACTGGTGAATGACCTCCATGTCCTTATTTTGATCCATGAGCTTTTGAATCTTACTTTTGTCCCCTGTACCATTGAGGAGGGGAAGTCAGAGAATGGCTCAGTGGGTTCCTGGCAGAATGGCTTTATTGATACCACATAAGGTTACTTCATTAAGTCTTACCTATAAAAAGATAATAAGTGACAGTAGCTCTTTTCTACAGCAAATATGAATTCAATTAATGAATTAAAATGAATTTTTATGAAATCTGACTTGTTCAGTACCAAACTCATAATTTTGTTTACCTCACATACTGTTTATAGGTGAAACTTGTACACATCTAAAGTCTAGATCAAATAAGTTCTCATTAAAAACAAACAAATCAACCAACCCACAACCTAAAAAAACCCAAACAAACCAGAAACAAAGCCACCATAATATTTTTATGTATTTTTAAAAAAAAAAAGTTAAAAAATACCTAATTCACAAAGTCATGAGTATATACTTTCATAAGATTAATCATAAGAGTTTTTCTGTGGCCAAACAATATGGATTATATCAGAAATGAAATAAAAGCATGCAAATACACATGGATCATATACACAAGAGGAATCCTTCCCAACCTGTGATCCATTTAATTTCACCTCCTAAAGCATCAATTATTAAAGCCTTTTAAGCAGAAAATGTGCTCTGAAATCACAGAATCATAGAATTATTTGGCTTGGAAGGGACCTTAAAGATCATCTAGTTCCAATTCCCCTGCCATGGGCAGGGACACACTAGACCAGGTTGCTCAGAGCCCCATCCAGTTGACATGGAGTCATAACTACAGTGTGCTATTAGCAATATCACAATTATTCAAAAAATGAATGTGACAGGAAAAGACAAGTTTGTTGTTAATCAAAAAAATCTAAACAAAAATAAAGTTACTGTACTACTGTGAAAACTACCCAACACACCAAGATTTGCACAGGAGAAAAAGAATGCTATAAACATTTGAATAATGTGTGAATGTCTTTTCCCTTCTAACTACTCTCATCTGTCAATAACCACTTCGTGCTATGTCTGTACTCACAGTGATCATTCTACTTATACGACATTAACTTACTAATATTTGTGAAAACTAAGTATTTGTTTTCTGAATGAAGCTATTTAGGTTGACCTGACAGAAAGGACAAAAAGGATCAAAATAAGCGAAGTGTGTGTAACAGACCATATAACATGAAGCATCTCTAATAACCAGCAATAATTAATAAAATGACATTAGAAGCATTTTAACTTACCTCTGAACATGCCAAGTGCTTGACGTTTTTAAACCAATCTACGTGTGCACGGCAGTGATCAAATGCATGAATCAATTCATGTGTGACCACCCGGTTCATATGGGATTGTTGGCGAATGTTGTTCTGACACAGAACAATCTGAGGAAGAAGAGATAAAAGAACCCTTTTCAACAAGTTTCAATACCTCCCTTACTTCTCAGAGCACACATCATCTACAGCATTTAGTGTCTTTAGATCATTGTTTTTCAACATTAACAGCCTTATTGTTCTGCAGTATATTAGTTCCAATATAGAATCACACAGAATATGCTGAGTTGGAAGGGACCTACAAGGATAATCGAGTCCAACTCCTGGCCCTCCATCTCCAAGAGTCACACCATGTGCCTGAGAGCATTGTCCAAACGCTTCTTGAACTCTGACAGGCTTAGTGCTGTGACCCTGTCTCTGGGGAGCCTATTCCAGCACCCAACCACCTCTGGGTGAAGAACCTTTTTCTAGTATCCAGTCTAAACCTCCCCGACACAACTTCAGGACATTCCCTCAGGTTCTGTCACTGGTCACCACAGAAAAGATATCAGTGCCTGCCCCTCCTCTTCCCCTCACGAGGAAGTTATAGACTGTAATGAGGTCTCCCTTCAGTGCCATGGAACATCTTTCATTTATCTTGTTTTCATTACTAATGCAAATATCAGTGTTGATAAATTTAACTTGTTTTCATTACTAACGCAAATATCAGTGTTGGTAAATTTAATCCTAGTAACAAAACACTAAAAAAATTGTAGTACTTTGTAAGGGGGCTATGTCCAACACCTACCTGAGATGTGGCAGCATCAAAACCTCCACTGACACAGCCATCGCAGTTTTCACAAGAAAAGTGCCGGTCATTGAAGACAGTGCTGAAAGGCCCAAACAAACAAAGTTACAGAAAAGAATTTGAAAAACATCAGTCACTACTTACAATAGTGATGTTACTACACAGAACAAGATGCATTAGTTTACGTACCAACCAGATTGCTTCATAGCCTCAAGGAGCAGTTGAGCATATGGATCTAGAAAAACATTGCTGCAATCAATTTCTCTAAATCCCTACATTCAAAACAAAAGTTCTGAAAGTCATCTATAAAATCAAAATACAAACACAGTCAAGAAAAAAAAAGTCAAGAAAAGCACTATACATGCAAATTCATACTTTGCAGTATTTAACCTCAATACAATGCAACAGGCATCTGTTACAGTTCTGACTATGTGAAGTGATACAGAATCATAGAGCGGTTTGGGTTGGAAGGGACCTTCAAGATAATCTAGTCCCAATCCCCTGCCACGGGCAAAGATACCTTCCACTACACCAGGTTCCTCAGAGCCCCATCCAACCTGGCCTTGAACATTCCCAGGCATGAGGCACCTGCAACTTCTCTGGGCAACTGTTCCAGTGCCTCACCACCCCCAGAGTAAGGAATTTCTTCCGTATATATAACCTAAATTTCCCCTCTTTCAGTTTGAACCCATTACTTCTTGTCCTATCACTACAGTTTGTTATGAAGAGTCCCTATCCAGCTTCCTTGTAGGCCCCCTTCAGATACTAGAAGGTTGCTATGAGGTCTCCACACAACATTCTCTTCTCCAGGCTGAACAGCCCCAAGTCTCTCAGCCTTTCTTTGTAGGAGAGGTGCTCCAGTCATGCTATCAACTTGGTGGCCCTTCTCTGGACTCCCTCCACCAGTTCCATGTACTTATAGGACTCTGGGGGTCCCAGAGCTGGACACTGTAATCCAGGTAGGGTCTCATGAGAGCAGAAGAGGGGGAGAATCACACCTCCCTCGACCTGCTGGCCCCGCTGCTTTTGATGCAGCCCAGCATGCAGAGTCAAAGCTGTTCAGGAATCAAGTCACTCCTGACTGATAGTTATTCTACTACTAGTATAAACAGAGCGACTTACAGTGACCATCGTTTGCTGCTAACTCTCACAGTCAACATCACACAGTGAAAAGGGCACAAATGCACAGAAATTGACAAATCATCTCAATTTCTCAGGGGAAAAAAAAGATAGAGAAGGACCTTCTGCTAGGGAAGTGACCTCTTGGTCACTTTCGAAATAACTTGTGTTAGGCAAAACCAGCGTGTTCATAAAGCAGCAGGCCCATTCCGCCACCTGCTGGGGTCCGTCCGGCCGCCCCGGGGCAGCGGCAGCGGAGGGGGCGCAGCTCCGGCACCGAGACCCCGCGGCACAAGGTCACAGCGGCGGGACACGGGGGGGCGAGTCCCACGCCAGGGCCCCCGCTGCGCCAAGGCCGGGCCCGCCGGGGCACGGGGAAGCGCTTACTCGTTTCCAGGGTCATCCTCAGCATCAATTGACACTTGTTATGGAAGGTGAAAAGGCTGCGGACCAGGAAGCTCTGCGGCTTCTTGTTCCGATCTGGGAAGAGCCGATAGCCGAAATCATCCTCCTCCACCGCCCCTTTCTTCTCGGCCGCCGGCGGCGAGTCACCCTCCCCATGCTCCATGGCCGATCGTGCCCTCCCGCTCCCACCGGTCCCCGTCCCTGCGGGACAGGGTTCAGGGCTCAGGGCTCAGGGCTCAGGGCAGCGGGCACCGCGCCGGGGCCGGGCAGCGCCAATCACCGCCCGCGCTCCCGACACGTGGGCGGGGGCGGGCCTGGGGCGCAGGCGCTGTCGGCTCCGGCCGCTCCCTCCCCCGTCCCGCTCCGGGGTCGCGCTGCATCCGGGGCGGGGCCTCGGCCGCGCGGGGAGGGCGAGGGGCGGCGGCGGGGCGAGCAGGCGGCACCCGGAGCAGGTGAAGCCGGGAGGGATGGGACGAGCGGGACGTGCTGCGGTGCTTCAGCCCCGCGGTGCCGCCGCTCCGTGGTCGAGTGGCGGCCCGGCCGCGCGGCGTGACGCGGAAGACGAGGGGGGGGGAGCCCACCCTGATGGAGTCAGGGCCTCGCTTGTAACTTGGGGCGGTGCAGCGGCGGGTGTTGAGGCTACAGGGGTGCTCCGCCTCGGGGCCTCCTGCGGCGCGGCCTGGCGGGCCCGCCCTGCCCCGGGTGCTGCCGGCCGGGCCGTGCGGCTGCTCCCCCGCAGAGCCGCGGGAACCGGGCGGCTCTCGGGTGTTGGGGAGGGCCCAGCTCTGAGAATCCAGTAAAAGCCCCTTGGAAGGGTGTAAGAGCTGTGCTCTTAAGAGCCCCTTGGAAGGGTGTAAGAGCTGTGTGTGAAGCGGCCGCTGTCACCGCGTGGATTAAGATTGTTGCTAAGATGTGTACGGCTGGTGGGTGAGGGAGCAAACTTACATTATACACTGGAACGAAACAGCCAGAGAAGAAACAGACAGATTTCATGTTAGATTTCCACATGTTTAGTGGAAACTGTTTCAGTCAGTCCTGGCAAAAAGAAAAGTTCAGCAGGTCACAGCTCATTTTCTCTCATCTTTTGAAGTGTCTTGTTCTAACTACCATTGGCCAGGATACACAAGTCTATGTGGGATATTTGGTGTGTCCATGCACAGGTTTCACGAAATTATTAGGCTGAATATTAAAGAGAGAGTTCTGTATGGGACAGCAGTTGTAGGTGGGAAAAAAAACATAGTAAGCACTTTTATTGGAAATGTGATGAAAGATACGCATTTTTTGCTCCATCCAAAGTTTTTTTCTGCTTTGTTTCAAATAGACCAACTATTTAGAAGACTTCAAGAAAAATAAGTTGTTCAGTGTAAGTATGTTACCACCTATGTATGAACTAGGAAGAAGCACAACTGCTGCAGCAGGGCATCTACTCAGCTGCTTACTTCTGTGGATGTAAAAACATTTCTACTTTGGTGGCATTAGTTTGCTAGTAATAATACAATGTGTTTTTCCATCTCTTTGAGACCCTTGTCTATGCATATGGATAGTCCCTTGAACTGCAGAAATCATTAACTTTGTTTGGCTCAAAAATTTTTATATTTCTATGATATTAGGTTGTTATCTTACTAGATGTTAAAAATAATGTTAAATAAATAATGTTAAATAATTTAGTCTTTTTTCTCCCTTAAATATTTTATGTGTACTGTCTCTGTAAATAGTTTATTTATACTTACATGAGGCTTGTAACAGATCCTGAAGCTTTCAGTCAAGAGGTTATAGTTAGCAATCATTTATAACTCTCCCTCTCTAAGTTTGTATTTAGCTCATCATGAATTACTTAATCATGGTTGTTTTCAAAACATGGTTGCTTCATCCTTTCAGATTTTTGTGCTATGAACTGTACAAACATGGGGTTTTTTTCTGAATTGTAACCAAGATTTTTATTTGTAAGATTACTTTTTAACTGGTACTTGATATTTTTGATAATACAACTTCCTCACTTAAGATAGTAAAATTAAGAGCAAAATTTATGATGACTATTAATAATTATTAAGTTTTGGGGACTTTCTGGCACTTTCAGGATTACCATTGACTTGTTGGGCACTTTTAGTCAGGAAAGCATGACTTGTTTGTTATGATATACTTTGTTATATCCGAATAACGTCTTCCCTTCATATTTTCAATGACGTTTAAATTGTGTTTCTTTTTAGTCTCTTAGTATTTAAGGTTCCTACTATGCTACCGGGAAGCCTGACTTGCGTATAAGTCAGACTTCTTAGTTTTGAAATAAGTGGCTTCTTTCTCTCTATGCTTTCAAGTTCTTTTTAGAAAGCTTTTTTCCTTGAATTTTGGCAGATTACAATGAATGCACCGAACAAAACGGTAGAACTACAGCTGCAAATGAAACAAAATGCTGAAGAGCTGCAGGATTTTGTGAGAGAATTGGAGAGCTGGGAAAAAGATATTAAAGAAGTGGATTCTGAACTAAGGAAACAGAGTGGGGTCCCAGAAGAGGTAAAAATCACAAGACCAGTGTCAATTTAGCTATTCATAATGTGATAGTGTTTATAATAATTACATGTTACTTTAGCAAAATTACATTTGTTGACTTAAAGTATCTGAATAGAAGGTGTGAACTAACGCAGCTGACTTGTTCTTCATCTGAAGAAGACCAAAGATTCCTCTGTAAACTGTTCCACCAACAGAACTGTGGGGTAGTAGCCTCTGGAGGTGATGAGGCCAGTAAATTTTTAGTCAGTTTGGGGTAGATTTAGGAGAATATTTCTGTTGGCAGCATCAGTCTCACTTATTTACTGCTGAATTTTAATATATTGAAATTATTCTTCAGTTATACTCTGCATGTATGCTATGTATTGAAAGATTTCTACTTGTTCTTAGTGGTTTTGTGGAGTTCATGAGAACAGCTTGCTGGATGGATTTCTAAAATAAAACTAGTCAGTGGGTACGTACTGGATGTATCTAGATATAGGTACTATAGATTCTTCAATGCGAGTGACTTTCACACGTCTGTTTTATATTAAATTACTTAATTTAGAATTTACCACCAATTCGAAACAAGGCTTTTAAGAAAAAGAAGAAAAGCAAAAGTAACGTCCCTTCAAAGATAACATCTGAAGAAAACAAGAAAAACAAGATCAAGTCCTATGATTATGAAGCATGGGGAAAACTTGATGTGGTGAGTCAGAATATTTGCTTTGTTACCTGAATCTTGTCCTCAGCTGATTCTGTGTTAAATAAAATTTTGTTAGAGTACTGAGAGTTCAGTCTACAAGATGGTCTCTTACTGTGCTGGGTACTGTATAAACGTAAAATAGCTTTCTCCCAAAAAGGTTATGTGTTTAGTATTTGGAATATTGATAAATACTTGGTTTTCTACTGACTGTGCTTTTATCCAGCAGATTGAATTTGAGTTTAAGGAAAAAAAATCTGTGTTAACAATAGGTCTATGAAAAAGTCATAATTCTACTGTAATTTAAGACTAAACACAGCTGCTAGTATTAAAGGATAGTTCTCTCACTTTTGAAATGTGAAATACTGCTTAGTAGAGAGGAGTAAAGATTTTTGAAAACACATATATAATTTTCTGAAAACCTTACTTTTATTATTTTACACTGTTGAATTATAATGAAGGTAATAGGTGTTTGGGTTTTTTTCTGATTTCAGGATAAAATACTTGAAGAACTCGATAAAGAAGATAGTACTCATGATTCTGTATCTCCAGAATCAGACTCTGAAGAAGATGGAATTCGTATAGATGCAGAAAAGGCTCTTGCAGAGAAGGAAAAGGTTATAGCATTATAGATATGTGTTATTGGCAAAGTAGCAATTTAGATGTAGGAGCATTTGTAGTTTGTTTTAAAGATCGTCCACTGAGACCACACATCTGGTAGAAGAATTTCCTATCTGGAAGTTTTTATGTCTCTTTTCCTGCCTATTCCAAAATAGAAAATTCTCACTGCAATTCTCTTTCTTCTCATCACAAATAGCAGCAAGTCTGTCAGATTCTGCTTAATAGATGCTTATGATGATAAATGTGTTGGTGATTTTTTGCTTTTAGAAGTTGAATTGCTGTATAAAATTGCCATATAGATCAAACAGTTTTTTACCTGAACAAAACATCTGAATGCCCCAAACTAAATCCCCAAGGATTTAGAGACAGTCCATTTGTGAGGCCAGTACATCTGGGAATGATGGATGAACTTGTATGTCTCCTCTACCTTAGTAATGTCAAGTTTGTACCAGTTCCATTTTGCCTAATAAGGTGGGATACAGAGAGAGATCTATCTCATGATTCATTGGCATGAGAAATAGGCTAAGTTGTGCAGCAACTTGTGTGGTTTTGAGAAAGTTCTTTGTTTGTAAGCAATTACCTAACCCATCTGTCAGTGCATGCTTTACTTCACAAGAGTTTTAGTTTTGGTTTGGTTTTTTGTAAGTTTTTTGGGGGGTTTTGGGGGGTTTTTTTGGGGTTCTGCTGTGGAAATTCCTAAACGTGTAACCTGCAGTCTATGCTGAGCAATTGAGGTGTCATTGCCATTATCATTCTGACTGCAGTGAAGTACTTGAGGGTACAGGAGATAAAAGTTGTGTCCCAAAGGAGGGAGAAATTACAGTAATTACCTTGGAAAGCAGAGGTGCCTAATCTAGTTACTAAAAACTTTTAAAAAATTAATTCAGTCTTTAGCAGCTGTGTATGTGCTTGTCACAGGTTTCTGGAAATGACCTACAGATACTGAAAATCAATATTTTATAAAACCATGTCATAGGATATATCATGAGAACTATTTAATATGTGGGATACTTAGAATATATTAGTTTAAAAACAGATTTCACAGTAAAATAGTACTTCTTGAGAAATGTTGAACAAAAACGTTTAAGCATTCTAAAATACAAAATTTGATTTTTCTATTTTTTTTTCACCAAAAATTAGCAACGTTTCTGCTAATGTAAAGTAACTTACTGAAAAGGCTTTTTTCTCTTTGCAGGGTAATAGCTACTTTAAACAAGGAAACTTCGATGAAGCTATAAAATGCTATACTAGAGGGATGCATTCTGATCCATACAATCCAGTATTGCCCACAAACAGAGCATCGGCTTTTTATAGAATGAAAAAGTAAGACTTGCATTGTTAAATCTGTAATGTTTTCTTACTTGAAATGCTACCTTCAGATTTTTGGTCTGGTTTTAAGTCTTGATTATATATCATGCTGTGATACAGTCTCTGTAAAACTACTGTTGCAGACTACTTTCCAATTTCGAAGTAAGATAGGAATCACTAGGATAAGGAATCTGTTAGTCTCCTTCATCTATTTTTCCTCTGCTTTCATGCTAGAAGTTCACTGTCTTCTATGTTAGAATGTAATGCTTGAAGAAAAAAGAGGAAGTTCACCATCTAAATTGCCTTTCAGATTCAGTGAGCTCTGTTTCTAAGGCTTTGACCTCTTTTGGGGTAGAAAGGTTACAGAGGAGTTGGTTATTTTTTCTGTGGCAGTAGAGGTTGTTGACCTCTGTTTTCCTTGTTTTGATGTATTCTAAATCAAGAGATGTTTAAATACTTGTTCTGTGTCCCTTCTGAAGTATGTAAGGTTTCCATGTTATCAAGAACCTGGGAAGGTTCAAATAAGATAAACTGCTGAAGTTTTGGGGTTTGTTACCTAGATGTGTCCAAACTGCTCATTCATTTTTTTTTTCTAGGTTTTCTGTTGCAGAATCTGACTGCAATTTAGCACTTGCTTTAGATAAAAATTACATTAAGGCTTATGTGAGAAGAGGGGCTGCTCGTTTTGCTTTGAAAAATCTTCAAGGTGCTAAAGAAGGTAGGTCTTTTTAAAATTCTTTCCTCAGAATACATATAAACTGTTCATCTGTCTGCTTGATTAGGACTTGTGTGATCTGCTTATTTGAGGTAGGAATTTAATTTTCGTTTCCTATAAACAAAGAAATGAAATACTATGTTGCATAAGCTCAAGTGGCAAGTCCAAATGATTGCTGCAGATGTTAGTAGTTCTAGAATAATTCAGCTTTAAATGTCTTAGAATGATATATTCCTCGCAATATCTCAAGCTTCTTGAGTAACTACAAAAAAGGATTATCTCAAAAGAATGCTCTTACTGGTCTGTCCTTCCTACCTGAAACATATTTTTCTGGTCTTCTGATAGATTATGAAAAAGTTTTAGAGCTGGATGCAAACAACTTTGAAGCTAAAAATGAACTGAAGAAAATTGATCAGGTAATAAGATTTATAGACTTTAGCATAAATTAATACACCCTGTTCAGTTTATATCTTTACCAGTCTGTATTTATAACAAGAACTGATTCAACAAATTCTTGTGCTTTTTATGGCATTTGAAGTTCACTGAGATCAACATCTGTAATTGAGTTACTTCTGGATAAACTCATCACCATCATGGCTAGGCTTCACGAACGAAGATTAAGGAAGACTCTGTCCACATTTGTTACAGGCACGCTGGTGGCTAATGAGGCCAATACGAGATAGACATAACCGATTGCAAAAGGCACAGCAGAAAGACTTCTTAGATGGTATATTCTGCAGGACATGGTTCTTTCTGCGTTGTCTTTTCCCCTTGAGAGTGATCCTGCGGGCGTTCTCAAAGGAGACTTCTGGACAAATTATCCAGGAGACTTCTGGACAAATTATCCAGGAGACTTCTGGATAAACTAGCACATGTACAAACATCAGTGTAATAGTGAATCAGACTACGACTATGTGTACACCACCTGGGTTTTTTTGTTTGGTTTTGGTTTTTTTGGTCGGTTGGGGTTTTTTTAATTTTCCCTCATTTTCTACTTCCTGTGTTAATGCTTCTTTCAGTCAAGCTCGGTACAAGGTAGCACAACACATGAGAGAACCCCTGTGTTCTCTTGGCAATTAAAACTGAACAGCTAGCCTGCTTGTAGTCCCACTGGTTGCTGTGGTCAGCCAAACCAGGAAGTTGTTTTAAGCCTAGCAGAGCATAATACTCTACTGCAATTCTGATCCCTTTCATGACAGGGAGAGAATGTTGATTATGATGACTTACGATACATAAGCTCACCTCTCAATGCTGTATGAATATCCTTATACCTCTTTAACTGTTTTTTGGAAAGTGCTTGAAAAATTTGTTTTCGGAATGAAGACACAAAGTCTCCAGGAATTGAAGAAATAAATGATTTGTGGATTGCAGTATATACAAACAGGTTTCTTGAGTCATTTTGCATTGTGCTTCAGAAATTACATACTTTTTATTTACCAAGTATTATTCTGACTCGCAGTCGCTCATAGAAATACATTTTCAAGAAACAATTTTAAATGGTCTCTTCGATTTGTATTCAATTTACAACACAGGGATTTCTTATAAAGTTTGGCAGATTTTTGCATCTTAAAAATTTAGAATTTATAATTTATGTTCTGAAAATGTGTAAGCGGGGAAATACTGAGGGAAAAAATACATCTTTGCAGGCTCTGTCATCAAAAGAAAGTTCAGAACAGAAAGAGTTTGAAGATGTCAGAACAGGATTAACAGATGGAGAGAAGCAGCGCATTGAAGAGCAGCAGCTCAAGCAGAAGGCTATTGCAGAAAAAGATCTGGTAAATCACAGGTTCAGGTGGAACAGGAGAGACCTAGCAAAGAAAAGTGTTGTGTTGTGATAATAGCTATGCAAATGTATAAATTAAACCTGATGCTATCTTGAACTTCATAAATGCAATGTCCTTGATGTAACCTTAATTGTTTCTCATTTTGGGCTCTGTAGGAAGGTGAGTGGATTCTGTTTGGATTCTTCTCATGGAATAATTATGCAAGGTAGCTTTTACGGCCCAAATTGCATATGCTAAATTTCAAATATGTGGTAAGACAAGTAGAACCTGAACTGCACTTTACAAAGATCCCATTTCTCATTATTATATGCATCTTTGACTCTGACCCCTGTTTGTCCAAGCAGAGTTGTGGACTATTTCTTGTGGTTTTAAACCTTTGATTACATGGTGAAAAGTACTTATAAGACAGACTTTGGGGGTGCAGGCAGCAATGACAATAAAAACATATTTCTGGATACATATTCTAACTCAAAGTTGGCTTATTGATTTCTCCCTCTCACCACTCTTTCAATTAAGAAATAACATTACCAACTAAACCAAAATTTTATATCTGTTCACTTACCTAGCTATGTAACTTCTGACTTGTTATCAATGTTCAGATTTGTTTTACTGGTTGTGAGAAGTAATTAGTAGGAAAAGAATGAAACCCTACATTAAGTAGGTAAAAGGAACAAGAGTTTGAATAGATCACAGAACAGAAATTTCAGTCTCATGCGATACTTCATTGGTAGCAAAGTTGACTCACTGCAGGCCTGTTCCTGGCAACATGGATCTTGTCAAATCTGAACTGTGGCCTTTCATTTTTTGCCAGTGAGTAGAGCAGTGGCAGAGAAGATATGTGGCCTCATATTAGTTCTGAGAAGCAAAAGATTTAGTCCCCCAAAAACGAACAAAAAAGTAATATAATTTTCTTGTATGGAGCATTAATTACAAAACAACAGCATTTGGACCCAAGTAATATTTGGGGATAAGATTCATGGGTGTAGCAGGACAAAGATGGATTTCTGCAGTGCAAAAGTCATCTTGAAAGGGGAATTGTAAAGATTCAGGTCGTGTTTCAATTTGGGAGGTACAGGATGGCTTATCCTGCACATCAAGCATCAAGATAAATAAGAAGTTGTAGGCTTACAAGTCTGCACTTAAAAATTTGCAACATGCAGAGTTTTAATCCTTGAAGAATTAAAAAGAAGTAAGATACCTTTTGTGTTCTGCCTAGATATGAGGAAATATGCCATAAATGTCTGCCTTGATATGGGTGTTCTTTGTGATTTGTGATGTTGTGACCCTGTCTGTTGAGAGGACTCATTGCACTGGATCTTTCTTAATGCTCTTTTTTTTCTGACCTAAACGTTCCAGGGTAATGGTTATTTCAAAGAAGGAAAGTACGAGGCTGCAATAGAATGTTACACCCGTGGTATCGCAGCAGATGGCGCCAATGCGCTGCTGCCAGCTAACAGAGCCATGGCCTACCTAAAGATTGAGAAGTAAGTGGCGCTGCAAATGCTGTGTTGTTTGTTTCATGTGAACTAGACGGAATAATGATCCAGTAGATTTTCATTCAGGTTGAGTTATTGTCACTCCTTCTAAGTCTTGTTAGAATTCAGTATAGAATAAATCATGTTGAAAGCAGTAAAGGAGAGGGAATGAATCTGTGATCTTGCAATGCATTATGTAGGAAAAAGTTCTGAGAGAATAAAATAACACCAGTATGAAATTATAGTTTCTAAAGTTGGATTTTTGTTCTTTTATGTGCATAAAATTCAGATAGTCACCTTTCTGAAAGGAACTGCCCGAACCTTTGTCTTTTTTGACTATAAAGCATGCTCAGCTACTAATGTTGCACTGTAAAAAGAAGTGGATTATAGCTTTTGACTTCAAAGGGAATTAATAGAAGATTTTTCTGGAAAATGTGATCTTTTAAACTATTTTGTTAAGTTCACCTAATGGAGACATGTATGTGTAGTTTGTTTATTTATAATTAAGCTTTAGCCAGATAACCTAGAAACAGTAGGAAATGCATGCTTTTTAGCGAACTAGATAAGTTCCATATGACCATTTTTGAAGTCTGAACTTTTTTTTGACTTCCTGATAGTGTGGTAGTTTAAAACTTTCAAGATGGTAGCATGAGAAGCAGAGAGCTCAGTGTTATGTTCTGTGACGAGGCTGGGTATCTGTAGAGACAGTACATTGATCTAAAATTAGGATATTGTAAAATAGGTTGCATGGGTAGTATTTCTGACACAACACTTATCATTTAAAGTACATCATAATGCAAATAGTATTCTCTGAGATTCAGAGGAAGTGATACTTTAATTGAATTGCCAAGCAAGCAAATCGATTCTGTATGATAAATCTGTGTATCGTGAGTCTTTACATTTGAAAGAGAATCAAACATAAAACGTAACAGAAGCTCATTGGTATTCATACAAACTGCTAGTATCGATAAGAACTGCAAATAAAAATTAATTTCAGTAAATTTAGTGATAGTTTGAAGAAGGAGAAGAGGAATGAATGAAAATACTTTAATGAGTACATAGTGGAATCATGATCTAATATAACTAAATACAAATGGGCTGGAAAAATTTGATCTTAAAATGAAACAAATGACATTAATGCAAGGATATACTGAACTTTCCATTTTGAAATAGTTAAGGACAAGTCACAGAAATTCAGATGTAGAAAAATTTATTCTCATGTTTGCTTGCTTCTTCTTTCTTGTGCTTTTTCTTTGTTTGTAATGGTATTTCTGGTTTTCAGAAGTACAAAGACATGGTACTGACTTTGATTTTAAGGCTATTGAGTGTTTAAGGTGGCTTCTGCTCTGACAAGCTTTAAATATTTATTTTCATGAAGGAAGTGAATTTTTCTGAGATACAAAAAGATTTGACTCAAATTTCAAGGTGTTGAAAAATCGTATTTTACGAGTTTTGGGGGTTTTTTTACATTTTAGCTTAGTGGCATGTATATCTATGTAGACAATTAGGATCTACCTTTATATTTTAATTGGTTTGGGTAGCTCTGTCTTTTCAGCTGAAACTTCCTGTTGAAACTGATTATTAATTTTGTGCTACTCTTTTGCTGAGATATGAAGAGGCAGAAGATGACTGTACACAAGCTCTGCTCTTAGATGCCTCCTATTCTAAAGCTTTTGCCAGAAGAGGAGCTGCCAGAGTTGCACTTGGAAAGCTAAAAGAAGCTATGCAAGGTATGACTTTGAATTAGCCTAAATGTGACAGGTAAGAGATCAGTATAAGGACATGCTGATTTTTTTACTCTGACTAATCAGGATTATCAGTACAAAAAGAAAAAATTGAGGGATTTAGTTGGGTTTCACTGAACATATGTAAAAACTCTTGTGTTGGTATCCATGTGTTGGGAAGACAGTTTTGTGTGAAATTACAACTGTTGTTGTTTATGATAAGTAGTAAGAAATAGTTTGAAAAATTTGTTTAAAAAGTGGGTCATGGTATAAGCATTAGGATGACCTGTGAGTGGACACTGAGGTAAGTTGAGAACTGAATGAACTGAATCCCAGAGGGTTGTAATCAGTGTCATATGCTCTAATTGGAAGCCTGTCACTAGTGGTATCCCCCACAGTTCAATACTGGGCCCAGGATTGTTTAACTTATTCATCAGTGACTTGGATGAAGGGGCAGATGCCTCCTCAGCAAGTTCCCTGGTGACATAAAGCTGGAAGGAGTGGCTGATATCCCAGAGTGCTGTGCAGCCCTTCAGAAGGACCTCAGCAGGTTGGAGAGATGGGCAGAGAAATTCAACGAAGTCAAATGCAGGGCCCTGCACCTGGGGAAGAATAACTCCATGCACCAGGACAGGCTGGGGGCTACCTGCTGGAAAGCAGCTCTGCAGAGAAAGACCTGGGGGTTCTGGTGGACAACAAGCTGTCCATGAGCCAGCAGTGTGCCCTTGTGGCCAAAAAGGCCAGTGGTATCCCAGGGTGCATTAGGAAAAGCATTGCCAGCAGGTCGAGGGAGGTGATCCTGCCCTTCTTCTCAGCCCTAGTGATGCCACATCTGGAGTGCTGTGTCCAGTTCTGGGCTCCTCAGTGCAAGAGAGACATGGAGCTCCTGAGCAGGCCCAGTGGAGGGTGAGAAAGATGATTAAGGGACTGGAGCATCCCTCTTAAAAGGAGAGGTTGAGGGAGCTGGGCCTGTTCAGCTTTGAGAAGAGAGATCTGAGAGGGGACCTCATCAATGAGTGTATCTGAAGGGTGGGTGCCAAGAGGATGTATCCAGGCTCTTCTCAGTGGTGCTGAGCATTAGGACAAGAGGTGATGGGAACTGAGGCACAGGAAGTTCTACCTTAATATGAGGAAGAACTTCTTTACTGTGTGGGTGACTGGAACAGATTCCCCAGAGAGGTTGTGGAGTCTCCCTCACTGGAGATACTAAAGAACCATCTGGACACAATCCTGTGCCATGTTCTCTAGGATGACCTTGCTTGAGCAGGGAGGTTGAACCAGAGGACCCACTGTGGTACCTTCCAACCTTCCCCATTCTGTGATTCCATGACTTACCTGCCTTTAATTTAAGAGCTATGAAAGGAAAATAGAAGGTTTAAAAATATTCCATGAGTACACTGTAATTTGTAAAATCCACAATTTATATGTTGTTTTTCACTCAGATTTTGAAGCTGTTCTGAAGCTGGAACCTGGAAATAAACAAGCAATAAATGAACTCACTAAAATAAGGAATGTATGTATACTTACACAAGTTTGGTGGTTTTTTGTTTCTTTGGGAGTTTTATGTAAGGCTATAGTATAGTATTAGAATTTTTTTATTCTTTATTACCTTATTTTTAACATCTTATAATTATTCATGAAACTTCTGATCTTTTGGATAACTTGCCAATTTTTTTCAGGAATTAACTGAGAAAGAACAGCAAACTCGCCAAGAATATCCTGCGGTATTGATAAAAGAAACGGAAATAAAAAATATAGTGAAACTGATTGACGACCCGTTACAGATTAAATCAACAGTAAGTTGTTTTGTGAGTTGCTTTCTATAATGATGGGTAAAGTAGAGCTTAAAGTTAAAAATCTACTTCTTGTAGATTAACTCTTGGCCTGTGGAAAGCCAAAAATTACTCTTGATATTTTTCAAGAACATACACGTACATGGAAATGCTGAAGTTCACAGCAGCAGTGGTGTAAGCATTCAGCCTACAGTACCACCCTCAGACAATATGGTGTACATGTGCTTTTATAACGTGAAATAGGGAGGCAACCCCACAGCCCTGTCCCGTGTCTATAGCTAACATTGCAATTGAGAGGAAGGGGGAGACAGTTGAGTCTCTGTGTTTGATCGCATACTTGACAAAGCTCTGGGTAAACTTTCCTTCTTTTTTTCTGCTGTTTACAGTTTCTACAGCAGCACCATAGTGGTAACAAGACATTTTGCCTATGCTACTGTCACATAGAGCTACTGCTAGAGCTTTGAGCCTGCATTTTCATTTCATAAACTGTAGAACAGCTGGGTATTGGTTTTCAATAAACAATATTTCTTGACTATGAATTATCAGTGGTTATACTCAGATTAGTGAGATATATATGAAAAAATATGATAATACAGAGAGTTATACCAGCATTCTTTATGTATTAGGCTTCCTCTTTTAGTACATTTAATCTTTATACATTGAGAAATGAGTTACATAAGTGCAAAGCTTGCTCAGACTTTTATTTGTATGTACTTACACTATGTAGTGTTCTGCTTTTGATAATTTGAAAACATTTGTTTACCTTCATGGAATATATGACTCAGATGGATACTTTTAGTAGAAAGTGGTTATTTTGATCCTTTGGGAGGAGGGATTATTATGTGCTCTCTGTAATTAGATACAATATTTCTATAAATCAAAATTAATTAATTTCAGGTCTGAAGTACCTGAAGTGCTACAGACAATTATATATATAAAGTGTTCAGGAGATACAAGGTTGCTTGTATTTCTCTTGTTATTCTGTTAAGGTAGAAGGAGTATAGATGAAAATCTGTGCTTTTAATACTGCCCAACGATTGCAGAGAGAACTGTAATTTTATTTCATATCCATTAGTCAGCCACAGTGATGGCTGTCAATACACCAAGATGACAAGGGGCTTTTTTGATGTGATTTAAAGCAGTCTGCAAACTGCAGTGAAGACTTACCAATGGGATCGTGTTAGAGTTGGACAGAGAAATCTACCATTTCTTGGAAGTCTCAGTTGTTGAGTATGTTTAATCATGTGCATTTGCATCAATATTTCTAGAGCAATATATGCTGTATTCATGTTCAGAAAATGAAATTCCAAAGCAAAAAGTGATGTTGTTTTTTTTTTTTGGTAAGACCTGCAAAGGTGATGCTAGGTGATGGCCAAAAATAATCGTAATCATGTAGAGATTAAAGAAGCTGAAACTTTTTAGTTACTGTGTTCTCTAGTGGTGCAGTTAATTACCTTTTGATATATGAAACTTGATCAGTCAGCAGGGTTGAGTTACAGAGATCTATTATATCAGAATTTTAAGTTGTGGGCCAAGGCTTATATTGCTGGATATTTACTTGTCTTCCTAGATTACATACAAAGCTTGGCTACATCATTGGCCGAAGTATATGATAGATCTTGTTTATTCACCCTTAGCCGAAAAAAGTATAGATTTTTAATTATTATTATTTTAATTATTACGGTGAAAACACAGTGCAGATTCTGAGATCCTCTAGAGTAAGGATATACTGGTTTATGAGGGTAAAGCAATAAAATTGTTATATCAGACTTATGTAGAATTTAATGAAGTTTCCTTTTTTGCCATTTAACTTTATTGAAAGTGTCTTCTGTGTGCACCACTACAGATGTAACTTGGTTATGATAAGATTATTTTAAATTATACACAGCTGTGTTGGGGGCCTGTATAAACACTTGTGTTTGAGTCTGCATATGACATGAGGTATGTGTTCTGTTCAGAAGCCATTGCGAAGAATAGAAATTGAAGAAGTTGATGATGATACACCAGATGGTGATTTGCCCGGCACTACTTCTTTAGTCAATAACTGGAGGAATTCACTGAGTGTTGAAACAACAGAGACTCTAGATCAGGATGATCTGTTAGCTACAATAGATATTCCAAAAGCAAAGCAGTTGAAAATAGAAGAAATCAGTGATGCGTCACCATTAAAGTAAGTATAGTAATTCTGATTCTCTTTTTAAAAAGGTAAGTGTAGTTGAAATGTAATCTTCATTTCCAGATGTCTACATGTGATGAGGTATCAAAGATATTTTGGAGAATCTGAATTAAAAAGAAAATGTTGAAAGAAACTGCAGTTATGGCACATCTGCCTCTTTGATTGCGCAGTGGTGGAGCCAAGTATGATCTATTTAGTGTCAGATGGAAAACTCATTCTTACATTGAAAATAAAAATAAATTCATAGTGTTTTCCTGCATGCCATACTCTCTCTTGCTTGTGCACTCCATTTTCCCTAGCTGTGGTTTTTATTTGTAGTGGTTTAGAATAGATTTTGGGCAAAGTTCAAGTATTCTTTGCACACCAGTTGTGTGAGAGAAGAGGAGCAGATGAGTGTCACCACCCTTTCCTCTGCTAAGCATGCAGCTAATAACTTAAGGTTTACTCAGAGTTTCTAAGTTACACTGTATTAGTTAGGCAAACTGAAGTCTGGCTTGCTGAAACTACACTAAAGTATAGAACACTCCTTGCTGAGTGTGGAACTCTACTTGTTGTCCACTGCATTGACACGGTCTCATTCTCTTAATAGTAAGTACTTTTTATGGAACCCTGATTGAAGAATTCATGTGAGAAACACTTCCCCTGCACCCACCTTTTCCAGCTCAGTTAGATGGATTTTAGAAGAAAAAAGTATATTCTTAGCCATTTTATAATGTCTAAAAAATAAATGGACTTAAATGACAACTTATAAGACAAAAAAGAGATCCACTGCTATCAGTGTTGAAACCAGTTTGTTCATTTGACATGTTTATTATTTTTTGCATTATGAAATTGCAATTGGTTTTTTTTTTTTTTAGATGTGTATGGGAGAAACCTACCATAAAATGCAGTTATTTCCGGAAACAAAATAGAGAAAGGCTGAGTAAATTTAAGTACTTGCAGATGTGATGGTGTTTTTTTTAGAAAAGGTGAATCGAATATAAAGCTTCTATTAACTGAAGGGATTTTTAAATATCTGCTTAAGCTAAAACACATTATTTTTAAAAAATGGTTAGATCTCTGTAGGATTTCCTTAAATGTTTTCTTGATTATGTGTTTCAAAATACCTTTGCAGGCTTCCTGTTAGTGTGAAAGGAATTTCATCAACATTGCATCCATCTTCCCCTGCAAGCAAACAGAGAGAAAAAGATATCAGAAGATCATTTATGTCTGCTTCTCCAGTTCCTGCTGTTCCTGCAAACTCTTTCCAGCTTGAGTCTGACTTCAGGAAGTTAAAAGACTGCCCAGAAAACATGTATTTGTACCTGAAGGTATGAAATGTAGAGTATCAACAGTGCTTGGACAGTTCTCCAACTGATGTTGAAGAAACAGTACGCTTAGGTGTAAGAGATAGCTGTGTTTAGAATGTCTTAACAGTGTACCATAGCCCCTTTTTTTTAATGGCCTTCACAAAGTTTGGTCCACATTTGAGTATTTCTTCTCTTGTGCCTGACTTTTCACTCACTTTGAGTACAGTCTCTGCATAAGCTTTTTTTTTTTTTTTTCAAACATAGGCCCTTGTTCTTTAAAGACTTAAATACAGTGGTAACCATGTGAAATTCTAGTTTTTCAAGTGAATGCTTCTAGGGTAATTAGACATAGCAACAATTTTAAACTGAACAAATGCTTGAAACACAGTCAAAACCAACCCAAAAATTGATACTTAATGTCAAATAGTGTGATTTGGGTTTTATTTGCTTCAGCATTGTCCAAGACATTCTTAAAATGGAAATCTAATTGTCATGACTCAGGTGTATTCGTTTTGTCCAAAAATAACACTTTTTTAATTTTTCCAAAGCAAATAGAGCCCTCGCTTTATGCAAAGCTGTTTCAGAAATCCTTAGATCCAGATTTGTTTAACCAGATACTGAAAATTCTACATGATTTCTACATTGAGTAAGTTTAACTCCTTTGTTTTACATTGCCTATTGCTGTTCTGAGGGGTTTGGGGTTTTTTTTTTGACAGCAAGGAGGTTGGTTTTTTATTGTGTGTTTGTTTGGGGTTTTTTTCTCTCTAGTCCCAACCTTGGGCATACAAAATTACTTCCAGCACACAACATTACATGAGCATGATACAGTAATTGGAATGACTCAATTGTTCCTTCATAAGAAACGAAACTTATCTTGAAAATTCAGATAGAAAAGAAGTGAAGAAATAAATACTTTTTACTGTGGGTTGTTGAATCTAGTTCTTCTAAAGAGCACCAGAAACTGGCATTAGACTATATGAAATAACTTTTATTCATATTGCTGTGTATATTCTGTTATCACATATAATTGCACATTGTCTTCTATTTTAACTTTCTAAAGTTGAGAAATTCTGAGAGGTTTGGTTTTATGCTATGCTTATTGTGATGCACTGAGACTTCTAATTATGTGCTAGCATTTTACAGTAGCCTGTGGTAAATGTGTGTTGGAGACTGAAGTTCTGATAGGACAGGACCTGACAAAATATTTTTGAAATTTCTATCCACACTGCCATTTGAGTGCTAAAGTTCATTTTACCTGTCAGAGGCAGTGTACCACTTCTCTGAATTACTCTGCCTGCAAGCACACACTAGAAATGTTTTTAGGGCATTGTTTTATGTAGAAGAGCAAACGTAAATCAATGTTTGCCTTTCCCTTGGTTTCCCTAGAAGTAAAATATCTGTCATATGGATGAAAAATGCCGTCTTCAGACATACTATCCTGCATTTGGTGGTATGACATATAAAGGCTAGGAAGTTGAAATTGTTTGCTGTGAGGTGAAAGTTCTGTCTCCCTCCTGAAGAAGTGTGAAGTTATGGAAGAAAAATAGTTCGTTAGTATTTGTGACAATGTCTGTTTACTGTTGACCAGAAGAATGTAAAATGAACACAATCTAGGGATTTCCTGAATGGATAAAAATTTAGGCAACTGTAATTGGCTCAGCTTTTCACTGAGTTTCTTGTGGCCACAGGTGCTGCTTCCTTTCACACTACCCAATATGTATAAAAATGATGATGTTATGGCCAGGTGTAAGCATTAAATCATGTGATAGGTAATCTGTACAGGACCAGCAGTCAGTTTACATCAGTCTAGGTTTTTATATTTCTTCACTCTTGCTCTGTGGAAGAATGATACTTACATAAAGGTTTCTGGATATTGACTTTTTGCATTGTGAATGGAAGAATGAACAGGAAAGACAAGAAAGATAGGGAATAGGAGAGGCAGAGAAGGGTATTCTGTTTTCTGGTCCTCTAATTTCTTCCTGAATTCTTTAATATTGCTTGCAGTTACTGGATCTTTCTAATCAACAGTAGTTATTTTTATATTTCTAATAATCTTCTTCAGGAAAGAGGAGCCATCACTCATCCTTGAAATCCTCCAGAGGCTCTCTGAATTAAAAAGATTTGATATGGCAGTAATGTTTATGTCAGGCTCAGAGAAAAAAAGTAAGTAATTTGGCAGTGCTTTTTTAAACTTATTTTCTGATACTCTAGAGTCTAACAAAAAATATGTAAAGTTTAGTGCTATTCTTGTTTATTCCATATAATAATCAGTTTAGTTGTCTAGCTTTTTGATTGGTTTAGAAGTTAATATGAGTGTTGTGTAGTTTTTCTTAATCCTTTGATTCCTTATTTATTGTTTAGATTTGAAAACTACAGCTAAATCCTCTTATTTTAATCAGTAATACTGCTGCATTTTATTCTGATAAAATAAGCTTCACTAGCATGTCAGTTTCTAGCTGGTACTGTAAAATATTTATGAATTTGTATGAAATCTTGTATCTGAGATAACAGGTATCCAGATTACACAGTTTCCACAATTTACAACTACTTCTTGACAAATCCTGACTTTTCTGTTGGCAAAAGAATGCAAATGTCTCTAAACCACTTAGTGTGGTTTTCGGTCCTGTTCTTGAGGCATCCGTTATTTTAGTTTGCAATTCAAGTTGACATTGGCTTGAGTTTATGGTTTATAAAAGTGGGGTTTATGTCAAACTTTTTATTTATTTAGCACAGCAGACAGACTATGTAATAATGAGATACTTATAAGCAAAACATTTCTCTGGGATCAAATAATGTTAAATTTACGATCTACAGCTGAGTTTCACTAATAACCCTTATACTTTCAAAATTTTGATATGTGAATTTTGTTAAAATAAAATAACTTATTTAAGTGCAAGTAAATTCCTCTTAAAAATTGCATTCACGCCTTTAACCTAATCTAAGCTTTATCTGCCATCTGGCATTAACTTTGATCTTCTGCATTTAATGGCATAGTGTCAAGATAGTAAACAAAATAAAAACTCTCTGTTGTCAGGATTATACGCTGTTTAAGGATATGTTGTTAGGCAGCTCCTGGGCATCAAAACAAAGTGAGAGTTTCCCTTTGCTGCTTTTGTTCGTCCTCAGCAGTTCTGAAAATGTATTCATACTTCAGCTATATAATCCATAAACCCCTTTCTCTCACCGGGGAAAGAATTGGACTAATTTACCTTAAGAGCATGAATCACAAAAATAACCGTTCATGTTGGGATTTTCTTTTACAGTTACACGGGTGTTATTCAATCATGTGAACCAAATGGGATTAAAAGATGCTTCTGTTGAAGAATTGGAGAAGAAATATGGCATTTTCTCTTAGTAAGATGGCTGATGTGTAAATTTCCATTTCTGCATGTTTTTCATGTGGAAATCAGCTAAGAAATGTATAAAGACTGGAATTTTGTTGCTTTTTATAGATAATGAAACTCTTAAACTTGGTTTAGCCAAATGGCAGGTGCCTGAAGAGATAATTATTTAGTTCTGCAGGTACAGTTGCTTTCCAGGACCTGAAACAATACAAATCTACGTTTTCTTCAGCAGAATATGTTTGCCTGAGAAACGGTTGAGCAGGTTGGCATTCAGGATTTGGACTGTAGATAGAGATCTTTGTTAAAAAGAAAAAAAAATTATAAACATGTCTTTGGTAAGAATAAAATGTTGTATATTAGAAATGTGCATGGTTTTTTATTTTAGAAAATAAACTAAATAAATGTTGAATTGAAGATACTGCATTTTGAAGGAATTTTTTAATTAAGGTGCCAAATCACTCTTCTCTAAAGATCACATCAGAACCTGTACTGTGCAAAGCGAACCTGAGTTATGATGGCAAAAAAATTCCAAAATTTTTACTTGAGTTTACCTAAAAGTGAAGTTTTGGCATTGGCAGCTGAGAACCTTGGAATCTATTCCTGTGAACCTGAACTGTAATTGCAGAATAGAAGGAAGACAAATACTGTAGAATGAAACTAAAAGTTTAATGAAAAACACTTCTCTTCTTTCAAGAATGTTTTTAACATAATCTGGTAAAACTTACCTTTTGGGTCAGTTATTCCTAACCAGGTAAACCCCTTAAGACGACTCAGGAGGCTAAGCAAAATACCTTTCTAGTATGAAGAAGGCAAAAGCATGAAATTAACTGAAATTCTTAGATAAGATCGAGCATTAGACTTAATAAACTGTTTGTACTGTTCACATGACCAGAAGGAGGAAATAATAGCACTTGCCAAATATTCTGTAAGATTTAATTGTAGTATCCAAGTGGTGGTGTCTAAAAATTTGCCTGTGTCTCTAGGTTTGACTGCAGGCTCTTCTATCCTGCAGATACTAATATTCTGCCTGTTTACTTTCATCCTCATTCAGCCCTTGTGCTGTACTGATGCTTCTCTGACTATGGAAGCTTTTAGATATTAATGCTTTTTCAGTAGTTGTGCTGTTTTTAAGAGGAATGATTTAGCAGCTACAGCGTTCAAAAAGACTTCAAACTCCCAACATCGATTAATAGGAAAAGGTATAAATGTTGTCTTCTGTGTAGTCAGTGTTAGAAAAATAATTTTAAAACATAAGAGCTGTGTTATGTCCTAGTTCAGATATAATCCACTTAAAAAAAAAAACTAACTGAGCTAAATCCTTGGGCTTGGTAGCAACTGACAGGAACAGTACTGATACTCAATCCCTAAAATAGTTTCCAGTTAGTCCTGGAACTGAGCACGAGAATAGCCAGTGTTATTGGGGAAATGGAAGAGCCCTTATATAACACTGCTTGCAGATTACCTGCAATATGAATTGTTATTTCTAGGTGTGTCCCAAGTTACTGATAACGGGCTATTTGTTCCCCTTATTGTAAAGCACTTTGGAGAAGGTATCGGGGATACTACTGTAACTAATAGACACCATGCCAGGGGACAGAGGGGTGGTGGAGTACTTAGCAGAGTAATTTCATAGTATAGATTTTGTAGATAATACAGTGTGCCTTCCTATGCACTGTTACAGGTCGTTCAGTGTAGACTAGAGGAGTATGCCTGACTGGGTTATACTAATAGAGCATGTGGTACACTCTCAAAAGCTGCCTTTTGAATGCTGATGGATGAAAACAAATGATTGGAATAGGGACTTTGAAAAATAAAGCAAGCTGATAGAAAGATTTGAAAACTGTAGGCCACGAGTCACCTACAATTCCACCTCATGCAGTGCGCTATGCTTTTAATGAGAATAAGCTGTCATGGTTGGTTTCTGGTCCCACTGCTGCTTTTACAGAGATTTCTGTTCACGATTTGTGCATGTTGAGGAGGGCTGATGAAAAGGAAGTTGTTCAAGCATGTAGAATTTGGTGGAGTGGATGAGTAGACCTGATTCATGTTGCTACTGAACCTAGGCCAGAAGATTTATCTTGCAAATCATATGCTACTGTAGCCTTTTCCTTTTTATTTATAAATGCAACATCTGATGGTGACTTGTTAAGTCCCCGAAGTTACTTTTCAATACATAAAAAACAATGCAAGACAGAAAGCAGAATGCAGGCATTTGAAGAACTGCCAGCTTCACCTGCTCCAGGAGATGGCAGTGTTTTTCCCTTCTAAATTGTTAGAGATTGCCAGATCTCTGAATTAGAGTTTAATGAAACATGGAGAAGATTTCTAGATTTGAAATAAGTCAAGAATCCTTTTTGGCGAGAGAAGTGGATTTTTTTTTCCCCTCTTTTTTTTTTTTTTTAATCCAATATGCTTTACACTGGTTATATTGCTATTGTGTCACAAAAAAAATAATGTAAATACTGTGAGGCAGATAAACAGAGTAGAATACTTATAGCCCTTTGCTATCTTGCACCATTCAAGGTGTCAGAAATCTGAGGTCATGTTTGCTGCAGTGATGGATTCAAACTTGAGTTTTGAATGATTCCTTATCACTATTAAATGTTATGTTTTTCTAGACAACCTTTTAACTTGTCAAGATCATTTTTTAAATTTGAATATTGTCTTTCAGTAGATCTAGGAGACACTCAAATATATTGTCTATTGATTTCATAATCCAGGTTGTTAGAATATTGATGGAATTTATCCTAAGGCATGCTTCTACAGAACATCCTTACAGCTTTCCCTTTTGACAGTAGACTGTGACTTTATTTTTTGCCTTTCCAATAACTAGCTAGCTCTGCATTTGTAAAGTAATAGTTTAATCAGAGCTGTGTTTGTCTTGCTTATAAGAATGTCCTGTGACAGTCACATGACAAGATAAAAATGCTTGATTTACTGGTTTTCGTTACACTACTGTGGAAGAAAGGATTTTAATGTAACTTGTTCTTGGTGGACTTGTGTCAGTTAGTGTGGAAAGCATAGGTGAATATAGTTTGAGTACTTGTTAAAAAAAAAACTTTCAGGATTAAAAATTAATGGTCGTGACTCTGCTCAAGAAGTTTTTGCTGCTTCTCTTCTTACCTGTTGTTCTGTTTAAAAATAGACATTTCAGTTTGCTAATCCTCACATCAACTACTACTATTGCTTTTGAAGCTACTTTTAGAATAATTTTATTAATATAAATTTATATTTATATATTTTATAATTTTAATATTAATATGAGGTTAGCATACCCATTTTTAACATATAGAGTATAAGTCTTTGGGGTCCTGTGAACACTGAAATTCAGGAAACTTATGTTCTAACTCATTCTCCTCTTACTAGGCAGAGAGCTTGCTTTGTCAGTTATGTGGATACAGTTGCTTGTAGTTGCCATCACTAGGGAATACTGAAGTGGAAACAGATATTGAACAGTTCATTACTAATGTCATCAGCTGTCAGTTGTTTTTCTTTCATCTTGCATAACTAACACTTCCCTTGTTTTTTTTCTTTTATTGCTGGTGCACTGACAGAGCAGTCTCTTCTTACTCCTGTCAACTGATGCTCATTTTGTCATCTTCTTTTGGTTCTGTGTTTTCTTATTACTCTTAATAATTCTTAAAACAATCTGTCCTCATTTTAATTACTTACATGCTTTTCTCTTTTGAGATCATTGAAGAGCTCCTTGGTTGGTCCATTTTTACATTTGCTGTCCTCTCTTTCCATTGCCACAATTTGAACTTGTTATCATTTATTTAGTAGCTGTCAACTCTATTGTACCTTTTCCAGCCCTTATATTTTCTTACCATGAAACCTTAATGAGCAGTGCTACAACAGAGGAAGCAGAGAGAAGACAAAGTACATGAAGCTTTCAAGGTTGTATTTAGGTGCTGTATTTAGGCTAGGCAGCTTGAGATTGCTCAACTGTCAGTATTAGAATCTAAAATGTGGAGCACTACATATATATCCTCTTCACCTTCACCTGTGTCCCATCTGGTGGCAATTGTAAGGCACGAGGCTCTACCAGTCTCTTCTGCCGGTAGGTTTTTTCATTTGTTTGTTTTCAGTAAATTGGTGCTTTTCTAGGAATAGCAATAAGGGCTTTAATAAAGCATAGGGCTGCACACTTATTGACTCTCACTTCTCCCCAGATAAGATTAGCCCTGCAGCTTTCTTTTCTAGCAACTGTCAATCAAACTCTTTTCTTTCTGAGATCATAGAGAGCAAATAGTGTTTTGAACTGCATTGTATCACTGCTGCTTTTGCATGATGCTTTTGTAACTTCAGGTGTATTTCTAAGGGTTGTTTTATTCAGAAGACAGCATGACCCTGCAAAATCCCATGTTACTGGTTATCCTTGAGAGAGCAGGAAATTAGCCTGACCTCTCAGGAACACATTCTAAGCTTGAATTTAGTCTTCATTTAATATTGGCACATGCAAGTCTGCCAAATGACCTGGAATTGCAGTAGTGATTTATCTGACCTTATTTTCTTTGCTGGTTAGGCTAAGGGAAGGTACAACTTTCAGAATAAAAGGTGAAATTATATTTTTCACTGTCGTCACATCTCTTAAGCTTGCAGTTCAGATTGATTGCCAGAGTAAAGCTGTGTGGGTTTTACGCAGTGGTCTCTCTTTTTTTTTTTTTTTTTAGTATTTCACATAAACCATTTGCATCAGATCTTCCTTGTTAAATCTCGCTATGTGCTGATTCCCTCTTTCTGAATTTAAGTCTTCATTTTCACTGTGGCCTTTCTGTTTTCCGTCTGGTTCAAAACATCGTATTCTCTACTGCCTTCCCTCTCCTGTCATTAGTTGCAAGCAATTCAATCTCTGAAAATGGCATCTGAAGGCCTCTTAATTTTTAAAAATTTCTGCCCAAAGCCCTTTTTTTCTGAAAGCTCCTTCTAATGACCTTGCTTCTTCAGGCTCCATTTTGTAGAAATATTCCACTGTAATGTCTGACTTTATAAACTGAAGTAAATATAGCATAAAACTCAAACAAATTCCTTTTTTTTCTCATTTTATTTTTCTAGTGTTCTATTCAAATGATTGCTGACTTCAGTTGGGATTGGATGCTCTGAAATCTTTTGCTTTCTTAATAGTAGCTGAAAGTAGTGTTTGTTTTCCAGACTTCATCTTCAAACTTCAGACTTTCCATCTCTCTTCTGACAGTTGCTGCATGAGGTGATAACATAAACCATAAACTTAATTCCTTGTCCCTTCATACCAAGTGTGTCTACCTGGGTTTTGAAGCAAGAAATGTATCATTAGGCATAAATACCATTACATTAGCCAACTACTGAATATACAAAAGTCTTCCTTGTCCTGATGCATGATAAGACATATCAATGTTCTGTATGAACTATTGAAGTCCTGTTTTGTGGCCACTTACTTGAACAGGTCTTCCCTAATGTGCTGAGCAGCAGGTCAGAGTCTGAGGAGATGCACAAAAACCCCTGTGAGAGACTGAAATGTTAATGGTTAAGGACATTTGCAAAAGTAGCAGGTGCTTTGCTGAGTCCGGGTTTGCTTTAGCCACCCCAACCAAAGGGGAGGAGGAGAGTTTTTTGTGTGTGGTGACAAAACATCTGATCCACATAAAACAGAGGGTGACCATGACAAACCAACCTTTGTTCAGCAACAAGCTGGGTTTTGAGCCAGATAAGGCAAAAGTCCAATAAGAAACAAATCCTATGGAGGTGGGATACTGCTTTTTATCATGCCAATGACCTGCCTTACGTAAGTGGCTCAGGTGTAAAAACTCCCCACCCTGGGGAAGTATTGGCTCATTCACATGTAGGCCTAAAGGTATTTATCCCTTCTGATGGGGCATAACTGGCTCAACTACGCTGACAGGAGAGGTGGCTGTCATGTCTTAGAAGGTGTCATAAACTATCAAAGACCCCAAAGTGCCTCCAGGTTCATTTCCGGGGCCTTCCACCAGAGAAGTGGGCATGATCCACAGTGTTGCAACAGACAGTGTAAAACTCCCCCTCCAGGGGAGGTACCTGGTAGTTCCCACCTAAATCTGTATGTATATTAACCCACTGAACTTTGCTTCCTGGGAGAACCCCCAACAGCTCAAGACTGTGACTAAGAAGCAATCAAGTGTCATCGCTGGATCCATGGGTGGTGGTATCTTTCCTCTCTGCTATCTACTGTTATCCTTTCTTTTTCTTTATTTTCTTATGTGATATCTTTAGGCTTTTGTATTGTTGCATTTCTACAGCTAATAACCAAAACAGCTACATCCATACTTTCCATTGCATTTTGTTGTAATTTGCAATTCCATTGCAAATTGTTCTAAAATAAACCAATCATAAACCATATATAAAAACACCACTCATTCAATGTCATTTCACTCTAATCTACCTCAGCGGCAGTCTATTAACAAGAACCTCAGTTACCCTTGCCTTCAGGGGTGGGTTGTAACAACCCCCAGTAAACAGAAACAAACAAAAAAACACCACAGATTTTTTTTTGCTTTTATGTGTATTACAGGAGTGCTTTTACTTCAGATTGCAGGGGCATGTACTCAGCGGCAACTTCCTCCCAAAACAAGCAGCAGTCTGTACAAATATCACCAAAAACAGAGAAGGATTAAATGGTTGACTTGCCCAGCTGTGGTGGCAGAATAGTATTTGACTTGTTAAGTTGAAATCTGATATCTTCCTGGCTATACCAGGCTGAGTACTGAGTTTGACAAGTGGTGCTTGAACTTGGTTTATAATGAATTGCTATTCATTTTTTGGAAAATCAGGAACACTTTGCTGACTTCAGAAAAGTGCACTCCAGAGTCTTCATTTAAAAGTGGAAAAGCTGCCACCTCTTTCTAAAGTAGCCTTACGTCCAGATGTTTGAACTAAGAAATAATGAGATACTGCTGTAGCGGGAGCCTGTGTGTAACACTGCATAGCACATGAGCCTTGAAGACTCCAGTTCTGTCCTTGATGTTAAGATTTCTTTGCATTTTGTGTTTGGATTTTGGTGGTCGTGAAAAGTAGCCAGGCTATTATGGGGTTACCTTTTATTAAATGCAGTATTTAAGTGAAAATGCATGGGTTTTTTTCAACAGATGGGTAAAAACATTTTAGAGACTATTTTCTGTACAATCTGTAATGAAGGACATGAAATAAATACTTAAAAATTTGCCAGATCTCTGAGATTTTCTTCTGCTTCACGTTTTGTTCTTCTGTGGATGAGCTTGTCTGATTCATTAGTAAAGCTGGCATCTCTCACCAAAAATCTGCAAGCATTAATTGAGTTTAAGGAGAACATCATCTTTATTTAAATTTTTATCATTCTTAGACTTTAAAAAGAGAAGAGACCAGCTTCACTGTTTTGCAGCTGTCAAGCTTTGGCTTGATCTTCTGATCTTGCCTGTGTCCCACTTCAAGTTGCACTTGAAACACTGCTGTGAGTGGCTTGATGCTGCCTGAAATTAGGTACAGACCACAGCAAGCAGGGTCTTACTTGGCTGGAACCTTTCTGAGGAGCAACGTCTACTTCATTTCTGTCCTAAATTTCAAATGTGACATCTGGATGAAACAAAGGCTTTTCAGCTTAAATAACTACCTTGTTCAAACTGTAACTGTGTTGTGGCATTTGAAATGCAGTCCTGGGTGAGGCACATGCCTTATGGGTCTGGTACAGAGAGTAAGACCGGTGGCTTGTGGTCAATGGTTTATGGTAGCACAAAGCAAGTAATTTCCCCAGAGGTTTGTAATCTAAATAGACAACATGTAGCACAGTTTCTTCACTGTTAAGAGATGTGGGACTGAATGCCTGGAGAGACTAAGGAGAGAATACCCTCTTTGCAGTAAAACCCTTTCAGTGGATGATCTGAACTAACTTGATTTTCACTGAAGTGGAGCAGAAAAGATAGCTCCTGAGCTGAAGGGGCAAGATGATGAATTTGTTGAGCTGTCGTGGAGGCAGGTCCATCATCTGACACATCACATCATCTGGAATGCAGAAGAGAATGTGTTTTACCAGTGTAGATTGCCATCATGTTCCCAGTGTAATGCATGAACTCAGTGACAGGTGGATGAACAAGAGGAGAAGTGAATTTCCCTTTTGCATGACTAAAAATCAGTGTATTTTCAGTGTTTTCAATATTTCTCTCTACTTCAGTAAAATCTAAAAATTGATTAATACTTTTAATGTGAGATTTGGAGAAGCTATGAACATTAACCCTTTCTTAGTATCTTCCGCTAGCTTACATTTTGCCCTTGTCTTTGTCCTTTCATGCTTTTGCCTGTCACATTCTGGTTTTATGTGAAGCCAGCTGTACTGAGGACAGATTCCTGCAGTCAGTGTTCCCATTATCAGACTTTATTGGAACACCTCTGCCGGTTCAGAAGCAAGGAAATTTGGCTTGGTAAGGTTACATGCTGCATATAGAACACCCAGGCTTTGGCCACATTCGTATCTGGTTTGTGCTGGTAGAGACAGGAAGCCACTCCTACCACACAACCAGAACTCCAGTCTCAAGTCATTTCATAAGGCTTCTTCCTCTAATTACAGTAATGCCAATGGAAAATAACATTATGGGGACCAGCTGCTATGTTCAGAGGCTGACTAGGGGTCTTGTTTCTTCCTCTTCAGCTGCCTGGGGTAACAATATAGGGACCTTCATTTTAAGACTCTCAAACTTTAGGGTCTGATAAAGGAAGTTTGTTTATCATTCCCAGTTACCTAATGCATAAAACAGAGCTTGTTCTAATCCTCATTCCCTTCCCCTGCTGATTCCCTCTATGCTGATACATGCCATCCTTCAGCCTGCCTGTCTTCCCTGTCACTGCCAGTTCCTGGCTGAATGCAGCCTGTGTGTTTGTCAGAGCAAGAGGGACATTTTGAATGGGTGGAATTAAATCAGAATAATAGACCTCAGCAGCATTTTCAGGCACCTCAATGTATTCAACCTCCCTGAGTACAGGATTCCCCCAGGTACAGAAATAAACACTGACAAATTTTAAAACTTAGCAAGTTAGATATTTCCAAACTGATAAGCATCTGTTGGGAGGTTGCCAAAGACATGTGCCAATTAGATTTCTATGTGCCTCTAAATCTCAGGAAAAAGCAGCCACATGATAGAGCCTATGGGAGCAGTGCTACATCCAGTTCTACATTTTTATTACAGCCCATAGGGACACTTGGACTAATCAGTGCTTGCGAAAAGAAGGGAAACAAGGTGATGAAGTGAGGGACAAGACCAACCCCCTCCATCATTATCTTGCGTGATTGTAGTGACTTGCCCTGTGTTGAGAATTTTCCCACTTGTGCATAGCCCTGTACCTCAGGCAAGTTCTACCTAGAAATTAGTTAGCCTGTAAGTTCAAGATTTGGACATTTTTTTGTTTGTTTTCAACTTCATTGGTAATATGGGGCTGTGCTGGTTTTGCATCTCTGTTAGGTTCATGAAGGAGCAAACCAGGTTTGATTAATTTGAAAGTCATGGAAAATTGAAAAGACACCATCACAGAAGGTTTCTTTTTCAAACAGAAGTTGGCTGTCACCCTGCTGACTATAAAATCTTTCTCAAAAAGCTAATTTGCAAATGTTGATTGTTTGTTGGGTTTTTTTTAATTACCATTGAAAGCATTCTGGATTTGCCACCAGTGTCTCAGGCCAAAAATTATTAGAGAGGCTTTCATATGTCATCTATGTCTTGAGAGATATAGGGAGAAATTGATTTCCCTCAGGAAATATTTTTTCAATAGTTCTGCCTGAAGATAGACTGGTATGTGACTTCTTTGTGTTTTTCTTACCCTAGATTCTTATCAATACCCTATTCCCTTGAGAAAATAGCGTATTTCTAATAAATACTCTCTTTCCTATTATTGCAGTCTTTATTTTAGCCTGTCTCTCCCTCCACCTCCCCTATGCTTCCCTTCTGTGCTGGGGCTCTGCCATGATTCTCTTGTTTAGCCAAGCCAGGTCCTGTTACTCCCACCTGCCCCATGGGATCCCATTTAACAATTCCCTGAAGATGCAGCAGTCTGCTTGCCTGGAGTCCAAGGTGTGTTCTGTGCTGCACTCCTTTCTCATCCCTCACAGAATCTTGGACCCCTTTATTGTGTGGTCACTACAACCATGGATATCACCGACAATCACATCCCTAGCTGGCTCTTCCTTTTTTGGTGAATAGCAGATGCTGGAGAGCATTACCTGCCTTGGCCCACCCACTACCTGCTTTTTATATTCTTCTGTGCTTCTTTGGACGTCATGATACAGTCTTGCTCATGACACAAAGCAAAACAAGGTTAGAGCTACAGTGATTTTTCCTCATAATGCTCTTTTATCTGTGAACATAAATAAAAGAAATAAAAGAAAAGCAAAGCAACGAATAGCTTTATAGAATAGTTTCCTCCAAAGGGGTCTTTATGTCAAAGAAAAAATGGAAGATGAGATTAAGCCTGTGTGATTACACCAAAAAGATACTGTGACTTTTTATTTGATTGGTAGACTGTGCTGCAAAAGCCAACATTAAACCTGGTTTAGAAAAATAAACACACAGGGAGGAATGTTTAGTCTGAATAACCTGACTGGCAGCCTCATGATTACATTTTTGGCATGTAGTTTTTCTCTAAATCTTCTTCAAGAGTTATATAAAAACTATTAAAAAAAAAAAAAAAGGCACCAGCAGAAAAACTGACATCATGAAAACAGCAACAAACCCAATAAAGGTAAAACAGGCTGACCACAGTATAGTGTGTCCAAAAGCCCAGACTTTGAAAGTAAATTAGGATAAAAACAAAGTCTGGCTTTTTCCTTTTCAAACTGTTCTACACTCAGCCCTCTTGACTTGTACAACTTGTACTTCTGAGCACAAGTCTTGCTATTTCACATATTTTGTAAGAGGTTTTTTTATCCTAAGACATTAAAATTACTCATGCTGAAGTCATTAATCAAGTCATTTAATAATTCTGTAGTTTAATTATTGAAATTATTGCAATCTACATTTAGCAAATGCAGCAGCATGTTGGGGATTTCCAAGGTATGTTACATGTGTATTCTCAACAGTAGAAGAAACAGTCTTCAGTCTTGTTGGCTCCTCCACGTCAAACAGTGATAGGGAGAGAGGCTTTTTGGAGATTTAACAACCCAAAGAGGATTTGGGACCCAAATTACTGCATCAGATCCTCCTCTTCCTCCCTACCAGGTAAAATGTCTTCAGCTCGTCAATTTCTGCTACTGAATTTTCAGTCAGCTTAAGTTCCTCGCAGTGTGTACATGCAGACCACAAAAACCTGGAAGGATAGAATACTGAAACCAATAGGGCTTGATCTTTTAGCTTAACCATACCTCAAGGGAAAACTTTATGTCCCTACGCCTCCCTGAGATCACAGTGGATGAGCATCAAAATGGAAAATCCTGGTTCAAATCCCTTTCTTCATCCTTATAGGTCAAGCCAGTGCCCTAGAACATCCTGGGCAGTGGGTCCTAAATGCCTCTGAAAATTCAACTTTGCATGGCCTAATTAGATCATTGGATTATTCTGTTTTGAAAAAATGTGGAAGAATATAGTAGAAAACAAAGATACAAAACTTGATCTCTCTCTAGCTGCTGAGAACAAGTTTAATAACTAGTTTATAACCACAGAATTGCTGGATTAATTGCTAGAGTGGCAATCTCCAGCATATGGGTCATATATCATATGTCAAGTCCTATGCTAAAACTCAGGAAAACAAAACATGATGTGATCTGCAGAACATCCCCTTGTCCAATACTAACTGTACCTGTAGCAGCTGATTTTGGTGTGCATGTTGGTTTGTTGGCGTGGGTGAGTATCACACACTCTTTCCCTCCCATCACACTCCCTCTTCCTCCTGTGGAAATAAAACCCAGATTTGGGGAGAAATAAACATACAGTGGCTTCCAGGCAGACAACCAATCTGCGTGGTCAAATCCCAAACTACCAGTTGTGGTAGTCCTGTACTGGAAAACTTAAGTAACTTTCTTAGGAAAATCAGAGACCTCCACTTGCATTGTAGCACAAAGTCCACATTTTCAGGATACATTCCCACATCTCTGTCTTATAAAAGGGAAGGAAGAGGGTTGATGGAAAACTGACAACATGCTGGAGACAACAGTATATGCTGCCCGGTACGTTTTTAGGCACAGTAGGAATACATGCACAGACATAAATTATCAGAGAGAGAAAATGTCTGAGCATCAAAGCCGTGTTCAATGAGTGGGAAAGCCTCAATGCAGCTCAAATATAGCACAGCGAGCAGATGTCTTTACTACCGTAAGCATACTTAGACCTCCCTGGATTCACAGCAACAGCACAGAATTACAGTCTCTTTCATTCAAAAATTGGAGCAAAAATCTATGTCACCAGTCACCCTTTATATAAACCCAGGAGGCTACATCACCCACAGTAAGAGATCTGCACTAAAGACAGAAAGAAACAGGAGAAATTAAAGGAGGAAAGATGCAATTTTCATTCTTTCTTTTGAAGCCAGACTTCCTTATGTGGAAGAATGCAAAATTCCTTGTAACCAAGCTCAGGAGGTATAGACTGATGGGGAGGCTACAATAAGTGAATGTGCCTCAAAAGTAGCAATAACTCACTTGAAGTCTACCAAGTGGCTGGTGTTCCTCAGTGGTTGATACTGAGGCCGCTACTATTCAGTGTTTTCACCAGGACAATGAGGTGGAATGCACAATCAACAAGATCGTGAATGGCATGAAATGGGGATAGCAGTTGATACACCAATGGGCAAAGCTGTTATGTGAAGAGACATCAACAGGCTGGAAGAATGGACTGGCAGGAACCTCATGAAGTTCAGCAAATGACAAATGTAAAACCCCTGAATGGAATAAGCCTACACGACAGCACAGACTCTGCATTGACTGGCTAGAAATCACTTTGCAAAAAAGGACCTGTGAATTGTTGTCCTGATGGGCAACAAATGGAGTCTTAAGTCAACAGTGTGCCCTTGTGGGGAAGAAGGTCAGCCTCATAAGGCATTAACAAGAACGCAGCCAGGGCATCGAGGGATTGACTCTTCATCTCTATTTAGCTGTTATGGGTTTGCATCTGTCCTACTGTGTTTATTTGTGGGCCATAAAGTGCAAGAAACAACAAAAATATGGAGCAAGTTTGACAGAACGACCCCACACTTGTTGGGGCTGGAGCACCTGACCTGTGAGGAGAGGATGAGGGACCTGGGCTGGTTCAGCCTGGAGGAGAGGTGGCTTCAGGGACACTTAACTGCCGCCTTCGGCTGCCAAAAAGGTAGCTGTAGAAAATGTAGACCCATAATCTTTTCCTCGCTTTTCTCTAATAAAGAGCCAATGGACACAAGTTATAACAAGAGAAATTTCAATTACATGTATTGAAAAATATATTCACAATGAAGATGCTCAAACATCAAAGTCAGTTGCCCAGAGTGGTTGTGGAAGCCCCATCCTAAGAGATGCTCAAAAGCTGGCCAGACACAACCTTAAGCAACCTGACACAGCTGAAAAGGTAGCCTGGCTTCGAGGCCTTCAGTGCTCCCTTACAACCTGATTTTTTTCCTATGATTTTATGATTCAGAGAACCCAAGAGAAAATGTAGGCAACAGAAAACCTGAAATCTTTATGTAATGTTCAAAACTTTCCTTGAGAGGCAATTCCTGGGAGGTGGTGAGCCCTGGTGTCTGCTTCCACACCCCATGGCAGAAGGGTCCATGCCTTAATCTCATGAGTTGAATACCAGCCCTACATAATCAGAGATAAGTCCTGTTCCCAGCCTTTGAGCGATCATCTCTTGCCCATAAAAATATCACAACTGTGGATGTTGTTTCTGCAAATAGCTAGTAGGAAAAGCTTTGGGTATGTATGAGGGTGACTGACAGTAATCTCCACCTTACCAAATATATATTGTAAATGCTTGTTCACCTTTTTCTGGAGAGATTTTCACAGCAAATTTCACAATATTTGGTTCCTTAAGCTATGAACCACAAATCAACATCATGTAGTGGTGAATGGTACTACATCCAGCTGGTGGCCAGTCACTTGTGGGATTCCCCAAGGCTCAGTATTGGGACCAGTCCTGTTTAATATTTTTATCAATGATCTGAATGAGGGGATTGAGTGTATCCTTAGTAATTTCATGGATGACACCACATTGGGTGGGAGTGTTGGTCTGCTGGAGGATAGGAAGGCTCTGCAGAGGGATTTGGACAGGCTGGATTCATGAGCCTAGGCCAATTGTATGAGGTTCAATAAGATGAAGTGCTGGGTCCTGCACTTAAACCACAACAACCACATGCAGCACTATAGGCTTGGGGAAGGGTATCAGGAAAGCTGTTGAGTGGAAAAGGACCTGGTGGTGCTGGTCAACAGCGAGCTGAACATGAGCCAGCAGTGTGCCCAGGTGGCCAAGAAGGCCAATGGCATCCTGTCTTGTATCAGAAATAGTGCAACCAGCAGGACCAGGACAGTGGAGTTCTTTTCCAAGCTTAATAATTCCATGATTCTATGACTTCATATCGAGTTTCTGGAAGTTATCACTGCACATCTACCCCCCAGCTGTGAAACAGCTCCCCAGACAGAGTCACAGAAAATTGGGAGGTAAAGGTGTTAATAAATACATAACAGCAACAATCAATATGAATACAAAACAAGGTAGCAGGAGAAGCAGCTACCATGTTTAATCCCTCTTAGGACCCTTCCTCTTGTAGACGTTGTAGGAGAAGCTGTTTAAAAATAATGGTTGGCTTAAAGTTTTGTTGAAAATATTATCTAAAACCTCACTGAGTAGGTCTACTGTGGGCACATTTTGCTTTTTCAACTTTGCCTCAATTCATTGGACTCTTGGATGGACAGATAGTGGAAAAAATTTCAAATAAAACCCAGTGTTGATTTAATATGAGAAACTACTATTAACTCTTATGAACAGGACACTAACATAAATTCTTCATGGTAATGTAATTTAAAACAATTTTCATTCCTATTTTAAAGCTGAATTTCTGGAAAACAATATTGAGGTATGAAATATTCCCATTTTATGATGATTCTGAAAGTATACAATTAGATTTTTCTGGTAGATTTACTGTTTTTAATTAGACTCAAAAGTGCAGACTAAAGTCATAGTTATAAAAAAATGTTATATTTTCATTAATATTTTAACAGAGGCATCTGAAGCAGTAATTTTGCCCAGAAGAATAGGTCAAGTCTCTGAATATTTGATTTCAAATGCTAAATAGAACCAAAAATATTGACTTAAATATAAAGTCTCAAGTGTATCAACTAGGTAATGCCTTGAAGAAATATACTGGTGTGGGACAACAGCAAAACAAAAGAACCAATTTTGATACTTTTATTAGACTGTTAGCAACAAATATATGGAATTCCTACTAAATGCCTGAAGTCAGGCCTGTCTGACAATTTCTTTTTGTAATTTAAATAAAAATATGTGATTAATGTAGCATTTCCTAAATGGATATTAAAACTACTTCATCTTTTTGATTAATCTCTTAGGCATACACTGCAGTTTGCATTGAAAAAAAAACAGGTATTAATTTACTGGACCAAGAGTACATCCCACTCCTAGTTAAAATGCATACTCTGTGCACATCCATTGGTTGTAACACATTGTGAAGAGAGGAAATGGTTCTGAGTTGCACTAGTAGCAAAAATATCCAGTCTCTTTCTCCCCTTACCCATCATTACTTGTCACACCTCTAAAAATGCATATGGAGTTGTGGGTAAAATTTAGCCTGCCAACTCAATATGAAAAATAATCAGAGGACTTTCACTTATTGCTGCATGAATTGGTTTTCCAGTCTCTATTTACATCATAAACAATATAAATTCCAGCTGAGTTTTGCTCATTTTTTTTTTTAAGTATATTGAGCATTTGAAGACCTTTATAAAGAAGCCAGTCACCAAGTACGAGTGCGTGCAGCACAACCCAAAAGTACTACCTTGTCCCCTGAAACAGCGTTACTGTGACACTCTGATCCAGGCAGTCAGAGGTAGCTGCCAGCTTTCTCTCGGCAAGGCTGAGAGTTGGCTTAAGTATCTATCTCTGTCTTGTTCATCATGACATAAACATGCCCATCATCACACCTGGCTGGAGTTGGGTTCTCACAGTTTTCTCACAAGGTTGCACCTCACTCCAGCCACTCTCAGCCACTGAGTCTGCAGCTGTGTGGCTCAGGACTGCTGGTGTTTTTCCTATCACCCCATGACATATCCCATATACAGGAAACTTGATTTATATTTCCAGTCCCTGTATCAAGACTGATAATTGTATTCAGATAGAGCAGATCACAGTAAGGCATCTGGATGTGATCCAGAGATGGCAGGAGAGGGAGAACTGCCTGCTCTAAATATGGTTTCTAAATTCCAGTTCATCACTTAAAGGGGCAGTACCCAAGTTTTAGCTGGGTTACGGTTTAACTTACAGACATTATTAGTTTTTTTTCTGGTAGGTTAGTGAGCTCTTCAGGACCTCTGATTTTCTTCTCCCTAACGTGCTCATTGCTGATGTTTAAACTGCCTTGGCAAGTTTGGTGAGCTTGACAGACTTCTATAGTACAACATCTTTTCCACAGCATTTTGATATTTAACATATAGATTTAATTATCAGGGAACATAGAATCATTTAGGTTGGAAAATACCATTGACATAATTGAGTCTACTGTGTGAGAACATAAGATGAGAAATAAAGTAAGATGTAAAGCTTAAAGCATATTTGATTTCATAAAGTCTTAAAAGCCTCAGGATTAGTGTGAAGCCTATCTTTTAAATACTTCTCTCTGTCCACTCGGTGCACATCAGTGTAATGCTTGGGCTAACATATATCATTGGACATTGTACCTTTAATCTATGCTGTATGTTGAGCTTATCTCCCACACCAAAAACCAACATTGTGTTTCTTCAGGTGGCGTTAGCTCCCAGCACCCCCCTCTGGCAGGTGCCCACACCAAGCTGCAGGGCAGGACAAGAAGTCCTGTGTTAGCAGAGACCAGGCAAATACCACAAAGTTGTAGCACTGACTCTGCATCTCAGACTATCATCTTCACTGGCAAGAACAGCCAGTTGGCACGGACACAGTTTTCTGACTAAAATCTTTCTGGCTGCACAGTGCCATATGGATGTGTATGTGTTGATCTGCCCTAGGGATGACTGGGGTGTTCCTGAATAGGTGCTTCTGGGTTCAGGAGGTGGTCCAAAAAGGAGCAGCCGTGCTCAGTCCAGAGCTCGATTTGGAGTGCTCTTGACAAGTGGAAGTTGCTACGAGAAATCCATTATCATCCATGATTTGTTTGGCTTCTTTCTGTGTCTTCCTTGGGAGCACCGCAAAAGCTAAAATTCTGTTTACATATCTCTGTTCCTCCTTGGCAGTCTCCTTATTCTTTTGTAAACTAACTCAGTGTGGCACAAAAATGGTATGATGCAGGAGCATGTCTAATAACCCTAACTTTGCCTATCCACAAAACAAGCAATATAACAAATGGCAATATTTTCTTCTGTCTCTTTTTTTTGAAAATAGTACTGGAAAATCACATACATTCTCTGCTTCAGTTAAACAACATATGGATGCCATCAAGACAGCAGTTTGCTGGTATCTCTGCTAGCATCAGTCTTTTTCTAGTCAGGGCTTATCATGTAGTGCCTGGAAAAGGACAGATGGGATAGACAGGGTTGATAGGGAACCTCAAGAACCACAGAAAAGATTAAGAAGAGTTTTCCCTTCTGACCTCTTCTCCTCCATTTGAAGGTTTGGGTTCATCACCCTGAGCTTTTCTCAGACCCAGATGCCTATAGCACTTCTCCCACAATACATGCCAAAGACAAACACATAGTCTTTTAATGGCTGGAGCAGCTTAAAAAGGAGAGGAAGTTAAAATCTTTCCTTTGGCCTGTGAGGCAGGCATTGAAAATAATCTCTCTCATACTTTCCAGGTCAATGTCCTAGTTGTTGTCTGTTTCCTCTCCTTTCATTTAACAAGGTTAAGTTAGTCTGTTCAAAATGGGATCCAGTTAAAAAAAAGAGACTAGGAACCTCTTTCTCTACCCTGATTATCAGGGTAGCTAATAGTTCAATGACCAGATGAGATAGAGAAACTGAGTTTCCACAGAGAAAACAGGGAGTAGTCTAGAGATTTCATGTGTTGTGTGACTGCTCTCACTAGAGAGCAATTGGACTCAAAAAAAAAAAAAAAAAAAAAAAGATGCATCTTTGCATAATTCCCATCCTGGTTGGACCTTTTCTCCAGTCAGATGATTCACTCCACCCTGACCAGCCTTGAACACTGAATATATTTGTTCAAGTCTTCTTCACAAGAGCAAATTTCTCCATATGCTTAGTGCTATAATACAGTAAGGATCAAAAAAATCTCACTGAAGGAAAACCATTCATGAGAGTATTTTCAAGAAACATTCTGCTGTCATCATGCTATCCTCATTTTTAGGTCTGAAGTGTGTGAGAAAGGCGGAGCAGTTCTGTTTAATTAAAATAACATAATTTTGGAACAGCAGACATAGATCAAGCAATAAATAGTATAAAAATAAACCAGATGACAAAACAAGAGAACAGGCTCATATTTGTCACCAAATCTGATTTGTACCTTTACTTGTAGTTTAACCTTTTTAAGTGTTTTTGCACTGCTGTTATATGGGATGGATGATATCAGATCACTTCATGAGCAATTTTCGCACTACACAGCGTCATAAACAGCTCCCAAAACATATCAGAGAGATGCATCTTCTTTATATTATTTTCATGTCAAAATTAATTCTTGCAAAAATAAATTGTTAAGGGAGCCTTACAGAAATAATTCTGAAATAGTGTGCTGTGAAAACTGTAATCTTATTTCCTTAAATTAACTGTTAGCTTTTTAAAAAATCAGCATTTTCTTCTAGATGGGGAATCTGCAATGATGGCCAAAAACACCTAAGCAATTCCACAGTCATTTCTTTGACTTCTTGAAAGTTGTTTTTATCCCTCATATTGCAATTTCTTTAGCATACAATGGAAGGAGTAAATGTCATTCCTGAGTTATTCCCCACACCGTAGAATTTTTAATTGTCTCAGTGGGAGCAGGTTTGCTTTCAAGTAATGTATTTCTGTGCCAACACAAACTATATTTGGATATTGCTCTTGTAAATTGTGAGAGATGAAACCAGAAAACTTTACATGTGATACCCAACTTCTTCCAGTCAGATCACCGGATCTACCAAACTGCTAAAAAAATGCAGCCGACATTCATGTTACCCTTGTGAGTATCAAAATTGATAGGATGGAGAACTTATTTCTAAAGGACTTCAGATAATGGGAGATTTCAATCAGTCCAGAAGCTATTAGACTAAGTTGTCTTTCAGCAGAAACATTTCACTGTACACAAAGCAGCCTCTGAAACTCTTCAGCCTACAGAATGGCATGTTCATACAGCCCATAAGAAGCTTTGATTTAATTATGTGGGCTGACAGTCAGGAGCTACACACACGGTTCACTTGTTGCCATAGAGGTTGCATGACTGCAAGAGGAGCTGGTGAGTAAACAGGCACAGTATGCAGCCATCTCGCTTTAACCTGCCTGTGTGTGTCCAAATCAACACCCACACTCACAGAAAGAAGGCGAAAAGAAGAAGAAAAATAGCTTTTTTAGAATGAGATCCTTAGTTATTTCCCATCTGGTAGGAAATGCCTAGCACCATGCAAGACCTGATGGCACTTCTGTGCAACTTTGTGGTTGTTTTCACAGTGAGTGAAGTCAGCATGCGGGCTGGATTGCATCTATTCTGATATGTTATGACATAAACTCACTGAAAAAAGAAATAGAGAGCCACTATTTAACAGAGGGATTGGTCTAATGGAAGACTTTTTGCTTAAAATTTTGGTTTTAACTCTTGTGTTCCCACTATGTGTATCAGCTGGGCAAGATATGTCTTCATGCAAAATCCTAGCCCTGTCCAGCCAAACATATCGTCATCTCTTCTGCTGTGATTTATTTTAACTGCTTTGTGTCAATATTAAACAAGCTCCTTAACACTGTTGCAGTAAGTGAAGATGTGATTAAGAAAACGGCAGTTTTTTCCCTAATATGCTGTCATTACCTAAAAAATCTGTAAAAGTTGTGTTATTGCTTTCATGCAATTTAAGATACCGTAATATACACATTATTTGATATTTAAATCTTCCTCTAGCTTTTATAAGTGCATTTGTCAGATTACAACTTAAAAATTCTATTTACTGTGAAGAAAGTTAATTGCACTTCACTGAAATCTTGAAATTAATGGAGTCATTTTTCTGAAACTTTACTACTTTATCAGTTATTTGTCTTTATTCATGAAACCTGAGTATAGTCAGGTAATTTTATTTTTAAACCTTCAACCTCTGAAAATTAGTCATTTCATACACCCCCTTCTGTCTCACGTAACATATATTAGCTTCTTAAGAGAATAATCCTGTTAAGAATACCTCCTAATATCACCCAAATTCATTTCCTACATTTGTTTATAACAATGTTGGGAGAATTAAGTTTTAAATATGTGACTATGTGTCTAGTCTAAATATGACTAAGAAATGGCACACATTTACATAGCCACAAGATACATGATACATTTCTTCTTTGATGTAAGAAACGTGCCTGAGAAGAGAAAGCCATGAAATACTAACTGCAAACTTTACAGACCCAAAAATTAGATGGCTACATTACTGTTTTGATTTTGAAAGAGTAAGTTAAATTAGCTAACAAGGAAAAATTACCCTTTGCTGACAGATGCAAGTCAGTACAAAACTAACATTATTTTCCTTCTTTTTCTTTTTAAGAAAAGAGACAAGGCTAAGCCCTCTCTTTAACCTTCTGGACCCTTAGAAATATCAGTTGTTATATGAGCTGTTTCACAATGATACTTCTGTTGGTAGAGCTTCCAGTAGGAACTTCTCAAGGGAAAGCAACACACCTTGCATCTATGCTCCTGATTGTCCAGGAATGGTAATCAAGTACAGCATTTCCAAAGTGGATCGCTTTTTTGTTTTTCCTTTGTGGGTTTTGTTTTGTCCTTTGAGAACTGTATACCACTTCAGGTGAAAATAAAACAAAATTCACTTTGCTGTGTCTGAGGGATGGTGAAGTGTAAGAAAAGTTCGTTTATTTTGAGTAAGATTCAGAAACCTGAATGGGAGCTGGGCAGAGTCTATCAGTTTAAAACTCCACACTCATTTCAGGGGTGAAAGTTATGGTTATGTTGCTAAATAGTATAGACTGGAGACTGTTGTTTACTATGCAGCCAGATGATACTGGAATGTGACAGCTAAATTCCCTTCCTCCACAGTAGCCCAGCTACAGAAAGGCTGCCATTGCCAGCTCCATTTGATGCTGTCTTGGGACAAGGTAAGTCACCATGTGTGCACCAAAACCATGCCAGCAGCACTGTCTGACAACACCTCCTCCTTGCTGCTATTTTACTAAAGCAGATTTATAGATGCAGTCCTACAGATCCAAGCTACAGGACTGGCCCTAAGCTCTTCTCATGGTAATATAAATCCTACTTCCAGAAACCAACATAGCATCTTACTGGGAATTTTATTAGGTGATAGGATGGGAAAATGTCAAGTAACCAGGGTAGTTGTCAGATCTGTTTTCTATTCTTCTAATTTCTCTTTCGAATGAAAGTCTTATCTCTTAATAAAACATCACTTATCCTGCCTATACGCATAAGGATCACTCAGCAAAAGAAGGGTAGAGTGTACCTGGAAAAGTTATTTCTGCCTTTGAAACATTAGGATTTGGAGATGGATGACTTATCAAGAAACTATTTTTTTCAACTTCTTTTATTTCTTGTCTAAGTCCACAATTCCAGTTGCTAGCAAAAGATGCATTAATGATATTGCACCAAAAAAAAGAAGACTGACTTTCAAATTCTATTTCTTTTGTACCCTGAAAACAATGTGTTTCTTTTAAAAGAAGCTCATTTTCACTTCAGTTTCTTGAATTGCATAAATTGCTTTATTATAAAGGAAACGACAACACTTTGATCATGAAAGGTGATTATCTGTGAGAAGCTCTATATAAACTCAAAGGTTACATTTTGAGATGTCCAGGTTGCAACCACTGTTGTATGCCTTCTGTAAGCAGGCATGTAAGTACAGAAAGTGTTTCTACACCCTTACTGAAGAGGTGATGCATTCTGAAGGAGGGCTACTAGGAGAATGACAGACATGAAAATTATGTATTCTAAAAAGTGCTGCAAATTATGAACTGGCAATATGCACTGGACAAAGTTTGCTTGGTACAATACAATCAACATAAAAAATTGGGTTCTATTAATCCACAGGAAAAATTTGATTTTTTTAGAGTCAAAATATTTTATTCAATATTTTTGATGCTGAATTTAAAAAACATGTTTAATTAAATTTAACTAGATACAATGATGAAAAATTCAAAAGATATTTCAATTATTCCAGAATAGAAAACTAATTTTTAACCTGAACATTATTTTTTGGGGAACAGGGAGAAAAGAGAAGACAATTTATAAGCAAAAGATAAGAAATCTCTTCATGTTAACGGATTGTTCCTCTGTTTCACCATTGATTAAATAATAAAATAAAATTTTACATTACTGGGTCTGGTAATGAGCCTAAGTCATGCTATTTCCAAGAATAATGAAGGAGAGCAACTCCTGGTCCTTAATCAAGACAAACCTTGCTTTGTTCATGTAAATCTGTATTGATTTTTACTCTAATCTGTGGCAAAAATAGTTAAAGATCAATCACATCCTGAGATATATTCCTATTATCACTTACTTTAAAATGAGTGTAAGATAATGTTTAATTTTTATTTCCATATGTATTTAGTATATTTGTGTACTTATTTAAGCCATACAGTCATTATTATAGTGCTTTAAAAATGAAAGAATTAAGATCTTGTGGTCATGAACGTAAGTTGCAAAATAAACCAAGAGGGTAAATAAATTTATGTTGATAGACTTTTGGATTAAATTAATCTTGCTAAAAGCGCTAGATGCAAAAAAGACAAAAAACTAACTGTCAGCATCAGTGGTGCTAGTGATTCAAAGAAATCTGTAATATGTAAAGCACACTTTTATTACGGTCAGGAGATGCAGAGGGGTTTCACCCCCCCATGCATTCTGCTGAGAAAAGAAACACAACAGCTTTTTATACATTTGGAAAGGATGAGTTTCAAAAATTATCTATCATATACACTCTTTGAGAATTGGTACAAAGTCTGCCTTATCTAAATAGACATTCGGTTACCTATCCCCTGTTTTTATTATTATGGAGTAGTTACATAAAGCTTTATCATTTCAAGCAGTTGTTTTCCCCACCCCTCTCCTATCTCTCTTGCAATGCTATGTGCTAAAAGCCTTTCTTTTCCCGCTTTCCCTGTCAGTCCCCTATCTTATTTGTTTATGTGAGTTAGTTCCCCTTTATCTTAACTGCCCAAAACTGTGCAGGTTTCTATTTGCAAGTGGTTACAATTTGCAAAGTCATATTTCATCCTAATTTTCAACTAATATGGCTAAATTTTTATTTTATTTTGTTTTGTCTTTATTTCACTAGGTGAATGCTTGACTTACTGATTACAATGAACCACTGGTGATAGTGGTTTTCTTGAAAATTTTTTGTTCTTGAATTATTCTTCCATGTTGAAAATGCTGTTTGGGTGGCATATTTCATATGCAATTATTTTGTCTACTGGTATAGAGCTCATTTGCCCCAGGAAAACATCTCTAATTGTAAGTTGGGTTTTTTGTAGTATGTAAGTAATTTTTCTATAAATCATAATGACTGGACTGATATTGGTGGGTTTTATTTTTAAAGCTTTACACAATGTCTAATTTCTCTCCATTATTCATAATTTTTGATCCACGAACCTTCTTCTAATTGCCAGTGAATGTCATTTGCAATCTCATAGGGCTTTATAAATAATAAGTCTGGAAAATCAGCAGCTCTTTAGCTAGTGGAAGTCATGAAATGTTCAAGACATACCAGAGATTCACAAAATGACACATGAATAAACACTCATAACATGAAAAAACCTTTAATAAGACCTAGCTGAGCTGCATGAATATAATCAACAACCTCCCACTGCTAACAATACTTAGTTTGAAAGACCTTCCAAGTATATGACTTTGTCATATCATACGTTCAATTCAAGTAATTGGAAAAGAAACAAAAATATGAATACTTATCAAGAGACTTACTGGATGTGGCTGTTATGTTCTTAATAGTACTTTAAAAAAAAGAAATTAAAAGCTATTAATATTTTCAATATTTGGAAAACAGCATGTCTTTCTTCGCAGATTTTGCCTTCTCTTCTATGCCAGCTAGGTCTTATTACTGTTGTGCAAATCCCCAGGAATAGTTTGGAAAAGAAAGAGTGGGGAAGATTGATGTTTCACTGGCTCTGTGTTTCTGAAAGCCATTTTGTCACATCTTAGTATAGAAGGATTGTTATGCTCCATAAAGCACATATTGCTTTATCTTACTGTCTCCCATGTAAGAACTGGCTGCACGATCAGGGGAGACTGAGGTATCTAAGACCCAGTCAAAATGGTAGCAGACTCAGACCTGATATTTTGGCCTGGAGTATTTTTGTATCTGAACCACATTCACAAGAGTTTCTAGTTCTCCAGTCTAATTTATCCCATTGCTAACTCTCATAGCTTAACTTCTCCTTAACACTTCTGGGGTGAGAAAAAGGTTTGAACCAAGTGTTTTTGAGGAGCAGTCAATCATTATAAAGAAGAGGCAAGGAGTAATGGCAGAAACCTGAAGAAATCTATTCCAAAAATGTTTGTCTCCTCTTCCCATGCATCCTTCCTAGTGATGAGCTAGCTTTGACGGACTTAGTTCCGGGTTTCACTTTGCACTTCTGCAACCCTCTCTTGTGTCGCTTTGCTCAGTCTCAAAGGACCCTGAGGGAGCCTGTGAAAGAGCTGTGTGCTAAGAGACTCTGAAAGCGAGATATGCACAAATTCATAGAGTAAAGCAATTGTTGGTTATCACTCCCAAAGGCTATAACTCTAAGCTTTAGCATGCTCACCACCCTGAAGAGACACCTGAAGAGGATTTTTCATTCAGAAGGTGTCAGTCAGGAAGGAAAGAGGCCAGCCAGGGCCAGGGCCTCTGCCGCTGGATTTGATCTTGCATACTCATAAGCTGCCATCTGCTTCTGAGTCCACCTTTCTCCCTTTAGGGTTTTAGAATCACAGAATATTAGATTTTTTTCTATCTTGGCATTTTTTTCTATTGAAAATGTCAGCTGCCCACAAACATCCCACTCCCCACCTCCCCATCTATCTGTAATTTTGCCCTTCTTATTTTGTATGGTTCTCTATACAGGCTTTTTTATGGACTTTTCCAGAACTTAGCTACTTGCTTAGAAGTCTGGGGCAAATTTTTACAATGTGGATATGTCAGAAATAGTCTTGAACCACAGGAAGACAGGCAGTGGAACCCATGGTGGGGATGGTCACAGAACAAGGGGGTTATGTTTCTCTTCCAGTGTGTTAAGCTAATTGAGGATTCAGAAGTTCTTCTTCTGCTGAACAAGATATCTTACTTCACTAGCAAGTGTCTTGCAGGAAGATAATCTGTGCTCTGTTTTTGCTTCCGAGTGTAACTGAGAATAAGTATTTCTCTATACTATTAATGGTGCAGTTTGGTCCTAAGTATATGTCAGAAATCTAGATGCATTTCTGCTATCACCCTGACCCTAGAATTTGAGAATAGTTGCACTATTCTTTGGACTGGTTGCCCACTTTCCAGTTTCTGATATATTTCAAGACAACGCCCCAATTTTCTTGTTCCAAACTGACACCATGACTCTCTCATGTGACAGCTTTCACAGATGCTTTCCTGCAAATACATTAAAACAGGTCTTATTGAAATCTCTAAGGGGAAAAAAGAATGACCCTGAAGAAAACAGGGTCACAAACAGAAAACACCCTACTTGTTTTATAATGACACAAGTGCTTGTACATTTTCTCATTCAAAATCTAATCACAGCACTTTGTGTCAGTCATGGAAGACTACTTGAGGTGGATTCAAAATACCACCTGCCCACCTACTCAGCATTTAAATTTACTTTGTGCTGTGCATGGGAGTACAAAATAAATGGGTATTAAGTTAGTATTTTAATGGCTCTGGGGTCTGTAACAGACACAAAGGAATCTCACTGTCTTTGCATATGGTGTCACATATATGTTGAACAGAAACACTCAAGAGTCATCAAAATGTTCTTTCCTTTCTGTGCAACTGACTGTGGAAGCTTCCACATTATGCAAAAATGTTGATTTAGTATCCACGCTATTCATCACTCACAAAAGGGTTTGATAAGTTTACTGACATGCATAGAAAGATTTCCATTTTCTTCAAGAGGTAAGCATCAATATTGCTAAGTAATGACTAGTTTGAGAAAAAAATGGCTACCAATGACAACTGGAGTATTTCTGAAGCTGAAGTCCGTTCTTGACAGAAATCGATTACTTCTAAACCAATTATGATAAATAAAAAATACTGAATTCAGAAAATGGAGATGTTGTTAGCCTGACGTGGCTCACAAAACTGGAACATTTAATTCAAGGAAGTAATACACAACAAAAGAAATTACCCTTCTGTGAATCAATTGCAATTACATGTACAGTTCTCTACAATGCTAATCAATTGCTAAGGAATTAAATATAAAATATTGTGCTTTTTACAAAGGGACACTTTCATCAGTATTCAAGCAGAAACTTTCTGGAAATAACTAGTAATTTCTAGGTAGGTCTGAATCAAAGCCTCTGAATACCACCAAATTTTGACTAAAGCCATTGTGAATATTATCTCCCTTCCTCAGGGAACAATCCTGTCTGTCTTTGCATTTTGAAGCTCTCTTCTCTGTCTTCAAATTAGTTTAATTAGCTCCTGCAAACCAAAGATAAAATGAGTTGCAGAGCTGTCTCATCAAGAAGAAACTTTGGTCAATTTAGGTCATTAAGACCATATCAAACTTTCTCATTACTGCTGTTCTCAGAGTCTAGATATTAAGGGAGCAGGAGGAATTGTTTCAACTTTAGGATATAACGGTAAGGCTGTAAATCAAGGAAATGAGTCCACATCAACTGAAATATACCAACATTGTTCATCATTTGGAGCCTGAAGTGGGGTTCCTAGACTCTCTGTGCTATCACACAAAGAAAATCAGGGACCTAAGATTGGGTGTCAACATATTCTTTTCAAAGTATTGGAAAAATCCTACCTAGTTTGTATGTGAGGCTTTTCAGGATATTTTTTGACGTTAGCTTGATCCTTCTCTGCAGAGCGTTTTTATTACAGATTGTGCAGGCTCTGGAGTAAAAAATCTTTCGTCATATCTTTGGTCAGACTGTTATTTCACAGTACCTGGACACACTTAAATAACAGCCAGAGAAACATAGAGTAATTTAGATCTAGAAATAGCAGAGCTGCCGTGGTAGGGTACTGTATCTGAGCAGTTAAACTGCGTTACATAGTGTGTGCCATGCATGAAGAACTATTGTGAACACCTTGAACTATTGTGAACACCTTGAGTATTGTGTTCAGTTCTGGGCCCCTCAGTTCAGAAAGGATATTGAGGTGCTGGAGCGGGTCCAGAGAAGAGCAACAAGGCTGGTGAAGGGACTCGAGCATAAGTCCTATGGGGAGAGGCTGAGGGAGCTGGGGTTGTTTAGCCTGGAGAAGAGGAGGCTCAGAGGTGACCTCATCGCCGTCTATAACTACCTGAAGGGAAGTTCTAGCCAGGTGGGGGTTGGTCTCTTCTCTCAGGCACTCAGCAATAGGACAAGGGGGCACGGGCTTAAGCTCCGCCAGGGGAAATTTAAGTTGGATATCAGGAGAAAATTCTTTACAGAGAGAGTAATCAGGCATTGGAATGGGCTGCCCAGAGAGGTGGTGGATTCACCATCCCTGGAGATTTTTAAGCGCAGATTGGACGTGGCACTGAGTGCCATGATCTAGTAAATGGACTGGATTTGGACCAAGGGTTGGACTCGATGATCTCGGAGGTCTTTTCCAACCCAATCGATTCTATGATTCTATGATTCTATGATTCTAACTAGACCTAGTAAAAATGACTCTTAAGAAATACTAGACTAGGCATCTAGCTTTCAGATGGCTAAAGTTAAGGTAGAATTTATCCCAACTTGATTATCAACTCCAAAATTACAATCCTAACCTACATACTAGATTCAAAATTATAGTCCTTGGTGTCCTAACTAAAGGCACTGGGAACCTCACCTTGCACCAAGAAGTTCTGTGAGCATCTTGAGGCTATGACTGCTCTCTCTGAGCAAGTGAGACACCCAGTTGCCATATCACCTGAAACTGATCCCCATGACAGGTCCAGGGCAGTGCACAAAAGTACTAAGCACCATACATCATGTTACAGAGACTTTGTTTCAGAAATACTGCAGTTCCACCAATAATTACAACAAAAATTATGGCACTTGGAAAGAAAAATAGTTAACCATGGAAAGCATGTCATAGTTTCTGAGTCTGCTCTCCGATGTGCAAGGGTGTTTTTTATGGGAAATAAACATCGGATTTACTTTTGCCGATTGAAGGCTGAAAAGGACTTGTCAGTGACAGAGTACACTCTGTATTTTATGTTCTTAGTATAATAAAGTAGAAAGGGAAAGCTAATGCAGGAAGCATGTGCTGGCAACAAGACGTATTCATGGGAGAGAGAAAAGATGAAGATTCAGCCTCTTTCTAGAAGACGTCTACCTGACAGTTCTACATCAGTGAATCATAAGGAGATTTGAAAATTTGAAGCCCTGATATGGAGAATGCTTGCACTTCTCGACAGTGTTCAAGAACAAGGCCTATGTTTTCATTCAGAAGCTAATGCAGCTGCTGTACCACTGCAGTTTCCCTTCCTCTGTCCACAGTGTAACTGTGTCCAACTCTTGCTTCAAAGGGATTTAGCCATCAGCCAACTGCTCTGATCTTCTCAGGGGATTGAAGAATGATCTTTGCACTGTTTGCATTTCATTTTGGAGCAGTGGTGATCCTGCTAAACATGCCCTGTCACTAAGTCAGAGAGGCAACACGTGAATTGTCTGGGGGGAATTTGCTCTGAGCATTGTCAAAGCATGGGATTAACCTTGCAGGTTAATCCCATGCTTTGGGATCCTTGTAGGACTCTGTTTAATTCAAATTTTGTTTGTGTTTCATGTTCAGACAAAACACAGGAACAAAGGCAACCCATCTGTAAGAGCTGAAGGCTTATCTGACTGTTTTGATCTCAGATTACACCACAGGGCTCACTTGATTTTTCCTCACAACAAAAACCAGCCAAGTCTGGCTCAGTCGCAACCCTTGGCCAGGATGAGAATTGTGGGCCTTGATAAATCCCCACTGGACCTGCCCTTATTTTCAGTTTCTTTTTATCCTACATATTTTGATACCTTCGGCAGTCTTGTCTTCTTAATGACCTCGTGTCTTCTTTCGTCTTGGTACAAAGTGCATTTGCTCCCTTCCTCTCCCTCCCACCGGTGCACAGGGTAGCCCACTCACCTTGCTTGCCCCTCTACAGGCCACCTGTGCATCACCCTACCCTGGGTGCCCTCTCATGGAGCAGCCCCTGCCCACTCAGCCCTTATTCTCCAGACCTTCTCCACAGTCCACTGTCCTTGCATGCCCCTCAAGTTGTCAGTTTAACTTAGAGCCCACCCACCCCAAACTGGGCTCCACAATCACCTGTTCATATCTGTCTTCCAGTTGCTCCATTTTCTCACCCTGACATTCTGCCGGTCACCAAGAGATGGGACATCCTGTCATCTGAGAGGAGAGGAGAATGGTGAGCTGTATGTTTGAAGAATCCCTCAGAGCCATCCTCCACTTGCACCTCAGGCTTTGGGTGGCACATATAGGAATTTCCTTTATAGCTAGGTGGGCATGGGAAAATCCCCCTCACTGTGGACTCATGAGCCTTTTGTGGCAAAAAGTAGATGGTGTCATACTTGTGCCCCAAGAGCTTCAGGTCACTCCTGAAGACCTTAGTCTGCCCACTCCTCCAGATCCTCTTGCTGAAGCTTTTACTGCACGTGAATCCTCATCTCTTCCTCTGTCAGAGTCCCAAACAACCCACTTCACCTTCTCATCCTGGCCCTGTCCATGTTGCCTATTCCCACCACCTAGACGACGAAACACAATGAGGAAGGGGATTTCCTAAAAATTCTGTTCCCTCTCCAGTCATGTCTCCAAGTATTACTATGTCCCCAGCTCCATGGGTGCCTCCTATGACAAGCAGATGCTCTCAGATGTGTTTTGCTGAGTATCAGTCACTAGCTCCTCTGACACATATGCCCGAGCCCCCAACCTTCACACTCTTTTTTCATTCGTTGTCCCTCATCACCAGCTATCTGCCCTCCTTGTGTTTCATTTTGCATTGTTCTCTCCTTCACAGTATCACCTGCAGGACTTACACAGCTCTTTGTCTGACCGCTCAGTCAGGAAGAACCGGTCAGCACACTTCAAGGGTTCAGAGTGAAACGGCCTCTTTATTAAAATGGCTTCCGCCTTTTATAGGGTAGGACGAGAACTCACTAGAAAGAGGGCATAATTGGGGAGCAGCAAGGATGGAACATGCAAAACAGAGGGATGGTACAACCATAAAGGGAAGGGTACTGCAATGCAGCAAAATTCAGCAAATGAGAGGGAAGGGTCCAGGGCCATGAGGGACAAGGGAATTTACCAGAACTTAGGGTACAGTATATAGGGAAACATACAAGAAACTGGGAAACAAAATACAAAACCCAAAACGCTTCATTTAAAACAGTTCATATTTTCTTATATAGAGGTCTCATCTTCGTAACAAATATCTGGCTCTATGTTTCTTTTCCAGCTCTCATATCCTTCATTTTTTTCTCCTCCAACATTTGTCCACAACTGTTCACCACATTCCAAAATCCCACTTACTTCTCATACTCCTGCAAGCACCCTTTTATTGACATTTCTACTTTCTTTAGCAGAAAAGGCTATCATGGGGAATTCAGGAAAAATATGAGAAATTATTTAACCCCAGAGTAAAATTATATAACTACAATAATAAATACTTTCTCCTACAAGGCAAAACCCTCCACAAACAAATATGCATGAAAGTCCTTTCTGTGTGCGTGCCTCTGGTTTGATCAACAGTATACACTTTTGTGTTTCGGATGAATGTTTCCTTTAATTTAATTTCATAAAGAAACATAACTGGTTTCAATGTAGCATGAAGTTGCATAAATGATGTTAAACACAGTGAGTTTATTGAGGTTGCTTTAATCTGTATTTTCTTAATAAGTACAAAAATCCTCTAACATCACATTATTATTATTATTATTGTTATTATTATTTTTAAAATATAAGCTTCACACAGTTCAGATAAAACGAATCATTCCCATTTCTCCTTTTCTTTCTTCTTCCTTTTTTATTTTGATAGTTAAATATTTGAATTACTCACTAAGCAGAATATATAAAATTTATAATAAAATTTAAGAATTTATTATGAAATAGAAGAAAATAATTACACCTGCTATTACACTGACTTTTAAAAATATTATCCTCATTTCAGACCAATATGTTCTTGAGTCTACAGTATCTTATCAACTTTTCAAAGTTAAGATTAAGCTGTTGATTTATGCTATAATAGTACTTCATATCTGAAAACTCTAGAACTTTCTAAAGTGCTGCACCTAAACAGCTAGGACGTTAAGAAAGTAAATCCCATGAGTTTCTGATCTTTTGGCCTATTGTCTTTGTGTGGCAATTCTCATTTTGATGTACTAGAATTACATTTGAATTGTGTCTTGTTCTTCATTAAAATCTCATCTGAGTTCATGCAATCATGCATGTCTGCCATCTCTGATTTTTGAGCTTTCCATCATGATATTTTACTGTTAAGAAATTCCGAAAGTAAACTTGCAAAAACATGAATGTGGCTTGAATCCTAACGCTAACTGTATTTTCACTTTTTAATTTCATTTTGCATGAATTTAGCACCAGATAAGAATTTCACACAGATTATAGAGAGCATCTTAGTATAAGTATGGAAACTTTTAGGTTTGCAAATAGTCCTGGTCCCATATGTAACCTCTTCTGTGTTTCTGAAAGGTACTTAATTAAAAATGACAGTCCCTCCAAATGGGAGGCAGATGCCAAAAGCAGAGAGCAGATCACTGCAGTAAAAGAAAATGAACTAAAGTATGAAAACACAAAAAAATTGTCTATGTGAGAGAGTACCTGGATTTGTGAATTGAGGAGGGGAAAGTTTGGAAAGAGCAGGGAAGAAAGGGAAATATCTTGCTGAAGAAAGCCAACAAGGCGATTCTCTGGTAATGAGGACCACAGGTGGAGATGCTGCAGGTGGACAGCAGCATTTGCCGTGACAGGGTAGAAGTTGATCACAGGTCCAACTCACACAGCATCAGCAATGAACATAGATGCACCAGGTAGCTTTTCAAAAAGCCAGACACTAAAGCCCACAATCCATAAACTGATGAGCCAGACACTCCGGAGGGAGAGGAAAGCAGACCTCAGGCAGGACAATTGTTATGGTTTCTATTGTTTTATTACAAAAGGAAGTTCATGTGATGAAATTATATTGGCAAGAACAGTTTAACCATGGTTAAATTACAGTCCTAATGTTACCTTTCTTCCCTTTTTCCAACAACCTTTTATTAAAATCAAACACTGAGAAGCTAATTTGTATGTGATTCATGCAGATCCTTTCTTCTTTGCCTCTCATTTTTATTCCCACACAGACAGACACAATAGTGCTCACATTGATATAATTGGAAACATTGCCATTGAATTCAGTAGGAGCAACATCCAGCATAGCATAGGTGGGTTACTGAGTTTCCATGGGATATCCATTGTCACTATTCACTTCCAGTATCATGCAGGCCTGCTATGGGAACACAAAGTACATATGACAATTATGGCTTTAAAGACCACTACACTGCAATCACATCCAAATTTTCAGCCTTAGTGTACAGCAGTGCCTTAAGGGCAAACTGCTCTACTGCAGATGAATATTTAAGGAATAGAAATAAATGGGTGATTTCGTTGTACAATAACGTGTGCAATGTCCAATTTTCTATAGGAAATCATCAGGAACTATCTGAATCATTATGTTCACTCCAATTAGGGCTTCATGCAGTTCAAATTCATATAATTCTTGAAGCTAGCATGTGAGTTCCATAAATTCACATGGCAACAATGCTTGGCTTTCAAAACATATTCATAAAAAGCTGTAGAGTCCATTTCAAGCCACAGAAATGAATGTTTACTTTGACAGTCAAGGTAGTGATGCTGAAATACTAAAAACTACCTTCCATATCATTAAATACAGCCTTTCCGCTTTGCTAGAGTAGCTGGTAAAAAACGGCAGTCTGCTTTTTGTCATGACAGCTTCTCAACAGTTCATTTTGTAGGGTATTAATCATGAATGTTTTTCACGTTTCAAAAAATTATTTTTGTTTGCACAATGGACTAGGTATAATGTTTGGCAAACTGGTAAACTATGATAGACACCTGGATTTCTGAATTTGAGATTAGGTATTCTAAACTTCCAAAAACTTCAACCAGTCCAAAATGTACTCACCTTCTCAGACAGAACCTCAGTATAACACTACCCAGCTATGTGTAGACTCCCTAGCATACAGTTTAATAGTCCTTATGGACTATTTACCTTCAGTAGGATCACTAAAATTATCATGAGAGCTCACGAGAGCTGTACAAACAGCTGAATCAAACCTGGAGTGCTTTATGAAGAATGACAATCACTCTCTAAATCTAAGGACTGAAGAGCAAAATTCCCTTGTTTGGCCTTGTCACAATAGAGGAAGGAGTGCTGAGTGTCAAGATCTTTATATTCAAACATGTTTTGAAGCACTGACTGCACTCACAAGTTGGCCTTGTCTGCACAAAAATTAAAACCAAGCATGAGAGTGTATAACTCTCTTCCAGTCATTTTGCATCTCTATTATTACCTGCTTACTGGAATCGATTTTCAGCTTAAAAGATGTATATTTGGCTTAGGAAGACCCCAGGATAGAATAATTGCTCCAGGATAAATCTGTGCATGCTTTGCTCCATTTGTACGATACCTGATCAGAATGACCTGCTCCATGACCAGGCACTTGGACCTACACTAGGACTCCAAGAGCAATTCAGAACTAAGAGTTAATCTACACCATGTACATCTATAAAAAAGATGGAGTAGGAAGAAATAATTTGACAGCAGACTTTGGCTTGCCATTCAAGTCCTTAGATGTCTTTTTCTTCCGAGCAGGGGGCGTGCTTGTCTGCGAAGGTCGTCACTAGATAACAGTAATGACAGACAAGGAATGTAATAGGAACCTAAGGTCCAGTTAGTGTGCAAGCTGCACAATGTGCTCAGAAAAGTAATTGTAATATGGAAGCACTGACATGAAAGAAATGCATTTTGCTCTATTTATTAATATAAGAACTTAGTTACTAGAAAGAGATCTCAGGGGATAATAAATAGCTTGTATTTTTTCTATTATTATAGAGTATGGTAAAGTTAGTATTGTAGGCTTAGAAGATGAACCTAGGAGATCTGAATTCCATTAATTTTCTGGCTATTGTGATGGTACAAATAGGCAGAATTTTCTACAACAGGGAACACACTTGACAGAAGGGTCAAATCTACTGGGATATGTGGGACTGATTAAGATGATATCGTAAATGCTGTTTACCTAAGTCCTGGTTGAAAAAAAATGGATAGAAATGGACACTTGTTACCACTTGAAACATTAACTTTAAAGGGTCCCACAAAGTGCTGCTGTTCCTGAGTAGTATAAAATAAAGACTTACTGTTATAAAGAGTTTGGGATTTATTTCAGTGAAGCATTTTACATCTGCAGAAATCCACCATTTTCTCATGGGAAAGATTATTTTTCTTTTTAACAATTAGGTTAAATTTAAAATTACAATATTGCAGTTCAGAATTTTCATTGAAAACTTTCTATTTAGAATTACGTGATATAAGACTACAGGAGCATAACCAGAACTATAAAAAATGTGCAGGGTAGAAATCTGGTTTTTACGCAGAGACACTACTAGCAGAACTCCTAAACAGGAGCTCTCAACTTCAACATTTATTTTCATTTAAAGACAAATCACTTGTTTACAGTATTTTTAATGACGGTAAGTATGCACTAAGTGTAAGCAAAACAAAAATACTGAAATGCTTACTTACAACATATGTATTTGGATATCCAGGACGGAAACGTCATCCAGCCATGTGCTGATCCTCTGAATTCTGAAGCACAAACTGCTATTGTCTTCTGGTACAACTACTCAGTCATTACCTAAGTAACACTTCCTGACAGGTTTATCATCAGAGGCAGCGCCTCAATGGTCCATGGGCATTCTTGGCCTCCCAGGAGAAAATGGTAGCTTGTGATCTTTGCATGGATGCTTGACCGTAGAGTTGCTGGGGCTGGTGACTTCACCTTGGAGTGGCAGCATAAAATTCAAGCTGGCAGAGTGCAACTGAATATATTTGATAACAAATCATTTAGATTGTTCTTAAGAATTTTTATGCAAATGAAATTCCATCAAGATTTAGTGAATCATCTAAATGTAAAAAAACCCTAATGTTTTTCAATCTGGAGTGGCAAGCCTCAGCATGTTGTGAACAGTTTTGAGAGCTGTGAACCATCCCTCTGTCAATAAAACGTGAAGGGTGGGAATGCAAACACTTTTCTATATTTGCTGCTACCATAATTCATTCATTCACAAGCACAATGCTAGACCAGTCACAAGTCTGTGCTACCTTTTTCTACAATATAACTAGACAAAGAATGGTTCCATTCCACCTGCCTGCTGCAAAGTGGGATGAGAAGAAAGGGGAAACATAGGGAGAGGTACAAAATACTCTTTTCCTTTTGTTTCCTTGCTATGGACACAGATAAAATATTTGAAGCAAATGGGAACCTTTCTGACTGCAACTTTAAAAACTGCTGATCATATGCACAGTAGGATAAACAGTTGCCTGATTATGTACAGTATACATTGCAAGGCTTTTTATTCAAAGGAATTAGATTAATATTATGAAATATCTACTACTCAAATACAGATTATAATGTGTCGTATATGCATTATGCATATTAGTGACATCAGTGAAATACAGAAATCTGAACATAAGTGTTTATTCATTCAAATCCAGAAAAAAAATAAGTAACTTTATTAGTAATTACAAGGACACCACATGACAAAACAAAAGTCTTTCACTTATATATTAAGTGATAGAAGAGCACTGTCTAAGCATATATATTTAGTATTTTTGAATACACAGTTTATAAGCAAGCAATAATAAAGGATAATATGTTCTGATTTTTACACAGTAGCATGCCCAATTGATCTGGAAGATGCATTTCATTTGTCACTGAAGATTATGAAAATGTGCTGTACAACTTTATACTAAAAAATCATTTTTGCGCTATACTTTTGAATTTAACAAAAATTATGCCTTTCTAGTGAAATCCCAATAAGCAGGTAAAATATCCCATATGTGTGGAATTAATCCATAACTTTAAAGCAATTTTAATGTACTTAAACTGTAGTTTCATAGGTGTAAGTCAATTTTTCTGTCTAGTTCTATAGCCTTCTCTAGCACCAGTACCAATAACTAAATACGAATTGCTTTCCAACAAACAAAGTAAGTGTGGTATAGAAAACATTGTGCCGTAATCAACCAGAGACCTTCTAAAAGGTCTTTCACTTTCTTCCTATACTAATTAATAAAGAGAGAAGTGTATCACCTTTCAGTATATGGGGAATGGTAGGGTTTCCTAAACAGAAATTGAAAAGTCTTGTAGAAAAGGGGTATATCTATGAATGAAACTTCATCTCTCTACAAAAATATTTGATTAGGAATTGAAATTTCATGTGCAGTTGAAATAATTCAGTTCTGGTCAAAAAACTTCCTGTAAAGACTAAGAAAGCAGACAATTTGCAGGATTGGTAGGGTAACAGTTTACCTTCAATTTTAGGTTTAAGGGAGTGAAAGAATTAATTAAAATAACTAAATGCAAATTAAATTTCATGTCTTTGACTTTTATCTATCTCTGGCCTTCTTAAAGATTTTTTTTCTTCTGGTGTTCTCTTTTTGACTTTCAATGCATCATTTGTAATCACACGAGGTGTCCTGAGAGACCTTTGCACCTACACGGACGTCATTCTACGTCTTCATCCACAGTAGCCAAATATGTAACTCTTGCAGTCCATCTTTTCCAATAATATTAATCAAACTCTGTAGACAGTAAAAAATAAACCACATCAATTTCAGATTAGCTTTTACTCCTATTAAATTGTAAAGTACATATTCTCTACAAGATATATTTGGAAATCCCCTCTAACTTCTCCCAGTATTTTGATTTTATTATTCTGGCCATCAAATGTCAACTTGAATTCATCCACTACATCTTTCTTTTATGTTGATACTAGAGCTAGTTTGGACCTAGTGAACTATAAAAAATCATAGCAAATTCCCGTTGCAGCGTACTCTAAACGGGCTATAAATCCCCCACAAAAAAATGTTTCCTCTGCGAGTCCTTGAGTTTCAGAGTTATTTCTAATAGAGTCTTATTGCATTTCCAGGGAAGCTGAGAAGCTTTTTCTAGCTTCTCTACCTCTAATGATCTGTAAATAAGATAATATTTACTGCATTCTTAATGTGGAAAGCTTGATTTTTTATATTTTTCAGTAATTTTTTAAAATGCGGTTGTATATCCTTGTATTTTCATGTGGACAACTATTTCTGAGGTCAATGAGTTAGATTTTAAATTGATGGTCTTTGCTATAAAACATTGATTAGCTTCTCTTTCTTCTTGCATTATTCTGTGTTTGTAGCCATGGCTCTACCCATAGGGCCTTGAGTGATATTGTGAGACATTTTTCAACATTCTCCACATCCCAGACTAGGATTTTTTAGATCTACAACAGAAAATTTGGGTTTTCTAGGCTTTCCTTTAAACAGAAATTTCTCTTTTCTGCAATCTAATATGCAGGAATAAACCTCCAAGTTATTTTGTTGTTTGGGGTTTTTTCCCCTAGTTTTTGCTAATAACAACCCAAGTTCTGCTATCCTTTCTCATACTGAACATGGATTCACTGTATATAGGTGTCTTGCACTGAGTCATGGATCTTTCTACTTCTGACATATGGACAGTTAGCAAAATCTTCCCAGAAGGAAATTAGGCTATATAATACATCAAAACTCTCATAGCAGGAAACATTGGAAGAAAAGATTATTTTATATAGTTGGATTTAGTTTTAAATTGTAATGAGAGTTTAAGATGTAAAAAGGGACTTGAATTAATTGGAATGAAGTGTGTAAAAGAAACTCTGATGATTTGATTACTAAAGAAAGGATTTGCAACTATAGGAATCATGCAATATGCTGCAGAAGGAAGATAAACAAAATCCTGTGCTAACCTCACATGCACTTCCTTTCAATGAGTTTACAGAGCATCACTTCAAAATGTGTCATTTTGGTTTACAACAAATTACTAATGGATTGCAAATTTGAGGAAGCAGTAAATATTTATTTTATATTATGTAAAAGGATATTTAGCAGATGGGACTTTATGGAGAGATAAGGATGTAGGTAGTCCTATCCAAAGAAATAAGAAAACCAACCACGAATTAATTGATGGGTTGCCAGATGACAAGTTTGACTGAAAACATTCTCATAGAAACCAAAAACATTTAACTTTTCATTATATTCAAATCACTAATCTACAACATTCATGACTGCATTAAAAAAGTAATTGGTATCTGCAGACAGATAGGGAATACCAAACTTATGAGCAAACTAGGAGATACTGAGATAAGAATCATAGAATCATAGAATCAACTGAGTTGGAAAAGACCTCTGAGATCATCAAGTCCAACTCTTGATCTAATACTGCCGTGGTTACTAGACCATGGCACTAAGTGCCACATCCAGTCTCATCTTAAAAACCTCCAGGGACAGTGAATCCACCACCTCCCTGGGCAGCCCATTCCAATGCCTGATTACTCTCTCTGTAAAAAATTTCTTCCTAATATCCAACCTAAACCTCCCCTGACAGAGCTTAAGACCGTGCCCTCTTGTCTTACTGAGAGCTGCCTGGGAGAACCAATCCTCACCTGGCTACGACCTCCTTTCAGGGAGTTGTAGAGAGTGATGAGGTCACCTCTGAGCCTCCTCTTCTCCAGGCTGAACAACCCCAGCTCCCTCAGCCTCTCCTCATAGGACTTGTGCTCGAGTCTCTTCACCAGCCTTGTTGCTCTTCTCTGGACCTGCTCCAGCACCTCAATATCCTTCCTGAACAGAGGGAACCAGAGCTGGACACAGTACTCAAAGTGTGGCCTCACCAGTGCTCAGTACAGGGGAAGAATCACTTCCCTGGACTTGTTGACCACACTGTTCCTGATCCAGGCCAGGATGCCATTGGCCTTCCTGGCCCCCTGGGCACACTGCTGGCTTGTGTTCAGCTTCCTGTCAATCCAAACTCCCAGGTCCCTTTCTGCCTGGCTGCTCTCCAGCCACTCTGTCCCCAGCCTGTAGCTCTGCACGGGGTTGTTGTGGCCAAAGTGTAGGACCCGGCATTTGGCCTTGTTGAACCTCATCCCGTTGGAATCAGACCATCTCTCCAGTTTGTCCAGGTCCCTGTGAAGAGCCCTCCTGCCTTCCAGCAGATCAACACTCCCCCCCAACTTGGTGTCATCTACCAGTTTGCTTATGGTACACTCAATCCCCTCATCCAGATCATCAGTAAAGATATTAAACAGAACTGGGCCCAGCACTGATCCCTGGGGACACCACTAGTGACCGGCTGCCAGCTGGATGTAGCACCGTCCACCACCACTCTCTGGGCTCGGCCCTCCGGCCAGTTCCTAACCCAGCACAGAGTGCCCCTGTCCAAGCCATGGACTGCCAGCTTTTTCAGGAGAATGCTGTGGGAGATGGTGTCAGAGGCTTTGCTGAAGTGCAGATAGACCACGTCCACAGCCCTCTCCTCATCCATCAGGCAAGTCACTTGATCATAAATTGAGATCAGGTTGATCAGACAAGACTTGCCCTTCCTAAACCTGTGCTGGCTGGGTCTGATCCCTTGTCCATCCTGTAGGTGTTGCATGATTGCACTTAGGATGATCTGCTCCAGAACTTTGCCAGGCACTGAGGTCAGGCTGACAGGTCTGTAGTTTCCTGTGTCCTCCTTGCAGCCCTTTTTGTGGATCAGTGTAACATTCACCAACTCCCAGTTATCTGGGACCTCCCCAGTGAGCCAGAACTGTTGATGGAGAGCGGCTTGGTGAGCTCTTCTGCCAGCTCCCTCATCACCCTTGGGTGGATTCCATCTGGTCCCATAGACTTGTGAGGATCCAAGTGGCTCAGCATGTTGCTAACTGTTTCCTCCTGGATTACAGGGGAGATAGTCAGCTTCCTGTCTCTGCCTACCAGCTCTGGGGGCCACTTGTCCTGAGGATAACCTGTCTTACTATTGAAAACTGAGATAAAGAAGGTGATAAGTACCTCAGCCTTTTCCTCATCTTTGGTAACTATGTTCCCCTCCATGTCCAATAAACAATGGAGGTTTTCCTTGCCCCTCCTTTTGCTATTGATGTATTTGTAGAAGCATTTCTCATTATCCCTAACAGAATTGGCTAGATTGAGTTCAAATTGTGCCTTTGTCTCTCTAATTTTATTTCTACATGACCTAACTATATTCCTAAACTCTTCCTCAGTAGCCAGCCCTTTTTTCCATAGTCGGTAAGCTTTCGTTTTTCCCTTAATTTCCTGCAAAATCTTCCTGTTCAGCCAGGTTGGTTGTCTTCCCCGCCTGCTCGCCTTTCAGTACTCTGGGACAGCCTGCTCCTGTGCATTCAAGATTTCCTTCTTGAAGCATGTCCATCCCTGCTGGACCCCTTTGTTTTCAAGGGCTGTTTCCCAAGGTACCCTCTACCAGTCTTCTTAGTAGTCCAAAATCTACCCTCTGGAAGTCCAGGGTAGAAGTTTTATTGATGGCCCTCTTTGTGCCCCTGAGTATTGAAAACTATAATTTCATGCTCACTGTGTCCCAGACAACCTCCAACCACCACTTCTTCCACCAGCCCATCTCTGTTTGTGAACAGCAGGTCTAGTGGGGCCCCACCTCTGGTAGGCTCATTTACCAGCTGGAGCAGGAAATTATCCTCTATACACTTTAGGAATCTCCTAAGGCTGCCTCTTCTCAGCTGTGTTGAGTTTCCAGTAGATATCAGGCAGGTTAAAGTCACCCACAAGGACAAGGGCTGGCAATTTTGAGACATCTGCCAGCTGACTGTAGAAAGACTCATCACCCTCATCATCCTGATTGGGTGGTCTGTAACAGACTCCCATCAGGATGTCAGCCTTGTTGGCGTTCCCCATGTTTCTGATCCACAAGCAGTCAATCTTATTGTTACTGACTTCAAGTTCTCAGAGTCAAGAGAGTCTCTAACATATAGAGCCGTGATCTCACTTTTCTGAGTGGTAAGGTGATTCTTCTGATCAGGACTGACAGTTACCAATGCAGTTTGCATCAGACTTTGCTGTATAGGTAGAAAAAAAGAGGGATAGAGATGTACTAGATTTGTTTCCCAAACAAAGCCCAAGAAAAACTTTCCCAAAAAGGCTATTTGAATTCATGGATAACTATGTCTCTATCAAGGGACCCATGTAAACCCTAATTCTATACCCCTAAACATACAATCTCCATGAGGGTGATTCTGTGATTCTGTGATTCTGAGCTGGCCAAAGCTGAGCCCATCAATGATACTGTTGGTACTTCAGTGATAACATATTTAAGAAAGAGTAGAATTACTGTGCAGCTGCTGTGAGAGAGAGGAGTGAGAAAATGCAAGACAAACAACCCTGCAGGCATCAAGGTCAGTGAAGAAGGAGTGGGAGGAGATACTCCAGGTGCCAGAGTAGAGATTCCCCTGCAGTCCATGGAGGAAACTATGGTGATGCATGTTGTATCCCTGTGGCCCATGGAAGACAACAGTGTAGCAGACATCCACACTGCAGCCCATGGATGACCCTATGCTGCAGGTGGATAGACCATGAAGGAAACAGCAGCTCATGGAGAGGAACCAACACAAAAGTGGGAAAACAAATGTGAAAACTTTTTAAAATAGAGAAATTCTGTTGGATCACGGGATAAAGTCAAAGCAAGCTAGTTTAAAGGTGGGGTGATAACACCTCATCTTTCAGAGGAGTTGCCAAGAAGGAAGACGCTCAAAAGATATGGTTAAAAATCTGAGTGGACATTTGCACATGCCAGGAGGAGCAGCCCACAACAATAAAGATAGTAGTAAGTGAATTTACTTTTAACACTGAAGCTCTGAGAAAATATGAATTTAAGTTATAAGGAATACTGAAGGAATTAGTTTAAAGTTTAATGCCTCAATAGTTCTGGTACCTCCCTTTTCAGTCTTTTGACTTGCATGAAAAACATGGATCTGGAAACAAATAGGATTACTCTACATAATGCTGCAGTTCAAAAATTTGAATGGTCTAGGTTAAGACAGTCATACAAGTTCTGGAAAGTCACCAATATAGAGAGACAGGCAACTCTTGAATGAAACTAAGTCCCTCTGCATTGACTGGGTGTAGGATGTGATTAGTTGCCTTCTGTACTTGCCAACTACAAATGGCAAGTAACTATATAAGGTTTGATACCTTCTCATTAAACAAATTTATTTAGGTGAGGTGAATCCTAGACTGAAAGGCAGTATTTTGGGATTACTGAAACTTGGAAAATTTAAAAAAAGTAATGGTTCCTCTTGAGTGACTCAAAGTACTTTGTGACTAAGAGTTCAGTGAGCAATGAATACATTACCTGAACTATAAATTATTAAATATTATCATAACAATAGTAATTTTTTCTCAATTTTCTTCTGGTTGTATTTTTTGCACATGGTTCTCCTTGTCTCTTTCTTCTCGTTACTGAAAAATGTATTTGAATGCAGGCAAGCTTCTTCTCTCTTCCACTGTTTCAAAATTAATTTGAGAGAAACTCCCTACATCAGAATGGGAAAAATTACTTGAAGTATCAGACAGAAAGGGAGGAGAGTCCTGGCATGGGTCCATCTCATAATTAAATAATGATCGTGCTAAAATAGAACATAACTTGAATATCAGAGGTGCAGACACATTTTACATATTTGCTTATCACATTTTACAGATGCCTATTATCAGCCCTAACAGACACACTAAATCTTTCTTTCACATACTCCTCAGTTTTAAAGAATACAGAATTACTAAACTGAGTAATTAATCTGAGTATGGACTCAGACTGCTACTATTCTATGAAATTTTGGATCATTAAACATTAATTAGATTAAAAAAACTGCTTTCTAATTTTCATAGAGTGAATCAGATGTCATAGTGGTTTATATTTGACAGAAATTCTAAAGAACTAAGCTAGTATGCATGTGGAAAAATTACTGCATCTGAAGTGCACATATGCAGTAGGTACCTAAAAGTTCCTGAAATTGAATCTTCCTCATCTGCTTTTTTTCTTTAAACTCTTAAGAATGTTTATGGAACTAAACCTTTTTTATCTTTAAAGTTCTTTTTCCTAGAAGTTGGTTCATAGGAAGACCACTGTCCCCTATTTATAACTAGTCTCTGGTGTACCAAAATCTAAATTAGCAAGTTCCAGCTCAATGGAAAGAAAATGTAGGAGCAAAATACCTTAATTGTTAGATAGTCTTTATGTAAAAATGTCAGCAAGTCACACTTCATGTTTCTTTCCGGATTGCTGCCTTTTCCTTGGGGAGATGTGAAACAGGACATCCACTTAAACAGATGGTTGTTGCCTCTGAATTATTTAACAGCTAAATCAATGAGAAGCTTCTGCTGCCATGAGGAGAAAGAGTGTGCTGGAAGCATTCCTTCTCCTCCTCCTTCTGTTAGAAGTGGCCAGGAACAGAGTCTGCTATTGGCAGCATCAAAGCCTGCAGGGGTGGAGGATGCAAAAGTGAAACCTGGATTCTAGAGCTACCAAAGGAGAGCTGCTCTTACATGAGAAATATGTTTATCCTCTTCAAATAATATTGAGTCCAGTTTGGTGCACATCTATAGTTACTACACAGGGTTAATGGGATAATGGGACTGAAGGATTAAAATAAAAAAAAAAGAAAAAGAGAGAGAGAGAGAAAAGAAAAACATCAAAACCAAAAAACCACCACAGACAAAAAATCTAAGTAGCCTGTACTGTATAGCCTTGTAGCTTTGTAATCTACATAAGATATACTCAGGTCTCATTTTTAAAATACTGTGAGACCACAGACTAATGCCTTTGAAGTATGAACTCTGCACTGGGATACAGGTAGAGAGTTTACAGACAGTGTCTCAGGAGAAACACTGTAAGGCCAAATTTCTCAGTGCAGTCCCTTTTACTTTGAGATATAAGTGTATAATCCATTGCAAAGCCTAAGTATCGTCCTACTGTCACAAGAAGGAACACTCCTTGCTGACAGTGCCATCAGATTTATAAAAGCTTGGTATTTCCTTGGCAAATGGAATCTTCATGCAAACTTCATGCACAGCAGGTGCGGTGTCCCTCAACCCCAGATTTCCAGCCTTCTAAATTTGAAAATAAACAAGAAGCCTTGATTGAAAAGGCTCAGTGACACAGGAGCTTCTCCTCAGTCTTAAAAATGTGTTTTATTAGTGGAAGCCATGACTTAGAGCCAATAGTGATGATCACAGCAGTGAAATAAAAAATACCTCTTTAGGATGAGATCCAGTCTATCACAGCTGGCCAGCTGCGTCCCGGCGGGGCGGAGCCGCGGGATAAGGCGCTGTCCGTGGTGCTGAAGAGCTTCGGCCCTCCCAACCCCGGGCCGTCCCACCGCCGGCTCCCGGGAACCCCAAAATCAGGTTCCCCGCACACGCCCTTCCTTAGCGGTGAGCAATTTACACCGGAGGGCCAGCGTCCGGAATGGACTGTAGAGTCTGAGGCAAGCGGGTTAGTTTTGCTTAGCTTGTAATCAATCCTCATTTCTGTCTTCCCTTTAAGCAAACCACCCGAGCATCCGTCGGCTGTTGGACTGACTGCTGAGCCAAGCAATCTGTGCACAGCGGCATATACTTAATAGGCCACAGGGGAAATAAAAAAAAAAAAAAAAAAAAAAAAAAAAAAAAAATAAAGAATAACTGCACTTCTACCACCTGGGGGGGGAACCAAAAATTATGTAGTTTTTTTGTGCTGCTGAATGCAAAACAGCCTGGACAGAAACCTGACAAAGAGATAAATTATGACCAGTTCAGCAGTATCGTGCCTCTGAAAAAGTAAAAATGCATTTTAATATAAAGAACTAGCACTCTATGTATTAATGTTCATTAATAAGATCACCTTTAAATGTTTGATAGTTAAAATAATTTCGTAGTCTTTCAGTACCACTAGGTCTAGGGTAGGCACTCCTGTGCACACATATGAAAAATTCAGCCTATATTGTTATATTATCATACAGATAAAAACAATGAATTGTTGTGCAAAACTAATCTTCTGAATCAATCATGTATGGTATAACTTTCTAGTTAGTGCCCAAATAAAATGAAACAGAGGTCAAAACTTTTACCTGGCTAGACAGTGGCAACTTTTCCTTGTGGAATTTGTTGCATTTATATAAAAAGATACATATAGCAATCCTCTTATTTGCTGACATTCTGCAATCTTTTGGACCTTAAATCCTAACAGAAAATGTGTTGAAGTGTGGGAAGAGATTGTGTGAAATTCTAGAATGAGACCTCCTTAGAAGTGGAAATGAACAGACTAGAGGCACTGAGTTCCTGAGTATGGAAAGCATAAAGACAGAATACTGAGTATCATGCTATTATTAATTCACCTGCCTGCAAATTAAGCCAGTCTACAGAGTTACTCTTTTCTAACTGTAGAAAAATGAGGCTGTTTACTTTCTCACAGTGATGATTTATTATTTGTAATAAACAAATCAGTAACAACAGAAATTTGTTATTAAGGAAAGGAAGCACCAAAAGCACAAATGACCTTTTGGTACTCATTCCTTAATGCAATGAAAAATTTGCATAGTTTTAAACATTAGCATTAGATACAACCCTTGCTATACACTACAGTAATTAAGTACATTCTGAATCTCACTGAACTAGCACACACTTAAATTGTTTGGAGAATAAGAATGTATTGATGTAACTACTTATAATAGTCAAGTTTACACTGACCAAAGGAATAAATGAGTAAATGGCATAGAACTCATAGGTTCTCTGCAAATAAATTTCAGTTGGACAACACATGGAAATCATGTAAGTGCAATTTTCTTACCTATACATTTCCCTGTTAATCTGGTTTCATGCTACTTGTCAAAACAAGCTAACCATAAATCCAGGTAATCTGGTTTTCCAATAAACTCTAAAATTTATTATTAATAAAGACACTTTACGTCTCTCTATTATTCTTTCACTATTTTAATGGTATGTAAATTATATTCATTAGATTTTAATTTTTTTCCCTCCAAATCTGCTTCATTTTATCCTAGATTATTCCATTAACTTTACAGTACTTCGGCATACTTCATTGACTGTAAAAGATGTAAAAGTGAAACATATCACTTAAAGTTCTATACCAACTTTGTTCTGTATCATATGAGTAAATAAAAACCAAGCTTCTCTTGAAGTTCAGTAGACAACAACCCACTAGATATGTGGACTGTCTGGAGGTTACCTAGATATTGCACATAGAAGCCAAAGAGCTATGATCATGTATCTGGCAAGCAGCATTCTGCAGAAACAGAGTCTCAAGAGTTCTTTCAGGGGTATTGAGACTACAAGCATAACTACTAGACAGGAGGCACTAACTTCTCATTGTACAGGCAATAGGAAAGCTACTTACTCTGTTGCCCCCCTTTTTTTTTTTTTAAGATTGACTTACAAGACCAAATTTAATTATGCAGATTCAGGCCGTAACTGTGCAAGGCTGTAGGCAGCCTTACTGTCTATCTAGAATCCCCACCAACTATGAACAAGTTAGACCTGCATATATCCATAGGTGTGAGTGTATGCACATACAGCTGATGATGGGCTTGATGTTCTTGCAAACAGGAAGTTTTCCCTGAGAAACAAAATAAAGTCAAGCCAAATGAAAACGAAGAGATCTTTTTTCCCCCCCCCCCCCATCTTAAATATAGTAATTTTTAAGTCTGATCCATGATTTTTGAGCTTGTAGTCTCTGCAGATTAGTAGAAAATATGGGAAAAAAAACCACAGACATTTTTTATGTTCAAAGCAGCCTGAAAACAGCAATGTTTGCAGTTTCAATTTGAAGGTATCTTTTTCAAGTAGAGGAAAAGCAAACGTAAGCCCAGAAGTACAGATGGCCAAGAATGATGTAATTAGATCCAATGGTCTTGCATGAATCATTCTGTTGTACCACTGATGGACTGATAGCCGACCTCACCCACAGACTTCATTCTGTTTTAAGTAAGTCACTAAATATAGAAGCGAAAATTTTGAGTTCATTGAGGGTAACACATTTTCTGTGCTAACACAGTAAACATCATTAAACTTATTCAAAAATAGAAGTACTTGCCTACGAACATCTATGAAAGTGAAAAAAACTGTGGACTGCTTATTGTCCACCTCACCAAAGAAAATATTTTCAACAGCCTGCAAAACTGCAATGGTTACATGATACATATATGAGCTCAGTATGGCTGGGACTGTTGTAAAGACAAACACACAAAAAACCCTAGGACAGATACATTTAGAGAGAACTAATTTTAGACTATGGCCTGCTAGATTTACTCATATCTCTGCTTGGACATCTGCCAGTACTCTGACATTGCAACAAACATAAGCAAGGAAAAAGCTCATATACATTCCATCATCCTTTCTCCCACAGGCATGGGTGGGTGCAGTCAGTCTAAGGTTTTAAGAGGTGATCATCTGGGGTATGTTCCCACACATCCATATGAATGAATTTGAGGATGATTATTTTTATATATTCCACATACCAGTGCATACACGCATGCAAAAATAGACTAATATACTATATTTACAACCCAGATATATACTGGTTCGTTTCCAAAACAGAAAACTGGCACACATGAGGGCTTCTACATTTCTATTTTAATCAGCAAATATGCATGTCACCTTCACAGACACAGACATATACATGCACATCATATGTATATACACATATCTATGTATTTCTGTAAAGGGATCAAAGTCATAAGGGTAAAGACATGCATATACTTGATTCCGAAAATAGTATCACTTCTCAGTAGTAGACTATCTCATCAACCTGTTATGAAAAAGGCAACTTGCTATCACAAATGTAACTGCCATCCTCAAAGTCCAACATAAAGTATGAAGCTCTTACTATCTTTGTCTTAAAAAAAAAAAAAAAAAAAAAACCAAAATCAAAACACCACAGTTTAATGTTCTCATTCTGTCAAATACATTTATTTCAGGTATAGTACTGAAGACAGTTTTCATTAAAATAGCCTGGTGCTTTATGCTATTTCACATGACAGGACCAGCTCATCATGTTTTTAATTTTCTTAGTTAGGTGACCATAGCACAGAAGGACATTTTTCCCAGAGGGTGTCAAAAGAAGTCTCTTTCTCATCTTTACCACAGGAATTTGCAGAGCCTTGAGCAGGACAACCACTTTCTTTTCCTTTGCAAAGGTTTTCAATGTGTTCTCCCACCTGTAGAGAGAGTTCTCTGCAGTACTCCAAGGTTGGATCACCTAAGGGAAGCTGATCTTCCTCCTAAAAATTCCTAATGGGTGTACGTAATTCAAAGACAGAAGGACAATTTGTAAGAAAGAGTCACAAAAGAGCAAAATAGTTCTTTACACCATCAGCCCTGCCTTTGTTACACAACTAGAACACAAGCCTTCATATTTAAGTAGCTTTTATTAGAATTTCAGGTAGTAAAAAAGGAGATTCCATTAAAATATTTTTAAGTTTCTAGAAAAATATATTTTACTCTAAAGCACTCTGAAATTCTTTTTTTGTGCAGTCCTGACAGTTTGACATTCAAAGATGGATGGTATGACAGTCAGCCAATATAACACTAGCTTGTCTCTGAGTCACAAAATGACATCTGTGCAGAAGGTTTTGTTTGTGATTATTATCTGGATCCGTTCCACAGTGCCTTCCATATCACTTAGATAACAACTACACTAACATTAGATTGTCATTGTGAAAAATAGGAAAGCATTGTTTTAATTGTTTTATGGTTAGAAAGAAAAGTAAAGAAAACTCCAAGTGTTATGCCTAAGTTAACATAGAGAATTGAGATGGGACTGGAAACCAGAGCATATGAACCCCAGCTGAGTGTTTCATGTGCTGGCCCCCTATTTTCCATCTCACAATGATGTCCTGCTGTTTGGAAAGCTGAACATCCCAGCTTCAGAAGTTCTGTAACCAGATGCCAGAATTCACAGTCAAGGAAAAGGCATAAACAGCAAAGACAAAATAAGACCTGCACAACAGCAATGCTTAAATGCAGAAAATAATTCTTCAGTTTGCTGTGCCATGTTATATCATCCTTTGGGCAACAAATGAAGCAATGTTGTTAAGCTTGCCATTTATCATCAACAGAAGTTTTTCCCTCAGTTTCAGCAGTGAGAGGAAAAAAAATCATTTGCAGTCTTGGCTTAATTATTAATTTGGAATGGATGCTATTAATGGCCCTTTTCCTCCTTGTGAAATTACTGGTAAATCATACTCTGGGATCAATCCTATGTATAATAAAGAAAAATTTATTATTTTTTCTGAAGTAAGGCACATACAGATGAAAATACTTTATTTCTTTAAAAAACACTGAGCAAACAGTTCTGTCAGAGCAAAATAGAAGCTGGCTTCTAGTCTCATTAATGAAAAAGGATTGAAAAATACTGTAGTTTCTCTCTGATTATTTCAAGTTGAGACAATATAGGGGAAAAAACTTTTTCTAAATATTTGTTCACATTTTGCTTTGGCATTGCTATTTTGCATTGCTATTTGATTGCTATTGGTTTATATTTCTTTTCTTCAAATATTTGTATGATCAAATCACACTGGCAGAAATGTTTGAGAAGAGCAGATTTCAAAATCACAAGCACAAGCATTCACAGAAGCTGAATATTCTGTCCTCCTACATGGCAATTTATTTTAGAAAAGTTCTTTTACCAGTCAAATCAGAGCAAGGAAATAGCAGCACATGATTTATTTGACCTATCACTACAACCAGAATAACAAATATTCTGAGAACCCATCACAAGCAAGCCACAGAATAAAAGTTTTAATCACAAATGCATTGGTTTAGTAATTTCAAGTAACATATAAATCTGATTGCAAATATCCTTTCAGCAGCAAAGCAGTATATTGGTTCTGTGAATTATTCATCCAAACCTCATAAATATGTATTTTATAACAGCGGGGTATACTATTCTATAACTTCCCCTAATAACTTGAATTAAATGTGAACTGTAAATACATTTTTAAGAGGTTTTGTGGTCTTTTAATGCTTTTGTGATCAGCACAATTTCAAATGGCCTTCTGTGTTTTAAATTTCAAAGTACCATCAAGTCTAGGCTTGATTTTGTTCAAAGGTTCGATGAGACTCTCAAAATTGTAGTTGAAATGTTTTCTTACATTGATTCAAGGGAAGAAGAAAGGATGAACCTTCCTTTTGAGTGTTTATTTCCTGGAGTCCAGTAAGAGAAAAATACTAAAGTAAGATACGTTGCAGCATAGCTATATGGAGCATGAGAGAAACACTCAAAAAGGTTTGTCTGTCTACTTTTCCTTTCTCTTCACTGACTATGAACCAGCTACATTAGCACAATGAACTGAACACTGGCACGTTGTTGCTCTCCGGATTAAGCTATAAACTGCCCAGCGCGGTTACATTTTTATTTAAGACTTTTTAAAAGTCTTTTGGTTTGTTATAACCTCTAATTAGCATCCAGAGAAAGTCACACACTCTTCTCTAAGAGAAATTCTTTTTAATTTAGTGAGAAAAATAAGATATTTTGGCAAAAGGTTTTTACAGGAGTAAAATACAACAAAGAAAAAAACATTTCACTTAAACATTCAGCACAAAGACCCATTCCACAGGAAACACACACTAAAAACAATCCATATACCAGCTTTAGTAAAACGCAATTCATTGGTTTTAAGGCACCCACAAGAGAAGGAAAAGAGTAACAGAAGAAAACAGATTAAAAGGGGTGAAGAGAGGAGAAAGAGAGAAGGAGAGAGAAGGAGAGGAGAGGAGAATAGTTACTGACAAGAAGAGGGAGAGAGACAGCATGGAGTCTGGTATATTTACAGAGTTCAGTTTTCCCTCCCAGTGGGCAGCGCCTCCCAGGCCAGAGTGAGCTGTGCTGTAGCCAGACACAGGCTCCAGAGGTGTGGTGTGGGCAGGCTACTAGGCAGGTCTGCCTTGACTGACACCCGGCTGCAGGGCCTTCAGCTCTGCCATGTGCTCTGCCTGGGCAGCAGGCTTTGCCCTCAGGCTCTGCCCTGTGCCCTCAGCACAGGTCTGATGTGCAGGTTTTACCATGGACCTGCAGGTCCAGGCCCAGCCCTTCCCCACGTGCACACACACACACAGTGAGTTGGTTCTGACCCATATCAATAATTTAGTGAGATTCTGATCCAGGATCTCACGCACATGACCTAAAATACATGTACTCCCTTAATGTGTGTATCAGGCTGTGCCACCTGATGGCTGTGTGATTTCCACCTGAAGCTGCATGCATGTGTACATGCTGGAGCTACGGTTGTGACATCTCCTCATATGACCTGTTGGGTGTATATGCGCTTGCATCTGTGTGTTACACGTGTTGAACTGGGCATGCAACCATATATACAATGCTTGCATGTCGATAGTGTGTTATCCAGACATTTCCAATAAGGTAGCAGTTACTGTGAAGTCCTTGGGTAAAACTACACCAGAAATTTCTCTGCTAGGTATATAAGGCTTGTAGTCTGAAAGTCCCCAAGAGGTGTCCAAGAAATAACACACAGAATTAATTTAACTTCATTTTTCTGCTGGCAGTCTCCAGTTTGCAGCATGTAGACTGTGCTTGGTAACCTTGGACAAGGAGGAGGGAACTTACTGTTTTGGTGGGTAACCACATCATACACTTTACCATAAAACCTTTCGGCTCCACAACACTTATCTGAAATTGTTCTGGAAAGTTATGTTATAGACCTCTCCATATCAGAACCTTTCTGGACAGTTTATTGCAATCAGTTATATAAAATCTTTTACTTTAGCTTAATTACTTCTTTCCCTTTTCTAGTGTTTACCCATATATGACCATTTCAGAGAACAACCAAATTCCCTCTAAGCCAGGAAACTCTACAACCGAGTAAGTCAAAGTTTTGAGATCAAGCTTTTGAGATCAAGGTACGGTGTTCAATCAGTAGAAGGTTTCTATGGTGACAAAGTAATTTCAAGGTAGGGTTTGAGAACCTCCTAGAAGATACGTAGCTTTGGCTTATCTTTTCAGGTAAGAACCTGAAAGCTGCAGTATTTTTCTTCCTAAAACATAAAACCCCCAATCCTCATTAGTAAAATACCAAACACTATTATGCTGAGATTCCAAATTGCTATTCAAAACACTCTAAAATCACATATCCTTTCCTATATTTTTTCCTTTTGCAATCTTGTTTTAAAACTAAACAAGTAAATTGTAATTCCACTCATGTTCTCACCTATAGAAAGATGTTTGCACATGAGATTTGAAATCTTTATACTTAGTTTGTGTCTTGTTTTCAGAAGTTTTTATCAGGCTTTGGGATCTTTTTCAAAACAAAGTTAATTAAAAAATTACAATCAAATCTGAAATTACAGGGAATCATGATAATGTTGCTGTGCAAAGGATCTGGCACCAATTTAATACAATATTTTCTGCCTGAGAGGAGGAGATGGCAGTACTTCATATCAAAATATTATATTCAGATACCTTTCATAGACAGAAAGCACAACAAAAATACTCAGAACCAGCCTAAATTGCACATCTTTAGTTGCATGTTTATATGTTATAATAAAATTTTACTGTAAAAAGATAGTCAGTATTTATTTATGACATATTTGGTTCCATTTTCACGATACAGTATGTCGGTCAGAAGAGGGAATGCAATTTATCAGCTCTGATGTGTAGTGTTGTGCTGACAATGATGAGGGCACTGGCGATAAATTGAACCAAATGAGATGTCTCCAGATTAGATCCATATTAGAAATTTTCTTCATGAAGAGAAGGAAAAAGAAAAACCTTGTTATTTACTAGAGGGGAAAAAAAAGGATTCATGCAGCAAGGAGGTAAATCTTACTTTGACTTTTGAATTGGTTATCACTAACAGTGGAAGGTGCCAAAATTCTGGAATCCCATTCTTAATATATTGTACTGCTAGTTTGGTATGCTTTTCACTGGTGTAACTCTGGAGGCAATTAAGAAGCTTTTCTTTCTTTGAGGATCTATAATTAAAATTAATGGGAAAAATCTGTGAAACAAAGACCATTGCTTGAAACAAACATTACCTGAGGATAGGCAGAATGTGACATTTCAGTAACTCCTTGAGTCATTCCCATTCCAAGTTTCTAGAAGAAGGGAGGTATTTCATTGTGTGTATAAAAATAGCTGGCTCTCCTCTACACCTTCCTTAGGGCTAATGTTCATCTATTCTGAGATTTTGGGGCTCAATGTCGTTTCTAAAAGTTCAGCCAGGGAATGTGGGAAAGAATAGAGAGAATTTTCACTAAGTACAGTGAATCCCACTCCATCAGCCACCTGGGTGCACAAGAACTGCTATACCATCTAGGCCCATATCCTTCTGAGAGCAACTAGGCACAGATACTTAAGGCACTAAGAAAAGAGGGTCTTTCCCCAGTGTGTCCTTAATGTTCTTAGAATATAGACTTTTAATCTGAAGCTAATTTGGCTTATTTTTAAATGTACTAAAATAGGTCTATTCTTCAGAAATGTAATTAAAACTATTTCTAGCTCTTCAAAATATCACATTATAATGAACTGTAGTAACCCTTTCACCAGCTTCATAATGTAAAATATGACAAAGTGTTGATTTTCTTCTCAGACTCAGTTTAGACCTCACTCTTTCTAGTCAGCTCTTACAAGTAAAAGAGTTTTCAAGCAAATAAACCCTGTGAATTCAGGCCTCTCAGCTGAATAAGATCCTGATGCACAAACACACTTGTCACAAGGCCACAGGAAGGATATCTCATCAGCAGTTGGATGGCAACTAAACCTAGCAATCATGGGAAGGGCTTGAGTCCCAAGTGTATCACAGCATGGGGCAGGGAGTAGTTCTGCAGCACTTGCCTTCTGGTGAGCAGGTGTCCTGGTTATAGTACAGCCCTGTTCAATCACTCCCGTATGGGGCTCTCAGTAGTGGGGTCTGGCAGACAGGGACATAATGAATATTCACATCTGATCTATGAGGTCCTGAGGAGGGACAGATAGCATAGACCTGCATGGAAAACAGGCTTGATCTATGCACTTGTCATGGTTTGAGATAGTCCCAAAATCCAATTCCCTAGCTCCATCCCCCCTCCCACATCTCAACCTAATGTGAGAGAGGTTTTTCCAGACAAAACACACCAGACTCCAAAGTGGGGGAAAGGGAAATATATTACAATGACTGTACAAATAAATACCATATCACATTATACACATGATCACAAACTATCTCTACCATGACATATGTATTTACAATGGATCAGATCTCTTCTCCCCTCCAAATAAAAGTCCAGGAGGGAAAGAAGGACAGATCCCTTCCAGTCTCTGAACAGCAGCATCTTCTGAGGCAGCAGGTTTCTTCTCATCTCATGCAGCAGCTGATAGCTGGCTTTCTGCCAGCGTCCACGAGGGAGGTATTCAAGCTCCCCCGGCCCCATCGCCTCACAACCGAGGGGTCTTCCGTGGACTTCGTAACCCCAGACAAGGTCGTTTCACCACGTCATATCACGAAGACACAGGGGGGTCTTCGTGACGGTCTGGTATCTCTTGCAGGGCCTCTGTGCCCTGTCTCTCAGGCTGCCACCGTGGCAGCAGTGCGAGGGGGGGAAGCCAAGGTCAACTCCCCCTGCATTCCTCTCGGAGCTCTCTAGCTCCTTTCTACAGTGCATGTCGCACTTCAAGGCTCTTTCAAGTAAGAGTCCATCATCTTCCTCCTTCCAGGAGGTCTCAAAGGAGTTTTGGGGATCTGGTATCAGTCTTACCCCCAAGAACTCTGTAGCTCTCAGCTGCTGGCTCTCCTTTCCTCGACTCTCCTTCCAGGAGTCTCCTCTGCAGTGCTGCATGTTGCTTCTGCTGCTTCTTCAGTTCAGGTTCTTATCTCTGGCTCTCTGCCACTGTTTCTCTGGTCAGCGTCGGCTGCTGCTCTGTGCCCATGGAGAAAACATCTCCCGGCATACTACAGGCACCTAGCCCAGCTTTATGCTGTTCCAGGTCCCTGCAGCCCCCAGCCAGGGGCTGGGAGGGGGCCAGAGGCCCCAAGGGGCTCAGAGCCCCTTCCTCGTGGCTCTACAACATGGCCACCTCTCCTACAACAACCCAACTACAACTCTTCTTTTCCGGTCTGGTTGTGGTATGTTTACATTTCTGCAGGAGCGCCCATTGGGCAGAACTTCAAAACTTCCAGGGGTTTCCACCCCTTGGGGTCTACCACTTCTCTTAGCCCCTGGGGAAAACAAGGTTCAAACCACTACATGATCCCACTACAGGGTAGTGGGAAAAGGGGTAAACCATACTGATTCTCACATGCAGCATGCAGTGAGAGCTCTGGGAATCTGCTGACAGAAGTGCTCTCTGAGATGGGGTGTAACCTCAACAACTTGGTGGAACCAGGGACAGTTTTCAAAATTTTCATGGTCATATAGAAATGACCATATGGAAATGATCTTATGAATACTAAACAAAAATGTTTCTAGTTACCTTTGAAATAAAGGAGGGTTTCTGCACAGAGTTACTCTCTATGCAGATTGTTTTCTTCTATCAGATCCCTCATAAAATGCTGCTACTTGGGTTTTCTCTAGAATGTCCTTTTCTCAGACTATTTCTGCATCTAGAAAGAGCTTTTGAATAGATACATATTATAGTGATAATGTAACTAAATTTATCATCCACCCATACAATTGCAATTGATTTTCCTCTAAAGCTGGTCTTTTCTCCATAGTTCTTACATCTAATTATCATCAATTTTAGCTCAGGAAGGAAATGATTGAACAATGAAGAGATCAACTGTCTTGGCAGCAAAATAAAAAAATCAAATTATAAACTGGGAATTTTAGATGGCAATTTGATCTTTAGGACATGTGGTGCTAAGAGGAAACGTGCAAAAAAAAGTTTATATATGGAAAGTCAATTAAATTCAGTATAGCAGTATCAGAGGCTTCTGTCACTGAACTGTCAGAGTAATTAAATTCCATCCAATAACTGACAATAGCAAAGTGTTTTGTACAAAATATGTGTAAGACAAACTGAGTAAAGTGATAATACATTGATCTGAAAGAGAATAGCATTATTCTCTGAGGATATGGTCTGTTTTGTTCTACAACAATATTTCCCCAGAGTCAAATATAATAATTTATTAACACACCAAAAGCACCCCAGCAGGCATAGTTAATATTTTAGTACTGCAGGTGATGGAATGTGACAGTTTCACTTGTTTTGACCTTTATTTTTCTTTGTACCATAAGTTCTGTGTTTATACATACCATTTATCACCTTTGAAAGACCCAAACAGACTCTTCAAGGCACTGGAGCTAGCTTTTATTTGCATGGGATGGTTTTCTGAGCTTCCTCTTTCCTGTGAATAAAGAAAAATACCTGCAGAGAATGATTCAGAGCAGCAACCTAACTCTAAGTGCTCTGATTCATCTGCATCTCTCTTGGGTGACTCCAGATGGAGTTCACTAACCAGCCTCCCCAGCCTAAAGTTAGCCTGCATGGGTCTTACCTGCATATTTTTGTTGTGAGTTCAGTTCTTCTGTCTTCATAAAATACATAATATTGATGAGATAATTTCATCACTTCCCCCCCTTCCAGGGTTTTGATAGTATTTCTGGGAAATTCAGTAATGTGGTGTTCTCCTTCTATTGCAGAAAACACAGCAGTCACCTCTCAGACTTGGGGACTCAAATGAAAAACTCATTATCGTGTGGAGGCAAGGAAATTGTCATACCCAGCTCTACAAGAAACTAAAACATTACATTAACTTGATAAGAAAAAATACCCTGTTTTCCAATATATTATACTTTTGAAGGAAGATGATAAAATAATATTAGAGAAAGAAGGGGAAAACAATCTTACAAATTACCGAAATAGGATTTAGCTCTTCAGATTCCTTAATTAGCATGCCTTGTCTGTTTTGTTTTCAGTTCTCGTTTCTTGTTCCATGATATATCATCGTTACTGGTAGCAAGGAAATTAATTGCTCCTGAAGTTTTTCTAGCAGAATTTAGAGATAATGCATTCAAATTTAATGAAGTTGTCAGTCAGTTGCTTCTTCTTCTTTCACTTACAGATTTAAACAAATATTTGCTCTCCCCACTGTTATGTCTGTGTTTTTTGGTACGCAGTCTTCCTTGAAATACTGAACTGTTCAAAATACTGAACTAAAATAAAATTTTAATCTAAAATACTTGGCTTTCTAATTGCTATTTTGATTGTGTTTTGTCTAGTGTGGTGATAAATGGTATGCATAAACACAGAACTTATGGTAAGATTTCTTAAATCACTCAAATGAGCTAGAAACTTCACTCCTATTTTCAACAGTGTATTTAAAGACAATGGGTTTAATTCCTAAATCTCCGTTGGTCCATTTGGAAAATGTTTCTATATTCATATTCCTCTGAAAAAATATCTCATTGAAAAAATAAGTCTTGTGATTTACCTTCACATCAATGAACATCTGTGTGTAGCCAAAGTGAGAGTAAGGTGTGAAACAAAAAGCTGAGGGAAATACTTAGAACAAATATTTCCTATGTTAAAGAGGTGACTATCAACTCAGGTTCTGGCACTGTTGAGAGTTTACTTGGCATCACACAACAGCAGTGACATCCCAAAAATTAGCAGCTAGCTGTAAAAATTTATCGGTTGAAATTGAAATCTTTAATTGTTTCTGGAAATAAACAAATATGCCATTATATTTTGCACTTGCTAAGTACTTTTTATAGTTTTAAGGTGTAGTTTCAGGCAGAGCAGATAGGATTATTTTTTGAGAGACTTTCTGTCTCTGACTACTTTGAATAAAAAATGTTTTCACTGTGTTTACACAGTACAGTTTTAAGGTGAATTTGTGGCCATACTAAGTGTCTGAGCAGTCCAAAGTGCCCGAGGACCCCAACTGTTCTCCAACAGCAGAACAGATACTAGCTGTGTAGCCAGTGCAGGAAGTAACAAACAAATAATTTTGACAAAAAGACAGGTGTCTCTTTGCTTCTGTCTCCATTAATTCTTGACTAACCAGCAGTAGCTGGTTATCCAGACTTGAGTTCTGACCTATGTGCTACAACCTTGTTCCATTACACAAACTAATTTGAAAGAAAGTTGAGTGACATCATTGTAGACTAAAACCATGAGCAATGTGCTTACACTGGCCTTCCTAAGTGTCTGGTATTCACATTAAAAAATATGTACATGGTAAAATGTTGAAGACCTGAAGTCAGTGCTGCAAATTTTAGAAATAAAATATCATCACAGATCACTGGAGACAAAAATAAGGACATTAGATGCTGCAAGGTATTCTACCAATAATACTGAAGACTTGTAGTGTTAGCTTGTCTGATTTTCTATTAAAACAAATGGTCTTTGCTCTCAGAAGTGTGCTTAATGGCAATTCTGAGGAAGTAAGTAAAACCACTGTGTTAATTTGTCATCCTATTACAAACATCCAGGCAAACTTATCCTCCATATCATATTATATTGTAATGCCATTCCCTCCTTCAGTTTTGTGCTTTGGGCACTGCTCCAATTTCCAGTACAGGAATGGGGGAATGAGGAAAAGGTACTGGTAGAGAAATATGATAGAACTGGTGGAAAAAGAACCCCTGAAGTAGCAGTCTGGAAATTAAGGTAACATGACCTCATTAGTAAGATTCAGGCTGAATCTTTTTGATATCAGACTTATTTCCCAGCTTCATTTACATATGCTTATATGTACCTAATCTTATTTTAAACACCTAAAGTCAGGCTGCAGCACTGCTTTCCAGCTGCCACCCAGCCTTCATTGACAGCAGAAGAGTCTCCCAAACTTTTTGAGAGACATAAATTTATTTCAGCACACCCTGAATGGAGGGACAGAGATTTCATTACAGTAGAGAAAAGGTGCAATTTTTGTGAGAACAGAAAAACATCCATTTTGGTTATTCATGGGTTGGGTTTTTGTTTTGTTTTGTTTTGGTTTTTTTCAAAATACCCCTAACCAGAGTAGATTTCATAGGGATGTATCTATCAGATCTCAAGGCAGCAGGTGCCTGCTCCTTATCATTACATGGGCTTTCCCTGCCTCCAGGCCTCAGCTGCGATTTCATGGGAGCAGCTGTTAGTATATTCTAGTGTAATCTCTATTACATAGGTATTTTTGAACTGAAAAACAGGGTCTTGAGAGAAAAAGTAGAGAGATAAAGAAAATGTATCTGTTTTAGGATAACCATCCTGAGTTGTCACTTCATTTCTATCAAAACCAGAGGAATTTTTTTTACTGGAGTAAATCCATCCATGTGGGGCCTTTGTGTTAACAGTTGCTGTTGCCGTACTGTTGTTTGTACAGACTTCATCTGTGCAAAGCAAATAGACATGCCAGTGAGTATTGGAAACAGAATAGCTCAATATTTGACTAAACAAAAAATAATTAGGAATCCTTCTTTCCAGAGAACTTAGTGCATTAATTACGTTTTTTTTCCATTTCCTAGCTGTTAATTAAGTTGAAAAGCCGAGTCTATCACTCACACATCCATTACACCAAAGGATAATTTATTTGCCATCTGAATGCTGCAGTTGCTCTTTGCTGAAGCAATACAGGCAACACTGCAGAAAGCATCATCTTTTCTTAGATTTTGTATGTATTATTTTTTATAAATGGAGACTGGCATTATACCTCCCTGAATATAAAAATCAAAGCACTTCACTAGAAACACAGTCAATGGCGATTTTCTTATCATTACAGATCATAATTAGAAACCTCACCCCATGGAAATTAATATAGAGATCAGATAACAGTGCCAAGCCTTGGCAAATGACCAGTTGAGCTAATATGAGATATGCCATTATTCTATCCTAGTTACAGGTATGAGAATTAATTTGGAGGGAATTTTAATTTATGAACATTTCCACCTAGATAGTTATCATCTATTACCACCTTGTGAGGGCTTTTATTAATCCACTCTACACCTTATCTATGTGCTACAGGTTAGAGATTTTAACATGAGTGATTTTAAGTACAAAATAGCACTTAAAAATGCTCTTGCCATATGATAATTGATTTGAATTTACTGGAGGGTTAAGTACTATGTTCTTTACTGTGAAAGCTTAGGAAGAATCCAGTCAGTCATATTTTTCCATAGTAGAAATGGGAACTTTTAATTTTAAGGAAGGCTGTTTATTTCTACTGGCTAACTGGATCCACTAAGCATTTTGCTTTCAGACTAAGCTTAGTGTTTTCACTTCATTCACTGTGAAATATGTGCTATTACACCTCCTTAAGTATTGAACTTTTTCTCTGACTGGTTGTGTTTTGGAGTTACTGAACAAACTGTCTTTTTAAATGTCACAGGGAACCTTGAAAATAAGTGGATAATAGAGAATTTAAATATTTGAAAGGCATTGCAATTTAATGTGTCTATTCTGGATGACATGACCTTTTGGTAGAAAACAGATTTCTGGACGCATACCCTGGTGCTTTTCCAGTAGAATAACTACTTTGAGAAATCTTCCCCCACGTGAAATAGATTTTCTTTTTTTATTCCCTGCCCGTAGCCCAGATAAGTCTGTGCATGTGAGAAGACCAATGGTTTGTCTTGGATATTTTCCTATCTCCTGCACACTGATGGAAGCTTCTGAGGTGAGTATGAAAAAAATCATCATGAACAAAAATGAAAAATATTTCCACTGGAGGAAAGTTATTTCTATAAAAGCTGGTCAGTGTCCCCAAAATTTTGGACACTTCCCTGGCTCCATTCCTCCTGAAATCTTGGCCATTCACCAATGTCTTACAGCAGTGATTTGTGTATGCACCAGTAGATAGTTTTATGGACACGATGGCCCCTGTAAGATTGATACAATTTATGGATTAATTTAGAAAAAAATTTAAATGAACACAGGAACAACCCAGTCTCTTTCTTATGTCCCTCCACGCCTCAAAGGCGTGCCATTATATATATGCCATTTATATTCCAAAAGAAACTTCTTTGCCTGAATGTCAATGTTTCCACCAAAACCAGTTCAAATTTATTTTTCAGTGAAGAGTTTTCTGGTGTGCAGACATGCTGCAGATTTTGCGTTCTTTATACACACTGTATAATGCTTCACCAGATAAAACATTTTCAGTAACCCTTCTCTTTCTCAACCTCTGGAGAATTAGTCTGTTTTCTAGACAGAAAACTGCTGGCTTAAGATATCTGTTTTTCATTTGCTGGCTCAAATGAAAGCCATGAAAACCAGCTGAGCAAAGAGCAAGACTGATGTGATCTGTGTGTCACATAGAGGTGGCATATAATTTTAAGTTCCTTAGTAGAGGAGCCTCAGACATCTGAACATCTTCCAAACAAAATCATATTTACCAGAATAGAATTACTACTCGGGTTATTGGTGTATTTGCTCAATAATAATAAATAACAGTTATTGATGTATTTTCTTTAGAAATGACAGAAAAAAGTTAGTGAAAATCTCCTATGAAACATTTCCATGATTAACCAAATGTATTCAATTCATAATGTACAGCTACATTTTTCACTTGACGCAGACCATAGTAAGAGAAGAGGAGTAATTGTTCTTTAACATGGGAATGAAGTCAGGTCGGGGCAGCCACAGTACATTTTTCAACTTTATTTTACCTCAGTATTAAAAAAAAAATGCCAATTAAAAAAGTGAATGATTTATAGTCCTCTCCAGTTACCGCTTATTACCCCTTAAATCTTCCAGCTAGAGACAAATGAAGCATGGAATGTACAGCATTGACATTATAATACCGTAAAGACAATCTGTTAAATCATACATATATTGTAGTTAACTCTAATTTAGAATATAAATCTTTGTGACAGATGACATCACCTTTCCCTGGGTTTCATTGCAAGTAACTGGAGCTTAAAGATAATGAAATGCTTTATGTCCCAGCAACCCTTTTAAGGTCAACCAAGGGAAGCATTTGTACACTGCTGTGTGAGGGCACTAGGAACAAGTTCATTCTAGCTCACCACTCAGTGTTAATAAGCCTGTTTTCCTCCATATGATTGGGAGATTCCCAGAAGGCTGACTCATCTTTTGCCTTCCACAGATTTCCTCTCTTTTGTTCTTTCTGGCTCCAAGAATCTAATTTTCAAGTAGATCCATGTTCGAGAGCTTCTGGGGTACGTTACGTTTTCTCCATTTGATCGCAATACTGTAAATGCATTATGCTCGTGGCATGATGAAATAGGCACTCAAATTGCAACGCCAGTGTTAACTTTTGTCAACTTCTTGGAAATAAATAAAATGAACATTCCAGGATAGAGGTGTACTTTGACTAGCAAATGAAAGAAAAGATAGAGCTTGAAACTCCACATTGTTTTCCTGATTAATGTAGATAGGTAGAAAGTGTATATATTAGTTGCCTATTGAGGAGCTGCCTCTGTGCACTGTGTACTTAATTTACATCATTACAGAAGGCACCTAAAAATTCAGACATATATTCATTTATGACTGCCATGGACTTTGCTCTTTGTCAATTTAACACCCATATGTGATTTTATAGAATATTGTTAAAGCTTTTTTCCCCCTTATAACATGAATATAATTCCGATCAAGGTTAAATATTAAAAAACATATTTCAGGATTATAACAGACCTGGTATGTAGGCCTGTATGCTGTTTTCAGGGCCTCATAGAATCCTTTGTGATCTCCCGTGTCTGCACATAATTGAGTTTTTTCAGCTAGATCAATCCACCACTTGTTCTGGATGTCACGGAGTTTCTGTTGGAGCTTGCTGCATGCAAGACGAAAGGCTGTTTTTCTTGCATGACAGAAAGGCAGTGCAAGGTGTGCTTGGTGGGCGGTTCTCTTCTTCCTCAACAATTCCTGGATCTCTTGATTGTTTTCATCAAACCAATCCTTGTTCTTCTTGAAGGAGAACCCTAAAAATTCTTCAGAGGATTGCAGGACGCTGTTTTTAATATGGTGCCAAATTGTTTCAGGAGAGGAATCTGTAGAATCTGTGGAATGGTTTTCGAGCCTAGTTTGAAGGTTTGCCTGGAATTTGTCTCTCACTGTGGCTGATTGGAGATTGTTAACTTGGAGTCTTCTCCTTGGGATACAGCCCCTTTTAGGTTTGAATTTAAGACTGAAGTTAAGTTTGCAGCGCACAAGCCGATGATCTGTTTGGCATTCTGCACTGGGCATCACGCAGGTACGGTGGACATCGTGGACATCTCTCCATCGCACCAAGGCACAATCAATGAGGTGCCAATGCCCTAAGCGGATATAAGCTCCACAGATATAGTTAGACATTATCTCCTCAAACCCAACATTGCCAAACTGATCTGTTACAAGTAATCTGTCAGATTTAGGTCTTTTCAAGTTGAATTTGAGTGAAAAAGAGGAGTTGGAAATCTTCAGTAGCACAAGCATGGCTACTTGCTAATGTCTGAAAGCCAAGGATGGGCAATTGAGGTTTTCTGCGCCGTCTCTTTTTTTCCTGAAATACTTTGTATTTAAGTCCAGAGCATATTTATGGATTTATGTCTATACCTAGAAAACAGACAAAGGTCAGAAGCTTTTGCTAGTGATGGGAGCATGGTGTCCTCCGTCATCCAATTGCTGTTATAAAGCCCTTTTTGAGTGATGCCTTAAAATCTATATTGTATAAAATTTTACTATAGCTCTTTTAGCTCTTTTAGCGCTTTTAGCTCGCTAAGCACCTTTGTATTAAATTCCTAAAATGCTGTTTAATGTTCCTTGTCAAGATTCCAATGGACAAAGATTTTAGCAAGGTGAAAAACATCTTATCAGTAAAAATGTACTTAGACTAAGATGTACCAGGGTCACACCATTTGATATGACCAGTCAAAACTACTCAGGAGCCTTGAAGCTATTCCAAGAAGAACAGAGTTGATGAGGATGATGAGGGTTGGAAGGAAAGCGTGGTCATTTTGGGACCACGGACTCAAATCTGGGAGGTGTGATGAGGCCAGGATGATGGGTTTTGGGGGTGGCCGTAACCAATGAGGTAATATCCAAATATTATAATTAGATGGTATTATAGAAATTGAAAAGGCCTATAGTGTCAGTGTGCAATATATTTTGTGCACCAAAGTCACCATAATCAAAGAGCTCAAAATTGTTCAGAGAATTATTTCTCCAATTTTAAGCAAACACGAGGGATCTAATTCTGAAAGAATTTCAGCTCTTGGTAGGGAAGGATCTGTTGCACTCCTTTAGACTGAGTATTTTAAATGACACTTTCAAAGGAATCCCCAAGGCATTCAGGCTGGGACAGCATGTGAGAAGTGGCATGCTCAGCACATAGTGTGCCCAGATGTTTCCCTCATAAAATTGCAGTTGGGAGGAAGGCTAGAGCGTATTTGGTTTCCAGCTCAGAATTCAGGTACCTATAGTTTACCTACATCTTGCTTTACACGCCAGAGTATCTCATAAATCATAATTTTTTTCTCATTAAAAGTAGCCATTAAATGGCTGGTATGAACCATTATGCTGCACAAGTTCTTCAAATGCCCATGCCAACTCTTTTAGACTCAAGATTGTAGGATGCATAGGCAATGAAGGAGAGCTTACCAGTTTTCACCCTGGATATCTGTACCTTTGCAACAATTAGGAGAGTTTGTTTTACAGGCTTTTTTATCCTCTGGGATATCATCCTGATTCTCTAAAGCTCTACATACCTCTAATTTTTGTGCATCTCTCCTCTGAAGGAAAACCTCCGAACCCCATTCTACAAGAAGGATGCAAATATCTAGGGGAAAAGTAACAAGAGTAAGTCCATGGATAACTGCAGTCTGTGTATGCAAATGTGTAACCTAGTGCATTACAGTGAACTGTGCAGATGGCCAACAACCTCTGAATCAGCTTACAGTAGAAAGTCTAAACTGATTAAAATTTACATCAGATTTATGTGATTAACTATCATAAAAGTTTTAGTTACATTACTGAAAATTATCCTATTACACTGTATCTTTATAATCAACCATGTCAGTGTGTTTTGTTAAATCCAGTTGAATAGGAAATGACTTTTTAAACCTACAAAGCGCAACTGTCTCTCCAGTCCTGAGACCAGCCTTGCCAACTGTTCATAATTTGTAAAAAATTGAAAGAATTTCCAGAGCATATAAATATAAAATAACCTGCTGCTAACTCAGGGACTTGTGAGCAGAAGGAAAAATATTAGACTTTAACAAGCTGCTTTTCAGAACTTCTGCTCCTGCAGTCTTCTTGTTGTTTTTGAAATGGAATAATGAGAACTGAACATCCTTGATGCCTTATACAATCACTGCAGCAAAATCTATAAAGATACCAGAAGATTTTATTTCATATTTTGTTGCATCCTTATATTTACATAGGTCCACAAGCAAATAACTATAAGTTATGTATATTGTAAAGTCAGACATTCAGAATTTGGGTAAGCTGTTTTATATAATGTGAAGGAAAAACACTAATTTAACTCCAGCTTATTTGTATCTTGCTTTGTGAATGGGTTCATGTCACTTGGGAAAAAACCCAGGTAATCCTGCAGCTGAAATCTGTACCATAATACGTAGGGACAGTGGGGGCAGGAATAAGGGCCAAAGGTGCACAGTCAATGGCAGGTCTGACTCTTTTCCTTTGCTATGGCTGATCTCACACTTCTGAGAGGTTCTTAGTACAGGCTGTTCTGCAATGGCCAGCGATTTGTTTTAATAGGTAATAGCTCCATGAAATTGGAACAGAATTTCCTGGGATGAAGAAAAGACTTTTCTTTTTTTCTTTTCTGCAAAATTTCAAAGCCTGGCTTCAAACAGTGGACGTATTAGTGCTTCTCAGAAAGCAGAATAAAAAAAGGTCATCTGTATCTGCTACAAGGGAACATTGAAGATTTTTGCTTCTGTCAGTAAAGCAGAGATTTTCAGAATGATTTCATGTTTTTTTACCTGATGGGTTACATTTAGCAGAGGATCAAGCATAAATAGTGACTCAAGGATGTTCTTTCCAATCTGCATTACTTGACTTATTGCTTATCACTTGTTTTTGTCTGCTTATGGGCCATTAAGTCTGTTAGCTTTGCTAATATTGTCAGTATGTCCTTTGAGTACTGACAATTCAGATACTCCTTCCCTAAATGAAGTAATTTACATATTTAAAATTCCTCATGTACATATACACACAGAAGTGTATACACACATGAATACATATGTGCATATATGTAAATATATGCAAATTCGTTAAATGTATATGCATATGGGTAATAACACCATCAATAGTTCTATTAACTTTTTTTTCCAGGCCAGCAGAAAAAAAAAATGAGCTGTTAAATTCTTAAGACTTAATTTGTAAATAATTTTGCAATTTATTTTTGTTTAGCACAAAGGAATGTACCAAAAATTCCCTATATTTCTTTGGTATAATTTTGCTAGGTTTACTGCTCTCACTTTGCCACCATGGCAGAAAATAGCAACTGTTCACTGTGTGTGACACTTCGTAAAGATTAATCCATAAAGCTTCATGACTGCACTTACTTCTCTCATGGTTTGTGCCTGGGAAAACTCCTCTGAACACACCCAGGGACATGCCTACAGCATACACAGTGGGACATAGTCAAGTCAGCTCTCAGGGTACAGCTTTGAAGCACCATCCTATGAAGGTAGAAGGATGGGTGCAGGGGCAGCTGAGCTTTGCAAGTGGCATAACATCAAGTTCGTTAGCATTTGCCTGACAAGGCTCTCAGGAGAACTCATGTGAAAGGGTGTAGTGATGTCCTCGAGAAAATGAGATTAGGGATAATTACATTGCATTCTGTCCAGGTGCCTTAAGAGCCCTTCTTTGAGGAATTTGACTTCACAGGCCAGTTCAGAAAAAAAATACCTGAGTTGTCCCTTTATTTACACCAGCAACCTTAAAGAGCCAGTGCAGGGTCTTGACTGCTTGGAAAGCTTCTCTTCACAGAATTTTGTACTGATATAAGAGGCTGGGTTAGTGTTTATACATCTTGCTGGCTGGCCTGCATGAGTTAGGCATTAAAAAAACTACACAACCCAAGCCCCAGAAAGATAGGTACAAGCAAAAATGATCTCATACGGAAAAGTTACTAGCAAAACATTACTTCTTACACAAATACTCCAGTATACTATCTAATGTCACTAGGAGAATTGCTCTAAACTATAGGGAAGTACCATCTTGGAAAGCAGCCTCCACTAGTATGTTTCCAATCAAAATCTGAATGATTCTGTGTAGTATAAACTACATCTCTACTAGTATATGCCAATGCAAGAAAACTCTCTTAGGTGCAGAGAGACAAATATAACTTAGAAAAAAAGTAGGACTTTACCTGCATAGCTCCTTAGTGCGGACACTCTTCTGCTTGTGAAATAGCCACTATCATTACAAAGCTCTTTATATCCATGTCTCCTACCTAACAAGAAAACTGTGCCAACTGAAATCACTAAAGAAAGATGTAGCTCATCAAGTCTACAATCTTATTGCAAGGCAGGATAACAGTACTCTAACCATTTCTACATGGATTCAGATCACCTGTGATGCTGTTCTGTTGTTTTTGCAAGTCCAGAGGAAAGCAATGAAGATTATCAGGGAGCTGGAGCACATCTGCTATGAAGACCAGCTGAGGGACTTGGAATTCTTCAGCATAGAGAAGAGAAAGATCTGGGGAGATCTTAAAGCACCTTCCAGTACCTGAAGGGGGCTACAAGAGAAATGGAGAAGGACTTCTTACAAGAGTCTGTAGTGATAGGACAAGGGGAAATGGTTTCAAACTAAAAGAGAGTAAGTTTAGATTAGATTAGGAAGAAATTCTTTACTGCTAGGGTGATGAGTCACTGGAACAAGTTGCCTTGAGAATTTGTGAATGGCACACCTCTGGAAGTGTTCAAGACCACAGTGGATGAGGCTTGGAACTTCATGATCTTTAAGGTCTCTTCCAACCCAAATCATTCAATGATTTCATGATTCTATGAATCTACAGTCAGTGCTTCACAGTTTCCCCAGTAGAAAGCTTTGCCTAGTATCTAACCAAAAAGTCTCTTATTAGAGTCCATTACTTCTCAACCTAATGACATTGGGGAAGATAAATAGCTTTTTCTCCCTGTAGAGTATCTTTGCAATACTGAAGTCTTTATGAGATCTATATCAATGCATTTTATCGAAACCTACTTCTAAACCAGTACTGCTGCAATTGTAAAAAAAATGAAACCACGAATATGTGCAGTCCGGAGTTCACTATTTAAAGAACTGAAAATTAGCACTGCCACAGTCAATGACTTGCAAATTGTAATCCATGAGCAGTGGGAAAACTAGATGTTCTGTAAAAGCCATCTAGAAAAAGGAAACTTGTTGTAAGTAGGGTAAATTAACTACAAAGGGACCAATGTCTCAAAAGAGATTCTAAATATCAGAAAGTATTGGGAACCACTGATGTTCTGCTATTCATGCTCAAATTAGGTAACTTACATCTAGTTTGGGTGTGCTTACTAAACACCGAAGTAATAGAACATGACTGAAAAATATTATTTTGCCCAAAGCAAGAAGTAAGAATCATTCTTGGCTTCTTAAGGTTTACTGTTTGCATTATAACCTATATACAGAGGTTAACCTAGTGGTGAATTCATCCAACTGTGTCATGGACTAAAAGAGAGCTTTTGAAACAAGAGAGAGCTTTTAAAACAGGAAACATGAGTCCATAGATAGAATGAAAGAAAGAAAAGGATTGAAAGCTAAGACAATACAAAGGCTTAAAGGTGTCAAGCTTCCTAAAGGAAGAAAGAAAATTTGAAATAAGAAATGAGTGAACAGAAACAAAGATCCAGAAATATCACGGACGTTCAATTGAAGGAAAATATTCCTAAATTAGGATGATAAGAAATTACATAAAAAAGAATTACAGCTGTTTAGGATCATAACTTAGAAAACATTTATGGTTATTTCAAACAAAAGTCACCAGTACAACTAAGCTTTTATAACTCATACATACTAAGAGTATTATTAAAGCCTGCAAAAAACAGTTTCTATAATGGGGAAAATCTTTAAAAAATCAGAAAATTTAAATTTCAATAGAAATTATTTTTTCTTTCAGGTTTTCATAAAAGCATTTGTTTATGAAGGACTGACTGAAAAATCCAGACTACTGAAAAACTAAACCCTTCTTTTAAAATTAAAAGGCTTTTCATTTTAATTTCAGAAATTCCTTCTGTAACTACTTACTATGATATTCTCTCTGTCTGGCTATCATTAAAAATTTCTTAGACTTCACTATCTTTTTTGGGCATCTTGAGGTTAGTGTGAAGTATACTGTAGTTAAAAGAATGTTAGTAAAGTTAATAAGAAAAAGGATCAAACTGTATAATTTAATGGGTTATCCACAGAATTTATAACTAGAATCATACAAATACTGAATTCTATAAAAGTATCCTCTTCCCTCATTAGATACAAACAGCACTGGCTGTTTGAAGCCATGATATGGACTACAGGAAATCTGTCTAGTTCTAGAGAAAGACAGAAAGGGAGAGTGAGAGGGAAGCAGGGAAGGAATCCCTAAGGATTTATATCAAGAAGGGAAATTTTATTTATTTCTTAAATAGTCAAGACCAAAACTGAAACTTTTCCCTGAAATCAGCAGGACTTGACTTCTTTGGTAAACTGATTAAACTCACATACTCAGAAAGTATTTCAGAAAACCAAAGGGAAGATACAGCACATTTTAAAGATTCTGCATTTTGCAAAGAAATTAGTTGTCATTCTTGTTTACTCACCCCTGTCAGTGACAGCATCAAGCAGATTATAATACTTTACATTTTAAAGAAAGGACAGACATGAAAAAACTCTTGAAAGAGTGGAAGTAATTGTTTAATTGGACTCATGCAACTTTATGCAACTATAGTTTGATTTTCAGTTAAGCTCAGTATGAGGAAATATTTCCTCTGCTTGCATGTTGGCAGGTAGAATCACTACGAGCCTCCTCTCCCATGCCAAAATGTCGGGAAATTAACAAAATGTATTCAAGATGTTGATACAAGCATATACAGCAATTCAAAGCAGAGTTGTCACTCAAGTTAAAGATGCCTGAGCTGTGCTATAGCCAGAGTAAAAATTAAGATCTTTTTTGAAATTAATTGTGGTTTTGAAAAAGTGTTTTGAAAGCGTATCTTAAAAGTATTGTGGTTATTGTTTGGTGCAAAAAGACTTATAGCAAAAGTGCCACGTTTTCCATGTAATGTTTCTGTCTGATACTTTGATAAGCAAGCCTCATCTGATGCTGTGGTAGACTTTGTGAGAGTCTATAGCAGTTTAAAAAATTGATTTTCAGAGGACCCATTTACTGTGCTTCGATTCACGGTACAGGGTGCTCTGAGGGAGAGCACAGGAGTGGCACTTCATCAGTGCAAGATGGGGAGATGTGCACCAGGAGTTATCACCCCCTATCCTCCCACTGCTGACAGAAGCACAGTATATGTGGCCAGATGGGGCGGCCCCCAGAGGTACAGCCCCAGCTGTCTCGCCAGTACATCTGTTCTTTCAACTCCTTCAATTCTGCTGTGTGTCTCATTCATATAGACACAGCCTCTACCTCGCTCAGTGGTTCACATTTTGTCTTTGCTTAAGATTAATGTTTTACATTAAGTGATGGAAATGGGTGAATGTGTGTGTATTTAAATATATCTTAAAGAAGTTGTTCCTCTTTGGGTTACATTTGTGAGACAATGAAGAGAAGATTACATCTGAATTTACTTTCTTGAGTGTCCTTTAGGTGTGTATGAAATCAAGGGCTGCTGAAATACATTTTCTGATAAAGAGTTCATTGAAAACACCTCACATCTAAGGATCCTATTAGTGCTATACAGAGAGCATTTAAAATCCCAGGTACTTCAGCACTCAACAGAGACGAGATGAAATCTCTCAATGTAGGAGACAGCCTTTACAATGACAAAATGTGGACTGAGGATACCTTTCAGGTTTCCTACCTTCAGTTTCTGCTACAAGAGGTCATTTAATTTTCTACAACGCAAAACCTCTTTGTAGGATATGTTGTAAAGAAAAAATTACTGTATTCACTTATTTTTAACCTCACATGATTCTTTTCCCATTTTTAGTAGAATGTTTGGCCTTTTGACAAGAAGATAATAGGAGTATAACTAATGGCAGCATAGAACTACTGCTGCACATATTTGGTCGAACCTCATCTTAGCAAGAGTTTGCTAATGAGGAAGAGAGAGAGAAAACCAAGGGGCTGATGCCCTAAGGCAGATGGCTGTATCTCCAGTCTCTATTAGCCTAAAATGTATTATTTTTTCATCCATAGTTCTATATATGCATAGTACAGGCATTTCTGAGAGTGAAATGAGAAGATCCAATTGGCCGAACCAAGTTTACTTTTAAAACTGGCAGTTTAGGTTCATCCCAACCTTGCTGGCGTGCTTTGAGGTAGGTAATTTTCTTTTATCAAAAGACAAGCACTGTGTTAATCTTCATCTAATGTGATAGGTCTCCAGGAAAAAAAGAAAAGGAAAATAGTAACTAAAAATTACACGCTGTGCATAAGTTATTGCAACTGCAGATATTTGGCTTTTAATTCATTTCAGTCTTCGATATTGTTCATCTTTTCTTTTCAAGTAGAGTATGATTTTCACTCCATGTGAATATTAGTTAAACATTATATTTAGACAGGAGTAGGAAAAGCTTTTATGAATGCCATTCAGGAGGAAAACAATTATTTCAGCTGTAATTGAAATTTTGTAAATTTATCAGAAATTGAGATTTTGTAAATTTATCAGAATTCTGATCTTGAGAAGTTTTGAAAATTAATTTTTCTTCCTATTTTGAAACATAGGACATTCAAATGTTTTCATTTTTTTACTCCACTGAGGACTCACAATGTTTGTGGTTCTTTGTGGGTCTTGGAAAGGTGTTAAATCAAAATATAAAGAAAACAATTAAACAGATGAATCCTACACCCTGCTACCTCATCTATGTAGTCATATCCACACAAAGAATTATTTTAACAGACCAATTCATATTTAGAATAATAATCACTGAAAATAGCATCAACTGCTGAAATACAACCTTACATAAATAAAAATCTGCTTCAGTTTTCATATAAAATATTGCATTTGAATCTCAAATACTCTGAGGCCACTTTATACCATTTGGATAACACAGTGGGGATTTGAGTTGCTAATTGCATTCACTCCTTTTCTGTAAGTCACTTTTTAATGCAATACGATTGCGGAAAAAATAGAGTGTACCAAAAAAAAATAGAAATCTCTCCGTGACATGTTTTTCACACTCTGAGAATGTAGTTATGTTACAATACATAAAGCTCCTTTAAGGAAAACTTCTGAATAGTAAGAACAGCTTTTGCAATCAAACCAGATGCAAACTATTAATCTTTATTAAATGTTGATATTACAATTCAGACATTTTCTCTTGTCAGAGGAAGTGATTTCCAGGTGACCACATGTAGAGCAATTCCTACAAAGCAGTCAAACTGCTTTTGATTAAGTTGGCAAAGCTGCAAAAAATATATCACAGGACTGTAGCTTAACAACTCAGCCAGGGCAAGATGAAGTATGGAGTCACTGTGGATGTAGATTTACTGTTAGATCTAGGAATCTGAACAGCACATAGCAACCCAGAATTTAACAGGAGATTAATCTTGTGGAAAGACACACAAATCAATAAAATTAAAATTATTTCCCTTTAAAGTTATTTCTCAAATAGCCATCATTCATGGATGGGGACAGAGTATGAAAAGAAAATACTGTATATAGGCATAATTTGCATGAGTATAGAATTGGTATAATAAAAGCAGTTCTTAATATCTATCAGAAACAAACAAAAAAACAAACCACTGTGACAACAATAAACATCATGAATATGTAAGAAACACTAAAATAGAGTTGCATAAATGATTGAAAGAGAAACTGGGATTTTGGTAGATATATAAATGACCCCAAGTTTAAGTCCAGAGTTAGTGGAATGCCTTCTTGTCTAATTTTGCAGATTTATGGTGGATAAAAGCAACAGAAGCTTGAATGAAAGTTGTACAGAAAAAAACAGAGAAGTGATGCAGCTGATTCTGTGCCACCGCCCCTCATTTTGTAGCATAAGAAGGTGTACATGTAAAGATCTTTTTAAACTTTTGAACAAAGCTGAAAGAATATTCTCCATTCTCAGGATTTTTTGGCGAATTCTCAGACTGATAAATTAAATAAAAATAAAATCATAGTTATTTTCTGTTCTTCCTTACATCTCTCCCAGTCACAGCTCAGCAACTTTATTGTAGTGGCTTTGTGGTAAACCAATGAATATATGTGTAAGGCAACTTATGGGAATGATATGAACAAGAGAGCTGTGAGACTTGAAAATAAAACTCTTCACTGTGCCAGTAAAACACTGGTTCTCTAGAGTGATTTGCTTCTTGAAGAGCATTATTGATCTTGTAGACGAAACACACAAGAAAGGAATAAGTTATATAATTCATTAGGATGACTTTTTTTTTTTTTTTTAATTTTTATTTTTATTTTGCTTTGAGTTGAGAGCTGGTTTTGCCTTGTAAGGAAATACCTGGCAAGGAGTTTTGTCTACAGATTGCAAACATTGCTCTTTCTCTATTTCCATTAAATTTTATAACAGAAAAACTCTATATACTGTGCAAATTCCCAGTGTCATTTCCTTCTTAAGATATTCAAATTTAAGGCAGTGGACAGGCACAGGGCTTGCTGGTGATCTCTTCAACCAGAAAGTGGGGGCAGAGGGGGAGAGATTAGTCAATAAGTAAAGAAATTAAACTGATGCTGCATAGGGCAACCTAAAAGTCAAAGAGGTGCCATACAGACTCTTTAGTGAAGTGGGTGTCAGTCTCCTCTCCCAAGTAACAAGCAACATGACAAGAAGAAATGGCTTCAAGTTGCACCATGGGAGGCTTAGAGCGGATATTAGGAAAAATTTCTTCATGAAAATGGTTGTCAAGCACCAGAATAGGCTACCCAGGGAAGTGGGTGAGTTAGCATCCCTGGAGGAATCTTAAAGACATGTAGGTGTGTTACTCCGGGACATGGTTTAGTGGTGGATTTGGCAGTGCTGGATTAATGGGTGGACCTGATGATCTTAGAGGTCTTTTCCAACCTAAACTATTCTATACTTCTATGAAAATAGTGTTTTGCCTGCATCCAGATGACCTGCTGAGGCTTTCACAAGAGCCTTGTTGAGATGACATATAATATATGATGACAACCGGATTGCTCAGCTGGCATCATTCAGAGCAATAACCCTGTGTCTAATAGAATATGGAATGTTAAGAAACATTTTTGTGATGATTGTATTTGATTTATGGTCACAGAGGAAGGATACAAATTATATGACTAAGACTTTTACCATAACCTATATGAGCATAACGTGTAATAGGCCATAAGATAAAGGTTGAATTTTATAGAACTTACAAAGGTCCAGAACTTAAGAAGTTATTGATTTCAACAGGAGTGAGACCTTTAAACACTTCTGAACATCTGGCCTTAAATTAATGGGGGATGATGTCTTTAATTCATACTTAAGTAGAATACCCATTGGTTGATTTGAAAACAGAAAACCAGGTGTGTTAACAGAAAAGGTGATCTCCTGTACTTATGTCAAAGCATGAGTGCTGTGAGTTATATTTTAATTGTGTAATAATTATACATTATAGCTAGAAACCTCTATTTCAAAAAGACCTTTTCCCCTGAATTTGTGAAGTTCTGTTTAGGTAGGCTGAATCACTTTCAGAAAATACCTATCTCCCTCCATGGACTTTGCAGATAACCTAACTAAGCTTCCACCTGGGTTAAATGAAGTGGAATTAATTAGATGGGATAAACTGGGGACTGAAAATATCAGCTATCTTTGAAACTCTCCAGGGATCATGATTCAGCTGCAGGATTCTAAATAGTTTATTACTAATGACATATCTTTTAAAAAATATTAGTTTTTCTATCTAAAGTGTTTCCATATGCTTTTCTTCATACCGTCTCTCAGTTTCACAAAGTTTAATACTGAGGTCTAAATAAAGACTGGGAGATAATGCAAATATCCCTGAAGGAGCTGGGTTCAAGCCTATCAGTTCATTTCACAGGTCCTGATTCAACAGATAGAAGTATTATTAGCACCGTCATGAACAAATGATTACCATAAAATCTTTGGGATCAAGAAGAGCTTGCCAAACCGCTCTCCATCATCTTCCAACAGTCCCGGCTCTCTGGGAAGGTCCCAGATGATTGGAGGTTGGCGAATGTCACCCCAATCCACAAAAAAGGCTGCAAGCAGGACCCTGGCAACTACAGGCCTGTCAGCCTGACCTCGGTGCCTGGCAGGGTTATGGAGCAGATCATCCTGAGTGCAATCACACAGCACCTTCAGGATGGACAAGGGATTAGACCCAGCCAGCATGGGTTTAGGAGGGGCAGGTCCTGTCTGACCAACGTGATCTCTTTTTACGATCAGGTGACCCACCTGGTGGATGAGGGGAAGGCTGTGGATGTGGTCTATCTAGACTTCAGCAAGGCCTTTGACACTGTCTCCCATAATATACTCCTGGAAAAGCTGGTAGCCCACAGCTTGGACAAGTGTATCCTCTCCTGGATTAGGAACTGGCTGGAGGGCCAGGCCCAGAGAGTGCTGGTGAATGGAGCTGCATCCAGCTGGCAGCCGGTCACTAGTGGTGTTCCCCAGGGGTCTGTGTTGGGTCCAGTCCTGTTTAACATCTTTATTGATGATTTAGAAGAGGGGATTGAGTCCATCATCAGCAAATTTGCTGATGACACCAAATTGGGAGGGAGTGTCGACCTGCTGGAAGGCAGGAGGGCTCTGCAGAGGGATCTGGATAGACTTGAGAGATGGGCTGATTCCAGTGGGATGAAGTTCAATAAAGCCAAGTGCCGGGTCCTGCACTTTGGCCACAACAACCCCATGCAGCGCTACAGGCTGGGCACAGAGTGGCTGGAAAGCAGCCAGGCAGAAAGGGACCTGGGGGTACTAATTGACAGGAAGCTCAACATGAGCCAACAGTGTGCCCAGGTGGCCAAGAAGGCCAATGGGATCTTGTCCTGTATCAAAAATAGCGTGGCCAGCAGGAGCAGGGAAGTGATCCTTCCCCTGTACTCTGCGTTGGTGAGGCCACACCTTGAGTATTGTGTTCAGTTCTGGGCCCCTCAGTTCAGAAAGGATATTGAGGTGCTGGAGCGGGTCCAGAGAAGAGCAACAAGGCTGGTGAAGGGACTGGAGCATAAGTCCTATGGGGAGAGGCTGAGGGAGCTGGGGTTGTTTAGCCTGGAGAAGAGGAGGCTCAGAGGTGACCTCATCACCGTCTATAACTACCTGAAGGGAAGTTCTAGCCAGGTGGGGGTTGGTCTCTTCTCTCAGGCACTCAGCAATAGGACAAGGGGGCACGGGCTTAAGCTCCGCCAGGGGAAATTTAAGTTGGATATCAGGAGAAAATTCTTTACAGAGAGAGTAATCAGGCATTGGAATGGGCTGCCCAGAGAGGTGGTGGATTCACCATCCCTGGAGATTTTTAAACGCAGATTGGACGTGGCACTGAGTGCCATGATCTAGTAAATGGACTGGATTTGGACCAAGGGTTGGACTCGATGATCTCGGAGGTCTTTTCCAACCCAATCGATTCTATGATTCTATGATTCTAATAGCTTTGTAGATAAACTCAATTGCACTTATTGCCCTCAGGAGTTAACTCAGGGCCCAGCTTAGGGCAAACAGCTGAATGTCAAGGAGAATAATATTGAATTTTGTTAGCTTTGTCATTCATTTAAATATACTTTTATGCCAGTGTGGATGAAACTAAGTTTTCCTTGCCAACACTGACTGCCCCAAGTAGCCTGTTCACACAGCAATGATGACCCATGGGCAACATCAAGCAGACAAAACCACTTGGAAACCTTCCCAAAGGACCCTGACACAACTTGCCAGAAAGACAGAGGGAAATTAGGGGCAATGTAAGATTACATCACACAAAAAAGAAACTCTGAATTGCCTAAAATTGAGTCTTGGGACAGCAGCCAGCTTTGTATCTTCTCATTTCAATGCAACTGACTGTGGTCTCTGATGTATAATGGAATTCTGACCTCTTCCAGGGCTATATGACAAATTTATGAAGTCAAAGACACAGAATACTGACATTATTTCATTGAAATAGAAAGTCAGCACAGCATCAGGGCAATGGAAAATTCTAAAGACAAGATCAAAGACTTGAACAGTCCTTTACCTTCAGGAAACAGCGAAAGGGACTTTTCCCAGCATTCTGCTGAAGAAATAGGTAAATGAAGGAAAGCAATCTGAAATAAAATGGAAGTGCTGATGTATAAATAATAATTCTAGTAAAATTGTAGCTATTGTATGACAAGCATCAGGAATATCCCTATGCTTGATCCCCCAAAAAGGAACTGGCAATATTTTTAATATGATATTAATATAATATCAATTTCTATAATATAATTTGGTTTTGTAATTTGCTTTGATCCTGGCACACAGTGTCAAGACAACACACAGCTCTGCACTCTGAAGTTCACACACATTTCCTCAGTCCTTTCTATAGCATATTTGGCAGAACCTGCAAGCTGTGGAGACTGTGACCTTTCACAGCAGAAAGCACTAGATCATGCTTGTATTTTTCTTCAAAGGACAATTTTAAGGAAAACAAAGTCAAATGAGCAACACAACTTGTGCTACTACAAAATGTAAGCCCAAGTTTGTATTATCCCTTGAAAATGTAAAGAGTGATGCCCTTCAAGTGCTGAAATCCAGAAGAAATCTAGAGACTCTCCAATATTATTTTTTGACAATCATTTAAAGGCTTTTTCCCATTTCTAGTGCTGACTTTAAATATTTTAAAGCCTTAGTTTCTCTCCGAATTGTATCTCCTAATCACAACAAACTGTCACGCACTGTCAGTCTCCACCAGTGGAAATTACAATGAGCAGCTTCACTTTACAAAAACATATATAACTGATTTTAGATTGATGGGAATGGGAAACAAATGTGCCCCAGCCTTTGATGAGCATATTTGTACAGCTTGGAACTTTTATCCTAGAAGAGTAAATGTACTCTTGACAGTTGGAAGACAGATAGCACCAGGACTCTCTTCTAGCGACACTGAGATTGGATGTGGCACTTAGTGCCATGGTCTAGTAACCCTGGCGGTCTTGGACCAAGGGTTGGACTTGATGATCTCAGAGGTCTTTTCCAATCTGGTTGATTCTATGATTCTATGGGGTAGATGTTGATTTACTGTCCTTCATGAATCATTTTGTAAATTCTGGGCTGCAGTCCCTAATGGCCAATTACACATCTAGTAGTAAACCCCTGACTAACAAATCCTCCAACAAGGCAAGTATACCCTATAAGGGTATATGACAACTTAAAGTGGGCTAATCTCCTGCACAAAGGCAAACTGTTGCTTTCCATAGGAGCTCAGGGAACAGGTTACTGCCTGTACATTGACTTCTGCTAAATGAGGAGGACCTGTGCAAAGAATGAAGCATCATGAATGTATCACCTCTCACAGAGGCTGGAAAACTGCTGGAAGCATGTGGGTAACCCAGCTCTACTCCCTTGACCACAGCTACATTAATATTACTCTCCCTATTCAGAAGGCTATGGCATCACTAGTTCATTATTTACTTCTTAGCTTCTCCCTTACTAGCTGTACATGAACATTTTTAGCCCATATTTCAATCCAGGCTGTTGTCATGGTTTAAGTTAATTAATATCAAACTAGCAATAGATACAGGGGGGCAATGCCAGTAGACATCCTCTCCTTTAGCTTTCTTCAGATTTTAGCAGAGATATGTGATCCCTTACTTTAAATGCAGCAGTATGAGCTATGTTTGTACATATTTCACCAACCATCACCTCCTGTGCCCTCCATCCTGTCTCATCCATCACTCCAATAGGCGATTTCCTGACCCCTCCAGGCAGCGATGAATTTCCCCCTCCCTGAATCGGTTGCTGTTTGGAGACACATGGCCTTAGCAGCTCTCTGAGGCATGACACATGTTTGGTCAGTGCTGCTGATTTAGTGTGTAAGACCATGTGCACCTGCAGTGCTATATAAATAATAAACTTCTTTCCTCTCCCTCCAGTTCCTAGTTTAACTGCACAATGCTGTCTAAAAGATTAATTTCTTCTCAATGGCAAAATGCATTGGAGATATTTAAATGGTAAACATGGGTTCTGTCAGGTTGTTGATGGAAAGCTGAAATACAACTTTCTAGCTCTTTCCAAATTCAACTACAACTCTCATGAAGGTGAGAAACTGAGAGAAGTGTAAAGGATCTACAGTATGCATCCAAATGAGAAGCGAGAGAAAAGACAAAAGGAAAGACAGAAGGTTTTCCTTCTTTCCATTTTTCTTTTCAGAACTACTTTATTCTGGTTTGTTCTTTAGCTGTATATTTTAAGAGAAGCTTTCTTTGCTTATATATTAACTATGGTTTATTTTTAATCTATGTATGTAATAAATATCCTGCTGTTTGAAGGGCATGCAAACATTCTCCTTTTGTGGGACTATTCTTGTGCAGGTGTTCTTTTATTTTTTTTTATTCCATTTTGTAGGAGGGTTTTCTTTTTGGGTTTTTTTTTTTGTATACTAGGGCTGTATGACAAATGAAAGCAGCTCTCTTCTGTACCAGGAAATTCATGAGTTTCCAAAAATACTATTTCATGATAATATCAAAAGGGTCTTATTTTTAAATAACCTTATTTTTTTGTTGCTTAACAGTGTTGGAAAAAATTTCCCAAACTTTAAAGTAACCATGAAGGGAACATAGCATGGCTGTCAAAATCCTGGACTTCATATCATCTCACATACAAAGACTTTTATGGTTATTATTTTTGTATTTTTATTTCCTTTATAGCTTTATAAGCCACAACCTCATAGATGTTAGTAAAATACTGAATTCATTCTCTAGGCTTATACCACCATGCTTATTTATTAGTGACCTTCTTTACAACTTGTGAAAGATGTCACTATATTTGTTATTGAAATTATTGAATGCTAAAATACCAACTGAACTTTCAGCAATGGTGATAGATATAAAAGTAACCTCCCTTATGAGACCATTTTTTATATGACTTTGTGGATTTAAAGAAGAATATGTGCTCATTAAACTATCCCCTGGATGCAGAGTTCTTTCTTATAATTTTTAAGTAGGCTGCCTAAATACTTTTTGCCCTTCATATTTTTCCCTTTATAAAAAATCTATGACCTTTCTTTCAAGCTGTATCACACTAGTGCATAGCAAAGCGCACAACTACAACACAAATTATTTTTTCTCAGCTGCTGCGTACTAACAATGAGTGTTTATTTTTCAAGTACTTTGTCACCCTTAAAATCTAAAATTAGTACTAAACCATAAAAAAATGCTTTGTTCCCAGAAAGAGGCTTTGGGTACTTAAAGCACATGCCAAACGAAATATGAATTTGCTATTATCATCATGTAATCAAAAACAAGATATTTCTGTCACCTCACTGTTGTTCATACTTGCAGTCATTAAATTTATATTATTACAAATTCCCTTGACTATTTTTAATCTAGAACTTTGAAATGCTATCTTTCTCATGTCTGTCCCTTAATAAAAGTACCTTAAATGAATTCAGTATCCATTTCTTACCTAGTTCTAACTGTAAAGATCTCAAAGTAAGTAAGAATTGGGTGTACTACACAAAGTACAGTCTGTACTGTGAATTATTCTCTGTCTGTTACCTCGTTGGACATAATTTTAAAACCTGAAATTGCTGATGCCAGAAACCTACCTCAGATTGTCAGTACCATTGTGTTTCCTAGTGGTTTTGCAATAATGATTTCCTTTCTATTTGCATTTACATCAAACAATAATATGAATGCTTATTTATTGACAGTAGAGAGCTGTCAACTGTTTGTTCATCTTGTGGGCAGCTTGAGAATTGAGTAGAAAAAGTGATTCACAGCAGATGAATAACCCTTATAAATAATATAATTTAATTTTTTGAGAACCCAAAGATACCTTACAAGATCCAAAATATTGCTTGTGTGCCTAATTTACAGCTGTATTTCTAAATTCAGAGAAGCAAACTAGAAAATCTCTACTTCACTCTTTCAGAATACAGAATCACAGATTATGCTGAGTTGGAAGGGACCCTCAAAGATCCTCAAGTCCAAATCTTGCCCTGCACAGGACCATTCTCAAGAGTCATGCCATGCGCATGAGAATATGATCCAAATGCTTCTTGAACTCCAACTTGGTGCTGTGAAAACTCCTTTCTGTCTGTGAAGCTGTGCTTTTGCACATACTAAAATAATCTGTTGCTTAGGCTGATGAAACCTTTCTCCTCCGTAACATTTTCTCATCCACAAAATAGGTGTTTCTTAGAGTTATGTCCCTGAAACATTTAGTATTTCTTGGTGTATACTGAGTCCTGATGTGGAAGCACAAGATTCAGGACTCCTACTCATCAGCATTTAGAGGAAACAGCATGTTTAACAGGGCCAGACATAAAGTGGGAGTTGGTTCCTCTGCCCCTGGTCAGTTTGCAGTGTGTCACTCACTCAGTGACACATTAGACAGAGGGAGATCTTTCTAATGCTCTTTGTTGCAGCTGCACCACTCTACAGACAGGGTTGCAAAGGAATCCAAAACAGGAGAGAGCATCTCAGCAGAAGCATAATTTCATACCTTGACATATGGTCTCTCAGGCAGTAATGGCTTCTCCCCTCCCTAGTTCTGTGGTTTTCCCAATGACTATCTAACATAAATCACACAAAGCCTCACAAGATAGGTAGTAGAGCCTCTCATTTCCCAGTCCTTCTCTTTCTCCTGTTCCTGTTTACACCAAGCAAGTTTTGCACAGAGGGGCCTCCTTCCAGAGAACATGGCAAGGAATCCCAGCTTCATCTCTGGGTGGGATCTGTAGTGAAGGGGTTTCAGTTACACCATTCTCTTTGATCCTTCACTTACCTTGGCATAGGTTTTGTTGTCCTGCCTGAAACTTAATCAACTCAGAAGATACCATAAACTCTACTGTAGAGCATGAAGTTTTTCTTTTAGACCCGTTCCTTTATTCAGACTTTCTAAACCACAGGCAATACACAAACCAGTATCATTATATGTCAGATCTTCAAATTATATAAATTTGAGTTCTTCCATGAAGAGGACTATAGCTTTAATGATTTCTAGTGTCTAAGGCTTCATATCAGCAACGCAACCCCTTTAGAGTAGTATGGACATTTTCTGTCACAAACAGTAATTAACCAGGACAGCGTGGGCTGTATAGAGCTTCCCCATCAAGACAGGACAACTCGAAAAGACTTCACTAATTGCTGGTTTAGTCAAGAAACTTTATCAGTCAGTCCTCAGTTTTGACAGAAAAAGGCCATGCCTAGCAAGACTTTTTGCATTATAATTCTGCCATGCTCCTAATTTTGACAACTAAACTCTTTCTCTGTCTGTGTTGTATCACAAAACTCAACACTTTAATTATGTACAGGTAATACAAACATAGACTTATACCTACCTGAAGTAGTTTCTTGTTCAGTCTTCAAAAGTAGAAGCCTATTATTTATGGAAATACAAATGCTTTATTGACAAAAAAATGCAAGTTCTTCTAGTTCAAAAAGACAACAACAACAACAGTAAAAACCATTTTGCTAGTTGGAGATTGCTACATCAACAATTAGGTTGCAAATATTCATACCAAAAAGACTGAAGCAGTAATATTATTCAGAAAAATTTAACAGGCTATTTCAAGAAAAGTAAAATGGAGCCAAGGAAACAGGGAAAATAATTTCATACTCCTCACCTTATGCAGTAAATAGCTGATTCTGATTTGGGAACTGATAAGTTTCCTGTCTCCAAGGAGAAAGCCCAGACAACGATGGGCGTTGTTCCCCCCAGAGAGAGCCGAGTGGCAGCATGAACTGACCAGGAAGGCTCCCTGCAGCTGCAGCAACTATTTTCTCTGGCATTATTACTGTCATTTAGATAATACAAATATAACTATCCCATTACTCCCCCAGAACGTGCTTATAGCTGAACCACGGAAGAACTGGCAAATTGCTTTAAATTCTCTTTGCTGAGAGCTTATTGCTCACAAGGGAATGGTTCTTCTATTTTTCCAGCTGTTAAATTACCTTCAAGGATGCTTCGACATAAACATTTGCTGCAGTGACTTCAGAAGAGTTGAGGAAGTGATGTGGTGAACATCGCTGTAGCTCAAATTGTGTGAAATATGGAAAAATCCCATTTTAAAGGCATTTTTATAGTTGGAAAGTCAGAAAGTACAATTACGTTCTTTACTTCTCAAAGTCTTTTCTGAGTGTGCTTTACTACAAATCCTATAATTCAGAAAGTCACCCCATCAAGTAATAGATCATATTTTCACTGGAAAAGATTTGGTTGATTGTGACGCCTTCAATAAATTGAAAAGGCTGTACTATCTTTCAACAACTGGTATGTGCTAAGGGTACCATGGTAGTTGAATCCTGGTCATCAATTTACTATAGAGAAACAACACCAAAATAACCCTTTGAGTATCTCTCTCCCCAGTCTGTAAGTATCATCACAATGAAAGAAAATTGCTTTTGAAATTCCAGTTTCATTGGGGAAAAAAACAGTAAGAAAGTGAAGATTACAGTCAGAGAATAAATCATATTTCTGTTAAAAAATAAGGCTTACACTGAAGCAAAGGTACAAAATGTCAACCTTCCACATGCTCTTACATCTCTAAACATTAGTATGTGTGCAGACTCACCAGATGACGTCCAGTCATTTGAAAATAAAAGGGAACTCTGGTGCTTGAAACTCTCGTAATACTTTTACACTGAGTTTAATATTATTTTTTTAATGGCAAACTGAAAGGACAATTAACCATAAACAATCTTTGTAAAGAACAAAGAAATCATTAGAATGAATGATTAACCACATGCAACAGAAATTTGATACCTTAGTCTTATGTAAACACTGGTGCTCAGTAGTGCATGAGACAGAAAGGTAAGGAGGTAATACCTTCAAGCATCACCTGTAATAGTCTTAACAATAGTCTTTTGTTCATTATGTTGATAACCATTAATATGTAATGTTTTACATGTATCACAGATCAGAAAACTGAAGAGTGCAAGGGAGTCAATTCAGTATTCATGAGACAACATTTTCCCAAGACCTAGAAGTTTCACAAGTGCCCAGCACTGACTTTCCTGCCAAAGTTAGCCCTCTGAATGCTTTCTGACCCTGGCTTCAAACACTGTGAGAAATGAAAACCACATTCCCTGGCCAGGGAATATATTGCGGAACAGAGAAGCCACTGAAAAATAGTGCTATTCCTAAAGAAAATGATAACATTATTTGGGCTGAATCTTGGAGATATAAAAAAGAAAGTATTGAATGTAACTTTTCCCTTTTGTTATTGCTGCAATATGGGAGATCTGGCCAAGATCAGGCAGCGGATCAGAACAACAAACTATAAAGATTGTCATTAAGGGCATCTTGTTTGTGTATTCAGTTAATAAATAGTTCGTTCTACACAGCCGTAGGGACATCCTATTGTGTTTATATAATTTAGGCACAAATACACAATCCTAGTGTGAGTCAAAACAGTCTTCCACATGTGTTATGAAACTCCTTAGACACTAGTCTCCAGCCATAAAGCAAAACTACTGTTTTGCTCTCAAACACCTACTTCAGTGTCCACGGTTTCCACACAAGCTCACTACAACCTATCTTCTAGCTTTCAACATGGTCCTGCCAGGACAGGGACTTGTTTTATCTGTCTTCCAGCCCTAGAAGCTGCCACAAGACATTTTAGTTTGCCCAGAAAGCTAAGCAAGCCTCGGTTGTCCCTGAGGGCTCCTTTGACACAGGGATGTCTAGGGTCCTTGAGATGTTATGCTGAAATGTTATGTCCTTTCCTGAGAGAATGCAGAACATGATGGGCTGTGTAGGAGGTAATGACATAACATTAACTTAAATTAGCAAAACCCTCACCCTTTGCAACAGGACTTCCATTGTTTTCCTCTTCCTTTGTAGTTTCCCAGAGCAATGAATTCAAGCACTACCACTCTAAAATACAGCTCCTGATCAGAAAGCTTCTGTAATAACCTTATACTCACAGCTAACTCCCAGTAAACTACAACGAGTTTATTGCAAGCAGGCAGAGATTCTGCCCTGGGGTTCTCAGCTTTTTTGCATCATTCTCTGTAGGGCATCAGAATTGTTGATGAGCTTCCTGAGCTGGATTGTGACTGAGAATACACTGGAAAACGTAACACAGTTACCTCCAGTGACACTGCATTCTAACTCTCTTAGCAATAAAATTAGGGACAGTGATGTAGCCAGGAATCTTTGGACAACCTCCAACACAGTCAGTATCTATGCAAATCACAGAATCACAGAATTAAAGAATCACAGAATTAAAGAATCACAGAATATGGTGAGTTGGAAGGATCATGTAGTCCAAGTCTTAACCCTGCATGGGACCATCCCCAAAAGTCACACCAAGTGCCTGAGAGTATTCAAATTCTTCTTGAACTCTGTCAGGTTTGGTATTGTGACCACTTCCCTGGGGAGCCTGTTCCAGTGCCCAGCCACCCTCTGAGGGAAGAACCTTTGCCTAATATCCAACCTAAACCTCCCCTGACACAACTTTAGACCATTTCCTCAGGTCCTGTCCCTAGTCACTACAGACAAGCGATCAGGGCCTGGGTCTCCTCTTCCCCTCACAAGGAAGTTGTAGACTACAATGAGGTCTCCCCTCAGACTCCCTTTCTCCAGGCTAAACAGACCAAGTGACCTCAGCAGCTCCTCATACAGCTTCCCTCAAGGCCCTTCACCATCTTCATTACCCTCCTTTGGATACTTCCTAAAGGTTTAATATCTTTCTTATATTGCAGTGCCCAAAAGTGCACACAGTATTCAAAGTGAGACCGCACCAATGCAGAGCAGTCTGCTCACTCGACCAGCTGGAGATGATTTGCCTGATGGCCCCCAGGATACAGTTGGCCCTCCTGGCTGCCAGGGCACTGCTGACTCATATTCAACTTGCCATCCACCAGGACACCCAGGTCTCTTTTCACGGCACTGCTTTCCAACATCTCATTCCCCAACCTGTACAAATATCCAGGGTTGCCCCATCCCAGATGCAGAATCCGGCACTTTCTCTTGTTCAACATCATACAATTGGTGATTTCCCAGTCCTCTGATTTGTCAAGACCTCTCTGTAGGACCTCCCTGCCTTCGAGGGAGTCAACAGCTCCATTTTTGTGTCGTCTGTAAACTTGCTTAGTATCCCTTCCAGTCCTGCATCCAAGTCATTTATGAAGATGTTGAAGAGCACAGGGCCCAAGACAGAGTCCTGTAGAACCCCACTAGTGACAGGTCACCAGTCTGATGTTACCCCATTCACTTTACCCTCTGTACTCGACCCGTGAGCCAATTGCTCACCCACCACATATTGGGTTTATCCAGCTGTGTGCTGGATGCTTTGTCCAGAAGTAGACTGTGAGAGACAGTATGAAAGATTTACTGAAATCTGAAAAGATTCCATCAGTTGGCTTTCCTTGCTAGGCACCCTAGCTGTCTGTGTTGGCTGCATTCATACTCCAAATGTTAAGCTAACCCTTTTGACATTAGCAGACAAACCTTCATCTTTGATAATAATGTGAAGTTAAGGTTAATGGTCTGATTTTCATAAGTACTTGCCACCAGCTGTGAGTTTTCTGTACTTACAACATGTGAGCTTCCTGAATGCACAGAGAAATTGGCTGGGAGAACACACATCTTAAAAGCACTAATCAATATTCTTCACTCAGTATAGGCAATGCTCATGCACTGACCGAAGGATCAGTGTTGTTGTTTTATTTATACTTCTTCTAAAATGCAATTATACATTCAAAATATGATATTTCTTCTTCTCAATAGCTTGGGCACTAAATGAGTGCTTTAATCAATCACTGTTATAATTATTGCTCTGGTACTTTCTGCAAGTTTCTTGTTATAGGAAATATGTTTCTATCCCTAAATGATATGTCTTGTTGGTTTGGGGGTTTTGGTTGGTTGGGGTTTTTTCATTTGTTTTGTTTTTGTTTGGTTGGTTGTTTTTTGTTGGTGTTCGGGGGTTGTTTGTTTTGTTTTGTTTTGTGTTTTTTTTAGAGAAGCTCTGTTGCACTCTGCTACAGGATCCAGTGAGAGTGGTAGTAATACTTGGAGGGTTATTACAGTGTTATTATAAAGATGAAGAATATATTTCTTTATTTTTAATGCCCCTTTTCTGATCCATTTCCAGTATTCCTAAAAAAAAGAAAAGCAGCATGAAGCCACAAAAATGACATTTTTATGTGTCAGTTTGCTACTTGCTACTGTTCCCAGATTGCTACAGTAGCTACTTTAGTGACATTGCAAGTGCCAGTTCAGGATTGGAGCAACAGAATTTGAAAAATAAAGATTTAGTATCCAACTCTAATACCTTCTCTACTTCTCAACCAATATATTTTCTTTACACAATTTTATATATCCTATAATCTTATAATATATCTTATAATTATACTCAGAGTTGACTATCTACTGCAGTTGAGTTCTGGGTCATCATATGGATAAGAAGGCATTGTTGAAGCTCCAAGATAAGCAACCAGGACTCTGTGCCATCCAGTCAGTAAGTAAAATCTGGGATATTTTTCCTGTTATGTAATTTACTGCTGTGTATCATATTTTCTGATCAGGTTGGAGGTTTTTTTTCCAGAGAGGTGCACTGCACTCCCTATATACACTGCACTCTTCAAAGTGGGTGAGAGAAGCATGAATGATGTCATGAACTGTCTATGGTATGGTAAATATTTTGACAAACTCAAAGGAGCCATGTAGAAACTTTAGGAACTAAAAACTGTCAAATAAATATGTTACCATAGTTTTCATGCTGAAATGATCCACAATTAAAGAGTAAACAGACCACAAAGTGTTGCAAATATTTGGCTATGTGGTATCCCAGAGTTGCATTTCCTGAGGATAACAGTTTCAAAATGATGGCAGCATTGCAGTGTTGTGGAAACACTGTGGAGAGTCAAAGGACTACTAGTCTAGTTATTTTAAATGTGATCATTAACTTTAGACATTTACTTAGTGACAAGGGTCAATTTTCTAGCAAATTCTATGCCTTCCAGGCAAAACGACTAAAACTCACACACTAAATTTATCACACTACACTTCTGTGAGGCAGTACCTGTTTGAGGGAAATAGATGGTTAAGGAAAATCTTAGAACAGAAGCTCACAGTTCATGATTTAGACTTCATCCCTGGAAGTAAACACATGGGTAAGTGTTTTAGATCAACTGTTAAGACCAAAAGCCCCATATTCATATTTAGGATGTCAACAAAGCAGCACTGTGTTGGAACTGTATGAGCATTTGTCAGCACAAACACCTCAGCTTGTTCCTCTACTGGCATGTAGACACATCACTTCTGCTACTGGAAGCAGCCATGCTGTAGCTGACACAAGATCTCATCCACAGTGACCCACCATGCATAAAGGCAGAATTTTTGCCTGCCTTTTTTTAGTTAGGCAAGGATGTCTCTCTCAGTCCTTAAGCAGATACTGATTTTCAACTAAAACTTAAAAGACTGCAATATCCTAACCCTCTTTTCAAACAAGACCTCAAACATTACATTAAGTGGTTCGAAAACTATAATGGGAAGGACTGAGGAACAGACAAATGACTGGACACATGAATATACTCTTCTTTAGTTTCATTTTCTTAGGAATCCAGGCTACAATATAACCCAGTTGCACACAATTTCTTTTTGTGTCAGTATTTGTTCAATGGGCAAAACAGCTCTCTGCAACCAAAGAAACATCATTATTCATTTACCTACCCAGTGCTTATTTAATCACCTCCTACCATAGAAAACCTAAGAAGTTTTTTATATAATCCCAGGAGACAGGATAAATGAAATATAGGCATGTCATTTTTAGGCTTTTCCTCTCTAACCTTTTTGAACAGAAGGCAAAAACTTCCACCAAACTACTCAGCAAAGCTTTCATTCATCTTTTTGACATCATTTTACTGGTCTATGGAGTACACTGAGAACTTCTCCAGAACACTTTGCACAGTACCTGCCATTGCCTGCACTGCACCTGCCATTGCCTGCACAGTAGGTCATTTAGGAAGGCCCAGAGGAAACTGCATAGTAATAGTGAAAGGAGATGTCATAAACCTGTGAAAGCAGATCCATTCCTAACTGCTAATCCATGTAAATACAAATCTAGGTTTATCTTCTCAGTAGAAAAAATGTAAAATCACAAAGCAAAGAAAACAGAAGTTAAATATAAAAAATTTAGCTCCCTAGTCTGTTAGGATCAGAAAAACAGAGAAAAATGTAGCCTACAATGTAAAAGTCCTCAAGGACTACAGGCAGTGTTAGTGGGGCTCTCAGCACAGGCAACCTGAGTAGCGACGAGTGGTGTAGTGGGGTCCCACTGTTTGCATAGCTGATAAACAGCTTGCATGTTCCAGTTGTGAGTAAATTCTCCCATAATGATTAGTGATAAATCGGATAATGGGAAATACATGCAATGACAAAGCATAAAGCCTTTAGGCACTCCATCTGGTAGGCAAAGTAGAGATTGATGAGCTTCATTGAATGACCAATTTTAGCTTACTCTAAAGTGAAAAACCCACACCGTAGCAGGGGCCTGCAGAGAGATGCTCAAGCACAAGGGATGCACAAGACAGGAAGGTGAGGAGCTGATTTGAAACAGTTCTGAGAATAACGGTAACCAAATGCCCTGAGAGGTTTCTGGCTGTTTTCTTCATCAACTGTATTCCTCACAATGGAGCAGAACTGGGCAGAAGGTCATTTCATTTTCTGGGTACTTTCTACATCAAAGCAAAACCCAGATACTTTCCAGTGCTTTCATGAAATATCCATCTTTTGATTGAAAAGGTAAGGTTTTTGTATTATTCTCCTTTTCTTCCCCAGCTTCTCTTTCTCTCTGTCCTGTTTTCAAACAAAAATTGATAACAGACCACAGCTCTGAGAAGTCTCACTAAAGAGAAAAGGTGAATTTATTGTGTCCTCACAAAAAGCTTTAGCTAAACACCTTGTTCCAGTAAAAATAAATTTCTCTGAAAATGTTCTGATTAACTCAATTTTCTTCATCTTGTCCAAAGACAAAAGAGGGCAGCTCTGGCTGACCCTGTTCATAGAAGGCAGCAGCAAGGGAGGAGCTTTTTTGCCGAACCACCTTGATGATGAGTGGAGGTAGGTCCAGTCAGCCAGACATGGCAGTGTGAAAATGAGACAAGAAAGGAGTGAAAAGAGAGCTGGAAGTCTCCACAAACATCTGAGTGAAGACCCAACTGCAAGATAGTTTAGAGAAAAATCTATATTTGCTACAATACAACACCTGTGCCTTCAAACTTTGTGGCATAAAATTAAAGGTAAGACAAAGAAGCTGGAACTCTCCCTATCTTACACATTTGTGTCACACTGTATTTTCACATATGCATGACTCTTACTCAGCTAAGGCGCATAACTTGACTGTGAGGTTTTTTCAGGAAAGTCATAAGTGACTCAATTTTTGAAGCATATTTTGCACTTTTTATTTTTTTTTCAATGGCTAAAATAAGAATACATTTTTTAAAGTCTACAATGGGGGTCTGTTGCTGCAAGGACTATATTTCTTTAAATTATAGGCTTTGACTCTAATGAAAGCAGAAATTATCCTTGAGTGAATGATTAAAAATAAATGATTTACTAACAGTATCTACAGACTATATTATCACTGCAGTGGGAGAAGCACAAATTCACAAGATTGGATGGCTGCACATCCAGCATTGGAAAATCACAGAGAGCAAAAAATCACATTAAGGCTTCATCATGAACGAATTCTGGTGTATTTGCAAGATGAAAATCAATCCTATTCTGTTGTTTAAGGTGGCAAGACCACAGACATTTCAGCAGTTTATTTGCCAAAGTGAGGTTTTTGTCTTCCAATTGCCTAACAGAATGCATTTCTGGGCGGAGATTTTGTGAGCAGCATTTCCAGACCTCTCTGGAGGTCTCCTGGTGCTCCTGTTGTTGTGCATTCAGGACTTGCATGTCTCGGATTTCCACATCACATGCTGCTATTTTTGCCTTACAATAAAGAAAATCCAAGAGGAAAGAAAAAAAAAAAAAACAACCAGAATCCAGGTGGATCCCCAACTTCTATTTTTAGAAGGAAGGCTGACAAAAATCCCTTTTTATTTCTGGTGCTGGGAAACCCAGCCCAAGGCTGCGTATTTGTGCCTGTGGGGAAGGGGTTGAGCCAGTTAGGTAAGACAGAGAAGAGTGGCATTTAAATAGACACATCTTGACAGTACTTCCAGCAGGTACAATCATTTGTACTTAAGATGCCATAGGAATAGGATACCAAGATGCCAAGAATAGGATACTGTGAGTGTCCTCATTTTCCATTGAGGGCTTGGCACAGACCGAGATATGAAAATGCTGCTGTGGCTCTAACTTTATGGGAGAAGAAGCTGACAAGACACAGAACATACACTTCCCCATGTGAACAAGGATAAGCACTGAGGCCACAGCCCATTGCTCTCACAGATTTTAGAAATCTAAGATCAGAATATGATGGCAATATGGGCAAACTAAAGGCAAAGTATTTCTATAATTCGCAAAAGATGCATAGACAAATCCCAACAGCATTAACAGAGTAAGGCTTTTGCCCTTACGTTTTTCATTGCAAATACCTTCCTATTGCAATTCAGGTTTCACTCAAGCAGCCATAGACAGTATAGCAAGTAAGAACCTATTCAGCTTGGGGGTGGGCAGGAGTATTCTGTCTACCTGAGCAAATAGCAGGACTAGTGGAGCTGAGGCTTACACATGGATGCCTAGGGGGTCAGAACTTCACTGCTATGGTACCCAAACTGTCCCTGGTATATCTTCAGTAGATGCAGCCAGTTCTGGGTACCTGTGAAGATGTCTGTTGAAATCAAAACTTGTAGAGGTGGAGAAGAGTGAAATTACTTTTTACACTATTTTATTCAAGAAAAATAAATACATTTTGAAACTAAATAAAGCAGCCTTCCATAGGTTGGTGTTTATGGTTTTATATGTACATGTTCTCTAATTCTGGAGAAAAAAATTTTAAAATGGATAGGAAGGAGGGGTAAACCTAGCATTATGAAGGACACTATTGTCAAGGAGCACAATTGCTGTGGAAGTGGTGGATGGTCACTCCAAACTGGCAAACGAAGTTCCAGCTATTGACAGGAGACACTCAGAAATCCTCAGTAGTGAGCAGTAGAGCAGTTGTTAGTGTTGGGTACCTGCATGGAAATAGCTACATGTAGTCTGATAGCACTTAAATGTTTAAGTAGTTTGATTCATCAAATTCTCACAGAAAAAATTTCTGGAAAGCTCTTAGGGCTCTCAAGAAGACCCATGCCTAGGTGAACTGTCTGTTTGTCCCAGACTTCTCAGAGAAATATCTAACTGCTCTTTCTCCTGAGGCTGTAGTTCTTCTGATAGCCAGTAATTTATACTTAAAGATTGTTTTGGTTTTGAGACCCTCAAAAATCCAATTTCCAAGTTCAAGCCCCCCTCCCACAATTTGCGTCAGTGTGAGAGGGTTTTTCAGACAAAACACAGCTACTCGGCATTGGGGGAAGGGGAAAAATACTTACAAGGTTTATCTACATACGTATATATATATATATAGGTAACCCTTAACTATCTTTTTTATGATGAAATAATATATTTACATTAGATTAAATTTCTTCTTTTCTTCAACAAGAGTCTGGGAAGAAAAGAGAAGTCTTTTTGTCACCTTCCAGGTCACAGTTCCTTCAAATTAGTTTCTGTGGTATTAGTTAGTGTCCTTTATTTTTAAGGCAGCAGGTTTGAGTATTGCAGTCAGAGTTCTTCTGTTCTTACTTTGTGAAAATCCCAATCCCTCGAGCTTGAGTCTTCAGGGGACTTCCTTAGAGACTTTCACTCCTCTCCGGTGCTGCCGCATGTCAGGACTCCCTAAGAGTTTGGAAATCCGCCCCTCCTCTCTAGAAGGTCTTGGGTTTTGGGAAAGTAGTTCAGTCTTACCCCAAAAACAGTCTCTGCTGAGTTTTCTCTGTTCTGTTGCCAGCTCTCCCTCCTTGCAGGAACATCTCTGCATCTCTCTCAGCCAGCTATGTGCCATCTCCGCTGCTTGTTATCTCTTTCGGCTCTCAGCCACAGCTCTCCACTCAGCACTGCCTCTGCCGCCATTTTTCCGTCTTCTGCTGCCCACTCACAGCAAGAAAATTTCCTCCAGTTCTTAGCTACAGTACTTGGCCCAGTTTAATACTGTTCCAAGCTCCTGCAGCCCCCAGCCAGGGGGCTGGGGGGGGCCTAGGCCCCAGCGGGGCTCGCTGGCCCCTCGGCTCCTTGTGGCTCAGACCATGACTGCCTCTCTTCCAACTACTTCAACTTCCTTCTCTTCCGGCCTGTGCCATATATTCGTTTTTACAGTAGTGAAATGTAGCTTCTGATTGGCCCTGGCACCCCAGGAACACCACCCCCCGGGGTTAACCACTTTTTTCTAACTCCAGGGGAAAACACTTTTTATCCTAGGACAAAAATAGCCCATTATCCTTTTGCTGAGTGCAAATACAAGTTCCTAAAATTATTTCTCTTTCATTCTTTTCTATTTCTAAAAACTGGTGATGTTCAACACTGTATCATGCACAGTACAGTTTTGGACTACAGCTGAATATCCTAGGAATTAGTACAGTGAAAAAGAGTCTGTTTAATAATAGATGGTTAAAATATTGAGAAAAAAATCTGAAGATTTTTCATTGTAATGATTATAATACTGTGACTTTGATTAGGTCTTCCAGGTAAAATCTGAAGTAATGTCTGAAATAATATATACAACATCAAAATATAATTATATAAAAAGTGGCCTTGCATGAATGAAATTTACAATGCAGTGGCAGCTAAATGCAAAAAGACTCAGATAAAATTCTGTGGTATGTAATTAAAAAAACACCAAATGAACAAACAAAACCAAAATGACAGAAAACCAACAAAAAAGAAAACAAAGAAAAAAATCCCCCCTCCCCCCCAAAAAAAGGAAGAAACTAAAATAGCTGCTTTATGAAAGCTTTTATCTAACTGCCCTATGCATTTTCTCCCCATACCTTTTGTCCCCCTGTCCTGCTGAGGAGAGGGAGTGACAGAGCAGCTTGGTGAGCATGTGGCAGCCAGCCAAGCTTTACCCACCACAAATGTATTCAGCCTGAGGTGTCAGGTTTGAGTAGGCCATAGTGTCTGTCTAGTGGCCTCTTACAACGGAGTGACTGCATCCAGTTCTGGGATCAGCATTTCAAGAAAGATATAGACCTGTTGGACCAGGTCCAGGAGAGGGACATGGAAATGATCACAGGTCTGGGACACCACTCCTATGAAAAAAGGCCAAGAGAGTTGGTGTTTTTGCTGACATAGTTAATTTTCTTCTTAGTAGCTGGTGCAGTGCTGTATTTTGGGTTTAGCATGAGAATAATATTGATAACACACTGATATTTTAGTTGTTGCTAAGTAGTGCTTACCCTAAGTCAAGGACTTTTCATTTTCCATGCTCTGCCAGCAAGGAGGTGCACAAGAAGCCGTTGGGGGACTATGGCCAGAATGGAACTGGCCAAAGGGATATTTCATACCATAAAACATCATGCTCAGTATATCAAACAGGGGGAGTTGGCCAGGAAGGATGATCACTCTTCAGGGCTGGGCTGGGCATTGGTCAGCAGGTGAGCAATTGAATTGTGTGCTCATCGTATATTCTCTTGGGTTTTATTCCTCTCTGCCACCTTTATTATTATTATTATTATTGTTGTTGTTGTTGTTGTTAATAATTATTGTTATTTTAATTTTTTTTCAATTATTAAATTGTTTTTTATCCATGAAGTTTACCTTTTCTTTCTGATTCTCCTTCCACTGAGGTGGGGAGCGGGTAGTGTACAGTACTTAGTTGCCAGCCAGGGTTAAACCATGACAGGGCTGTCCAGTCTGGAGAAAGGAAGGCTCTGAGAAGGCCTTTCATTATATAAAAGAGGCTTACAAGAAAGATGGAGAGAGACTTTTTACCAAGGCCTGTATTGACAAGACAAGGGGCAGTGGTTTGAAACTGAAAGAGGGTAAGTTTAGATTGGATGTAAGTAATAAACTTTACAGTAAGGGTGATGAGACGCTGGAACAGGTTGCCCAGAGAAGTTGTGGATGCACTGTCATTGGAAGTATTCAAGGTCAGGTTGAATGGGGCTTTGAGCGAGCCGATCTAGTGGAAAAAGTCCCTGTTCATGGAAGGGGGCTTTTACTGGAAGATATTTAAAAGTCCCTTCCAACACAAGCCATTCTGTGATTCTATAATTCTGCTATAGTGAAAGACACTTTCAGAATTAATTTTATCATTTCCAGATACTCCACATCAGTACTTAGTGTGCAAGATGATTAGGTTATGAGAAAAAGTCAACATCTAGTATTAGTCATTTCAAAACCACTGCTAGTCCATATTTATTTTCTTTGATGCTGGACATTAAAGTAGCACATGAAATATGAAATACAGTTTTCAAAATCCGAATTAACAAGTATTTTCACTGAAACAGATGGACGGGAGGCATATTTACATGGAGTTGTGGAGTAGAGAATTATTAATATTTCAATAAAATAAAGGTTCTTAGAGGGGCACCAGGTGCAAAGTGAATGGAAGCAAGTTAAAGGTGTCATCTGCTATTCTGAGTGATTACCTGTCAAAATGCTATTGTAAAAATCAAAAATTGTGAAAAGTAGAACAATCTCAGGAAAAAAAGAGAGAAAAGTAGAGAAAATTGCTGCAGAAAATAAAAGATTAAATAAGAAATATGTAGTATGACAGCACTTTGACAGTTAACCAGCTACCATTACTATTATTAGCATAATTAAAAGTAGCAAAATGTTTCAGCATTCCCCAATAAAACAAATAAATTTCCAGGTAACATAGAAACCCTAAAAAAAATACTAAATTGGTTCATTGGTCTTTAGCTACAAACACAGAGTTTCTAAATCCTGACTTTGGAAACATTTCAAGCATGTAAGCATTTTATAATCAATAAAATAATTGCACCTAAAAAACTTAGATTCATATATTTAATATAATCAAACTGGTTTGTCCTAAAAATTTCAAACTTTAGAGAGTGAAAAATTTGTGTCTAGTGAGAAACTGGTTGAATCAGTATGGATCTGAATTTACTTTGCTAAATAATATAGATTCACAAAAATAAATTTTAAATCATAATTTGATTTGTGTCACAGTGACCTAAGACAAACTGTGTTGGATGTTGGTCAGCCAAAACCACCCCAATTTAGTACAATCAAGGTTTTGTTGATTTTTTACAAATTGACACCCTCCATGAATATGCTCAGTACTTCACAGTGCTTGCTTTGAAGACAGGAAGCAATTTTTTTTCAGTACTAACACTTTCTGGGCTTTAGTGACAGGAAGTGTCAATGCTGTTGACTGGTGAATAGGATAGACCATACTCTTTATGAGCCCTTTATGAAGGAGTAATTCAATATATTCACATGATTTCTTAAGAAATCAGTTCTTTGGTTGCATCTAGGGCACAAATTATAAGTTTTTACAAAAATGGAGGTCTTCTCTGGATGTGACTAGTAATAGAGAAAATATTTTTTCTCTATTAGGTTTCAGGTTAGGGTACTTCTGAAAAAGGCCCTCTTTCCACTGAAAGAATTCAAACCCCTCTCTCATCTCTCTGACCAGGAGGAGGGTAATCCAGCCTGACCAGGGACACAGTTATTTCTCTCAAAGTTGGGTCACAGTGCAGAAAACAAGTGTAGAGGGTGGGCTACATCAAGGTGTTTTTAGAGGCATCTGAAGTTCATGAAGCAAAAATATTTTCTCAGAAAAAAAATTCCCAGTGAGCTCACACGTTAGGTAATTCAAATAAAATCAACACCCCTTTGCCATCTATTTTGAGTAATACCTTAGAAAGTAGTTTACACTGGTACAGAAGGTTTGCCTGAGGCAAAGGCTGGTAAATAGATTTGTGATCAGATGAACCAGGCTCTTAAAGTGTGAACCAGGTCTCTGAATCCAAGGTATGGGCTCCACAGTTTAATTCCAAATAGAAAGAGGTTTTGGAGTCACATCTCAAGTTGTCTAACAGGTGGCAGTTCAAATCAGTATAAAGCCTGACAACGCACCTGGTCCAGAGGCAGGGGTGTGCTCAGTTGTTAGCATGCGCGAGCCCTGTTTTTCAATTTTCCTTCCTATTCCTGTTTTTCCAAAGAGAGTATATGGTTATTCCCTTTATTTATTTATCTGGTTATTCTCCTGTATGCTTGGCAAGCAGCTCTGATGATCACCTGGATGGGTTAGAGCCAGATTTCTCCTCCTCTTGTAGCAGGAAACATAAAGCAAATATACAGTTTGTTTACATCCCTGTAACACCGTCATTTTCAAGCATCAAAGGAAGACAAGAACAAGGCACGGCATCTGCAGTGTCACACATATTTTATCAGGACACCCAGTATCCCTCCTAGCTCACAGCTTTGCTTTACCTTGTTCTTCGATTTCTTTGCTGTGGCATTTCCTACTGTTCCAGTGTCCCTTACTTCCAGTCTTCTTGATTCCTTCCATACCGTTCCAGTTGCTTAAAATATCTTTTTAGGATAAATACCAGTTGCTTTCTCCCCTTTCAATTCCTATGTGGGAATCTAATCCCATCTAATGCCTTTCTGTTAGAAATGCTGCATAACCTGAATTTCAAAGAAAGACAGAAGTCATTAGCCCCTGGCTAAGCTCTCTTCCAGGTGAAGAGCTGTGTGTTGCTCTTCAGCCTGTCCATTGCTGATGAACAGCGGGAAGGAGCCTACCCTTCCTGCTCATGATGTCAGCATAAAATAACCTCTGGCAGCACTGTGAAGATTTTATTGTATTTTGTTTTAGTATATGAGAAAGCATAGTTTGTTACATATTAATTTTGTAAATTCCATTTCCATTTTAATTAGAAGGCAAGTTCCTGCAATTTCTGTCTTAATTACCATAATCTGCTTACAGTCAGTATGATGAGCACAGCCAGGAGAAACAGCTGGGTTACGTTTGCTTTATCCTGGATGGAAATCTTTAAACAGATAAGTATTGGAAATAGGTCTGCAATCACTCTTTTTGAGATAATATCCATGTACAGGGGGTCCTTCATGGTTTGTGTACAGTAGGACCTATGCAGCAGGGGGAGAACAGTTTAAGATGTATCTCTGCATGTATAACAATGGTCATAAGCAAAGCTTATTTTTCTGTTTGGTTGGGGTTTTTTTGTTTGTTTATTTATGGAGAAGATCATACTGAAGATGCTTATGTTTTCTTGGGAAATGACATATGATAGGCACATATTATGGATCTCTTCACTTGAATTTTATGCCTGTGTAACTCAATTGAGTCCAGAGTTAGAGTGAAACAGCAGTAAATCAAACTCTATTATTCTTAGTTACTTATGTGGAGTCACAAGCTAAATTCACTGTGATATAACCAAGAATGTGTGTGGGAAGGTACTTTGAAGAGGCTCTTCAGTGAAAGACATCAGTCTTTCTGACTGCACTAACCTCTGCTTCACAGCCCACACTGCAACCAAAGGAGAGCTTCAGAGGGTGCTTTTGAAGGGCATCCTTGTCTGTCACCTCAGAGTAGAGAGGCTGCTGCAGAACGAGTGGGAGCACTCAGTGTTCTCTCTCACGTATACTGGCTTCACTCTTCATCAACATCATACAGCTTAGCTGTAAAACTGGTCTGGAGGAAATCAGTGTAACAAAACTCAAGGACAAGACTGGGGAAGTGAGGGGTGATTTCATTTTATGGAACCTCTAGGCAGGTTAATTTTACCCATTTAGTCTCGTTCTCTCACAGCCTCCTTTCACTCATGCTCTCTTGTCTATATAATTACAAGCCCCCACAAGTGAGTTCCCGAGCGGTCTGGCCACAATCAGATGTGTGCAACAGAAGGGACAAAAGACTCTGCCTGTTGAGGCTACATGTCTTTTTAGTTTCTGTTGACTGCTGTTGACAAACCAATTTACTATTATTTAGGACTTAGAGCTGTTACAGGGTGATCCTTTGCTTCAGAATCACATGTAATTTAGACTCCATGAATCTTAGGCAGGGCTGCTGTTTATTGTCCGCCTGAATTTGTTTGAAATACATTTTAAAATCCATACATCTTGATTGTTATCATCTGTTTTCCCATTAGGCTAACACAAACAAGAATGGCATATGTGATGTGTTGTAAACTCACTGCACTCCAGCTGTGGTCACAAAAAAGGGTCTTCCCCTAACAAGTTATGTCTGCTAAGCTCTCAGCAGAGTGCAAGACTTTAGAACATCAAGTTCCTCAACTTGATTGAGGAGGAACAATCACTGCCAATATAGGTCAGTGTTTTAACACTCACAGCAACTTCTTGAAAGTCTCTTCAAGTATAGCTCCTCCTAAAAACAAAACAAGACCGAAAAGCACATGCCAAAGGGAAATCTTCCCCACAACTCTCAATGGTGCATAGGTTTGGGTCCTTAATTGACAGTGAAATTGTTTTTTTTTTTAAATTGATCTTTCACCAGTGCTAAAAATGTATACAACAGGAGGCAAAGAGCATGTTGAAATATTTTTTTGGTATTATTTTTGGCAGTTTTTAGGAAGAATTCAACCAAAATTTAATACTGAAGGCAAATTAAATCTAAAATGCTATGTAAGACTCTTTACGTAGAAAGGGTCACTTCCCATTCTTGTATTTCTGGCTTTAAATCACTCCTTGAACATATTCAAGGTTTTGAGTGTTATCTGTCTCATGTTAACTGCCATTTGCTAGAGCTAACACTTAAGAAATTTGCTTATTAATTATGTGGCAGTATGATTGTCACTGCATCCTACTAGAAAAAGAGAAAAAAAAAGAAAACATGCTAAATTATGCTGGTTACCATTTATATAATGCTTTCGCTGCACTCACAGTTGGAACAGTCATGATTTGTTTGGAAACTTCTTTGTGTGGATGTATTGAAGCAATTAATCTGAAATTAACCATGTAGAAATTGTTTGTTTAATTGAAAAAATTCTGCAAGATTTTGATCAGGATTGATCACTGCAGAAACATGAAATGTCTAAATATCACTGTCAGTGGACTGGCTAAACTAAAACAACCAGGTTTTCTTACTACTTAAACTGAAGTCAATGCCCCAGTCTTTTATATGGGTTTTATCTGCTACCAACCTATTTAGAAAGACAGATATGTATTGGATTACATAGAGACCAAGAACCACCTTTTCTTACTTATAAAGTGTATACAAATTATTTCAGACCAAATATTGCCTTCTGTCCCATAGCTTTCATAAAGGCATAAAGCTGTCATTGACTGTTGGAACCAAACTAACAAGATCTACAGTTTGTGAGAAATGTCCCCAGTCACACAGGAAAGATAGTTTTGATCATTTAATGTCATAAATCTGATCCTATCAGTGGAATTTAAAAGTATGTGTGGATATTACATGTCCCAAACCTAGTGAATAATTAATTTGTTGAAAAGACCTGTCTTGTGTACTACCTTTGACCTTACGATGGATAGGGAGTGAGATATGTTTTACTACCGGGAAAAACTAAGATATGAAAGATGTTATCATATAAACTTTTATATATACGTTCCTTTAACAAATGAAGATAAATAAAAGGCCACAGTTTTCAGATACTCTGCAAACATGCTTGTCTGGTGCTATAACGCAGTGGAACACCCAAAATAAACATCCTGGTTTTGGCTGCATCCAGAGGAGAGGTCAAGCATGTACTTGCCTTCATTCCTCAGCTAAGAGATGCTCTTGGTTCTTGATCTTCTGCAGTTCCAAGAACAGAAAGGACTGACTTCACCCCAAGCTATGATTTTCTTGGAAAACAATGTGGGTAAGTTCCAGAACAAAATAGATAGAGCCAAGTGAACATGCCAAGTGTTCAGTGTGCTCCCTCCTCCATGTCTTATCATTTACTCTCCTTACAGTTTAAAGGACAGGAAGATTGCTACTGTCTAAGTCCCTAACTTGGCTAGAAACTGGAAAACATTAGCCACATCATTTGGCTCCTACACGAATGAGGCAGAAGACAGAATTTTCAAAATGCCAGAGTCCCAGCCTTCCAAGTGCTCAATCATTTGTATCTTCTCCAGTCTCACTTTGGTGAAGTTGTTTGTTTGTTTTTCTCTTGAAACCACTTACTTTCCACCCCAACTGATGATTTTGCACCACTGACTGTTTTTCCTACAGCCATGCACCCTGGATGAACCTCAAGCAAAAGCGATGACAAGTCCAAACCTGTGGGACTCCACAGAGGCCTCTGATCTACAATTGGTGGAGAATTTCCTTACTACTTCTGAGATGCATGGAAGTGGCTAATTTGTTCAAAACAACAATTCCCAAAACCTCTCACTGAACTACATGCAAAATTTGGCTGGAAATCTGTCAGAGCTTCTGCCAGTGCATTGCTTCACAGAAGCTGGCTGGCGTGGCTTTCCCTGGTTCCAGGGCAGTCCCACCATGTGTCATGCCCTCCTGTGAGAAAACACAAGTTTTTGCTGGTTTTGTGCCAAAATCCGAGCTGCCACAGGGTTTTGAAGCCTGATATTAGAAGAACTCATTTTTTGTTCCTCATGGCTTCAGAACTCCCAGCTCCTGACAGCACCAATAGGGTGCCATAACTGGCCTTGGGATTCCAGATTGCAAGTCTAAATTTTGATTTCACTTTTTAAAGATCTGAATAAAATATTATCATTAATTAAAAAAAAACACAAACAAACAAAAAAAAATCAAGATACATTTTTTTTCCTGAAAAGTTAGCAAATATTCAGAATTTTAGAATTTTCTGAAGAACAGGATTTTCTGAGTACTGAATAACATTGGATAAAATGAACTGTTCAGCACCGTTTATTCCACCAAAAATATGTAGAGGAGGAAGGGGAACACCATTCTTCCCAGAGACCAGGGCTACAGTGAATATCCTGGTCCTTCCATAGACTCTGGTATAAAATTATAACTGAAAGAAAATGGACAAAGAGAGAGAGTGTAAAAAAATATTTTCACTAGATTAGAAAGATTGGTGTCTGAAGCTTGAGTAAAGCTCATTGCCCTTCAGTAGAAAAGACTAACAATCTCCAAAATTGATTTTTTTTAAAAACAATTTTGAATGTAATGGATTTCATAATGCAAAGTGATGATCTCTCTGTTATTCTCCAAACGAGCTTCTCTAACACAGGCTTGGGGTTTTTTTCACTAGATGTTGAATCTCTGGCAGGTGTTTTGTTTCACTCCTCCCAAGGCCATATCTGTTTGCAGCAAGATGAGAATTAACTTGCAAGGTAGCAGCCCACAATCTTTGCACAGAGTGATCTTTAAATAGGATTCTGATGAATTCACAGAAGAGTGGAATGAAACACCACAAAATATTTACCTTGAAAAGCTCTAGTTTCTTAAATCAGTTTCCCCAGAGTACATTTACAGTAGCTGTCACCAAAGATAGCTCATTGCTGATGAGCCTCAAATGAGTGCCTCAAGTCCATGAAACAGAAGGTGCATAAGCATACACATTAGTGCTATCTAACCGAGCTAAACATCATAAGACAATTTTAATTTGTATGCTGACGTGCTAAATTGCAGGGTTTACCTGTAGCAAAAATAAATCACATGGTTATCACTTCTTTTGCTTTTCTTGTACTAGCATCTGCCAAGTACAGTACAAAAATTCTGGTCACCTAAAGAAAAATATATTCCAAAGCTTAATGTCATCATTACTTCAAATTACTGTGAATTATGACACAGAAAGCAATATTTGGTAGCCTCTGGCAAAACAGTGGCCTTTCCACAGTCATCTGCAAGAAACAGTAATAATATTTATGAAATATCATACATTTTTGCAATGCCACAGGCATTCAAATACTTGGAAAAAATCCCTTATAACAGATGGAATGTTTTTTGACATTAAAATATGCATTTTTTTTACCCATGGCAATGAATGAGAGAAGTGTTAGCTTAATAGTGGTGTTCATGGGTACTGAGTAGTTTAAGTTGGCTTCTTTTCTCTCAGATATTCTGGCTTTATGATATTTACACAAATTAGAAATAGCTGGTAGTTTTATTCTGTACCTTACTGTGCATAAAGCTTTCTTATATAAAATGTCAGGATGTTCAGCTGTATAATATAGCACCACTGGCATAGAATATATACATAATATATAGAATATATACATAAATTTTACGCAGCTACTCCAAGGAGCTCTAAAAAACCCCAATGTCCATGGCACTGCAAGCTCCAAAAGTAGCACCACTTCCTTTCCAGAAAGGAATAGATCTCCTTGGGAGAAATCAAAGAAATACAACTGTCTTCATGCTGAATTTGTTCTCTCTTGCCCTAGGACGTGTAACACAGCTGGCTTATTTAATCTACTGGAATGTCCTTGTCTTTTTTATTAGTTTCCCAGAAAAATTTGGAGCCTGTTGCTTCATCTTGAAATTTCAGCTTTACATAGAGTGGCTATGTCTCCAAGCTCACTCCAGTTAGCAAATATCAGAGAAATTATCAGTAAAACTCTAATAGCTGCTGCTGGTTTCTGTACAACCTTTTTCCTTTCCCACTTTTTGACTTGTTCTTAGTTTAATCACAATGCCATCTCTTTTGTATTCTTTGACTGATCCTTATGAATCACCTGAACCTCATTTCTCATTTATGCTAGCCCTATAGCCACAGCCATTTCAGGCAACAACAGACTTCAGAGTGCCTAGGGAGAAAATCAGATTATATATAAGAACATTTTCAATATCATTTTCCTAATTTACATAAAATCATTGCTGTTTTTTGGACACATTAAAGGCAAGCATTACTGTGAGTTAATTAAAATAATTCCATGAATTTGAAGCAATTGTGCTGTTACATTATTTCATGTTGCATAATCAAAGAGCTTTCTACTGAAATCACCCACTTGATTTCAGTATGATGAGCCCCATGGCAAAACAGAAGCTGAAGTGCAACCTCCCACTTCCCTCCCCCTTCCAGAGGAAAATTAAAGAGAATTACAAAAACACAGAATCACAGAATATGCTGAGCTGGAAGGGACCCATAAGGATCATCGAGTCCATTTTTAAGTGAATGGCCCGTACAGGGATTGACCCCACAACTCTGGCATTATTAGCCCCAGGCTCTAATTAGAAGTCCCTAACAAAGATTCTAGTGTAGAAAGCAGAGAGAGACTGCATCACAGTTCAATCATTTTTATTGCATGGTTTCAGATTTCAGCTGACAGTTAATTCATTTATGAATTGATACTGGGTGTTCTTTATTATGCATTCCAGTATTTAGGTGCAATGGAGATAGAAAACCTACCAAGAAGAAACCATGTAGAGACAGAGATGCATATGGCAAAGCTCACACAGGTGTAATCAAGATGACAAGCATTGAGTATTCTAGCTAGAACCGTAACATTCATTCTAACATTGTTAGTTCATGAGTCGTACTTTTTAGAGTCAATTCCAACTTACTCTAAATTGACACATACATACCTCTGGCCCATACTTCATATTTTTCAAATGCATACAGGTTCTATAAATGCCTTGTCTGGAGGCAGATCCTTATGATCTTCCTCTAGGAATCTGATTACCATTGGAAGCTATCAGAGGCAGGAGAGATGTAGTCTGTCTCAGGAAGGATTTTAAGCACTGCTCAAGATGCCTGATAAAGAATCATGTTCAAATTTTTCTATGCCAGACTCACAGTTTGTCAACAGATTAATGAAGATTCATGCAGCAAAATCAAAGGTATGAATCAAGAATTTCCTGTAATCAGATATTAGAAGTTATAGCTTCACTTCTTTTCCCCTTCAGCAGCAGTGAGACAAAAAGAGCAGGCAATTACCAATCCTTTTCTAACTGTCTTCCTATAGCCACAGTTGAGGCCTCACATATACTGCAGTAAGCTCCTTTTTAAAATTAATGAAGACTAATTAAGGAAAACAAGCCTCCACAACAAAAAAAGAAAGAAGTTGCTTTTGTGTAAGGACAACTCTAGTAGCAACCACAAAATGCCATTCCATTGGAGAATTGTATATACAATAACTAACTGTAATATGAACTGATGAATGTTGTCTCTTTCCAAGCAGATCAGATAAGTGAATCATATGTTAGTCTTAACTCTTACTTTAAATAAAATTATTACTAATAAAAATGTTATGAAGCTGATGAATATTCTGAGCCAAGTGAAATCACATTATGGAAGAATAAAAATAAAAATAACTAATTAAGATTTAAAGAAACAATTACACATCAATTTATCTGACTATGCCCCATCTGGATATTATAAGATTTGAATTCTGAAATTTGGAGAAAATAGAGAGGAATAAAAAGCAACAACTTGTTTTTTTCCCTGTGTACCCACATTGAAGAAATTAGTTTCGGAAACAAATAACAAGTCTTTTGGAACTAAAAATTTGTGCAACAATCTAGATGAAATGTACCATAAATGGATGGACTTTACTGAGTTTTTAATATATTTTGGAGTAGGAGAATTGTGCATGAGAGTAAAGTTGTGAAAGAAAAAATTATGAGGGTAAATTATTGTGTTACTGAACTCTGGCTATACCAGCAGGAATGTCTTCTACTGCCCTATGTGCTCTTCAACCCCATTCATGACACTTGGGCATTTGGCCTGGTCCTGCAGAAGCTTCAAAGCTCAACAGCTATGTAAACCTCTATTCCGCCTCTTGTCATAAAATATTGTGGATAAAGTAGAATATATTTTTTTATTCCCTGTAATTGTGTCTTACACTTTTCTAAGGCTTTTTGGGTTAAATACAAGTAAACTAGAGCAAAGCATGAAGTAAACAGAACTAAACCTCTTTAATTTTAGTGATCGCTGTGAGCCTTATGCAATCACGGATTTCCAGGGTGTCAGGGGAAGTCTTCTCCAGAGGTGCTTGATTGTTTTGTCACCTCTCTAAGGACCATTTGTGATTTTTAACTCAGGAAATTTTCTATAAATTAAAATTGATTAAAAGACCCTGCAACAGAAAGGAGTACTCGGGAGAAAGAGAGACAAAAGAAAGCAAGCTCCATTTCCAGCCTAAGCACATAAAAATCTAGGTTTAAGTTCACAAGATATGTATTTCAGGAAAAAAATTAATAAAACTTTAATGAAACCAAGCAAACACATCTGATTCCATTCTGATGGAATCAGAATTGGCTACAGCATGCAACGATCCAACACCACACTCCATCTTTCCTGTCCTGAAAGACTGGTATGACAGATGGAGCCCAAAGTCATCAGCTAAATGAATTTAGTGGCTTTTTGTAGGGATGATCCATAGACTGAAGGAGTTGTATCTGTGTGTATATATCAAAGTACAAGAAAAGCGATGATATATTGGAAAGTGTGGGGTCTGGTATGATGTAAATGGGCAATAGTGTCCTAGTTTCATATGTGATAGAGTTAAAGTAAAAGATGGAAGATAACTGTTTCAATAGACAGGAGTAGGGTCAACCTGGAGGGAGATGACCTTGAGAAATTGTGTTGAGTCCTGAAATGGACCACAGGTAGTATCAAAGTGTGCATGTACTCCCTAAATGCTATCTCTTACTGCCACTGCTGGAGGCATAACACTGGGCTAGATCACTAGTCTGACTCAGTAAGTATTTCTTTTGTTTTTACAAATGCTTAATTTTTTATTACTGGCTGCAACATGAAGTTTGGAAAAGTGTTAATGAAATCTGCCAGTAAAACAAAGCTGTATGTCAATGCAGAGTAATAATGCACTAACGAACAAGAAAGATCTGGATAACTTCAAGGATAGCAACACAAGAAGCATCATCAAACTTATTAACACAGGAATGAAAACTCATTAATATTTTGCTAAATATTTTTGCTTTAAAGAATATCTTGATAGGTGGAAATGACAAAGTAATATAAAGACTCAAAAGGATGCAGCCATGAAAATGTAGATGTTATAGTAGAAGCATTTCAAAGGAAATGGGAACATATTAATAACATTATAGTTGTGCTTCTTGGGAATGTTTTTTGACATCCAGACACATTGAAGAAAGATTCACTCAGACTGGACTGGTTTCAAGGAACAGGCTATTAGGATGTTCAGAAAAACAGCATGCTGGTCTTCAGAAAGGAGGCCAAAGTTGCCTCTAAACTGCAGTCAGAGAAGATGATGCAGTCAGAGTGCTGTGTGGAAATACTAGCTTTCAGCTAGCAAGCTTAGATACTGTCAACAGTCAAATAGCAACAATAAATAGTTCAGTGTTGGCTAAATTACTGTTTAGAAAGTTTTATATACTGTTATGACTGAAAACATATGTAGTTTGCATTACTGTGTAGTACTTCCTTTTTCTTTCTCTCTCTTTACATCAAGGGTGAGATGAACCCAATGCTTCATTGCTTGTGTGTTCCTCTCATGATCTCCAACTGCTGAATTCTCATGATCAAGACTGTGTGCCTACACAATAATCCATTTATTCTTTAAAACTCTGCAAATTACACAGTACAAATGAAAATATCCAACAATTATAACTTCATGTTTCATTCACATTCAAAGGACTAAAGATTGCAAATTTGTATTCATTCCCTTCCAGTCTGCGCAGAAACATTTTAATCTAAAGATTATCTGCTGCTCTAAAAAGGAGAAAACAGAATAATTCCTTCCTATTTACTGCAAATTCTGGTATCTCATTAGGATCCCTGCTCAGTATCTCTCCAGATACTATTGCGACCTTGTTGTAGTATGAGTATCATTGATCAAGAAACAGAAAACTATCAAGTCTCACTTAATGTGGGAAAACAGCTGCAGAACACAGATGTACAGAAGACAGACCTTATGTGCAAACTGCATTTTTTTTTATAAAGAAATTATCTCACTTCTGGAGGAAAATTAAATTTCTTGTTCCATACTGTAATCAAATTGAAGAGAGACATTTTAGAATCAACAAAAAAAAAATTAAGTAAAGACTCACCATCTGTCATCTAATAGCTCTTTTCTGCTACAGTGTCTACAAGATGAAGGGCTTTAAGATCTTTCAAGTCAACAAGTGAATGCTGCACTGAACACTGAAATGGTGGAGGACACAATGCAATTGTTGGAGGATATCACAGGGAAGAGATGAATACAGGCAATAAGCCCACCTACTAAAACCAAAATAAATGACAACATGCCATCTTTAAGGTAAACCAAGTTTATATGTATATGCATGAGTATAGATATAACATTTCCCTCTTGCATATGTGTTAGTGACTCAATCACTTCCAGTGCACAACCCCTCAAAAAAAAAAAAACCAAACCCAATCAAACCACCACCAAAAAAGGAAGTAAACAAAAAAGGAAATTCAAGTGTTTTTTACTGAAAAGAAATGTAGTGGAGCCAGTTTCTACTTTTAAACTACGAGAGCCACAAGGACCGTGACCTCTTTCTAGAAGGAAATTAGATTTCTTTTGAAAAACATGCCATCTGTACTATCTTGAATTTCCTTATATGGATTATCTTTGTGAGATAAAGTCATCTGTACCATAACAGAGGATCAGGTTCTCATTTACAACTAAACTTCTTTACACTGCTTAAAGAACCTTTCCCATTTACTTTAAGAACTTTCTATGCTGCCTTAGATAAGTAAGCAAATTTAACTGAAACTGGATGAATATCAGACTCTGTGCATACACAAGGAACAGAGTTATATGAGGGGAACCCAGATATGTGGATTAAAAGAAAGATAACTAAGAAAGAACAGGAGAACTGAGCCCAAAGTTTTTAATTCTGTGATTGCTGAATGAAGAACTACAAGATAACTAAATTTTTCTGTTGTTTTATTTTATTGGAAAATAAATATACAGAACTATAATATTTATTTATTCTTCTGGTTTGTATGGAATTTGAATAAGCATGTGCATTGTTGAATTTTACAAGCCCTAAAAATAAACTGGAAGAAAATGTCATTAATTGAGCTAGGAGAGAAGAATAATAGACTGTGAGTCTGGCCTTTGGGACTCATTAGTCTCTGCTTCTGTACCAAATATCTAGCGAACAGGAAAGTATCTTTGGATAGGATTTCACAAACTAATTTGGTCTTTGAGCTGTGCATTTTATCCAGCTGAGTAAATACTATTTGCCGGCAAGTGAGTAAGCTGTTACTATAAGCTACTGTAAGCTATAGTGAAATTGCTGATTTTGAGCACTTAAAGTGGAGAAGGTCAATAACAACAGGAAGAATTAGTAGGCATGCTGCCTGTACAAAGTTCCACAAGGTTTAGCCTCTCCTTATTGGCAATAACACTTGGTTAGAAGCTAGAATCTGTAAAAGGAAGTTAATTCCCTCCTTGGGTTGCTGTGACAACCTTAACACAGCTTCTGTGAAAAACCTGAAATTGTGTCTAAGAATACAAATGCAACTCCTAGCCAGACTTAATGGTACAGGGAAGAAAAGGGAGAATTAAAGAAGAGTGTGATTTTGTTTGGGCTTTATTGTCTTTTCTAAGAGAATCTGTCAGATTTTTGAACAACAAAATATAGAAGTTATCTTGGTTTGGTTTTTGTTTATTCAGTTTTGTGGTATTACAAGCTCAAGATCTTCATTATTCTGGAAGATTATGTCTGCATTTAACCATTACAATATTGAACTGGTAGACCGGTAAACTTCACATTTTGTTCTGAATTCTCAGCTTAGCTAGAGAACAACTTGGATTCATTTTATGCAAAATAAATACATTTGCTTCCTAAGGAAATTCAAGTTTATTAAGGAAGAGAAGTGGATCAGAGAAGGAAAAAAGTGAGTTCAAATTCAATTGAGATATTTTGAAGATCAAGAAGAGGGGAAATATTCCTGAGGCATCCCTTTGCTACATTTTAGACCTAGCCAGCATTGACTTTAGAAGAAAATTACAAGAACTCATAGGATTAAAATGATTCCCCTATAGTTACATAGCTTTCTCATAAAGTTGAGGAAAACTCGAGTGTGTATATGTTTGTCATTAAAATTACTGTTCAGCTCCAAAGCAAGAAAAATCAGAACAGGCACATCTACTGTATATTCAATGACTGTTTTTATTGAAGGTTTAGTATATCTAGACATCTGAGAGTTCTCCAGCATATCAGACAAATTCTTAATACATAAACAAATTATTAATAATACTAGCAATTTCAGAAAAAAAATGTAAAAAAAACCCAAGCAATGGAGTCAGAGTCTGTGTATCATGAAGAAGCAAAAGCAGGTAGAGATTTTCTTCAGAAAGGTTCATTAAATTGATATCTACATAAATCACCTTTCAGAGCAAATTTGGTATCTGAAAAGTCAGTTCTTCAGAGAAACTAAACATACAGACTTGATTTTGAGAGGCTGAAGGCCTCATGAATGGATACTCTGAACGTAGTTAGCCCCCTTTTTTTTTGTTTATTGTCATTGAAGCTGGACTAAAACCAGGAGGAAAAATGTTGCAAGAATCCTCTCAAATGTCCTGAATAGACCTGTTTCCCAAGTTTTCACAGGTCTGCCTTCCATATGACTGCCCCTTCACACACACCACACAGAAATACACTTTTGACTTAAAGGGCTAAACTGTGAGATTATAATCAAAAGAACTGATTTAAAAGGAACATCGCTGAAGACAAACCAACATTATACACTTGCACTAGACACCAAAGCCTAGAATTACACTCCTCTGACTAGAGAATGGAAAATTTAAGATTCATCTTGTGTCTACTAAAAACCAGCTAATCTAGAAAGAGATTTCTTACCCTTCTTCATATTGGTTTATTTCATATGGATTCAGTGAATATAAAGGCAAAATCATAAAAACACACAAGCCCAGCTATATTCACATATTGTAATTGAATGATAATGTGAATCTAGTGATGGGGACTTGGATAAAGTTTGTTGAAAGGACTAAATGAATTAGCAAGATTAGCTTTATTTATGAGAAACACTGTCGCATATTTCATACAAAAGTGCATAGATGGTACTACATTCATTTTGCAAACCTATGATCTTCAGAAATCTGTACTGAATCCTTTCAGCCTCCTGACAGCAATTTCCCATAATAATAGGGACTACAGATTTGCAGAAGCATTGTCATTATAATAAGTTCTATTTCAATGAACAGCAGTTTTGCTCAAGTTAAAAAAAAAGTTCTGAAAAAAAAGGATATATATTCTCAAACTATATTCCAAATTAAAAAAAAAAAAAAAGTCACTCTAAAGAAAATACTTTCAATTTCCAATGTCACAGAAGGCAAAAGCTGAAGGCAATTTTAAGGGTACCATTAAAAGCATTTTGAGGCAGTTTCATAATAAATGCATTTCAATAAAAGAAGAATGTATTTTTTCCTTTATAAAAGCTAAATATCAAAGTGCAAAATTTTTGTGGCAGAGGTCAAAAGTCCATCCTGAGAGGACAATTAAAGTTATTCAGTGTCATATGATCCTGAGATGTTCCATCAGAGAGCTGTTAATGATCTCATCAGGGACCATGTGTAATTTTCTTTGCCTGTCATTTTTAGAAGGCTGGGTATTAAACACTCTCTTCTTCTATTTCTCCTCAAAATTTCTGTGCTGGTTGCAGATACATGAGAGAGGAATCATCAAGGAAGGAGGTGGGAGAGAAACTACTCCTGTTTCTGGCTCATTGGATTGAAATTGTGTCCAGGGGCTGGTGCTCTGCTGGTGCTAAAAGCAAAGGAAGTTTCCTTCATCTCCACCACTGTGGTAATAATCCTTTTATCTTAATAATTCACAGATAGACTGTTAATATTGAGGGAGTATTAGCTGTCTTCAAAGAGCAGTTCTACACAGGTCCTCGGTTCAGCAAGTTGCCTTGGCCCACTCTTGGCTTAAATGCGTGGATGAGCTAAATATTCAATACTATCAGTCAGTTAACAGCATTGCACAAAGCAGCTGACTGAGGGCTGAAGTGAGGCTCTGATAAACTCTATATTACAAATTTCAAACTGTGAACACTTGCCCTGCTGCCAGCATGAAAACATTGGAAAACAAAAACAATCCAGCAAACTGATAGCATGAGGGAAGGTGATTTGATATAAGTGCCTGCTTATTCAGCCTTGTAGAAGCCTAGAAGATAAGCGGGCTAGTGTATATGTCTCAAACAGTGACAGCTGGATAGCTGTGAAGACAACCAAGGATTATTAGTAATAACACTCTGTAAGAAAGAATAGAATGCGGGCAGAGAAGGGAGTAGGGCATCACTTTCCTGGGACAAAAATCTTTGTTCTGGCTCCTGGAGATAAGAGAAACACAGTACAGTGCAAGCACAGGAATGGGATCAAGAAACAGGCATGGACTGTTGACCAAAGTCTGACCCAGGAGGGAAGGACCAAGGCACCAAAGACCCTCAAAGCCCTCTGAGCCATTTCCAGAAAGGTCTAGGAGAGCAAACTGCACATGATAACTAATTTTCATAGAAAGTAAGAAACTTATCTGCAGGGTAGGGAAAACTTATCTATAAGAAAAGGTACCCCTACCAAGCCCAGGCAGAACCTCCAGGACCCTAGACATCCCATCAGCTGGATCAACAATTAAATCAGGACTGGTGATCATTCTTTCTTCCTTTTTTCCTTTCTTTCTGTCTCTCTCTCTTTCTAATTTTCCTCTCTCACTTCCCTTTCACCCTGTTCCTTATTCAAAATCCACTGCCATTTGCTTATGCTAAGGATTAAGTTATACTCATTTCCACATCAAGTGTATAATTTATTAATAAAACTCTGTAAATTTCTTTTGTGGACCCTTCGACTTTAGTAGTTCCTTCCTCACTTTCCTCATTTTCAAGGAAAGCAAGACAAAAGATGACACAATCTGAAGGTTGCATTCAAAAAATAGGGACTAATGCTCAGTTACATTCATACCTCTAGTGGTTAGACAAGCACCGAGGATCTTAGATAAGCTGTTTGAGTATTAGAAAGGTATTTAATGTGAAATATGGATGGTAGACACAGTCATATGCTGTTCTTCTAAAGCATCTGTTTACAGTTTTAAAAATAAAGCTTAATCAAAGTTCTTGATAAAATAGATTCTCACTTTGATAACTCTTTCTGGAGTTACAGATTATTTCACATGAAACACAAAAAGCTGACTCCACCCTTTTGGATCAGTGAGTCCAGGTAAAGTTGTATAAACACCAGTAAACATCATCTAAAAGTGCAGGGACTTCTCACTTGCTGGATGTATGGCAGAGCTGGAGCACAGTGAGCTTCCAAGGGGGATGAAAAGTGGTTGAAGTTTTTCTTTGGAGAAAGAGGAAAGTGAAAGAGGAAAACATATAACTTCAGATAATAGGATTTGTTATTCTTTATTTCCATTTATTTTTTCTTTCACATTTTTTCTTTAATTCCTTCTTGATGCTACACTCCTAATACATTTATTTCTAAAGGCAAATAAGTAAATAGTTAATATGCAAAATAATTCAATTAGCAATAAATAACTGCTGCGATTTTAAGAATTGTCAGTACAGATTCCAAAGGCAGTTGCAGAGTGGAAATCCTGTAGTAATATTATATCACTCGTGCAGACATGGTGATCACATATGTTTCACGTGGCATGGTGTTTCCTATTTTCTCTATCATCTGGTTACCAAGGCTTTTTAATTTTATCTGCTATTTGATACAAGAGAGCATGATGCTTGAATGAGTAAAAGGAAAAGAGATTCAAAAATTAAGTCCTCTAAAGGCTTTAAACTGCTATTCATTGTTCATTTATCTTTAACAGAAAAGTACCCATCTAAATTACACACACATATAAGACTGCATATCTTTTTTTTTTTTTCCTTAGTGCAAGCACTGCAAGCATTACAAATCATGAATAATTTTAGGCTAAAGAGTATTTCCACTGACTTCACTTGGGCTATTCTGATGCAAACAGGCATAAGTAAATGTCAGACTTGGAGAGCTGGGAGCTGAACATGCAATTGAGCTAGAAAAATAGAAGACTGTTTAGGCATTGAAGATTAAGCACTGTTGAATAAAATATTAACTCAGAAAATGTTGATCCATAAAATATGAAATTTAATTCATTAATGCACAAGATTTCTCAATCTGAGACAAAGGAAGACTTTCATGTGGAGAGAAGAATATCCCTGAAGAGAGGTTCACTCCTGAACAATCAGACCACTTACCTGGGCCACAAGGGATTGATGCTTGCATCTTTTGCCTGCCTGACTTAAACTAAGAAGAACCTGGACAGACTCTTTCAATTGAATTTGCTAGAGATTTCATACACTTACAAAGCTACCTAGGCTTATTCCTGCACACAATATATATCCGCAAATACCACAATGGTTTCTGGGCTACACAGGATTATTAGTAGTTGTGTTCCCATTTCCACATGCTGTAAGTTCCCAAGATTTGCAGTACTCTCTGAGAGAATTTGCACTTACTCTCTGAGAAGACAATAAATGATGCCCTGTGTTAGTCCCTGAGAACTGTTTATGGCAGGAGGTAGCTCCCCAGCACATTTTCTTCCGTAGTAAACACATTTTCTTTCAGTAGTAAAGTCATCTGAAGTGATTCCTCAACCCTGGCTACATGGCTGGAGTCTGCCAACTCTCTTTCCCAAGCTTACTCATTCTTATTTTTAAGGTCAGGCCATAGAACAGACCTCTGAAGCAATTTCCTTAAAATAAATCCTCTCCAGAGAGGGGATCTCCTACTCTGAGGTTAGGTAACTATTTTACTCTCCAGACTTCACTAATTTTGTATTTGAAACAAAGAGCTAGTTGTGGAAAGAACCTGCATAAAGTCACACAAGAAACCCATCATTCTGTTTCGAAGATCATTTCGCCATTTTATATCTGCTTAGTGCACTGTGTATTGATAAGTATAAAATTTTAAAGTTTATATGTACATAAAGAGTAGACTTTTATATGCATGTATAAGTTTTATTTATATATCACCTCACTAATTATGTATTGATTTGGGTCTTGGACAGTGCCTGAATCTTGATTAATGTGATTTTTTCCAATTTTTTATCAGAATAACTACCTACTCCCACAGGTGTCAGAGAGGAGTCAAAGCAATTCTGTCACAGAGAACCTATTCTATCAAATGGAAAGCATGGTGTTACTTGTAAGAGTTACTGCTTGTCCTCTACTTTATTTTGGAATGAAATGGAGAAGTTTGCCACCTTATTATTAGCTGCTAAGTCACAATGCCATGTATTTGTGTTAATCTTGAGATATTCACTGTACTCTTTTGGAACTTGTTTATTTTTAAAATGAGGCAAGTGTGGAAATTCAACAGTTGGACCACTTCTCATGAAAGCAACAGTTGTTTTCCCACCTTGTGCAGTATTTTGTTTACTTTGTGCTTAATATGTGATGGCAACAAGGCACATTAGTAATTTTCTAGTATATTCAAGATGAAAAAGAAAAATTCAGGTAATTAAATTTGGGTGTTCAACTTCATAAAGGTAGAAAACTTCATCAAGTTGTTTCATATTTTCACCATAACATTATAAATTTGAGCTTTAAAGGCTGTTATCTTTCAGAGGAAACACATAAATATGCCTTATTTAGGGTCAGCATGTAATTTTCTCATTGTGTTAGTCCACTGTTAATCTTTTCTGAGAGAGCAGTCACAACTACAACCTGCTTTGAATACTTAGTAGAATATGCTGAACAAGATAAACTGTTTAGAGTTGTTTGGATGAAAAGCTATTTCCATTTTTTCATAACTGATTTACAACAAAATAAGTTACAGAATATAGTAATAGCTGGAGATAAATGCCTTACTTAGCACAATGGGAAAAATGATACATTTAATCAGGCTCCATTCTTATGAAGTAAATAAATACAGCAAATTAATTTGTTAGGTTCCACTGAATGCATTCTTAAATCCTCCCCTTCTGATTTTACATTGAATATTTTTTTCCTGTGAAAGAGAGATCAAATGACCATTTTGCTCAAGTAAGACAAGACAATTTTGCTTGTTAGTAAGAAAAGACCAGAAAAGCGACAAATTTTGGACAGCATTCTTTCAATAAAAATGTGAATAAACAAGACAGTCCAGCAGTCCAGAGTAGTGAAACAATAGAAATCAAAGTCTAGAAAAGTAGGAAAAAGTGAGAAAGCTGGAGTTCTTTATACAGCAACAAAAATTTAATTGGCTTCTAATAAATGAATACTTCAAAACAGATAATATACATACAAGGTTGTTCCAAAGAAGAATAAAGTAATATGTTCTCCATATGCATCTTGCATAGAAGACTAATGGTCTGAAATAGCATCACAGCAAACTTTTATTAAACATAGAAAAAAAAGTACATACAGTTGGTGGCCACTGCACTTTTCTGAAGGTGTCTTTAGGATCAATAAAAATCTACCAAGAACGATGTTGAAGTCATCCTAGTCTTTTAACTGCTTTAGGTTATCTACACAGCAAAATCTAGACAACTTGGACTTGCCAGCAATAGTGAAGAAATGGTGATATGAACTTTACCAAAATGTTGCTTACCAAAGCTTGTAACTTTGCAGCACATGCTGTTTGACGTATCTAGGCCCTTTTCCAGCTGCCGGCACATGTTTCTGCTGCGTCTTCTATTTTTAGTCACAGTTACTGATTTAAGCCTTTACTGGTTACAATTGCCCATCACTTTCTGTGAACACCAACCTGAACTCTACCGTTCTTACCAAAGTATTTTTTTAAGTCTTACACTTTCACAGTTCCAGAACTACAGTTTGTAACTTCTGAGTATGAGTATACCTACTACCACTGGCACCCTCAGAAAAACTTCCTGATAATTCTCAAGAAATAACCTCCCATAGACAGTAGCTGTCATGAGATCAGTATTTCTGGCCCATTCACTTTTCCATCTCACAGTCCTTAAAGTAAAAAAAAGAACAAAATAAAACCAACAAAAGAATTACATTAAAAAAAAAATTGATTTCCAGAGTCTCAGCTATGCTTGTGTTAACAAATTTTTCCTCTGCTTGTTGCCATTAAGAATAGCCTTTCAGCTCACTCTGCCATATTCCATGGCTTCTGAGTACCCCACTTAAACAGGAGTGATGGCACCCAACCTTTGACTAGTTTAAAGGGTCCATAATGTGTGTTAGCCATATATTTAGTTTATTTTTCAGCCTAAATTAGGTCAAAACAATCTCCTGGTAAAATACCCTCATCTCTTTGCACTGCTGTTAGATTTCTGCTGTGGAGTGGTAAAGCAGGGAGCAAATATTTCTTAATGTCAGGGAAGAGCTAAACAGAGAGAACTATCTTTTTTGCTCTTGCTCAGATCAGCCCAAACAAAATTTGTCTCCAAGCCTCTGAATGAAAATACATTATTAGGTAAAAAACCAAGGAGAAATTCAAACTGAAAAATATAGTCCCCTTTTTTCCCCCCTCTGGTTAATCTACATATTTTTCAGTCAATAAAGTACAGAAGCAATACCAGAATTCAAGACCAAGTCCAACTGGCTGTTTTAATTATTAAAGTCTCTCCTTTTCTTTTCAGAAATGAAAATCTTTTTCTGAACAGCAGCACAAACTGAGAACTCAGGGTGTGGGGAAGGGTCCCAGATGAAACCAGACTAAATGTGTCATAAAGTAATACTCCTGTAGGGATTAACTGTGACCAGTGAGTTAGTGCCTCTGGTTTCCCAGGTAAAAGCTTTAACTATAGGATAGGAAATATAAGAGCTGGAAAATGCACTATTATCATTTCCATTATTTCTTAAAAATTAAGTTAAATCCTCTTCTACCAGTTGTAGCATCTCTCAAAGACAAAGGAGAGAGAAGGGCTAACAGTAGTGTCTTAGTCTAAGTTAGAGGCAGAGTTTACAATCTTTTTATTATTTCTTTTTTTTTTTGTCATAAGGAAAGCCTTGAATAAAGACATTCTCTTGTCTGAAACTATCATTTTCCAAATTTAAGAAAGTCATGAGGACCATTTGCCCTTTCCATGACAGTGTGTTTATATATATCTTATAAATATTCCAGTATTCCCATGGATTAAAGTATTAATACAAAAACAATGAAACTGTTTTGTCCACTTTTCAAAAAAGAAAATATAGGTAATGGAAGGGAACCACAATAGGAGAAAGAGAGTTCCAGTGTTAAAATAGCAGGAAAATCTTCATTTCTTGTTTAGGTTTGGATCAAGCTTCTGAAAGCCCCAAATAAAGGGGCAATACATGGAGAAGCTTCTAGGAAGTGCATATCTGTGGGGCTGGAGCCAGGCAGGAGGACAGAGAGATGGGAGCAGGTAAGGCTCCTGTCCAATTTGCCCATATGTCTATAATTTAATTAATAAACTTCTCAGGATTATGAGGATTATTTGCATCACTGGATTAAATGAGACTAAAAATGATCTAAAGTCTAGCACTTTACAAAAAATCCATCCATTTGCTCTGCAAGACTATTTTTGAAAATTATTTTGGAAAACATTACAAGAAGTAAGCTTTTCCTTAGAGAACCCTACAGTTTCCTGCAGAAATGGCAGGAGCTCTTGCACACCACATGACAGCAGCTCTCGGGGTTTAGAACATTGCATCACACACAGACCAGCTTTGTTCTGAGCTGAATAAGACATGGCAGGGCTACAAATAGCCAATGGCCTTTTCACACACTGGGCTTCAACCCGTGGAGGCAACTGCAGTTTTCTTGGAAATTATCCAGCACAAACACAGCTTTCTGTTGCCATAGTAGATACCGAGCTTCTATCTTCTTAGCCGCAGACAAACAAATCAAGAATATTATAATATTTATACTCTGAGGTAAACAGAAAAAATAACATAATGTGTTTATACACATATATCTAGCCTGGTTTATCTTGGCTTTTGCCAGGGGCTTTTTCTTTTCCATGTATCAATTTAGGGTTTTGTCATAACTGACTTTCACTGCCTATGGCAAGAGTTTGTTAAACATACAGAAGTGAGTTCTCTTTTATAATAGACAGTTTTCATTTTGCAGGAAACTGATGGGTTCATGTAATCTAGCCAAACATTTTGGTGTTTTAAAAGAGAAACAACACAACTGGAAATCTCACATTCTAAGGAAAATAAATTTTTCTTGTTTATACTCTTGTATCTACATATTGAACAATATTGACTGACACAGTAATTTCTTTATAGGGAAGGAGGATACCCATTATGCAGCATTTTACTGAGACCATTGATGTACTACAAAAATATTTTCAAAAGTCTGGGACTGTGTCCAGGCTACCAAGGGTTAATGCATGTTCTGAAATCACTGGATTAGCTGAATGGTTTTGCTGTATTGCAGTTGCTTTCTGTGCCTCATTACACATACCTCAGATCTACCCATAGGAAAGAAGCTAATCACAGGAAGGAATAGGAAAGTTTTTCATCCTTCCCTGACCCCAATATTTAAGTTTGGTGCAGCAAATGTGATAATTTTACCATTACTTCAGACATGATGACTAGTGTCTCCAAACCATTCATTTAAGTTGTCCTCCCACTCTCACTGCTCCTTGCTTGCCTGTATGATGGAGAAACAAAAGAACAGAATTTATGTGAGATGATATGCACAGTATCTTACTGGAACAAAAACATTACTCATCCCCTTTGAGAGCCTGGAGATAAAGAGGAAGAAAATGGTAGCTTTCATCTCTAGTCAGGACTCAGTTGAACTTTTATCCATGGTCTGGAAGGGAAGTGATGAGGTAGGTTCTACAAAGACCACCACCAATATATATTAGAAGTGAAACCAACTTTCGGTCCTCCTCTGGAGCTGTCATTTTTATGTAGCGTGCAGCTTTCTGTCTTTTCATGTGTTATTTCACAAAGACATTGTCAGCACAAAGTGCACAGGGCACACTGTTGCATGGCTGGGTGTAGTAGTGCTCATTGCCCCAAAGCAATCCCACTGCCAAAGGTAATAAAGAACAAAAGATATGAGACTAAAGCTGAGTCTTTTTTAGCACATACACTAAAGAGCTGTTCTGATGTTGCTGCCACTTACGAGAACAGGTCAAATGCACCTGGCAGCTTTGGCCCAAAAATTTTTCATGTGGATCCAAAGGAGATAACCAGGAGATAACCACTTGGTTATCTCTCAATAACCAAGTGGTCAGAACATTTCTCCAGTGTTGACAGACTGAATGTCTGTGCTTGAGGACATGGAAACCACATCTCACATCTCTGAAGAGAGATTGATTTAAACAAAAAAAAATGGGTGCATTCAGTGTCTTCTAGACCAAGCGCAATTCTGTACTAAAGTGTCCTATTCACCAACACAACAATGCTCCCTTTCTGGCCTGATGGGGAGTTCAGGTAGGACACAGCACCATATTCTTGAGCTTTTGCATAGTTATACCCAGTTGAAAAATGCAAAGAAAATAAATGAAGTGAAAGACTTTAACCTGACTTCAGACAAAGGGCTATGAAGGATTGCGCGCTCCTCAGAGAGTGAGTGCCACCAATCCCCTGTTCATGCCCAAGACTGCAGTCCCTGTCTCTCAGCCCTCAGGCCCCCCACTGCCCTGGCTGTGGGATGCAAGGGGAGGCAGCAGGTGCTGATGCTTTCCTCCAGATCTCTCCAGCAGCACGTTGCTAAACAGAAAACCTTTTTTTCCTTTCCATTCTCTCCCTCTGGACAGAAATCCTGAAGAAGTCCAAACATTTGGTTAGAGCCAAATATCTCCTCTTTACCTTCCCCTGCCTTTACCTAGCTTGGCTGTCAAAGTGAGACAAGTACAAATACTTACTTAGCCTTTGTTTTATGCCCTACCATCCACTTCTGCCTGAGCAATGTTCACACAGCAGAATCCAATACCAACAACATCAGGCTTTGTTATTTTGCCACCAAAGCTGAAATGCTTTCTGTTTGTCCAGATAGGAATAATATCTAAAGAGATCCTACATTAGCAGCAGAAACATTTTTCTTATTTCTTTCTCATTGAAGGTGTCCTCAAAGGCTTTATAAACATTCTACTTTGTACATTGAGTTAAGATTAGTTGTGATATTTTTCTATTCATAAATTTATAATTTACATCACCAGAAGAAAGCAGAATCTGACAGCAGAAGGATGAAGAACAAGATAATTGCATTCAAAGTATCTACAGCTTTTCTGCTTGTTCATTTTCTTTCACTAATGGCTCAGTCAGTTAAGGAGAAGACCTGTGTAACTAATAAAGACATGACACTTCCAAAAAACCTCATCTCAAATTTTTCAAGAGTTCAAAGAGTAAAAGAAAATAATATTGTGGAAGAAAAAAATGGACAAGGTTCTGAAATGTTCACATGTTTAAGGATATGAAAAATTGCAGAATGCCTGTAAGATCCATTAGCAAAGCAATAGAAAACAACACAGTCGAAAAGCTCTGAAAAATCAATATCATACATAGTAAATGGACCATATTTTGCACAGACTTGCAACTAAGTACCCATTTGTTAAATATTTGTTAAAAAAATCAGTTTCCAGGAAAACATAAAGGATTTTTCAATACATTCAAATATATTTTAAAATATTAAGTTCTATAAAATTAGATGGAATCACATACCGTTTTTCAGAGTCTTAATATTTACAAAGATATTTTAAAAGTTTCCAAAAAAGTCTTTAAGATTTGCCTGTTCTACCTTCTGTAGATCTAAAGGATAGCTCAGAGACACCAAATAGGCTAACAAATCATAGTGGGTCAGCTGAGCTGGAGAGGAAAAAGTTTATCCCAGAAAATTTTTATAGTTTTCAAATTTTATTCCTATCCCAAACTGGAATGCAAAGGTGAAATCCGCCAAAAGCTTATGACTGAATCCTTCACCTCAAAAATGTGCTTTCAATTAATTCAATTGCTTTCAATGAAACTTTACATTTTTTAATGGTTGGCTAGCTTAGATTTTATAATGAAAAGTTCTTTCTGATGTCAAAAAACCTGAAATTTGGTAATTCCCTAAGGAGAACTTTTTTCACTTTTGCATTTTTCTCAAATCTGTTTTCAAAACAGCATTTTGTCGCTGGCTTTCTGGCTTTCTGCCGCTAACTTTCTCCTGTGATGAGGCTTTCTAATATACTAGGGATCTTTTCAACTCATAGAATTTATGTTATTTTACACTTGGGTAAAGGTCATCCTTTTTGATCCTTCACAGCTTATCTGTTAAGACAGAGAATTTCTTTTGATGTTGTATCATTTCTCATCATGCATTTGCACAAATGCACTCATAAGTAATCTGAATAACTTCATCATGCCAGTGTGAACAAAGCACAACAAAGAAGTTTTCTGGGGACACTTCATAAATTTGTTTAAACAGCATAATGAGAAATTAAATATATATTTTAAAAAGAGGTACTATAATAAATATACTGAGAATATTAGCTTTGCCCATTACACTGTGAGTGCACTGGGTCAACAAAGCACTGAATAACAGCATAAGGCTTTCAACAGAAAAATAGTGTGACTGAAAAGGATTTTGCAGTCTGGAGGACACATTACTATTTCATGGTAATTCTTACAAACACAGGGAGCTGGTGAATATATTTTCTTGAGAGAAACATATTCATGGACCTTGTCTTCAAGTCAGTTTCTGCAGGGTACAAATCAGTAAATCTTGCAAAGGGTAAACCATAAAGATGTTACTTGGAGACACATATATACATCTATCCTGTAGACCCTGTTCTAAGATTTCAGGACTTACGCCTCCTCCAAAACAAATTTTGTGTGATATGACTATAACAGTCAAAGCATGCACCCCTGGATGCATGTACCCAGAAACTGACACTTGGAATTATTGGTTTCAAGCAAATGTTGATATTACTTCTTTCCAGTTGTTAATGAATACCAGTTACTACACAGGAGAATAATTATGGTCCATTTACAAAAATGAGAAGCTGCACCAGCCATGTGATTTGAGTAACTCAGAACTGCCCATGGTTGGAAAACTGCATTCCCACCAAAGATGAAAAGTGTGGGGATATTCCTCCTCTCTTCACTCTGATGTATGGAGTGGAGGCTTTCACTTTGCCCATCCGAAGAGCTCAGAGGGCTCAAACAAGTCACCTGAGCACAGGCACCAGGAGTATGGGTTGGATGCAAACACCTGCACCATCTCTGTTTCTAAATGCTTCAGGCAAAAGATAGACCTTAATATTTGAAAAGCACTTTGAAGATTAAGATCAACAAGGATAATCCTGCTAATTTTTTGAATGCTCCACTGCAGTGTTTTAAGGTACACTCTCCAGTTAATATTAATGGGAAGAGGTTGATTGATTTTCAAAAGGAAAACAAACGTTTACCTTGAGTTTGCTCAAGCCAAGGGTAAACATTCTCACTCAGACTTCTCATTGTATCAACAATCTCTCTTAGCATATCTCCAATATGAAAAATCCAAGATCAGAGCTCAATTTTGCACCACCTAACTTTCAGACCTCTATTCTTTGCGAAATATTTGCAGCCTTCTAGTGCTCCAAATCCCTAGACAAGTGGGTGTCTCACAGGGAATACACAAAGCACTGAACTGTAGAGGGAGCTGACTACCTAATCCACAGAGAAATCCCTCTGGAAAAAAAAAAAAAAAGAGAGGAGGGCTTAGGCATTTCATAACCGAAATCCTGTTTTGAAGGTAGGCGCTTTCTACCCATATATGTCAAAGTGACTGATATAACTAGTTAGGCTTTCTAAAGCCTACACAAAAAGTGGCCTAAACTTCAACTGGGATCTATCTGGGAGACACTATGGTCAGGAAGGTAGATTTCCCAGACTGAGGCTCATCCCTTACACTGTCAGTGGTCTAACTCTTCCAGTGTCCCCAGAGGCAGAAAACTTGGCTGTGTTTGTGCTGTGTGCAGCAGCAGCTTGGTACTCACCCAGAAGTTAGGAGTCCTGATTTCACTTTGTCCCTGGGAAGGTCTAAGCCTACCTCCTTGTAGGAATGTTCTCAATTGTACAGGTTATTTTAGGACTAGAAAACATACAATTGCCACTCTGTGCTTAGAGGTCTTTTTTCCTTGTATGAATTACTGAAATACTTTAGACACTTTATAAGAGCATGTTCCTCTGTAACCTAATAAACACTAAGACAAACCATACAACCTAGGTAGTTATGGGGGAGAGTTCTTCGACATCTGTCTCACTGGCAACCCAAAATTATTGTCCCTAAACTTTTCAGACCATGTATTTCATTCAAAGAAATTAGATTTTACCTTTTACCTCATCTACAGTCTGGTGATGCAGCATGTTTCTGTGAAAATGGCCTTGAACAGACCAGAGTCAAAGCTGGGTCTTCTTCTTGCAGACATGCTCAGAGTACATATTTAGGAAGCAGATGTCCCTCTCACTACTGAGAGACAGCAATGACTGCTCTTGTGTTCTGCGTGGAGCTTGATCTGCTAGACAATCCTGGCAAAGTTTTAAGCTATCAGCAGGGGGAGGGGAAAAAGGCATAGTGATAATTTCCTTATGAATCCCAAACAAGTTTGCTCAAAAGATAGAAACTAAGCTTTGCCAATTTGTAACATTATTAAGCATGCACAGAAGAAGGGGTTGGGGAACAGCAGCATCCAGAAACTAAGCAAATTCACAGTGCAAACACCTCTTGTATTATATGGCACAGATGGAGGTCTGAAAGGTGGCAACTAACTCACCTTTTCCAGACTATGCCTATGTTCCTGCTGTTTTCCACTGCAGTCTACTCTTACAAATGATAAATTGTTCTTCCTGTAACCATTTTTGGAGATTTTTAAATTATTTTGGGGGGTTGCATGCAATTTCAAAATGAGAGGAGGGCTGCAACTTCCTGTTAATACTGCTTCACAGTTCTCAAAATAACATACTGAGGGAGATACACAGTCTCCCCTCCTCAGCATAGATACCTTTTGCGCTGTTTAGAGTTTAACTTATCTGCTATGCTTACTATGCTTCAGAAACATTAGTGATACTGAAAAAAATTAAATTGTGCTGAGGAATAAGAGAGTGACAAATGACAAAGTCACAGAGAGGATATTTTTGACATATAAGGATATGTTTCAGACATCCTTTCATAGCTGTAAGCATTATCATAAGCAGCTGAAAGATTCACTTAGATGTTCATGATTATGAGCTTTTAATAACAGCATCGTAAGAAGAGATTTCTCAATTTCTGACTTCTGGGTTCATCATTTAGAACAGAAGATAGCAGAAGACCTTGTAAACCATTGAGTGCAATACCCTTTAATGGTACAAACATATAATCCCAATCTCAGTTAATGAATCTAATGAATCTGCAATATTTTATTTGATTAATCAATTAATAATTACGATTCAGAATAATTTCTCTTATTGATCTTGATCTGGATAAAGTCATCATATCATTCACATGTCTAGTCCTCTGAGACGTTTATGAAGCAGGTTTCTAATTGCCTAAGAGGTCACTATTAACATATACTGTTTATTTGCAAAGAGGAAATATTGAGAATTCAATAAATTCTTGCATCTTCCCCATCCAGTTTACAGGAGACAAGTGCAAAGTTCATTTCTGGTTAACTTAATTGCTCTAATCAGAAATACTCTGAAACTTCCATTATCTTATTTAATTTGAGAAAGTAAAGAAGCAAATGAAAGTAAGTTCAGGACAAGGTAATTATAACTGTGGCGATCGATTTGAGAAAAAAATCAGTGATTTAGACTGCACCTCACTGTAAGTGTCTCAGGTTTTAATTCTCCAACAATCAAATAGGAATAAGAAATTGCAATGTTACTTCCCACTAAACATATTAAAAATAATAAAACTGTAAAAGTTACTTAAATATACAAAGATCACTGTAGGGATATTCTTCTGAACAAGTAAGACAACCTTAAACAATATATAGTATTTATAATCACTGTGCTCAACTAGGTCTTATGTCCCATGTTTAGGAGCATTTTTCATTCATTTTTCGGTGATAACTCAGTCTAATCAACAACTACATTATCTCAAGCACAGTGACAACAGGAGAATAGTGATAGATGCAATTATACTAAAGAAAAAAGGATGTGTTCTGCTAAAGCTATAAAAAGTCCTCTTGCTTAAATCAAGGCAGTGCATCCCCTGTGCCATATGTTTCTGTTAAAGTTGGACAAGAACTGGATGGAGGTTCCCACCACTTATTTACTTGCAGAATCATCTAACCTGGACAATCCCAATCTAAGAAGTATCAAGTCCTGCATAGGACCACATAATCTGAAAATCTCAATTGGCAATGGGAAATTGCTTGTCATGAAATCTTTGTTCACAGCTTGCAGCACTTCTGAGATGGTTCAACAAATATTAGTTTCTCTGGTTTCTCTGCAGTATGTGGAAGCCCATGGTATGCAGTGAGTTCCCCTTAGACACTTCGACTTACATACTGAAGTTGCATTGTTACAGCTACAAGTGTTTACACTTTCAGTAATTAAGAAACAAAAAAATAATTTAGAGAAGCTATGATCTATTTTTCATTACCAGCACGCCATACAAGGATTTTAAATGACTGAGACCAAGAATCAAATTGAATATTCTTTGCAAATATATTATAAAGGAAGTAGAAGAACAGAGCATCTCAAAAAACAAACAAACAAAAAAAAACACAGAAAAAAACCATCAAACAAACAAACAACAAAAAACCCCACCCAAAACCAAAACCGAAAACAAATTAAAAAAGCCCAACCAAAAAAAAAAAAAAAAAAAAAAAAACAGGAAAGGAAGCGAAACTATACACAAAGCAAAAGGAAAGTCTTCCTGTTAAAGTGAGCTTTGCACAGAGCACCCACATCAGTGTGGCCAACTAATCTAGTCAGTTCAAATTAGTCCTGAATTAAGGATCACTTGGTATTTTCTTTAGGACATTAGAAGCAACAGATGGAACTAGTAACTTCCTTGCATTCGTGTTGTTTTCTGGGGCTTTAGATTTACCCGTGTATTCTCCCTACTTGGAATCACATGGAAATAAAAACAAGTAGAAGGCCTTCCTCAGCCCTGAACTGGAGCAAATGACTCAGAGGACACTGGTTTGCAAATAGACACAATGGGAGATGCAGCAGTGTCTGCCCAGGGATGAGGCTGCTAAATCTTGCCAGAAACAGCCACTCCTGAGGTGCACGATAATTTTTGTTCCCTGAAGCAACAATGTCATGTTGGCGGTTTGTCCCAGTGTTATAGTGATGTCATGAAATTTACGGATTTTTAGATGTTTTCCTGCAATAAGTTGCCTTGTTTGAGCTGAGCATGACATCATTGAGAAAACTTCTAGCCAGGGGGAATCCTCTGTTGGCATGAGGTTTCTGATGCGTAGATTTTTTTCTTTCTCTTTTTCTACCAAAGTCACAACTTGTAACAAACAAGTAGGAAGAGTGGAAGGAGGATGAGTATCATCACAGAGAAATGCACAGACAGCTTTTGTACAGAGCCCCAGTAGCTATTAAATATTTCCAGGAAATTTCCTCTTTAAATTATTAGTCATTTTCTGAGAGGTTCAGCACTGAAGAGAAAGATTTTAAGACAGATATAAAATAAAAAATTACATGTGGTAAAAGATGAGAGTACTTAAAAAGTCAGGGCAGGAACAAACCCTCTGTTATTTTGTGCATTTTGATGTATATTTTATTGAATTGACCAAGCGATATTCATAAGATTTTATAGAATATAGCAGGGAAAAAAAAGAGCATGGAATTGGAAATGTCATCATCATCATCATGGCTAGGCTTCGCTAAGGAAGATTTGGGAAGGGCTCTACCCACATTTGCTACAAGTGCACTGGTGGCTAAAGAGGTCAATGTGAGATAGGCACGTCTGGTTGCAAAAGGCACAGCAGAAAAACTCCTTGGATGGTATCTGCAGGATACGATTCTTTCTGCATTGTCTTTTCTCTTTGATGGTGATCCTGTGTGCGTTCTCAAAGGAAGCAGCAGCGTTATGGATAGTGTGTCTCCGGACCTCCCAGCTGGAGGCCAGAGTAGACCAGCGATGATCACTGTGGCCAAGGCTGAGATGTTGCTTCAAGGAGTCCTTGTATCTCCTCTTCGGGGCTCCTCTCTTGCAGTAGCCAGTGGCAAGTTCACCATAGAGCACGATCTTAGAGAGGCGGTGGTCCTTCATCGTGGACACGTGTCCTGCCCAGCGCAGCTGCGTTCTCAGTAACATGGCCTCAATACTTGTAACTGCTGCCTGTTCTAGAACAGATGTATTAGTTACATAATCTGACCAGTGGATGTTTAGGATTGTACGGAGACAGCGTTGATGGAAACGTTCTAGGAGTCGCAGGTGGTGGCAGTAAATGACCCACGATTCAGACCCATATAAATGAGTAGACAGCACAATGGCTCTGTAAACACTGATCTTTGTAGTTTTCTTCAGGTGTTTATTTCACCAGACTCTTTTATGGAGTCTTCTGAAAGCTCTATATGCCTTTGCTAACCTGTTGTCTATCTCTCCATCTATCTTAAGTAACAAAATGATAAATATATGACTTTATGTAATATTATTTCATGGAAAAATTGTTGGTAGCCACCTGGTGTTTATACACCCCAACTCAGTGTTTATTCACATTTCATCCTCACTTATATTAATATGACCCAAGATGGTTTTTCTGTAGTCAAGATTTTGTTATAAGTCCAATAATAAAAGTATTTTGTGCTTTATGAGGGGGTACTAAGACTTGGTCATCACAGACTTTAGAATACCATATACATTGGCCATACTATGGCTGTGTAAGGATATGACAACAGGCACTGTACACACTTCTGTGTTGGAAGTCAGAAACCTCAATGTTTAGGATAAAAATGGTTATTTGCATCAAGAATTTTCCTCATTAATGATGGGTTCATATTTTGTCTCACCTCATTTTTCATTTAAGCCTCTTGGTAAGTTGCCATAGGGCCAAAAAAAACCAGCCTATATACCTCTTCTCTGAACATCATTAGCATTGGGTTGACGTAGATTTTTTCTAGACTTCGAAGAGCTACTGAACTGTTCTGATCCTGTCCTGATCACTTTCTAGTAATTGCTATTAGTTTTGTTTCTGCCCAAGAATAACTTCATGGCCAAAAAAAAAAAAAGTAATTAAAATATCTAGTATTAAATCTAGTAATATCTAGTAATTAAAATATCTAGTTTTATATATAAAACTTCCTTAATATTTAGAGTGGCAAAGTGACTGATGAAAGAGGACATGGGCCACCAGCTCAGCACCAAAGGAAGCAACTGCTTCTGTTTAAAGAGCAGCACTACTGCTCTGTCTCTGCTGACTGCACACACCATTGCATAAGTGAGGAGCCTCATAGGAAATGTCAGGCATCAGAGGGCTCTGGACAGGATTAACAGATATTAAGGTCCAACAAAATCATTATGATTATCCAGTGTGATCCCTGGAATGACAGGCCATGTAATGAAAAAACTTAACTGCTCATACTCCAAGGTTTTGTGGACAAGGAACTGAGTCAAGCCAAAGAGTTTTAAACAACTGCCCTCCTCTGAGATGTACTGATAAAAAGATTGTGTACTTCAATATTGTCTCTACAAGCAAAGCAGGTGGGACCATAGCTCATTAGTTCCTGCTTTTGTTGTTCTAAAGTAAGATTTTCAAAAGCCTAAGAAGTGTTGCCACTTGAATGTGAAAGATGTGGATAGGCTTTAGGCTCTTCAAAAATGTTCCCTGAGAAAGATAAAGGATTTTGAAATTTCTCTGGGTCCTTTTAGGTAATTTCTTTTTACATGAAGAAAAGTTTTTGATAGTGTTTTGATGTTGAAGTCAGGTTATTTTTTAAATTAGCCTCATTTTAAAAATACACAATTAACCTGAAAGTTTGAATATTAAATATCTCATGTGCATCTATGTCTAATATTTCATGACTTTCAATCATGGCTATGATTGTCTTTTCCTGAGAAAAGCATATTATCTATCCTATTATCCGTTTTCTATTTCTGCAGTGTAACAGCTGAACAGTTGGGGGAATGAGGTAAGACTTCATGCAAAGTTGAATGTCATAGAAGGGAAAAGTCATTAAAATCAGAAGCCTTGAAAATATTCTCTATAAGTCTTATAATAAAAAAGGAATGCTAATGGCAAGTTTTATTAGAATGTATTTTATCTACTGCTCCAAGTAGGGTACAGACTGAATAGATCAATTTATATGTACCTCCTTATGAAACACTGGTTCTATTTGGACTACTTGTTTGTTTCTTTGTTGCCTCCTGGGTTCATGAGCCTATTTACAGACTTGCACACTTGAAAAGGCCGCACAACAACCCTCAGTTCCAGGCTTTTCCTTTGGAAGTTTTGCACTGTAATGCTGATTAAACCTAATTCTTTTATTTGGAAAATCTGATGACATGAAAGCCTGGGGTGGATCTGTAAGTGTGAACTTTCCAGGGAAGATAAAATACACACAAAGCATAAAAGAGAAGTTTCTCCTACAGGAGTTCCTATTGGGTTTATGTTTCAACAGACCAGTCTGAGCAAGCAGTTAACAATCCACTTGTCTGCAAGGATAGTTTAAAATTAGGAATACCTTCACTTCTGTCAGTTCCTGTTTTGCCCTCACTAAATATTGGTTTGGAAAATGACATAAATGAGCCAAAAAATTGATCATGGAGTAGCAAAAAATGGAGTTGTGGAACTGTGGTAAAAAGGAATTCAACTGGTAAGGCTAAGAAAAGACTTGGAAAAAGTCTTGCAAGATTAGGGAGGAGACCCGAATTAAATGGAAGGACTCTGGGCATATGGTTGAGGACAGGTATGTCCAGGCTGGAGAGAAGTCTGAGACAGAAGAGGCTGAGTGGGAAGAACAGAGGGAGACAGTCACCTTCTCTTCCTTCTGTCCACTTGCAAAGAGGGCTCGAGCTTGGAGGAGATGAAGCATGCTTAGGACTTCAGCCATGCTCCCTCCACTTTGCTTCCTCAGTTGGTGCCAGGATGATGGTAGCTGTGAGCTGTGAGCTGTGGATGTGTTTGTCATATTAGTTTGGCAGATTGAACACAGAACTCAATCTGGGAACAGACGCTGACTCCAGAAGGGGAAGCTTTAATGAGAGTTGTTTGTGGAAACACCATGTAGCCTCCTTCAGAGCCCTGTGCTGAAAAAGAGCTGTAATTTATCCTTCTCTTCCCAGAACAAGTGCACCTGTCCTATTAAATCCAGACTTGCTTTGTTTTAATTATCTTTGTTTCTCTTTAATTAAGATTCCTCATACCTAAGAGGATAGTAAAAAAATATTATTCCATTACACATAACTGTAAAACAAAACAAGCCCAAAAAGCATTTTAAGAAAAGCATTATATGCCAACACATTAATCCAGAACTGAAAGGCAGGAAAATTACTTTACCTTAAAAATTACTATGTCAAAGTTTTCATCTAGACTACCTCTGCCACAGTATAAGTAGATTCAGATCACCAAAGAAAAAAATTGCAAAAATATTTTCTCTATGTTCTTGTATGATGTTTGTTTCTGAAATGAGTTTACAAACTGCCTTGTCAACTTTACAACATATACAAGAGAAAGTCACATGGGGATTACTGTCCTTGAACACGAACCAGCCTGAACTTAATGACTCAGTCCAACAGATCTTTAGCTATTTTTTTTTTTTTGGAGCTATTAGGATAAGAATACTATGGTTATTACTATGCTGATTATTATTATTATTACTAATAATATCAGACATGGAAAGTGGCTCTCAAATTCAAATACGAAACTGGGTTTAGCAGTCTGAGACTCTCTTTCCTACTTGGGAAGGACCACCAGTGATCCCCATTCCCTATGGCTAAAATAAGTTTCTTGCAGAGGGGTGCATCCTTGACAATTGAGGCAGTGCCATCACTGCTTCTCCATGAAGGCTGCTGTGCTCCTGCAAAGGTTGTGAGCTCTTGGCTGAAATCATTCTTTTCCTTCTACTTCTTTCTCAACAGCTACTGTACTGCCTCTTTCCCTCTCTGCTGTTTTCTGCTTTTCCTCCGGTAGTTCTTTGCATTAAAAAAAACCCCAAAACGGCAAACCTTATTTCTTCTGATTAAAAACCTCTCCAACTAAAATCCAGTGTGACAAAACAAGCAAGCAATTTTATTTTTTTCTTGAAAGAAAGGTCATTTGGGCTACAACAAAAGTGTTCCTCTGTTAGAAGAACAGCAGCATAATAATAACCATAGCATTCTACCTAGTTCTTTCAGATTCACAACACGAATCATTCTGCTCAGATGCCAGTACTTGAGAATTTCCCACTGAGATGAAACCAAAATGAATATGCAATAAAGTATAAGGAATCAGCAACTGGTAAACAAAAACATTCCATCTGCAGCATGTATGCAATGTGGTCTATAATAATTATAAGCTCCAATAAATAGCAAAAAATAGAATTAAAAGTATTTCAAGATGATGGTAATATATATGGCACCTACCCACAGAACAAGCCATTTATAGCATCAGTCAGTAACAAATGGACTGTATAATGAAATAATTATCTCATTAGAAGTTATCAAGTTAAAAAAGATCTAGATTTCCAATTACAGACTCGGTGTCTGTAAGAAACTCACAAATTGTTCACTATAAAATAGCTAAATTTTTCAGAGTTAGCCAAGAAGAGATGGTATCTCTCATGAAGGCTCAAGATTCAGGCAGTAGGAGCTAATTGAAGTTGGGCATACAAGGTAATGTATTAAAACAATCCCAAACACCAAAATCAGCTGCATTTAGAGTACTAGCTAGAATCCTTTAGACACAGTGAGAGGGTGCTCCAATAATACTCTTCACGAGAGTCCACTCAAAGCACATGCAGAGGTCTCTTTTGTCAGATCAAACAGGATCCTCCTCACCTGATTTTGACTGTCTAGAAGTGCCTTATGACATTTCTACATGGTACATGGGCTTTTTCTGTGTCTGAGGCACATCCAAAAAGACTTTAGGAGAGTGTTCTTTCTTTCTATTCGCTGCTGAGAGTAACTAGACAATTCTCATTAAGATGAACACAATTAGGCAAGATATGCAGCAAGAGAAACCCAGTCAGACACTAGACTAAAACAAGCCCTTCATCCAAAGGGTGGTCACATATCGGAACAGATGCCCAGAAATGCTGTGCAATCTCCACCCTTGGAGACATCCAAAAGGAATTGAACAAAGTTCTGGACAACTTCATATAACTTTGGAGTTTGCAATGTTTTGAGATGAGTAACTTTAATTTAAATTTAATCTAACTTTAATCTTAACTTAGTAAGATTAAGTTATTCTGTGATTGCATGATTTTTTTCTCCACAACAGTTATATTTTTATCCACCCACAGATCTACATGCTTTCATGATTTTTTCTCCCTAGGCCATTCTGTGTCTTCCCTGCACACATCAAACTCTCAGATAGCTCAGAGAGGTCTGGATGTGGAATGGGACATGACAGGGTTCAGCTGCCCTCCTCACAATACACATTTTTTTCAGTCATAATTTTTTGTCATAATATATATCTATTTGGATCAAAATAAGGGAAGTCTATTGAATATTTTTAACTACAGATAGCATCATCTCTATCTAAACAACAGCTATTGGATATAAAATTCTGAAGGGTTTTTGACAAGTGAAAACATATTAGCTGAATGTTTACTGTGCAAAACAGCTGTAGCACTAAGAAGCCAATGACTAAATGATACATTTATAAATGCATCAATTTCAAATAAATTCACTTGTTTATTTTGACAGATAAATAGAAACAGGAAATTGATTGATGTATTTTTGACTGAGCTTTTTTGAAATATATGTGATACTTTGAAACTCCTTAAAAATCTCACTTCTATCTGTATAGACAGTCCCACATCATTACTACAAGGAAATAAATAAAATAAATGTTGAAGAATGCAGCATCAATTGCAGTAAAGTTCCAATGTTCCTTCAAGGATCCTCTTTACAGAAATGATAAATGTTGGTTATCAAATGCCAGACTAAGAAAAGTACAGTTCCAGAATCACACTATCTTGAAACTACTGTAAATTTTATGGAATCAGACAGTGAATTCACATTATGTGCCATGACCTTCCATCCCATTTGTTTCCTGCTGGACTACCAAAAGCACTTGAACTGTGTTAGTCCAAACTGATTCACTAGAGGTGGCTATTAAAAGCAGTGTCATTTCCCAAACCATCTTCTAAAAACTACTGTATGAAGCTCAGCTCTTGCTCTGCCTCCCTAGAGCAAGAGATCAGGGAGCAGCCCCTTCATCTTCTCCCCATGCTTCCATAACCATGGCTCCACTGTGTCCTTGCTCTGTACCTCAGTATCAACCCTTTGCATCCTGAAGGATGCCTTTAAGTACAAACACTCTTAAAACTTAGAAATGTTATAAGAATTGTTATGGCAACTCCTCCAGCTCAGTCTGTATGTGCAAGTGACATTTTTATATACCATTTATAAGCACATCAAGTAAAACACAAAGTAAGTTTAAATTAGATAACAGATCTTATATTAAAAATTGATTAAACATTAGACTATTGAAGCTCAGGTATGGAAGCAGAGAAATATTTCACTGTGCTTAGGGATAACTGTAAAAACTTCTAGTAACTGATATTGAGCTTGAAAGATGATTAGATCATATTTTCAATCTTAGTAGAATTAAACTCCACGTGACATATTAAATAGGCTAGGTAGAATTCCTGTAAGCATAAAAATTAATGCTGTGAATATACTTGGATTTGATCAGCTGAAATGCAATATTATCTCAAATATAAACTATGTTTACTAGGTAGCACGCTTATGAAGCTCAGTTATTGAATCTGGCATAGAGGTTCTAATCAAATCTGGTACTGATAATACATAAGAAATTGACCAATGAGTTGGAATTACTTCACATCACAAGGGCACAAATTACTTCTAGATGAATGGACTAAGGTTTGGTCTACATCACCCTCTCTACTATCCTTTTCTTCTGGCACTCCTCTTCCTGTTGTGTGGAGAGATGAGTATCCATCAAATAATGATAGCATCCGCTTACAAGATGGGTCTGCAGTACATGTTTGGGCATTCTGTTTATTCTAACACAAAGCTGTATAATTATCAAGCAGGTGATGGGCAACATTTCACTTATAGTCATGGCTTCTGGGTATGTGGAATTGCAAAGAAGGCCAGACTGCCTTTGGGTATTGCTGTAAATATCCATGTGGTGTCACCTGAGCAAAAATTTGAGGCTCACCACTCACTATGTTGTAGTACTATTCATAATAATTTGTTAAATCCACACTATCCTTGGTAATCAATTAGTTCTAAAGGTCAGCATTAAGTCTGAATAGAATATAGTCCTTCCTAGTTATGGGGCATTTTAACTCTAGACACAGATCATAATACACAAGGAACTAATTTAGACCTGTCCTGTCATCTATATTTATTACATACTCCTCAGAGCACAGTGGTGCTACCACATGCTTAAAGAATAAAGCAGTCCCAAAGTTCATATTTTGGCAAACAGGGTTTGTCAGAAAAAGTAAGAAAATACAAAAAAAATCCTTTAGGGTTGTATTAGATCTTTTTCTGAAGACACATCTAAGTTCTGAGTAAGTCTGAATATTCAGAAAATCTACAGAACATAAAACATAGAAAATCAGCAAAGAAATTAGGAGCAGTGTCTAAAGATGTTAACTTCCCAGATTAAAAGGATTTTCCTGTTAGACAATGCTCCTAATTTCTTTGTATCTGTTCTGCTGTGTGACATGTGGTCACACCAGAAGGTCTTTCATCTAAAGTGACTCTAGGTCCTAACTTCCATTTTGGGAATGCACAACATTTTACTTCCCTTCAGACAAACAGAGGAAATCTTAGTCAAAGTGATAAGATACCAAATGAATAGTTTTAGGCTCTGTAACACTGAACCTTCATACAGAAGGATATCAGATTTTTAGACCTAATTTACTCATCAAAATTGAAGATTTGAGCCAATTAAAGTATGTGGAGGTTCATGTTGAATGTACTCCGGCTTTGATTTTAAAACATGAAAAAATACACTGTGACCAAAAAATTTTTCTCACTTTTTTAAACTTAAAAAATTTACTTTCAAATTATTGCTTTTTAAAAAGGCAACACTTAAAACCATATATGCCAAAAGTAAATAATTAGTTTTATTTAAGCAAAACAACGACAAAAAAATTCTGTTCTTCCAGCAAAAATAAAACTATTTTAACTATTGACTTCACTCTAAAGTATAGAACAGCATTTTGAAGCAGAAACAATTTGGAAAACACAGAAATGAAGGCAAACAGGTGCTCTTTGCAAGCGGCAAATCAGATCCAGGCAAATCAGCAAGGAGATCATGAACAGGATGTGGAGGAAGTGTATGGTACCTAAATTTCTTCCAGACAGCCTCTGTGAGGTTCTCACAGAGGCCAGGTTGTTATTGAAAACTTTTTTTTGGCAGAAAAAAAAGCATACCACAGCATACCACCTGTGGCCTCCAAGGATAGGGTTGATCCCCGCTGCATCCTAAAACTGTCTTTTGCAGTAGCAAACACAAACAGTGGCAAATCAGAAACCACTTGTTTTGGGTTTTTTTCAATGAAACAATCTCGTGGGGTTTTTTTGAACAGCAAGCTCTTCATAGATTATCAGACCTACAGCTCCAGGGTTGGGTTTTATTCCCATCCCAGGCGCAGAATCTGGCACTTTCCCTGGTTGAACTTCATATGGTTGGTCATTGTCCAGTCTTCTAAATTTTCAAGGTCTCTCTGCAGGGCCTCCCTGCCTTTGAGGGAGTCAACAGTTCTTCCCAGTTTTGTGTAATTTGCAAACTTGCTTAGTATCCCTTCCAGTCCTGCGTCCAAATCATTTATGAAGATGGTGAAGAGCACAGGGCCCAAGATGGAGCCCCGCGGAATCCCACTAGTGACAGGTCACCAGTTTGATGTTCCCCCATTCACTATTACCCTCTGTGCTTGATCCATGAGCCAATTGCTCACCCACCACATGATGTGTTTATCCAGCTGTGTGCTGGATATTTTGTCCAGCAGGATACTATGAGAGATGGTATCAAAAGTTTTGCATTGTATTAAAGGCAAATGTCCTGAATATTTTGTCCGGTAGGATACTATGAGAGATGGTATCAAAGGTTTTACATTGTATTAAAGGCACATGTTCTGAAGAGTACACTCATTTTAATGTTTTTCTTCTTTTTTTTTAAAGGTAAAGCAGAGTAAAACCTGTTTTTCTACAAGATAAAAATGCAAAATCTCAGAGATGTTTTTGTGGGTTTAAGTTTATAAATGCCAAGTTGGTCTCTACGAAACCAACACTTTGCCCCAAAAGATCAGTCCTGGTGGAAAATCAGTAGGTGAAAAATTGAAGGGGGAAACTTATTAAGGACTATTAAAAAAATTTATTTTGAAAAATTGTATTTAATTCTGTATTGGTATTTTATTTTCTACCGTATTTTATCACAAATGGCATGGGGGTGATATGCCCTATATTTTACACAGAGTATTTTACAACATATTAACAGTCAATGCACATTTTTCAAGGACTACTGTGCCTTTGGAATTCAGGTTTGTAATGGGTTTTGACGGTCAGTGTTGGCCATGTGTTTTGGCAGTAAATATATGCAAACCATAATTATGTATTTTTTTATTCCAGATACTGACTCCCCTTGATGCCCTTCAACAGTCCATCTTTTTTCTTTGGGTTAGCCCACTGACACTTGTAGCGAGTCAATAACTACGACGATCCCAGGGGAGGCAAGAAAACTGGAATCCTTTATTGGACATACAACTTCATATTTAAAGGGTTTAGGGTTTACATATTCAACAGGGGGTTTACATATTCAACGGGGGTTTACATATTCATTCTATTAAAATTGGAGGGTTTCACAAGGATGACATAAGGGAAAAACAGAGGTTAACAAACCTTGGGCTCTTACAATTACACCACAGGAAAAACTCTACTTTATCTTAGGGAATTTTGCAGGTAACACAGGTAAGACAAAGGAAGACATAAAACATAAAAGGTTTTCTGCACAAGTTTGATGAGATCAGAGTATGGTTTCTCTGGGCTTGGGCAGGACATTGCAAACCCGTGACATCAATGGATCCTTGTCCAGAGGTTTTTTCCCAGTCTCTGTCAGCCCAAGGCTTTTGTTTAAACCTACCAGTTTTCTTTTTCTCATATCCAATTTTTGGATATGTCCGTCCAACAGGCACTGACATCAGTTTGCTCAGGAACAAGAGGATTCAGCCCAAAGAGTTTATGAGCACTAGAAAGAAACAGCATTCCCAAGCTGGACAGTGGGCTGCAATACAAGGACTGCTGACAACCCCCTGCAGAGCAATCACTTCTTCCTGACTCTGTGGAGAAGACATAGGACAAGGCTAGGGACTCCACCAATGCCAGTGTTGCAGTGGGTGAAGGACAGAGACACTGTCTCCTTTCTCCTCCAGCTCCTGACCCCAAAAATCCCATGCTCTAAAGATGAGAGCTGAAGAGAGCGTAACTGCACCACTAAAGATCACATTGCAACGTGTACAAACATGATTGGAGATGCTAGGATAAAAAATAGTAATAATTCAAGCCTGAGGCAAGTACTTGTCTCAGAAAGTTCAGCCCACACAACGAAAGTTTGGAAAGCAACACCAAGCAGGGATCTCTTCGTGGTGGGCAGCTGATAGCTCCAGTTTCCAAGGTCAGTCCCAGCACATGCATAACATTATTCTCCTCTGCCTTCTTAAGTGTCTCTTTAATTATAAGGGCTGAAAGCCTCCTGGTTCTTGCATTATTGGAAAGTATAATTAAGCGCGTTTGAGGATTCCCTGTGCATCTTGCTATTCAGTAATTTTAATTGCTGCATTTCATTGCAAGAGAAGACCTAAGATTTAGGTAGCTAGACGAGCTCTCACACTTTGCAAGGGTTTTCCAAACTGTTGTCCAAAGTCAAGCCTTCACACTGCACTCCAATAGACAGAGAGGTGGTGATTAACACCTTCCTTAGTCTGCTATTCTGTATCATTCCACTGATTTGCAGTATCAGTAGTGGAAGAATCCTGGAAATATCTGGCAGTACTCTTATGTACACCTGAATCGTATTTTAAAGTGTATACAAAAATGTTATATACAAGTAAACATAAAAAATATTTTATATGCATAAAACTACTGTTCTCCATATAATTATTTCATTATAGTTTAGTTTCCCACCCAGGGCCTCACTCTCAGTGAGAATAAGAATTCAGAGAGACAAATTGTAAAGTGTTGAAAAACAGATGACAGGGATCACTATCCTCCCTGCAGAATGCTGAAGGTATCAGAGGATTTTACCTTTCTTTCTTTCTATCTTTTCTTTCTTTCTTTTTTCTTTCTTTTCTTTTCTTTTCTTTTCTTTTCTTTTCTTTTCTTTTCTTTTCTTTTCTTTTCTTTTCTTTTCTTTTCTTTTCTTTTCTTTTCTTTTCTTTTCTTTTCTTTTCTTTTTTTCTTTTCTTTTCTTTTCTTTTCTTTTCTTTTCTTTTCTTTTCTTTT